>NC_136061.1:1809919972-1810519972 GCF_964261635.1 Lissotriton helveticus
CACGCAATGATAAGGCGCTGAGGAAGGCCGATGCCGAAATGCATTCGCCAAACATTGCTGGGAGTCGCTGAATAAAGCTGGTCTTTTCCCTGGAAATCCCTCTGGCCTCTGTCCTTTCTTTTGTGGAGGGGAGTTCTTCATATATATACATATATATATACATATATATACTTATATATATACACATATATATACATATATGAACAATGTTTGCCGTCCCCAAGGTTTACTCGCCAGAAGTGATGTTTTCTGGGAGTTGAAGTCTCATTTGTGCCACCATGGTTTAATCAACATGTGACTTGGGGGCGGTGTTTACTTACCGTCCAATGAGGGTGGTAAAGGACACTTCAAAGGTGCAGGTGGAGTCATCACGTGACAGCAACAGCAACTGAAGAAGGCTATTTGCCGAAATGCATTTTGCCTCGCTGTCCATTAATAAACGGCTCCTGCAAAGTTCCCACTTGTGGCCTCTTCTCCTTTCCTACTTGAGAGGGGTGCGGTTTCTTATTCATTTCACGCACATGCCAGAGGTGCGCTGGAGGCTCCGGTTCTACAAGCGGCAGGAGCGTGCTGGCACCAGCTGTCAAAGCTTCTTTGTTTCTCCGTTCTCTCGGATCGACTTCTGCCCGTCTCAAGCGCTATGTCAGCCTCAGCCCACTGCCAGCGGCAGCTCGTTACTTAACGAGGAGTCGGTTTCACTGTATTTTCGGCTCTACATCTGGCTCATTTCCAGGCTGCATTTCACTGGAGGTTTGAACCGTCGTGGGACTCGAGGGAGTGTGTTGGACTCTCAATTCGGCGTGCTACTCCATTTCATTACTGCATTTTTGCCCTGAACAATGTTTGCCGTCCCCAAGGTTTACTCGCCAGAAGTGATGTTTTCTGGGAGTTGAAGTCTCATTTGTGCCACCATGGTTTAATCAACATGTGACTTGGGGGCGGTGTTTACTTACCTTCCAATGAGGGTGGTAAAGGACACTTCAAAGGTGCAGGTGGAGTCATCACGTGACAGCAACAGCAACTGAAGAAGGCTATTTGCCGAAATGCATTTTGCCTCGCTGTCCATTAATAAACGGCTCCTGCAAAGTTCCCACTTGTGGCCTCTTCTCCTTTCCTACTTGAGAGGGGTGCGGTTTCTTATATACATATATATATATATACACACATATATATATATATATACACACATATACATATACATATACATATAGATATATATATATAACCTACTGGCGGTCGCCAGTAGGTAGTTATAGTCCTGGTTACATTAACATCACGTAAAGTAATAGTAGCGAGATGTGGTCCTGGTGAAAGCAGCGGACACCTTGTTGGGTCCATAGACTGCAGAAACATGTCGACCATTATGATCTAAATAGTAGTTATTTGTTTAAACCTACTATGTTCCCGCACTTATTTTTAAATATTGGAAACATGGGAGGTACCCCATAAATTCTTTCCCTCCTGGTTCTCCAATTTTATATTCCTCACCTTGCTCACACACTTCATTTTTTCTTCACGCACTGCTTTTTCAGTTATCATTGCACGGTCACCTGCCGTACACCTTATACACACTGGAGCATCCACTCTACAGTATTCAAGTGGTTGCAAGTATGCTCTCCTTGGTGTGAGGAGGCACAGAGCTGGGAATCTTAACAGCACATTCACAAAACCCATATTCAAGCACCCCTAGCACAGTTTCACACATGTCAACCTGCACAACTGCTCCACTCCAAGTCCAACTCCACGATTTATTCACACTCGTCAATTCCAACAAGCATTGGCATAGCCAATAGGTCACTCTTTTTGGACCCTATAAGTATTTAGTTATACAGCAGAATATCTTTGGTGCAACACCAACTGTTGCATGGCTAAACACTAAGTTCCCAAATGTGAGACCTATTGGCTATGCCAATGCTTGTTGTTAAATTGTGTAAATCCGTTCAGTAGCTGCTGAGAAAATCAAAAGTAAAATCACATATATATCTATTGCCGCGCAGGATCCGCGCAACCTCCCGATCACGAGCTGTATGCTAATTGGCTGTCAACACTCCAAATCAGGAAGTGTTGGCAGCCATCTTGTGCCTCGGTAGAACCGAGGCACAAGAAAGCAGAGAAAAAAACGGGCAAAACAGGGGCAGGGTAGAAACACCCTGACCCTGTAGGCCTGCTTAGGGGATTCCACAAGGACCCCCAGGGCCCAAAAAAAAACTGAAAGAAAGACAAACACAAAAAAAACAAAGCGCGGGCTCCTGCGCTTCGTTCCTAATTAGCCCCCGGGGGGGGGGGGGGGGGGACAAGTCCCGGGGGCAATGTGTTTTATGTAAAGGGGACCCAGAGGGGTCCAAAGCCCCGGGGAGCGCCATCCCACGGGGCTTCTAAATACATGGGTGGCGGGACTCAAAGGCCCCCGCAAGCCCGGGGACCACCATCCCCCAGGGCTTTATGAAAATATGTGCGGGGGGGTCTCACAGCCCCCCCATCCCCGGGGACTGCCACCCCGGGGTTTCGAAATACATGGGTGGGGGGCTCAAAGGCCCCCCCAAGACCCGGGCTTTATGAGATTATATGCGAGAGGCTCACGGCCTGCCCCGCAGCCCCGGGGACCGCCACCCCAAGGGTTTTTTAAAAAAAACGGGGGCGGGGGGGCTTGAGCCACCCCCCACACGCCCCGGGGACCGCCACCTCCCCGGGCCACACAGCCCCCCTTCTTAAAAAAAAAAAAAAAAAAAAAAAAAAAAAAACAGCATTGCGCTGGAGGCCACGCCCCCTTTTTTCAGCACTCTGCAAACGCCCCCCCTGGCACGTTTGCAGATGGGGAACAAATTCCCCTTGAATACAGGGGGTCCATGAGGGCCAACTAGCCCACCAAGAACCTCCAGTTTGCGCCAGGGGCCTGGGTGTGTTGCAGAGATTTGTTCTGAGGCCACTCCCCTTTTTACACCTCTCTGCAACGCAGCTCTGTGGCGCTTAATGGAGGTTCCTGGTGGGCTAGTTGGCCCCCAGGGACTCTCAGGTTTGAAGAGGAGTTAATTCTCCAACTTAAAACACGCCACAGGGAGTGTTTACAGACATGTCACCTCAGGTCACGCCCCCTTCCTTCACCATTGTGCAAACGTGCCCCATGGTGTGGGTTGTAAGTTGGGGAATTAATTCTCTCTCAATACTGACGGTCCCTGAGGGCCAACTAGCCCAACAGGTATCTCCAGTATGCGCCAATCAATCATAGCATTTATAGAGTGCACTACATACCCGTGAGGGTCTCAAGGCGCTAGGGCGAGGGGGAATGCTGCTACTGTTCGAAGAGCCAGGTCTTGAGGAGCTGCGTTGCAGAGAGGTGTTCTGAGGCAACGCCACTTTTTACACCTCTCTGCAATGCAGCTCTGTGGCGCTTAATGGAGGTTCCTGGTGGGCCAGATGGCCCCCAGGGACCCTTAGGATTGAAGAGGAGTTAATCCCCCAACTTAAAACGCGCTATGGGGCGCGTCTGGACAGTGGTGAAGGGACGGGGCGGGCCTGAGTTGACATGTGTGCAAACACACCCTGTGGCGCAGTTTAAGTTGGGGAATTAATTTCTCTACAATTTTGAGGGTCCCTAGGGACAACTAGCCCACCAGGTACCTCCAAGTAAGTGCCATGGAGCTGCGGTTCAGAGTGTTGTAAAAAGGGGCGTAGCCTCTAAATACCTCTCTGCAACGCATCTCTCTGGCACATACTGGAGGTACCTGGTGGGCTAGTTGGCCCCCAGGGACCCTCAGGATTGAGGAAGAATTAATTCTCCAACTTAAAACGCGCCACAGGGCGTGTTTGCAGACATGCCACCTCAGGCCACGCCCCTTCCTTCACCATTCTGCAAACGACCCCGTGGCGAGTTGTAAGTTGGGGAATTAATTATCTTTCAATACTGAGGGTCCCTGAGGGTCAACTAGCCCAACAGGTATCTCCAATATGCGCCAATCAATCATAGCATTTATAGAGCACACTACATACCCGTGAGGGTCTCAAGGCGCTAGGGGGAAGGGGGATGCTGCTACTGTTCGAAGAGCCAGGTCTTGAGGAGCTGCGTTGCAGACAGGTGTTCAGAGGCCACCCCCATTTTTACACCTCTCTGCAACGCAGCTCTGTGGCACTTACTGAAGGTACCTAGTGGGCTAGATTGACCCAAGGATTCAAGGGGACTTAATCTCTCAACTTAGAATGGCCACAGGGCGCGTTTACACAGTGGTGAAGGGAGGGGGTGGGGCCTGAGGTGACATGTGCAAACCCGCCCTGTGGCGCGTTTTTAAGTTTTGGAAATAATTCCCCCTCAATCCTGAGGGCTCCGTGGGGCCAACGAGCCCACCAGGTGGTTCCAGTAAGCGCCACTTTGCTGCGTTGCAGAGAGGTGGTCTAGGCTGTGCCCCTTTTTACACCTCTCTGCAACGTAGCTATGTGGCGCTTTCTGGAGATACCTAGTGGGCTAGTTGGACCCTAGGGACCCTCAGGATTCACGGGGACTTAATCTTCCAACTTAAAACGGCCACAGAGCGTTTGCACAGTGGTGAAGGGAGGGGACGGTGCCTGAGGTGACATGTGCAAACACGCCCTGTGGCGCGTTTTGAGAGGCTGTTTCAATCCCCCTGCCCTATTATATACTAGGGGCTTACAGAGGAGGTAATGCTAATCACAGGATGTGAGGCGGGGGACGATGCGGGGCACGATACGAGGACAACAGAGTGAATTCCTTACCTGCTGCAAGACGACGAAGACAGGCTTCATGATACTTCCGTAACAGAGACTCTTTTCCCCGCCCCAAAGCGCGACCACAGTGACCCAGAAGCCAATTGTTCCGGGAAAGCCAGCACGCCAAGCCCGAACCAATCAGAAGGCAGTCTATCATGTCACCAGGGGCAGAAAAAGCAGGAAGCAGAACACCTCAGTGCGCCAGCTGGAAAGAAGGAGGAAGATGCCGACCGATTGGAGGACGCCGCGACGCGTGGAGAGACACCCGAGGAGACTGCAACCGAGAGCCCAGAAGAGCCCGACATCTGGGCAAAAGATTGGTGGAGCCTGGGGGACATGCAGGAGCCGCCACAACTCAGGAGAGTTGTGGCTCACACTGGTACGTGAACAAGTACCGCGGGAGCAGAGTGGGAGGGGAGCGACAAGGGTTTATAAGAAAACGGGGAGCACCATTTGAATTTATGTTTTTTTTCTTAACCTCACCTCTCGACAACATAAGTTGCATGTCCAGCCGTAGGAAATGCCTTGAGCGAAAATTGCACTTTCCTACCTTTAACCTATCCGCTTCCTACTCAATCATTTTTGTACAGCACGATAAGAGTAAAAGACACACACACCCCCTCCCCTCCTCTTCACACAACCTCAATTTCACACAGTGTGGTGACGGTAGTTAATATAGGAAAAGCAGGATATGGGCAGTGACCCCAGTTTTCTTTTTTTTCTTCCATTTTCGAGCTGAACCCCGGGGGAAGCCACAATTCCATGAGTGGACGAGGCAGTCTACAGATCATCTGACAAACCCCTTTAGATGACACCAGCCCAAGAGAACCATCTTTTTCCTATGCTCTAAGACCCTAGTCTACAGTATTCCAAGACTCTGTCATTTTTTTGTTCCGTTTATTATCCTGCTACAGGGTTGTTCCAATTCAATAAAATCCCTACAATATTCAACCCATACGGCCTCCTCGCTTCTGTTTCCGACCGTCCCTCCGACACAGGGAGACCCTAACGCATAGTGTTCCCTAGTGTATGTAGGTGTTTCACTGTATTCTAAGTGTCTTAACATAGCACTGGCTCTAGGACTGGTGCACAAGTTACTACTTGTGTAACGATATATCTGTAAGAGACATTAGTTAGTGATAGATTCCTTACCTTAGAATATCCCCAGGCATCAGACTGGATCCGGAAATTGTTTGCGTAGCAGTACCCTTGCGCGTCGGTAGGCGTCGTCTGCGGCTCCGCGTCCGTCGTCGGCGCCGTGATGACGTCGTCGGGGTAGTTAGACGCCGCCTCCACGTGCTGACGTCAGTTCTTAGACACAGCTTTTCCGCGCCAGAAACGCAGAGCCATGTTAAAAACCAACACTGGTGCCATTGAAACTAGGGCCCTGAAAGGGGATGACCTTAACCCTAGATATTGGTTCGCAGAACGGGGAGGATGGGTGGGTCGGTAAGGAATCTATCACTAACTAATGTTTCTTACAGATATATCGTTACACAAGTAGTAACTTGTGCATCTGAAAGAGACACGTTAGTGATAGATTCCTTACCTTAGAATAGATACCCCAGCAATACCAACCCCGGTGGTGGGTCTGCGAACCAATAATCCCAAAAGAAAGTCCTGAAGGACGGAACGGCCAAAGAAGCCATCCCTCCGGACTTGACTGTCCAGGCAATAGTGTCTGGCAAACGTGTGCAGCGAGGCCCACGTAGCTGCCTGGTAAATGTCCTGCAAGGGCACTCCCCGGCCCAGGGCAGTTGTAGTCGCAGTGGCCCGAGTGGAATGAGCTCGCAATCCAACAGGGGGCTCCTTCTTAGCCATGGAGTAACAGGCTTGGATACACAAGATGATCCACCGGGAGATGGTCCACTTGTGCACCGCCTTTCCCTTCTTAGCGCCCACGTAACCAACAAAGAGTTGGTCATCCATCCGGAACTGGCGTGTGCGATCCAGATAAAATGAGAGCGGATGCGGTGGCGGAAAGAAGGTAGGCAAGGTGATAGACTGCCCGATGTGGAAGGCCGTGACAACCTTGGGCAGGAAAGATGGCCTAGTCCGCAACACAACCTTGTCCGGATGGACAGAAAGGAAAGGGGGTTTAGATTGAAGAGCCTGGAGCTCACTCACTCTCCTGGCAGAGGTGATGGCAACCAGGAAAGCAGTCTTCAGAGTAATAAGGCGGAGAGGACAGTTGTGAAGTGGCTCAAAGGGAGCGCACATCAGGAATGTAAGAACAAGGTTCAAGTCCCACTGAGGCATCACAAACGGAACAGGAGGGAACGTGTGTGTGATGCCCTTCAGAAAGCGATTTACAGTAGGGGACTTGAACAAAAAAGGTTTATCAGGCAGCCTTAGAAAGGCTGCAAGGGCAGAAAGGTAGCCCTTGATAGTGCCCAGAGCAGAGCCCTGCTGGGCAAGAGAAAGAAGGAAGAGAAGAACCTCAGAAAGAGGGGCAGAAAGTGGATCCACAGCCTTTGCTGTGCACCATGCCACAAATGTATTCCACCTGCAGGCGTATACCGATTTTGTGGAGGGACGCCTGGCTGCCAGAATAACATTACAGACTTCAGGAGGCAAGTCAAATGGCCTCAACTGTTGCCGCTCAATCTCCAAGCATGGAGGTGGAGACTGGACAGGTTCGGGTGGAGGACCGTCCCCTGCTGCTGTGACAGAAGGTCCTCCTGAAGAGGCAGACAAACCGGGGGATCGACTGACATACTGAGTAGCTCTGGATACCAGTACCTTTGTGCCCAGTCCAGAGCCACAAGGATGACTTGGGCCCGGTCACGCTTGATCTTCTTCAGCACTCTGGGCAGAAGTGGTATAGGCGGAAAGGCGTACAACAGACCGCAACTCCACTCGCGATGAAAAGCGTCTCCGAGCGAGTGCCGCCTTGGAAATTCCAACGCGCAGAACTGATGACATTGCGCGTTCTCTTCTGTGGCGAATAGATCTAACCAAGTCTCTCCCCACTGCTGAAAGAGGCCATGCGCCGCGTCAGAGTTCAGACGCCATTCGTGATCCATCATGCACCGACGGCTGAGCTCGTCCGCCCTGGCGTTCAGAGAACCTGCCAGGGGTGAACCACCAGGGTCACGCTCTGATATTCCAGCCACTGCCAGAGGCGCAGAGCCTCCTGGCAAAGGGTCCACGACCCCACCCCGCCCTGTTTGTTGCAGTACCACATGGCGGTGGTGTTGTCCGTGAACACTTGCACTACACTCCCCCGAACAGAGGGGAGAAATGCCTTCAGTGCTAGACGAATCGCCCGCAGCTCCAAAAGGTTGATATGGAGCCGGGACTCCGCCAGAGACCAGATGCCTCTGATCTCCGCCTCTCCCATGTTGCCTCCCCAGCCCTGGAGGGACGTGTCCGTCACAACTACGTGCTCCGGTTGGGGAAGGGCAAGGGATCTGCCGCTGACCCAATCGCGGTCCGTGAGCCACCACTGCAGCGGTCTTGCAGTGCCCTCCGAGATCAGGACATGGTCGGAGAGGTTGTCCTGATGCTGGGCCCACTGAAACGTCAGGTCCCACTGCAGAGCCCGCATCCGCCACCTGGCGTAATGCACCAGAAGGATGCAGGAGGCCATCAGCCCCAGAAGCCGCAGCGTCAACCTGACCGAGATCCGGGATAAAGGCTGAAAGAGTGGAATCAGAGCCTGAATATCCAGAACCCGCTGTTCGGGTGGATAAACCCGAAACTGCGCCGAGTCGAGAACCGCTCCGATGAAGAGGAGCTTCTGAGAGGGGCACAGGTGTGACTTCGGCACATTGATGAAGAACCCCAGCTGGTGCAGGAGGTCTGCCATTGTCTGGAGGTGGCTGACGACTGTCTGGGGCGAGCCCGCCTTCAACAACCAGTCGTCGAGGTAGGGGAAGACTGAAACCCCTAACCTGCGCAGATGAGCTGCGACCACCGCCATCACCTTTGTGAACACCCGTGGGGCGCTGGTAAGGCCGAAGGGGAGCACGGTAAACTGAAAGTGCTCGTGGTCAACCGTGAACCGCAGGTAGCGCCGGTGGGCCGGCAGGACGGGGATGTGGAAATAAGCGTCCTGCAAGTCCAACGCTACCATCCAGTCTCCTGGGTCCAGGGCAGCTAAGACCTCAGCCAGTGTCCGCATTTTGAACTTCTCCTTCCGGAGGAAGACGTTGACGCTCCGTAGGTCCAAGATAGGGTGTAGGCCCCCTTTGCCCTTCTTGGGTACCAGAAAGTAGTGGGAGTAGCAACCACTCCCTACTTCTGGCCCAGGAACACGCTCGATGGCCCCCTTGGCCAATAGGGCCGTAACTTCCTCCTGCAGAAGTCGCAAATTATCCCCCGATCCACGGTGGTTCTGCGGTGGCATGGCTGGAGGAGTCGGCTCGAAGGAGAGGGAGTAGCCCCTTCGGACGATTTGCAGCACCCACCTGTCCGACGTGATAGTGCGCCAGTGGAGCAGGTGATGGCGAACCCTGCCCCCCACTGGCGACACATGGGCCTGAAAGCACGGACTAGGGACTTTGAGGCGGATGCTGCAGGGAAGGTGTGGACTGACCTCACCGTTGTCCCCGACCGCCGCCACAGCGGTTTCCACGGCCGCCACCACGTTGGGTATTACCCTGCGGTGCGTGGCTGGCAGCACGTGTGGGTACACCCCTTCCTTGGCCACGAAAGGAGTGAAAGGCAGCCGATTGCTGGCGCACTGGAGTCCTTAAAGCGCTCAAGCGCATGGTCTGCCTTGTCGCCAAAAAGGCGACGGCCATCAAACGGCATGTCCATGAGTGTGTTCTGGACATCAGCTGAGAAGTTGGCGGACCTCAACCAGGCGTGGCGACGAATTGCCACCGTCGTTGCCATCGCTCTGCCCCGTGAGTCGGTGGTATCCAGTCCACACCGGATAGAATAACGTGCCGCATCTCGGCCTTCCACAAGGGCTTGGCCGAGTTTAGCCTGTACCTCCAATGGGCATTCTGGCAGCACGTCCGTGACCGTATCCCACAGAGAGTGGGTGTAGCGGCCCAAGAGGCATGCGGTGTTGGAAGACCACAGTCTCAGACTCAGGGAGGAGAATACCTTTTTGCCGTATTGCTCATACCTCTTGCATTCCCTGTCAGGCGGAGCCGACGGGAATGAGGTCTGAGAATTGGAGGCCTGGATCACCATGCTCTCAGGGGTGGGGTGGGTGGACAGGAAACAAGGGTCGCCCGATGCCGGGCGGTGGCGTCTGGCCACGTTCTTATCTACAGGCAAACCTGTAGCGGGCCTGGACCAAGTGCCCAAAAGAACGTCAGTCAAGGCCTCATTAAACGGCAGCAAAGGCTCAGCCGAGCTTGACTGCGGTTTAAGGACCTCAGTGAGGAGGTTAGTCCTCACGGCCGCGACGGGGAGTTCAAGGCCCAAGGCCTTGGCCACCCGCATCAGCTCCACACTGTAGGTTGCCCCCTCCTCCGTAGCCACGGTAGGAGGTGAGACAAAACCAGTGTCTGGCGAAGTGTCCAGACCACTGGCCTCCCCAAGTTCACCTGTCCAGTCCTCCTGGGACTGACAATCCCGTGTCAGAGGGCCCTCAGACCCCTCCCAATTCTCCTCATCACCCATCTCCTGGTACTCGGGGGTGTCAAATGATGGGGCCGGCTCATGGAATACGAATTCTCCAAACGGCGTCGAGAGCGGCGCCGGAACCAGAGCGAGGGAGGCATCGGGGACGGTGCCACCCGGAGACGGCGCCGGAGGTGACACCTGAGGGACCGGCGCCGGTGAGGTCGACAAGTCAACCGGCGACGACCCGGATCCGGAAGCGGATCCAGTGGGGCCCGAAGGCGCCGGCGGCATCGGAGCCGAAGCACCCAACGGCGTTGGGCCGAAGCCCCTGACCCGCTAGGGCCCCCAGACGGGTCCGCTGGGCCCGAAGGCGCCGCGGAGCCATCGGAGGGGCGAGAGACCTCATGGCAAAGAGGAACCGCTCGATCTACTCCGGCGTCATGCGGGGCCCAGGGACCGGAGGGTGTGGGGCCGGACGCGACGCTCCCGACTCCGGCAGAGCCGCGCGAGCGGTGTCACCCGAACCCCCGGCCGCGTCGTGCGAACGTCGGGGGGAGTCGGAAGAGCGATGATGTCTCTTCGACTTCTTGTGCTTACCTGACGACTTCGACCCTGAGGAGTGATGTCGACTCCCGGTGCTATGGTGGCTCCGCTCCCGCGACCGGTCCCTCGACCTCTGTCCGGACCGGGACCTCTCACGGCGCGGGGCCGACTGCCGGAGCTCGAGTAACTTGCGGGACCGCTCCCGCCTAGCTTTCGAAGTCAGGGCCCGGCAGTCGGAACAGGTCTTGTCGTCATGATCGACGCCGAGACAGTGGAAACACCGACGGTGAGGGTCCGTGACCGACATCAGTCGATCGTAATCCTCACAAGGCTTAAAACCTGGCATCCCTACCGGCACCGTTCGGAGTCGAAGACTCGATAGGAAAGATCAAAAGGATCGTAAAAAGTTTTAGTAAAAAAATGACTAAGGTACCACTTTTTCCGGATCTGCGCTGCTGGCGCGGAAAAAAGAAGAACTGACGTCAGCACGCAGAGGCGGCGTCTAAGTACTCCGACGACGTCATCACGGCGCCCACGAAGGACGCGGAGCCGCAGACGACGCCTACCGACGCGCAAGGGTACTGCTACGCAAAATAATTCCGGATCCAGTCTGACGCCTGGGGATATTCTAAGGTAAGAAATCTATCACTAACGTGTCTCTTTCAGATTTGTCAGACTCAGTTACCACCAGTACCCGTCTGAAAAAGTTGAGGGTACAGAATGATTTTGCAACAAGGCTTCTTTCCGCTCCTCTGTTTATTCTTTCTGCATGTCTTGCTTCTTCCTTCACTTTTCGTCGTCTTTGAGGACTTCTGTTGCTTCTTTCTGCATTTCTTTTTTTTCTTTCTCTGCGTTTTTTTTTCTTTCTTCACATGTTCTACCTCTGTAGTCATAGTTAGAAAATATCATTTAAAAGTTAGGAATTAGCATTTAAACAACCTTGGAAATTCACAGAAAAAAACCGTAGGTTTCAGGGGCGTTATAGTTAGCTGGACATTTCACTCGTACAAAACCATTGAAATTCCCCCGTTATAGTTAGTTGAGCGAACTATAACTCACGCGCCCGTATGCATTGCTGATGATGGCACATATTATATCACTCATGACATGGTCAGTGACATCAATGATGACATCTCAAATGACATCACTGATTACATCATCCTTGTGATAGAGTGGCAGACCTCTCAACCTAATATAACCTTTGATACACGCATTCAAAAACAAACAAAAATTTTCAAAAAAATTGACATACCAATACCAGTTACAACAACCTATTCAGTAATTCCAAGATCTACATACACATCCACTCATTCACCAACAGTCCTATATAGTCACTCATATGTGTATTCACTCATCATATGTACTCATACACATATACATCCTGTTACACACCGCCACTCATTCATAGTTACTCAAACACATAGTAACTCATGCTAATAAAGAATCAAACATCCATTTACTTGCATAAACAGTTATACACACACCACTACACTTACTCAATACCTCCCATCGAACCATACAGACACTCAGACAGTCATACTGATTCTCAAAAAAACTAACTAATAACCCATATAGACACTCATGTAGCTACTCAGCAACCCATGCAACCACTTATACACAAGTGAGACTGATACATATATTTACATATTTAAACATTACTCGCGAACCCATGTATTCACTAAGATACACTCAGTCAGTTATACAAAACATTTTACAAATTAAACCATCCATTTAGACACTTATTTACCCATTTACTCTTCCATCTACCTTGAGATATACATATATAAAAAATATTTAATTTTCAGAAAGACACATTCACTGGATGATGTTATCAGTGATGTCATGATATATATATATATATATATATATATATATATATATATATATATATATATATATCTCAGAAAGGGTCCGTGTTTGTAAATCGTTTATTGGCGTAATATATATCTATATATATCTGGCATCGATTGAATAAACCACGCTTTACACCAGCAACTTTTGGGTCGACTCTTCGTCTTTTTTGATAACTTGGCAGTACGTTTCTGTGCTGCATGACGAACTACATAGATATATATATATATATATATATTCACTGAAAAAACCATAGGTTATAGACCATATATAGTTAGGAATTTGCATTTACAAAACCTTGAAAATTCACTGAAAAACCATAGGTTAGAGACCATATATAGTTAGCTGGACATTTTATTGACATAAAACCAATGAAATTCCATATATAGTTAGTTGCACTAACTATATATCGCGCACCCGCAATCCACTGCTGATGATGTCACATATTACATCATTCATGACATGGTCAGTGACATCACTGATGACATCACTGATGACATCTCAAATGACATCACTGATGACAACTCAAATGACATCACTGATGACATCATCTAGTGTCTGTGTGTTTTTGTAAAGTTTAAATATGTTTTACATATTGAAGAATGAGTGGATGTATGGAAGACTGAGTGTGTGTGTGGCTGGCTGGGAGGTGTGTGACTCTGTGCATATCAATGTGTACTTGTATCAGTGATTGTATAAGAGAGTAAGTATGTGTTAGTATATGTGTGAAAAAGTATGGTGTTCTGTGTTTAACTGTATAGATGAGGAAATCGAAGTGTGATTGATTCTTCACAGGACTGACTAGGTGTATGAGTGCATATGATAGTGTTGTAATAATGAGTGACTGTATGTATGAGTGATTGTATGGGTGAATGAGTGAATGTGTGTGTAGACGTAGGAATCAGTGAGTGCGTATGTAGTAACTGGTATTGGTGTGTCATGATGTCATCAGTGATGTCATTTGAGATGTCATCAGTGATGTCATCAGTGATGTCATTTGAGATGTCATCAGTGATGTCATCAGTGATGTCACTGACCATGTCATGAATGATGTAATATGTGACATCATCAGCAGTGGATTGCGGGTGCGCGATATATAGTTAGTGCAACTAACTATATATGGAATTTCATTGGTTTTATGTCAATAAAATGTCCAGCTAACTATATATGGTCTCTAACCTATGGTTTTTTCAGTGAATTTTCAAGGTTTTGTAAATGCAAATTCCTAACTATATATGGTCTATAACCTATGGTTTTTTCAGTGAATTTCATTGGTTTTTTAAAAGCTAATATCTATAGCTGTAAAATATATTCTTTATTACGTGACGTATCACGTAGCCACGTGAGACGCCTCATGACGCGTCGCATAACCGTGACGTATCGGCTCTGCAGCGCAAACAAAACCCGTAACGTAAGCGTGCCGGAGCACGCTTACAGATATATATATATATTTTTTAACCTTAATTAGACAAAATCCACACGTGCACATATCTTGAGGCCTTGCAAAGGCACATCAAACAAACAGTCCCTACAATTTTGCCAAGTTTGCTGGAAATCTATTCCCTTAATTTTTTTTTTACTGTTTCTCTTGGTTTTCCCCTTGTTACGCTTACCGGGACGCTACCCGGTACGCGAACCGGACGCTCCAAAAACACAAGATGGCGGACTCCCGTTACGCTGCCGGTTAGCTGCCCGGTTCGCGTACCGGGAAGCGCCTCTACCGCGAAAAATCGCGGGGGACTTTAATATCCCCCTCATCAATCCTAGGGGGTCAGGAGGGGTTTACCTTGCCCCCTTTCCTTCATTTCCCCCTTCTTTTTTCACCACATCTTGTCTCTCGAACCTACCGAGAGACAAGATGGCGGCCGCTCCGGACTGTTTACAATGTTGACAGCTACGCTGCCGGTTAGCTGCCCGGTGAGCTGCCCAGTGAGCTGCCCGGTTCGCGTACCGGGACGCGCCTCTACGGCGTAAAATCGCAAAAAAAAAATGTTTTTTTATTTTTTGCCCCGCGGGGCACTTTATTATCCCCCTCATCAATCCTAGGGGGTCAGGAGTGGTCTACCTTGCCCCCTTTCCTTCATTTCCCCCTTCGTTTTTCACCACATCTTGTCTCTCGATCGTACCGAGAGACAAGATGGCGGCCGCTCCGGACTGTTTAGAATGTTGACAGACACCGGAGAGCCAATCAGCTTCGCTTCGCGAAGTTCCGTTACGCGTCAGGTACGCGAACCGGGGCGCTAACCGGAGCGCTGTCACAGATATATATATTTTTTTAAACGTTAATTTCTCAAAATCCACTGGAGCACATATATTGAGACATAGCAAAGGCACGTCGGGCAAACCATATCTACAATTTTGCCAAGTTTCATGTAAATCTATTCAGCCGTTCGAGCTAAAAGTGAGTCCAACCGCCCTATGGAAAAATGAATGGGAAAAACGCGTTTTGGGACCCCCCTTTTTTCTCGGCCCCCCCCTTGACGAAACCCCCCCAAATTTTCAGGGGCTGCTCAGAAACAAAATGTGCGATTTTCCTGAAAATTTCAGCCAATTCCGGCCACAAACGCCAAAGTTATTAGACATAGAATTTTCAGAAATCCCATAGAGAAAAAATCCTAACTATATATACCCACTGGCTATCGCCAGTAGGTAATATACATATATAAACATATATAATCTGCATATCTATATAAATATAAATGCATGCATACATATACATATATGCATACATATGCATGTTATTTACATGAAAGTTTTAAAAACACTAATAAAAGCAAAGCTAAAAAGCCACCTCATTACAAACAGAATGGCTTTAACTTAAACGAGGGCGAGATCTATTGCATTTTCAATGCTTGTTTACTTTGGTTCTATCAAGAAGGCATTCAGATGTGTCACACATTTGCCATAAATTCTGAATGTTAGCACTCTAGTTGCTCATTAGATCACTGTAGTAAAGCTAGTGCTCACCAGGGAAGTCTGCTGCTAATCATGGTTTGCAGCCATTTTCCCGCATTTTTTATCCCGCAGACTTTCAGTCCGCATACCATTATCCCGCAAGGTCATTGACCTCGCATACCATTATCCCGCATTTTTTCAAAACGCATGTGCATTTATCGCGCATGCCTTTACAAAGAATTACGTTTTAAAGTCATGTATGGTAAATGCATTTGCGTTGTGAAAACCACGATGACGAGAGAGGTAAGTGGGTTTGTGTTAATTCTTTCGTGGGTTAGTGATTGTGTAGTGTAGTGTAGTGTTGTGTAGTGTAGTGTAGTGTAGTGTTGTGTTAGTGTAGAGTTGTGGTGGTTATTTAGTGTAGGGTCATGCTGGGGGTAGTGTTTTAGGGTTTAGGGTTGTGTTGTAGTGTTTGCGTAGTGTAGGGTCATGCTGGGGGTAGTGTTTTAGGGTTTAGGGTAGTGTTGTAGTGTTTGCGTAGTGTAGGGTCATGCTGGGGGTAGTGTTTTAGGGTTTAGGGTTGTGTTGTAGTGTTTGAGTAGTGTAGGGTCATGCTGGGGCTAGTGTTTTAGGGTTTAGGGTAGTGTTGTAGTGTTTGCGTAGTGTAGGGTCATGCTGGGCGTAGTGTTTTAGGGTTTAGGATAGTGTTGTAGTGTTTGCGTAGTGTAGGGTCATGCTTGGGGTAGTGTTTTAGGGTTTTGGGTAGTGTTGTAGTGTTTGCGTAGTGTAGGGTCATGCTGGGGTGTAGTATTTTAGGGTTTAGGGTAGTGTTGTAGTGTTTGCGTAGTGTAGGGTCATGCTGGGGGTAGTGTTTTAGGGTTTTGGGTAGTGTTGTAGTGTTTGCGTAGTGTAGGGTCATGCTGGGGTGTAGTGTTTTAGGGTTTTGGGTAGTGTTGTAGTGTTTGCGTAGTGTAGGGTCATGCTGGGGTGTAGTGTTTTAGGGTTTTGGGTAGTGTTGTAGTGTTTGCGTAGTGTAGGGTCATGCTGGGGGTAGTGTTTTAGGGTTTTGGGTAGTGTTGTAGTGTTTGCGTAGTGTAGGGTCATGCTGGGGGTAGTGTTTTAGGGTTTTGGGTAGTGTTGTAGTGTTTGCGTAGTGTAGGGTCATGCTGGGGGGTAGTGTTTTAGGGTTTTGGGTAGTGTTGTAGTGTTTGCGTAGTGTAGGGTCATGCTGGGGGTAGTGTTTTAGGGTTTTGGGTAGTGTTGTAGTGTTTGCGTAGTGTAGGGTCATGCTGGGGGTAGTGTTTTAGGGTTTAGGGTAGTGTTGTAGTGTTTGCGTAGTGTAGGGTCATGCTGGGGGTAGTGTTTTAGGGTTTAGGGTAGTGTTGTAGTGTTTGCGTAGTGTAGGGTCATGCTGGGGGTAGGGTTTTAGGGTTTTGGGTAGTGTTGTAGAGTTTGCGTAGTGTAGGGTCATGCTGGGGGTAGTGTTTTAGGGTTTAGGGTAGTGTTGTAGTGTTTGTGTAGTGTAGGGTCATGCTGGGGGTAGTGTTTTAGGGTTTAGGGTAGTGTTGTACTGTTTGTGTAGTGTAGGGTCATGCTGGAGGTAGTGTTTTAGGGTTTAGGGTAGTTTAGTTGTTTAGTGTATGCTAAAGGCATATTCGTTCTAAAAGTTTTCGTTATTTTAATTTGCGGCCTAATAGTACATGCGGGATTTTTTTTGCGGACTGATGGTATGCGGGATTTCGTCATATATTCGCTAATCATACTTTCTATGGCAAAATGAACCCCCTCATTTTGTTCCTTTTTAAATTAAATGTTTTAAGAGTTATCACTTTATTCCAATCAAGATGGCTTCAGGTGTGCCATACCTTTGTAATAAGTAGGACTGTTAGCACTCTAGTTGTTCTTTAGAACACTCTGGGACATTCTGTCATTGGGCTATAGTTGGGCTACATCTGGCTGATATTTGGGCTACATTTGTTTTTTTTGTCTCTGGTGGCCATCTTTGGGCTACATTGGGCTACATTGGGCTACATTTGGGCTCCAACATATATATAGCCCAATGTAGCCCAATATATATTTTTCAAAGTTAATTTTCGTAAAAACCACTGGAGCCTATATCTTGAGACATAGCAAAGGCACATCGGGCTACCAGTCCCTACAATTTTGCCAAGTTTGGTGTAAATCCATTCAGCCGTTCAGGCTAAAAGTGAGGCCAACCGCCCTATGGAAAATTGCATGGGAAAAACACGTTTTGGGACCCCCCTTTTTTCTCGGCCCCCCCCCTTGACGAAACCCCCCCAAATTTTCAGGGGCTGCTCAGAAACAAAATGTTCCATTTTCCTGAAAATTTCAGCCAATTCTGTCCTCAAACGCCAAAGTTATTCGACATAGAATTTTCAAAAATCCCATAGGAAAAAAATCCTAACTATATATACCTACTGGCTATCGCCAGTAGGTAATAAATAAATAAATAAATAAATATATATATATAATATATATATATATATATATATATATATATATATATATATATATATTCCTTTATCCTTTGTTCTTGGAGTGGAGAACAAGTACGGACTCCAACTTGCTGGTGCATATTGGTTTATTTAATCATTATTCCGCCATGACCCATTTCGGTTTCAACAGGCCTTGATCACATGGCAAACCAGAAAAAGTCAAATGTATATACATAGTATGTGACACAACATACAATACGGAATGAAACCGTGATCTCACCTATCCATAATAGTTTTTTTTTTTTTTTTTGCAGTTTTATATAGCGCGAAATAGACCTGAACCGAATCAGGTATCAGAGCGCTTTACATATTTTCCAGTTACATTACATGAAGACACACTTTCATTTTAGGCACGGGGAGATTAAGTGATTTGCCCAGAATCACAGGAGGGTTTGGCGTTGTTACCGAGACTCGAACCCAGATCCCCAGGTCCGAGGTCGCGCGCCCTAGCCGTTAGGCCAACTCCTCTCCCCATAGTAATGGGCAAACATAGAAAGGTGGTAAGGAAAGAGGCCCACCTTATTGAAAAAGATTACATAGAACCGCTTGACCCACAGCTGTATCAGCATTACTTGTAGCTTCCAGACAGTAATGCTTGGTGAAGGTGTGTCTGCTGGACCAGGTTGCTGCTCTGCAAATCCGCTGAATAGGCACACTGGCAAAGAGCGCCGCTGAGGAGGAGACTGCTCTAGTAGAGTGAGCTTTCGTAGTAGAAGGTAAAGGTTTGCCTGCTTGTTGATGGCAAAACTGAATCGCTGAAGATATCCAACAGGCAGTGTTGCATGCTTGTTGTGTTGTCTGTCCAAATGAATACTGATGCTCCTGATATTTTTGAGAGGAACGATTTCAGGGCCAAGAATATTGCCTTTAACTCCAATAGAGTTATGTGTAATGTTTGTTGCTGGCTGTCCCATTTTCCTTTTACTGTCAGTCCTTCTAGATGTGCTCCCCACCCCTCAAGGGATAGGCCAGGCGTGATTATGTAAGTTGGCGAATCTAAAAGGCACACCAAGCCTGCGGGCAAGTTCGGAATGTGAGAATACCATTGGAGCGCTTCTTTCATTTGAGGTATTATCCTGATATTGTCACTGAGGATTGTAGCCACTGACTGTCCAGCTCCTCTTGCAAGGGCCTCGTTCGCCAGTGGCAGTTGGGAATGAGAGGAATGCAGGAGGACAATATCCCCAGAAGCAATTTGTAGTGGGAAACTGAAGTGTTTTTTTTTATGAGAAGTAGAGTAGCCAACTTGCAGATCTTTTCTTGCCTTTCCTTTGAGGCAAAAGCCTTCGCCTGATGCATATCCAAGGTTGCTCCCAAAAATGTTCTTACCTTTGAGGGAATTAACTGAGACTTTGGGTAGATTAATTAATTAAAAGACCCAAGGACTGTAAGAGAGAGAGACATTTTAAGTATGACTGTTTGCCACTGCGAAGGATTGCCTTTAGGAGGGAAACGTCCAGATAAGGGAAGATTTGAATTCTTGCTTGTAGGTGAGCAGCCACAGGTGCGAGGACCTTGGTGAACACTTGGGCGCTGAATGAAGGCCAAATGGTAGGATTCTGTACTGAAAATACCTGCCAACCATTCTGAAATGTAAAAATGTCCTGTGCCTGGGGAGGATAGGGATATGAAAATGGGCATCCTGAAGGTCTAAGGTAGTCATGAAATTTTCCTGATTTACCAATTGAAGAAACTCCTGAAGTGATAACATCCGGAAGGATTCCTTTTTCAGAAATGTGTTGAGACAACGAAGGTCCAGGATGGGACGCCACTCTCCCAACTTCTTTCTTACCTTGACTAGAACCCTGTTCCGCGCTGTACACCTGGTACCACATCGATTGCTCACTTTTTCAACATTTTAGACCATTTGGGAGGTAAAAGGAAATTCTTCCACTAATTTTGGCAGGATTGGTGGGAACTGTGGCCGGCACTGGGAGTTTGTCACTGCTTATTGGACTATTCCCTGCCTCTGAAGGCAGTTGTTCTTCTGTAATGCTTGCAGAAAGCGGCAGGAGGTTGTTTAAAGACTGCCATTGCTGCAATGATGAGTATCGTGATTGGCCTTGATATGGCTAGTACTGCTTGTACTGGCTATATATAACCTCTCCGAAAGGAGGACGAACAACATCGTCTTGCTCCATGAAAAGGCTGCTTACTGAACTGCAGAGTGCCAAGAGCCATTGCAGTATCTGTGTCCTTTTGATGGTTTGAAGGGCTTCGTCGATATGGAGACCAAATAGGGATACGTCATCTTAAGGCATGTCAATCACCTTCATCTGAAAGAAGTAGCCTTTAACCAGCCCTGACGCCTCAGAGCCGCGGTCCCAGCCAGTTGACGGAATCCTGTGGAGGAAACATCTACAGTGCAATCAATGATCTCGGCCGAGATCCTTTCTCCTTCCTGCAGAATTTTCAACGCTTCTGCTTTCGATTCCTCAGGCAACATTTCTATGAAAGGTGCAATGTCCGACCACATTTGGCGGGTGTATCTACCCAAAATGGCAAGAGAGTTGGTTGCTCTAACAGTGGTTGCTGCCATGGTGGAATCTTTTTACAGATGGGGTCAAGACGCCTTCCACCTGTATCCGGAGAGGCAAACAGTGGAGAAGCCGGATTTCTGGCACGATGTTGAACCGCTTGTGAAATCACAGATTCCGTCTTAGGCTGTCCAATGAGGCAGGCAAGCAAATTATCAGGCACCTTATACTTTTATTCCAAATTTGGCAAAACTGCTGGTATTGAGGCTGGTGTTTTCATGACTTTTAAGCCTTCTTGCCATATGTAGTCTACTATGGGAATAGAGCAAACGTGTTGTTTCTTCCTTGAAATCGTACAGGAAACAATCAGCCTGTTTAGTTACCATGGGAACCTGAAACCTCTTTACCGCTCTCTCCATAACGGTATGGAAACCCCTTATGTACTCAGGTGGTGAGTCTATTGGAGGTAGAATGGAAGGCGATGATATCTCAATCGGATAGTCGTCTCATTTGTTGGGAAGGAATACCACATCCAACTCTCCCTCCTCTCCCTCTTCATCAGTAGTAAGAATGTCCTGGTCCTGTTGTGGCGTTGCTACAGGTAATGGAGAAACAGGAGAGGGAGATCTAATTAGCAAGGAAGGCTGCATAATATGAGTCTGAGGAACCGAAGATGCAGGCTCTGAAGTAGGGAATCTGCAGTAGTAATCCTCCACCATATGTTGTAAGTTTGAAACTAGGTATTATTTGCTCCCTTTGCCTCTCTTGGTTGGGGTTCTGAGGATAGTACACATAATCCTCCTCTTCACCATCCTGACGCTTTATGAGCAGGCCAGACGGACCTAACCCGAACATACCATTGTCCTCTGATTCCTCCTCATCTGCTCCGTAATCAAAAATTTCCTCTGGAGGACAGGGAGATACTTTACTAGGAGAAGTGTGAATGGGCAATATCACTTGTGGGGAAGCTCTTCTCTAAAGTAAAAGTCCTGTATTTTCTTTAGATGCGGTCAAATTCGTTGATGGGGCTAACATTGACGGTGATGTCAAACCAACCACCGAAGAGGATGTCGATGGAATTTTCGACGACAGTTCTTCTGTCGACGGTCTGGACGTCGAAAATCTGCATCCAAAGTCTTCAGCTCCGTCGACGAGGCTACCATCAACGAGGGCAACACAGACGAGAGAGACTCGTTCTTTAGAGCCGCCAACAGCGGTGAAGTATCCGTCAACAATGGTCTTGATAGTCCCTGTTTTTTTGTCGACAAAGACGTAGTTGTCGTCAATGAAGATCTCACCCTCACAGAGATCATAGTCGACGGAGAAGATGCAGACAACATGATCAGCTTAGACTGAGGTGAAGAGAAAGTCGAAGTAGTCGTTGTAGTAGTGGCGACAGAAGTTCTCGTCAACTAGTGCTTCGTTGACAGCTTTGTCCACAGAGCATCTTTTTTATGTGGTAAAACGGTCTCTGGAAGAGACCTGGACGTCTGCTTCATTTTGAAGAAGATTTAGAAAGCGTAGAGGGCACAGATTGACCCTTATGAGAGGCTGGTTCCTTTTTCGAAGAGGAAGGCTGACCTTCAGGTTTTGAGGTGTGGTGATGCTTTTTCAACACCTTAGCAGTCTTAGACACCAGCTCCACCTCACTTGCCCTCTTAGAAGCTGTAGTCTTGAGTGAGGAATCACTTTCCTCATCAGATAAAGGATTGTCTTTAGCCGTTAGCTTCTGTAGCCACAGAAAATGACGTCCTTTACTATCCCTCAAGGTCTTAAGAGAGAAGGTCCTGCAGATTTTACAGTCTCTCACCTGGTGATCAGGGTGAGGGCAGTAGATACACTTCTTATAGGAATCATCTGAATGAGTTCTGAGTTTCCCACAAGAATCATAATGCCCGAAGAGAGATCTTTTAGAAGCAGATATTTTGAGCTGAAGACCTGAAGAAATTCAGAAGGCCAAGAGAAAGTGCTGAGCAGAGCTCAGGGAGACTCTTCACAGGACGTGCGGTAGAAAATCTGAGAGCCTGGAGCCTCTGTGGAGAGGGTTCTAGAGGGCGCTGTCGCCTAATTGACTGGAGTTTGGACCGTTCATAATGACTAGGATGAGATATTAAAGTGAATGTTTTTACTCTATGAACTTTAATGTTAAAGTAATTACTTACTGCTTTTTATTTACCGTGGGACTTCCACTTCGATGACGGGGAATGATTCAAGCATGGGAATTTATGAAAGATACCCCAATACTGGAGAAAAAAAGACTTCTCAGGAATTACAATTCAGGCATGCCATGACTGTGTACTCAACAGAGTGGACAGACCTACTAGAGGTAGCAACAGCTCTGGATCAAAGTGTTTCATCACACAAAAACCTGTTCCGGGAAGTAATTACAACTATTTGCAAAACCCTACAAAAAACAATGCTCCTGAATGTCTACAATGCCTCAATTGCTCGTGGGGAAAAATATAGCTGCACTGGCAAATGTTTATTCAAGGTGGCACTGATGCCACTGTTGGAGGAGGTCTATGAATTATTCAGCTCAAGCTTCTGCATAGGGCTTTCTATATTGCAAGCAGCTTATTCAAAATGGGTCAGGTTGAAAACAACACATGCTTGATATGTGAGAAAGGCACAGACCCATTACTACACCCAATTTAGTTATCCAGGACTTTACAACCTTACTGCAATGTAACTATAAAGGAATTACAGTTGATAGTAGACACCAGAGGTCTGATAACACTAGTTCATTATCCTTGGTATACCTAATGATGCCTCCTGCTAAATAAACTTACATTCTGCTACTGGGGATTATGATTGCCAAATGACATAGCACTGTATGGAGAATCAAGTCTGCACAAAGGGGAAAAGGTGGTAAAGTGGCAGGAATTAACGTATGACAGGTAACTAAGTGGTGTATGACAGTAGGGACTGCCGAAACAAATTTGAGAATGTGTGTGGTATATGGTGGGCCCACTATGGAGTTACAGATTAGAACACCATGTAGCAGATTCCAAAGGTAAAAAAAACTTGCTTTTCTGATGGATGCTTCTAACCACAGATTTCTCAATGTTTAAACAGATACCAAAGTAGTACCTCCCAAAAGGTGGAGGGGTTCAAGGAGGGAACTTCACACCAGGAATGCCTGCACGATAGAGCAGGCAAAAATGTCAGTCTCTGCAAACCTGCAAGTCAAGGCAATCAATGCCTGAAGGCCCATATACCTGCCTGGCAGATGTCCAGCACTGTAACACCGCAGTAGTAGTGGTCTTAGATGTGGTAGATTGAGATTAAATTAACTGAGAGGCTCCTCTTTATCCAAGTAACAACATGTTTTTATGCAGAGAGCAATCCATCTGGTTAAGGACAGTTTCTGGGACGCCTCCTCTTTCTTCGTTGCAGGTTACCACTAGAATTCTGGAGGTCTAGATAAGGAGGCAAATTGTCAACTTCATTATCACCACTATGAGGACTATCATGTATTTTCTGTACACCTGGGTTAGCACCAAACAAGACCTTTATGCTCCTCATGTACTGGTGTCAAACCATAGGCACTGCTGGAAAACTTTCCAATGCCACTGGCTGTGCCTTAGTGATCTCCGAACAGGACATAAGCCGAAGTCTAGCTGAAACCTATTCCAGATAGCAGACCAGCATTGGGTGGGATTGGGGACCGGCGTCTATGAAGCTAGACCTAGTGTCAGCCTGATTGGGACCAACATAGCCCACATCAAGGGAGTAGAGGCATGGTCTAATCTGTTGGTGGCTAATGCCTAACAGGGTTAGACGGTGCCAGGGAAAACCAGTTAGCTGATGTCAAACTAGGAGCCCTGAGACCAGGGTATCCCAAATTGTCCGGCCTCTATCTGCTGCAGAGTTGCAGATGGCCCGAGAAACTCGGGCACACACATTACAACTGGCGAATTGATCAGAATAAGAACAGCAGGCTGAGTCTGGGACCTCTGAATGCGGATTGCACGAACCCTCTATCGAGTGCGAGCAACAGGGGAGAACTCCTTTCTGGACTTGGTGTTTGCACTGAAAACATAACCATGGGTGGCACACTAGAATAAGTTCAAGATTTGGAGCATGACTGGCCCTGCTGATTATGCTTGGTGATGTTAGGCTTTATCTCCAACTCCCTGCTGGATTGTAGATGCATGAAGGAACATTTATCTCAGGACTAGAAATCCTGCTTGATCAACAACACAAAGACAGATGTTAGGTGGGTCTGTGACTAGCATCTGCTTCCTGCTGGCACGGCACAGCTTAAAGCCTGTAATTTGTGTGAGATATCAGCAGTGCCTTGCTGCAAAATAATTTTGGAGGTCGAAAAAAACCCCAGTTTTGGATCTGTAGTCCGGATCTGTGAATGGCGTGGATTTAAAAGAACTGACATCAGCGCACAGAGACGGATTCTACATAGCTTTGCGCCGTCTCTGTAGGTGTGGGGGATGTCATCACAGAAACCAATGGCTTCGCATACTGGCTTGCAGGAGCAATTGATGGAAATGGTTTCAGATCCAGTCTGGTGCCTAGGGTAATGAAAAAGAAAGGAATTTTCTGTTAGAAGTATCCATCGGAAGATTTAGTCCCACAATGCATTGTTGCAAATATTTTTTCTTGATTTTGTTCTCTTGGTTGTGATAAAAATGCAATAAAAAGTTTTTTAAACCCACTATGGAAGACCAGGATGGAGAATCCCACTATGCAGCCTGGAAAGAAGAGCTGGCCAGCACTGAAGTCGTCTTTATGGGTGAATGCATACCAGTAAGAGAACAGGATACCACATCTGAGGAGTCCGATATGGAGAAACAAACCATCTACACTTTGTACTGCATGAACTTCATGATCGGCTTTGGCAGAAGTGAAAATGGAGTAGAAGCATATTGAAACGTCTCGGCCAAGTCTACCCTCTTACAGGTAGGCTCCGGGAACACAAGAATGTATTCTGGTAATTTTCAACTTCTGCCGAATGATCAATTTCATCTTGACGGAGGGTCAATGCTTGGATATCCCCAAGAAGATTGAGAGCATATAGTTATTTAGCAAACACTCATACTGTTCTAGATGTCTGCAGAGCTTGCCAACCTTTGAGCTTTGAAGAGGTTATGGACTGCTATCATATGTATGTTTACTGATTGCAATCTGACTGTCTGATGTTCCTTGGAGAGAATAATGGACCTTCTCCTGATTAGAACCACACATGCTTAAATCAGAGTTGCCAGCAGTATTCAAATAAGAAGGAAACTGTTACTTACCAGTATGCATCTGTTCTTGGCATGTAGAGCTGCAAAATTCATACTTGTGCATAGATCGCCATCTGGTGTTGGGCACGAATGTTTGCAGTTTGTTGGAGAAGTCTTTGTAGTCTCAAGATAGGTGACTCCTTTCCTCCCTTGGACGTTCGAGCGCATGGGCATAGACTCCATCCCCAGATTGTTTTTCGCCATGTAAGGAAATTATGGAGTTTGTCAGAAACAGAAAAGAGGACCATGTGTAATGTATTTAAGATAGCACTGGAACAGATAGAGGCACTAGGGAGGTGGGTGGGCATATGAATTCTGAAGCACTACATGCCAAGAACAGATGCATACTGGTAAGTAGAATTTTCCGTTCGAGGCATATGAGCTGAAGAATACATACTTGTGCATAGACTGTATAGCAGTACTTTCCCTAAGCGTTGGTGACCTGTATCTGTTGCAGTGGTTTGAAAAGGTGTTTTAAGAACAGCCTGGCAAACAGAAGCCTGTTTTGCCTGCACGTCTACACAATAGTGTTTGGTGAAGGTGTGTTGTAGACCATGTCGATGCCTTACAAATGGCATCTAAGGGAATGTTCCATAAGAATGCCATGGAAGCCCCTAGTTTTCATGTTGAGTGCGCTCTTCAGGGAATTGTTAATGTGCGTTTTGCTGTTTGGTAGCATATTTGGATACATTTGACTATCCACCTGGCAATTCCAGCTTTGGAGATGGGGTTTCCTTTATGAGGTGGAGAGAAAGCTACAAACAGTTGGTTTGTTTTTCTAAAGGGTTTGGTCCTGTCAATGTAATAAAGTATAGCTCTTTTGACATCTAGTGTGTGAAGAGCTCGCTCTGCTACATAATCTGGTTTTGGGGAAAAAAACGGGTAGCTCCACAGATTGAATGAGATGGAAAGCAGAGATTACTTTGGGAAGGAATTTTGGATTTCTTCTGAGAACAACCTTGTTATGGTGTATTTGTAAGAATGGTTCTTGTATGGTTAAAGCCTGGATCTCGCTTACTCTCCTGCGAGAGGTGATCGCGACTAGATAAGCTACTTTCCATGTAAGGAATTGCAATTCGCGCGAAGGTTCAAATGGAGGGCCCATTAGCCTAGTAAGGACAATATTTAAACTCCACACTGGAAAGGGTGGGATTGTAGAAGGAATTATCCTTTTAAGTCCTTGCATGAAACCTTTGATAGCAGGCACCCTAAACAGTGACAAATGTTGTCTGTTTTGTAGGTAAGCGGCAAGGGCAGCCAGATGTAGTCTTATGGATGTATATGTTAGATTACATCTTTGTAGATGCAGTAAGTAGCATATAAAGTTTTTTATTGAAGCATCTAGTGGGTCAATTTTATTGTTATTGCAGTACATAACACATCTTTTCCATCTGGCTGCATAGCAAGCTCTGGTAGTAGGGCGTCTTGCTTCTTTAAGGATGTTTGTTCAATCCGGTGGGAGGTTAAGGTAACCGAACTCTAGGACTTCAGGAGCCAGATTGCCAGGTTCAGTTGAGCTGGATCTGGATGCCTTATCTCTCCATGGTTCTGTGCCAGAAGCTTTGGGGAGAGGTGTAGTTTTTGGTGTGGTACTACGGAAAGTTCCAGGAGTGATGTGAACCATGGTTGCCGAGCCCATGTTGGAACAACTAGGATAATTTTGAGAGACTGCTGTTTCAGCTTTCCTACTACTAATGGAATGAGTGGGAGTGGCGGAAAAGCGTACTCAAATCTGCCTGACCAATTCATCCATATCGCATTGCCTTTGGACAATTGGTGTGGATACCTGGCGGCGAAGGTTGGGCATTTTGCATTTGTGTGTTTGCCAAACAGATCTATGTCTGGGTGGCCCCACATCTGAAAAAATGGATGAAGAACCTGAGTATGAAGTTCCCATTCGTGTATCTGCTGTGTCTGCCGACTGAGCAGATCCGCGATCGGATTGTGTACGCCTGGAAGATGTTCTGCTAGAAGGTGTATCCTTTGTGGTATGGCCCATCTCCATATGTTCTGCGCTAGTTGAGAAAGCTGCAGAGAATGTGCCCTCCTTGTTTTTGTATATAATAATTTGACATTGTTTTGTTGATAAGATGTGTCTGAAAGGATTTCAATGCCAGAAATATTGCTAGCAATTCGAGTGATTGATGTGGAGCAGTTTTTGTTGAGAGGTCCACCTGCCCTGAATTGTATGGTTTAAGAGATGTGCTCCCCAGCCGATGAGCCATGCTTCCGCTGTTAGCACCATCGGTGGAATTGAAAAAAAAAAATGATCTTCACCAGCTCTTGGTTAAACTCTTACTCATGAGAGATAGCTACCCATCCTGCTGAGGGTATCCACTGATTAATTGTCCACCCCAGGCCTGTGCTCCCCAGTCAGCAAAATTCTGTGACAGATAGCCCAGTTCCAGAGATGTTTTAACTATTCGGACAGTGCTAGGGAAATTGTGTAGCGCTGATGGTTTATACAGAACCCAGTAGTTGTGTTGCCTGTTCTTACAAGAACTGAAGATTTGTTTAGTCAATGGAGAAAGCACCGCACATCACGTCTGGAAGCATTAAACACCGAGAAGTTGATGTGAAATTGTTTGTCTCCAAGCAGAAACATCTGACTGTCAGATCCTGCAGGTAAGTACCCCATCCGTCCAGAAGTGCACTGTTTGTCATCAGAATATGAGCCTCTTCTAAAGAGAAAGGTAAAGCTGCTGTTATGTTAGATGATATTTTCTACCATTCCAGCACAGTATTATTCAGGGCATTAACTAAACTCTATCTTCAGACGATATGGACACCTAAACCCACTGAGGATCCAATTAAGGTTTCAAAAGCCAAATGTTCCGTCTGCAGTACCGTATTAGTAAAATACACAAAGATCTCATTCCTATAGGTGATTTGAAGGTGCGTTCTGGATTATCACAAGAAACAGAATGCGCTAGGAGGGTTTCAAGTGAGACCTAGACATGTTCGGTTAAAGACCCATGGTTTGAAAAATATTTAGAGAACCCCATGTCGATGACTTTGCAATTTTACATAACTTACCTTTCACAAGCTAGTCGTCTGAGTAAAGGAAGAGTCAATGTCTTTTATACCTTAAAAATTCTATTCTGCTACAAGTACCAAACTCTTTATAAAATGTCTGGGAACTGATTTAAGGCCAAATGGTCCTACCTTAACTGAGGATGCCACCCGGCTATTTCAAGATGTGAGGTGTACTGGAACATTTAAATATATGCATCCTGAAAAAGCAGCAAGACTATGTACATGGCATTTTGAAACAGTTATAGTACTTCCTGTAGTGTGACCATACTGGAAGGCTGTTTTTGTAGGTGGATGTTGAGCGGTCAGAAATCCAAACTGGGTTGCCACTCTTGAGACCTTTGCTGAACAAGACAAAAATCCAGAGGAAAAAACTTGTAGTATGCTAGGATTTGGGGATGGGCTCGAACAACACCTTCGCAATCACAAAAAGACTCTTAAGTTGTAATAGTCGTAGATATTGATTGAAAGTCTTAAGCAGCAAGGTGGGTGGTGGCCTTCGTAAAAATCTTAGAGCATGACCATAAAGGACCAGACCTAAATTCTCTTGCCAGTGGAGTTCATTTCTGACCATTGACAACAGAAAGTGGAGATTTTTTTCCCTACTGAGTTTGATTATTCAAGGATGGTGTTGAAAGCAGATGGGGCCTGTGGCGAGTCAATGCCTCAGCCAGCACTACTGTTGTTTGGACTGGCCTTTGTCTCGGTTATGAGATTGTGGACTACCATAGAAAGAGAATGCTGAATGTTGCTGCTGGATTGGATAATAGGATAACTGGCGAAAATAAAGCTGTTTTGGAAGGAGAGGCTGAATTATTTGTGGCTGTTAACCTTCTCTGAAAGACTGCATAACTAAGGGTCTTGCACCCTGAAATTAAATTGGTCTCCTGCACTCCAGTATTATGAGGAATCAACCCCTGCCCATGTCTTACTGTATTTATGGAATAGTAGCCTCAATATGACATCCCAAAAGGTGCCCTTTGTCAAAGGGCAAATCTAAAAAGCTGCGTAGCTCCTCAGGGCAGAAAGATGTTTAAAGTAACCAAGCTGTTGTCTTAGAAATGCTGACCATCATTATCTGACAAAAGACAGTAGATGCTAAATGCAACTCAGCATCAATCACAACACCGTATCAATCATTGCCACTGCTACTTTCTTGCCTTCCTGAAGAATAGCTTTTGCCTCCTGTCTTTAGGTAGACTTATAAATAGGATGCTATGTGCACCCACATATGGGCATATCATGTTGCCCGCTTCCTCACCCATCTTGGCATAGGCGTTTGCTTCTCTGAATGAGGTAGCCACAAGTGTAGACACTTTGCTGCCAAAACTATCCACTTTCTGCCCTCCCCGTCAGAAGAGGCCGTGAACTGGGAGCAGAGTTTAAGCTAGACCATGAGAAGCCTGCATTCCAGCATTAAGAGTGTTAGCTCTGAGAGAGTGGGAGTAAGCTCAACATTATCCGGAGTGCCTGAAGGGAATTGCGATTCTAAAAAAGGAGAAATTCCACAGGGACTTCACTGTATTGGATCTCAGGGCAGGGTCAAGGCCCTTAATGGGCATGGGGCACTGATGGAGCAAGTGGTGTGTTCTCGATTAACAAAATCGAGCCCTGTTCTCTAACCATTTTCTATCTTTTTCACTTGTTCTTATCTTTCATCCGAGTCATTATCTATATTTCACTCCCACATATACACTCACAAAGATGGAACTGCTTTGTCTCAGTGTACTGGGTAGAAGTGCTATTCTCAGTTTTCTTAGGAGGAATATACAAGGAGTAAGAATTCATGATAGTCAGAGGCAAGAACTGAAATGTACCTTGTTGGAAGAACGGCATTACCCGTCTGTCTACATTTTCTGTAACTTGATGGAGGCTTGGCTGGAGGAGCTACTTTCTACAATACATTGCATGAGTTAGTGTGTGTGTGAGAGTGTGTGTGAGAGTGTGTGTGTGTGTGTGTGTGCGTGCGTGCGTGCGTGTTGGAGTTCTCCCACGCGGGAGTGTGTGTACGGGAGAGAGAGAGAGAGAGAGAGAGAGAGAGAGAGAGAGAGAGAGAGAGAGTGGGTGTATGAGCGAGTGGGTGTGTGAGTGAGAGTGTGAGCGAGTATGAGTGTGTGTGAGTGTATGAGCGAGTGTGTGTGAGAGTTTGTATGTGAGCATGTGAGTGTGAACAAGTTACTTGCCTTCTATAAAGCAGTTGCTACCCATAGATTACTCACCTTGTGAACACCTCAGGCGCTACACTAAATCAGGAGGTTTTTCTCAGAAATTCACTTGTTAGCCAGTAGGTAGCATTATGTGGCTCCATGTAAAGTTAATCTCTCCCTGGTAGGGACAACAGGGCGACATTTAACCACCACATCCGTCTTGATGTCAGTTTCCGTCTGATATCCGTCTGATATCAGTCCATGCCGTCAGACATTAAGCTCCCTTAGCTGTTAGTGATTATAGTTTACAGAATGGAGATCTCTCATTGGAATCTGTTTAAGATGTAGAAAAAAACAATACATTCCACAGTATGGAGAGGAGGGTGGGTCGGTGAGGAATCTGCAATTAGAGAGGGTATCGACGAGAAAGAGCATTACTGAAAGTAAGTAACTTTATTTTCCTACCAATATTTATAAATGCAGAGTCCTCACCTTGTGAATGGATACCAACGCAGTACACAGGTGGTGGGTCTGTGGAATGGCTCAGACCAAAAACTTCTGTACAACCGAAAAGGCAAAGTGCCCCTCCCACCATCCTTGGTTATCCAGGCATTAGAGCTTCATTAGCGTGTGTACCTGCCACCCAACGAATGTCCAAGATAGCCACTCAACACACCAGCATGGTGGTAGCAGACGTAGCTCTGGTGGAATGACCTTGGAGGCCTTCCAGAGGCTGTTTCTTGGCCAAGCACCAGAAGATCATAAAGCTAAACACAAAACATCTGGACATGGTCAATTTCTGCACTGCTTTTCCATTTTTTGTCCTAAAGAGCCCCACGAAAAGCTGATCGTTCACCCAATTGTCCTTGGCGCAATTGACGTAGAAGCCCAGAGTTCTCTAATGGGTCTAAGCAATGGAATCTTTCTTCCTCCTTGGATGGATGAGATGGAGCAAAGAATGCTGGTAGAGTGAAAGTCTTCGCAAAGTGGAAAAACAACGGTTCAGGGAGAAACTTGTTTAAAGAAAGTGCATCTATCCCCGTCCCCCAAGAGATTTATCATAACATATCAAAATAGAGACTACAAATAATATATAGGGATGTGAAAGTAAAAAGGAAAAAGTGCAAATACCAATAAGGGTAAATATACAAAAGTACCCACAAACAAGAGATTTTTGAAAAAGGTTTTTAGTTATTGAAATAACTTTTATAAAACATGTCAAAAAAGCAATACAGAAATGAACATATTGTGCTCATAAAGTTACCCAAACAAATAATGGTACAAATTACAGTGTAAACAGAAAACAACATCAACCACCATTAGTACACAACGCAATGCTGTGACAGGTTGTAAAAAAGAATTGGCCTTTGATCCAATCAATAGGTATCACAGATGATTTACCATTTCTCTTTTAAGTAGGGTCACAATACCTGGGGGCTTAACAAGATTGTGGGTCACTTTAAATGCAGGCACGTTATAATGTGCGACTCCACCACTAACACAAAAGAATTTGTACATGCCAATATAGTCCACATCTTAAAGGATCATTCAAATTCTAACTCTCAAAATGTTGTGTACTCCCTTTGGTGCCCCTGCAATTTAATCTACGTGGGACAGACTACTAAAAACGTCAAGTCACGTTTGATGCAACACAAGAGCTACATAGGGTGCAAGACTGAGTGCACCCCTGGCTGGCATCACAGTTTTTGGAGTATAGTCATACAGCAAATGATATACGATGTCAAATCATTGAGCAGATACAAACTCCACACAGAGGCAGAGATATTCAAATGATGTTAAACCGAGCTGAATGTTGCTTGATTTTGAAATACAACATTATTAACAAAGGGTTTAACACAGTAGAGGAGTGTAGCTCTGTAGTCCTGCACTATAATGGTGTTATCCATCAAGACCATGAGTACAAGATCTTTTTTTATATAATTTGGGCCTTGTTAGTTGGCTCTTGCTTACTGTAACCTGTATGATGGTCATTTTCCTTTTGAACTTTGCTTGCATTGATCCAAACTTGCATAATGATATTGGATACATATGTAATACTATGATTACAACCAAGGGCTGTTCTATTTTATGTTGATTTTTTTCTACAAAATCTTTTTTCTTTGACCCTTCACTGATTTTCTCTTCATTTCTTGGTCCAACACACCTGCAAATATGCAAACTGCTTGCTGGTGATTTGTCAATATTAGTTTGGATGCATTGCCTCTGAACTCCTTTCACTATTTCTGGCCGAAATGTTATGTTTGCTTGGATGGCCTATGATGTTCTGTATATTGCAGCTGCAATACTTTTTACGATTGCATCTGAGTATACATGCACACCATTCTGTTGGCATCTCCTCAACTATAATGTAGCATCTAATTTATGCGCATGTGCTTTGGTGCGGCAGTATGGATATCCTCCTTTTGTATTAATTCTCTTACTTTTATTTTTGTGATCTCATGTCCATTCACATTTTTGGGAGTTCTCTCGAATTTAATTTTTGTTTTAAATGGAGGTTGTGTGACTCCATGGTTAGGCAGTCTTTCCTCTATATCCATGGTGACTAATGCTCATTTAGACGCGGTCCCACGCAAGCAGTTCTTTCATGTGGGATGAAGAGCACTGCGCTTTAGCCTTGGAGTTGAATTCTTGCATGGGTAAGAAAGCTTTATTTTTGTTAATAAATGTTAAGTAATTGTTAGTCATCTTTTGATGCGACTGCGGCTATCGATTTTCCTTTGAGATATAAATAAATCTCAGTATTTCCTTTTTTTGCTTTAGTGAATTCTTAATGTGAATCACTTTTGCTTCGGAAGCGGTCCCATAAATAATGCTACCTCAAGACTGGAACTTAGATCCTTGTTAATGGCATAACTGTGGCAATCATTGGGAGAGGAGTTGGCCGAACGGCTAGGGCGGTCAACCTCGAATTTGGGGAACTGGGTTTGAGTCTCGGCAATGACGCTGAACATCCTGTGATTCTGGGCAAATCACTTAATCTCCCCGTACCCAACAAAAGAAAAATGAATGTGTCCACATGTAATGCAACTGGTGCTATGGAAAGCGCTCAGATACCCGATTCGGGTCAAGTTCGCGCTATATAAAACTCTGTGTACATTTTATTTTTATTTTTTTTAAACTAGGGTGCCCAGGTGAGTTTTTGTGAATCTTCAGTCGGTCTGTTTTTACATGCTTCTTTGTAGGCACGATTTGATCAATATATTTACTTTGTACAGCCCCACGATTAAGACGAGGCACTTGGATTCTTGGCGTGCCCATAGATTGCATCATCAGTAGGTTCCAATTATTCTCCCAAAAAATTGTATTCGGTGTTCTAAATCTTTATTGATTGTCTAGCCACACACGATGTCGGTGCTTTTCTTTCCTCTTCTAATCTGTGGGGACTTACTAGGTCTCCTTCACCCATAATATATTTTTTGGGCTTTCCACAAGTTTAGTCACATATATTTGATTATTGGCACTCATTTGTCTAATTGTCCTGCATTTTGAACTATCTTTTTAAGTTCTCCATAACCGTTCTAGCCCTTACCTTGGCCTTCTATGGTTATTACTATCAGTATCAATATAATTGTAAACGTTATGATCTCAATTGCAGATGGCTTCTGATAGTTGCTCTCAAATCTTGGCTTCTGTCCAGATGTTGACCTAATAAACTGATAAAGTCAAAACGCCGTTGAAGTTCCCCCTGGGAATTAAGAGGACACATTTATTGAATCATTGTTCCTGTTATATATTGGATATTCTCTGTATTATTTTTACTCTGTCGTGTTTGTTTTCTATTTACAATGTAAGTTACACCATAATGTTTTTTATGTGCAACTTTATGAGCACCATATGTACTTGTCTGTATTGCTTTTTTGATAAGTTTTATAAAAGCTATTTCAATAACTAAAAAACCTTTTTCAAAAAGTTTGTTTGTGGGTACATCTGTATATTTACCCTAATTGGTATTTGCACTTTTATCTTTCACAACTTTAATTATTATTTGTAGTCTCTATTTTGATATGTTATGATAAATCTCTTTAGGCGGGTTAGATGCACTTTCTTTAAGCAAGTTTCTTCCTTAACCGTTGTAGCGGTCATATTGTTTATTCGCCTCAGGTTTTGGGGAGTAGGGCAGCCCCTCCTGCAGGTAACCAATGTGGAAAAACGTCACAACTTTTGGGAGTAATCCAGCTCTAGACCTTACTTTTTTTGTGAACACATTTTATTGGTTTTCAAACTCTAGTACATTCTACTTATTGATCCAGTCAAGCCGGACTTACAAGTGTTCAATCCTCGTATATACAGATCTGGATCTTAAAATATTTTAATCTCAGTACCAGTTCAAAACATTAAACTAAACTGTTCCCTCCCTCCCCCCTGTGAGTCAGTGTTGTGTGAGATGCGCGAATTGGCTTCTTGCTATAAGTAGCATACGTCAGTGTCATATTTAGGTGAGGGCGAAGGCAGTCATAGAGCGATTTAATAACCTGGTGGGTACGGTTTGAGAAGTTCTAAGTAGCAGGTCACATTCGTAAGGGTGCGCACCCTCCAGGGAGTGCTCACATGTATCTCACAGGAATTCCTACAGGGGTCCCCGGGCAACGCAGCTCTTAGTACTAGCTTGTGTGAATAGCATACAGTTGCTGGATAGAGTACGTGCACTTCACTCAGAACAGCAAGCTGATGTGGGGAACACAGTGTTGAAGATAAATAACCTTAGTGGGCAGCTGTGCCTAGGCTCAAATCAGGCACACATCAGAAACATGAGAACCAATTTCAGATCCTACTGGGGAATCACAAAATGTTTGGTGGAAACGTTAATCAGTCCTTTTAGAAACTGCATCACAGGTGATTTAACAGAAAAGGCTGATTAGGTATTTGCAGAAAAGCAAATAAGGCTGACAAGTAACCTTTAACAACAGTCACAGCAAGGGTGGGCTAATAAGAGGTATAACAGGCCAACATCAGATAGCTGGCTTGCGAAGGTTGGCTATGTCGAGAAGAACATCAATATTTTTCTAGCGCCCTGCACAGAATCATTCAGGTGGCCCTCCGCCAAAACCATATTCACTACTTCAGGAGGGAGGTCAGAAGCAGTTAACTGTAGTTGCACATTCACCAAGCATGGAGGTGCAAATTGTGCAAGCCTGGGTGCAGGACCCTGCCCAACTGCGTAGGGTCAAGACCCATGACTTCACTCCACCCAGCTTGCTGCAATACCACATGGCAGCGGTGTTATCCATGAGAATCTGCACCAGTTCCTCCCTTAATGGTCGGGAGGAAAGCTTTTAGTGGCAAGCGATTCACGTACAACCCCAGCAAACTGCTGTGGTGGTGTGTGTCCTCCGGAGATCAGAGATCACTGAACTAAACCTCTGCTAAATGGCCTCCCTAACCCAACAACGTTTCCTCCGTCACTATTGTTAACTCTGGGTGGGGAAGAGAGAGAGAGGTCTGCCACTGGTCCAATAGTTTTCTAGTGGCCACCACTGCAGGTCTTTCGCAGTCTCCTACAACACCTAAGAGTTGGACAGGTTTCCTCTGTGTAGAGCCCATTGAGACTTCAGATCCCACTGTGGAGCCCATATGTCACCTGCCGTGGTTCGCTAGCAGTATACCAAGAGGTCTCAGAACTGCTCTCACAAGGCCAAGGGTTGAAACATTCGGATCATAGCCCAAATGTCCTGAACTCGTCCCGGCAGTGGAAAGGCTTGGAACAGCACTGTGTCCATGAGGACATCAATGGACAGAACTTAGCAGTAATGTGTGATTTCGAAATACTAATGGAGAAACCCCAAGATACCAGTAGGTTGGCCATCATCTGGAGGTGGTTTATGACTACTTGAGGAGAGCCTATCTTTAGCAACCAGTTGTCAAGTTATGGGGAGACTGGTTTCCCCAACCTCCTAAGATGGGCAGCAACGATCATAATCTTCTTTATGAACATCCTAAAGGCACTGGTGAGTGAAAACTGGAGCATGGAGAACTGAAGGTGCTCATCTCCGACTTGAAACCACAGAAAATGTCTGTGTGATCATAGAACAGGAATGTGTAAATAATTGCCCTGCAAGTCTAAATCCGCCATCTAGTCACCCTGATTCAGGGAAAATAGAACTTGAGTCAGAGTGAGTATCTTGAACCTGTCCTTTTGGAGGAAGGCAATGAGAGAGTCCTCAGTCCTTCTTCGACACCTGAAAGTAACAGATGTAGCCACCAGTCCTGATTTCTGATGCCAGCTCCCAAGAGAGCCAGGACTTCTTTACGTAGAATGGACAAGTGGTCCAGTGGAGGATATTGCAGCACTGATGGCATACATGGAATAGTGGCTAGGAAAGGTAGGGTGTAACCACCCATGACGATTTGGAGCACCCATCTACCTCATGTGATGCACTGCCACCTGTGGAGGTAACGACTTATCCTTCCTCCAGCTGGGTGAAAAAGCAGCACTGAGAGCAAACTAAAGGGATTTTGCAGGCAGCAGCAGAAAGAGGGTCAAGGCAGGGAATTGGGTAGAGTGTGGCACCTGAGGAAATGGACCTTGACAGTTGAATCCCCAATCTTTTTCACGAAAGGTTAGGAAGGTATGTTGTTGAGTAGGTAGGTTTTGGCGGGGAAACAGCCGCACAGCCACTACAATGCAGAGGGAGCATGTTGCTGCCTTACTCTCTTTAAAATGCTGTAAGGCAGAGTCTGTCTTGTCTCCAAAGATATGGGTGCCAATGAATGGCAGGTCAATGAATGACGCTTTGACATCACTGGAGAAACTCACTTATCTGGTCCACACATGTTGTCAGAGCACCACACTGGTACCAATAGCCCTGCCCAAATAGTCAGCAGTATTTCCGCCTGCCTACTGGAAGGGGAGAAAGATCCTGGTATTTCCCAGGTGCCCATTAGGCTGACGGCTTTGTTAAAGGGAGGGGGTGTTTCTCAGGAGGTCTGACCTTGCTGCAGGAGTTCTGTGAGGACTAGTTTTGACCTTAACTGCACTGCTTGATTTGAAAAAAGAAATAAGTGTCAAATCTCTCGTCAGGAGGCCACTGCAGCTTGCACCACACACTGCCACTGACAATGATAGTAACAGCACAACTGCTAACCATCTTACTCCTACAAGTGTGACAATTTGGTCTATTTCAGGCCCCCCAACAGGAATAAGAATAGCTTGGGGGGCGTGGCTAACAGTTGACGGGAATGGCCGCTTGCTAGCTCTGCTCCAGAGCGCCACTCCCAAACTATCTGGATAACTTTGGGTCCGCTGGCCCGATTCTCGCCCCTGAGGAACTCCATGGTGTGCTGCGGTGACTGGCGAGGCGTGTACCGAGCCTGGGGCGGATTGGTGAAGTATTCCGTAGAGCGCTCCTGCACACCGGATCAAAACTAGATGCCTTGCCGGCGGAAGTGAGGCCGGGGGGCGGAAGCACACTACGCTATACCGCAGTTGCGGCCTGATTTTGTGGAGGCCGAGATTGTTGCCAGTGAGTTCGCGCCGACAGAGCTGCGCCCTGCCGCACAGCGGACGAGGGGAGAGGTTTAGCCCCGAGGCCCCTGGGAGGTCGGGGTTAAGCTGCTGATCCTTGAGACCCCACTGCGGGAACGAGTGCAGGCTTAATAGGGCGGGTGCGCACATAATCGTGAGCGGCCCAGTGGCCCTGATTTCAGTTTGAGCCCGCAGGCTGCCTAATAGACTGCTGCGCTTTCCTGGGCTTTGTAGTGACTGTGGGTGGCCTTGAAAAAGGGGTTTGTGTATATCGTGACCGGCGAGCCTTGCCAGATGCAGCCCTGAGTACCCGGAGTGAGCACCACCGATTAGCTGGATCCCGCCGGAGTTCGGGGACCAGGGGATGTTTTGCGGCATGACCCTCTGAGGTCTAGATAACGACTTAAGCCAGCAAAGTAGGAGATTAAGGCACTTGCGCGCTGCTGGAAAGGAAACTGCGCTTGATCATCTCTGTGTGTTGGGGAGCGGGAGTGACTCTGCGGGGTTGCCTGCATTCCTGATTTCCCTGCATAATGGCCTAATCTATATAAGGCGCAGCGTAAGGAATGGTGACTGAGGAACCTTGATTGCCAGGCAGAGAGGTGCTCCACCCGGCTCAGGTTAACGATAAGGGCAGGCCCGGTCCGTGTAGATTCCGTTGAGGCGAGGTGCACGCAGTGTGTCCAACCAAAAGTCCTGTAAACGGGGTGCCCCACGCAAAAACCGACAGGCCGAGTGGACGACTCCACTGCAGGTGGCGGGGAGTAGCGGTCGCACCCCAATATCAAGTGGTGCCACCGAGACGAATATACCATGGCGTCTGGGCGCAACAACTGGACGGCAGCGCAGACCAACCTGGAGAAATTTGCACGGGAAAAGCAACAGAGTGAGGACCGAGGGGAGACGGCGGCCCCAAGTGATACCATGGAACCTACGAACAAGGATATCCTCGAGGCAATCACGGCAATAAGGACTTCCCTCGAGGTGAAGATAAATACAGTGGCAACAAAAGTGGCGCTGATTCGGGAAAACATGAAGAAAGCGGAGCGTGTGGGGACAGTAGAGAGCACCACCAAGGAGCTTGTCACAGATACCACACTTCTTAAGAGGCAGGTGACCGAGTTGCGCTCTTCCCACGAGGCAATGGCTCTACAGCTAGATGATTACGAAGGAAGGATGCGGCGTAACTACGTCCGCATTCTGGGTGTGCCGGAAAGCGCAGAGGGACAGGTCGCTGACCTTTTTGTTGAGGAACTAGTTCTTAAACATCTACAACCACGTGGACTTTCCAAATGCTTCTCGATCGAAAGGGCTCACTGTGTGCCGGGGGGTCGGCCGAAGCCGGGTGCGCCCCCGAGGCCGCTCCTAGCCCAGGTGTTTAATTTCAGAGACCGCGATGTCATTCTCCAAACGGCGAGTTCTTTCCGGACTTTACTCTGAGAGTGCAGAAACGAAGTCGCAGTTTCCTGGAGGTGAAGCAGGCCTTCCGAGACCAAGAGGTTAAATATGTAACTATGTTCCCTGCCAAGCTGAGGGTGGAAGCTAATGGCAAATCGTGGTTTTTCACTCGATCGGAGGACGCCTGAACCTTGTTGGAAGGCTGGCGCACGGTCGAAAAGAAGTCGAAAATAGGATTCTCCGCTGCTGATGAAGCGGAGGACTGGCACCAGCAGAAGCGTTCGCCTCCGCTCTCAGACTCCGATTCCCAAGGGCATACAGGGGGGCACTGACTTTGGAGTCTGGTAAGACTATGCTGTATGAATCCCGGACTCTGGAAGCCCTCTAGAGCGAATTAATGATATTGCACAAGGTCTGTTACCCCAGTGTGCTGGTGCAATGAATAATGGTTTGGTTGGTTGGGAGGGGGGGTGGGAGGGGTCCCGATGTATATGCAATGCATTCAGCCGCAGTTTAAGGTGTTGGCCCAGCACCCTACTGGGCCACTTACGGTTTTGACTTTCATGTTATTTTTCACTTTCAGTCGTTCTACAGTTGCTATTTCTATTGATGGGGCCACAGGCGCACCTGTGATTGCTCAAGGGCACCGCTGGATAGCAATTGGGTGCCGCATTAGATCACTGGTTTGTGCTTTGTCTCGGAGGGGGGGGGGGGTCGGTTCAGGTGAGATAACGCGTGATGTAATGGCATGTGTACATCTTATTTGGCATCAAAATCCAACTTATGGAAGATATGTTTCAAGACATCGTAATGTATAGTGGCTGTCTGGGGGTCGCTCTGGAGGGTGCCTCTGGGGGTACGGGATGTGACAGACTATCCATAGTAATCACTGTGCGACTGCTCTATGCTAATGGTAACGGGTAAAGAAACTAAACTATCCACCTGGAACGTGAACGGGCTGGGGGACAAAATTAAAAGAGGCATTGTTTTACAATATATCCATAAACATGCGCTTGACATAATACTGCTTCAAGAAACTCACCTGATAGGAAATTCACGCATGGCTCTCAATAGGAAGAAGTACCGCATGTTAGCACATTCGGGCTTCACTACAGGGTCAAGAGGGTTGGGGGTTATCTTACGTAAAGGCTGCCCATATGTAATACAGAACACCTGAACAGATCCTCAGGGTAGATATGCAGCATGTACTGGTACATGGGAGAGTAGTCTCAATGTTATTTCCGTATATGCCCTGCCTGGATTGCAGCACCTAACTTTGAAGGATGTGGGGTCGTTATTATTGGACTTGCTTGTGGGATCATTGGTAATGGGAGGTGACTTTAATTTGACAATGGACGGCCTACTCGACCGGTTCCCGCCCAGACGTGACTCGACGCAAAGCTCACAACTCCGTGATTTTACTAATGCTTTGGGGATGGTAGACATATGGAGATGGTCACATTCCCATAACACACACTACACGTTTCAATCAGGTGTACATGGCAGTCAATCGCGGATTGACTATCTGTTCACTCATGCTCAAGAAATACATGATTTCACGGACTCTACTTGCTTGTCGCTAGGAATTTCGGATCACTCCCTTGTTCGGACAGTCCTCGGTGCTCAACGCGCTAGACGTCCCGGCCCAATCATGATACAACCATGGGCACTAAAGATCCCACACATTGGAGAAAACCTGCAACAAGACACAGATTATTATTTTGAATAAAATGTGAGATCAGTAAAGTCGGCAGTGACACTCTGGGGTGCATATGGCACAGTGATCAAGGGAAGGGAGGTATCTCGGATGTTGGGCCACAGAACCGAGCGTAACCAGAGGGTGGTCGAACTGGAAGCGGACATTTTGCAACTTGAGGGGACCATATCTTAGGACCCTGATCCTGACACTCAGCACCGACTCAACATTAAAAGACAGGACTATAGGCAGCTGCTTCTGTAAGACGCCACCATGCGTTCCCTGCCTACTCGTCACCGGATTTACGAGCAGGGTGAGCATACAGGTAAACTTCTTGCATGGCTGGAACGCAAGGAACAGTCAGCGAAATGGGTAGGAGCAGTAAAGGGTCCTAACAACAATTTGATCACTGACCCACAAGGTATAGCGGACACCTTCGTGGCCAATTTCGAGAAGGTATACGGGATTCCACAAGCCACACAAGCCTCAATGGCTGCAGATCTCCTCGCTACTATAGAGGTAGCATGCATCCCCCCGCAAGGTAGAGAGGCGTTGGATGTGGACATATCTGTAAACGAGATCCAGAAGACAATTCAAGATGATCGAGCCGGCAAAGCGATTGGTCCGAACGGGCGTCCTATCGAACTTCTCAAACCAATGGCAATGAAGTTAGGGCCTCATTTGCTAAATCTATATAATGAAAGCTATGAATCAAGGCTTCTCCCGGCTGATATTCGCCTGGCCACCATCGTGATTATTCACAAACCTGGTAAGCCGGCCGAAGATTGCACATCGTACCGGCCCATATCTTTGATTATGGTGGAAGCCAAAATTCTGGCCAAACTGTTGACTAATCTATTGCTCCCTTATCTAAATGATTTAATTCATCCAGATCAGTCGGGATTCATGGCAGGTCAGAATACGGCACGGAATCTGCGATGTGTACACGATGCACTGGGGCGAATAGACACCCTCGAGGAAGAAGGAATTTTACTGTCACTTGATGCCACAATGGCATTTGACACTATTGCCTGTGAGTATCTGTTTGCTGTTCTGGCCCGCATGGGGTTTGGACCCAAACTGGTTGGGTGGATTAGACTATTAGATACACAACCCACGGCGCATGTCTCAGCGAACAATCATCGCTCCACCTCTTTTCCTCTCTGTCGTGGCCCAAGGCAAGGATGCCCGCTGTCGCCACTCCTTTTTGCCATGGTGCTGGAGCCACTTGCAGTTTGGATTAGGGGAGACCCGGGCGCCAGAGGCATCAAATGGACGAGAGACCATGAAGACTGCATATCGCTCTATGCGGATGATATTTAGCTTTATCTTGCCTCTCAAGCGCTCTCGCTACGTCAGGTGTTACACATGTTTCATATATTAGGGGCACACTCAGGGTGCCAGATAAACTGGTCCAAATCCCAGATGTACGCGCTTTGGGGAGACCCTCCAAAAAGTCCTCGAGGATACAACATTCCAGTAGCGACCCAGGGATTCCGATATTTGGGCATTTTTATTACATCTGATGCTGCACTATTTTTCGAACGAAATCTCTTGGGCCTCTACAGCTGTTTAGGTCATATGTCACGCATTGGCGGGCACTGCCCCTTACTCTCTTGAGACGTGCATCTTTATTTAAAAGGCTCGCCCTGCCACGCTTTCTCTGTGCCCTACGAAATGCTCCCAATCCAGTTCCCAACTCTTATTTTTTGCCGATTGAACCGCGTGCGGGGATTATTGTGGGAGAACCGACCGCCGCGGATTGCCATAAACAAGCTAACTATGGGTTGGTATGATGGGGGTTTAGGGTTGCCGGACATGCGCCTCTATTAACAGGCATCGCAATTGATAGCCATTAACAGATGGGTGTTCGGACCACATGACGACCCTAGTTTTCGCACAGACCATTGCCTAATGGGTAAGGTGGGCTACAATAGAGCATTGTATACAAACTATCGGAAACTACGATTGACTGGCCCCACCGCACGTACGGTGGTAGTGTGGCATGGAGTCCAGCAAAGGCTGGGATGGCAGGGACGCCTGACTAAGACTACCGCCTTGTGGGAGCTGGACATTTTAGGCCTCCTTAGTACCTGTTCGGGGTTTAATAAATGGGACATGATTGGGATTTCTACAGTGGGGGACATGGGGGTTAAAAGGAAAGAAGGCAACGTTCGCGGACCTCCAAATTAAGTATCAATTAGCATTTTCGGAGGCTTTTCCATATTTCCAGATTAATTCGGCCCTCCCTAAGGATACCCCCCTTCCGGATTCCTCCCCGCTAGAGACAGACTACTGCTGGGCTCAATGGACCGTAAGGCTATTTCCCTCACGTATAAGAAACTCGTCAACAACCGAAACGACCCAAAGCTGAAGCTACAGTCGAGCTGGGAGACTGATTTGGGGGAGATGGCCACTGAGGACTGGAGGGAGGCACTGGCCTCTCCCTGAGAGGTGGCGATTCCGATGCGACTACACCTAGTCCAGCTCAAGATTCTCCACAGGATATATTTATAAGCCAAATTGGGTAGGAGGCCTGATCCACTCTGCCTCCGGCGATGTAAGCAGACTGGTACATTCACACACATTCTCTGAGACTGCCTCCACATACAATATTGGATAGAAGTCACCTGATAACTGGCCAGGGCTTGCAACAAACCCATACAACCATCTCCCACACTTTATATCCTTAATATCTGGTAGGCTACTGACCTCTCGCAGGCAGAGCAGTCATGGACCACGATGGGCTGGATTATAGCAAAATGAAATATTGCCCAGAAGTGGGGGGGTGGACACTACACAGCAAGTACGCGACTGGGCAAAAGACATGGACTATGCCATGATTGCAGAAAAAACAGTGTATAAAGGGAGAGGGTGCCCACGAAAATGGGATCATAAGTGGGGAAAATGGAATAAATATAGGGGTGAGATCTGCATGTCCCCTACTGTGGAATTGCGGAGGGAGAGACAATCATTGTTGGGGAGGATGGGTGAGATGTTGATGGCCCCCGCACCGGGCAGCCGAGCATAACACACAACTGCATACAGACTAGTAGTGGATTTTCTCGCTGTTTTGACCCAAGCGCATAGCTGTAACCATAATAGAAATATAATGCTGCCTAAGATTGTAGTCCAAAGTAACCCTGATTGTTTGAAGGTTGTGAAACAATGCTGAAATCTTGTGTAACTCAGCCAAAGGTGTCTGTATAATGTCTTTAATGCTTCAATTTGTTCTCAATAAAAACAGTTTACATTTTTTTTTTTTTTTTAAATGAATAGCTTGGGCAGCAGGTGAAAGTCATTTTTAATGCATCTTGAATTAACAATTAACTGCTGTTGTGGTCAACTCTAAATTAGCCACATAGCGTCACCTTGTGGGAGGCTGTCACAAGCGCTAGTGTTGACAATTAAGTGCTGGTGCCGAGCACTGGAAACCACAGGCTAAAATTAAGTACTACTCTACTGTAGGCAGTTGAGGGTTGAGGACTTCTGCTGCCCTCTGGATCACTGTGAAGCAGGCAGATTCCGCCATGGAGGGGCCAAGTGAAGAGTTGAAGCCAGAGTCAAGGGGAATGTAAAAGCCACCAGCATTCTGTAGGACCAAAATATTTTTTGCTTCTCAAATAAGTGTGACTCAGTATTTCAGTCGTCATCATCATGCCGTTCTGGGTACCTCACCCCAGCGCGATTACAGAAGTTCTATCCCTCCACACCATTCTTATGCCCCAGATGCTGCTCCCCTGCTGCAGACTTTCGCCACATGTTCTGGAACTGTCCCGCCCTTCACCCCTTTTGGCAAGCGGTACACAACACACTGTCTGACCTGACAGGTCTCACTACACTATCCACCTGGGAATCTAGCGCATTAGGCATCTTCCATGTCCCTAAGCAAGCCCCAGTGCATAGGCGCTTCGTGTCCTTAACGCTCCTGCTGGCGAACAGATGCATAGCCATGCGCTGGCGATCCCCGGAGGGCCCCCCTATAGCAGCATGGACGGGGGCAGTCGGTAAATGGGCGGCGGCGGAGGAGGATGCTCTTAGAGAGGAAGAAGCCAGGGGTGCGCGTAAATTTCCCATATCCATGGAATGGGCCATGCTCCTCTACAGTTTTCGACAGTCCACGCGAGTGGGTGACCCACCTACCCCTTCCCCCCCCTCGACTCGGGGAGACCGTTTACGTCTGTCTGTTGTCCCCCTCCCTGAGGTAGGGTCCGGATACCCCCTGCATCCTGATTGACTTCCCACCCTTCTGGAGTGCAGGCTGAACAGTTCCTTGGGCCCGTTTATTCCCCTCCCCCCCCCACCCCCCCCGGCGCCCATCGCCGATATTTCCATCACGCTAGCGCCCACATGCTTCCCCCCCACGGTTTTGTCCCCCCCGTTTTCTGGTAACACCATTACACGGACTGAACAGGCCCCGATCCCCCGCCCTTTGAGACGGGACTTTATATTCCTGTTATCATGCACTGTCCTCCTAGCTATACAGGTTCATTGTCTTCTGACCTGCACACATGGCTGCATGGTATGTATTGTTTCTGGAGGAAATGGATATTTGTACCAGTTGGTTAAATAAAAAACACGTTGCACGCATGGCTGACTGTTGAGGCCACGTCAGCGGCTTATTCACACTGTACCGTATACTTTGATGCAACAATAAAACAAATTTCAAAAAAAAAAAAATCATCATGCCGTTCTGGGTCAGAAAAACCTTGGGGTAACAGCAGCGAGCCTTCGGAGTCTGAGTGGAGTTTTGACTGAGCTGGGTGCAACGTCAGCTGAGGTCGCTGTCGATTCCCTTCCAAGTCCAATAGAACTATAGGTTTTGTATATCACGTTTTTGCTAATGTAATTACATGATAGACCATCGCAGGTCTCTTTGTCGTATGAGGAGTCTGAGTATCCGTTGGTTCCGGAGTTAGGGCAGCCAGGTCAAAGGGGTCAAGAGGTACAGTCTGTGTCTAGGATTAATCTGACAGCGGGAACCCCACTAGTAGCAACCTTGGATCCGTGGCCCTTAAGGCGCACAAGAAGGAACAAGAAGGGTATAAAAAATAAGCAACATGACCTCTTCGAAGTCTTAAATTAGTTGCAGTGTCGCCAACTAACACAGTATGTTGGGTTGAAACTGGACTAAATTAGGGAATGGCTCCATTGAGAGAGAACGGAGCGAGATAGTAAGGTGCCCTACTGTCCGTGTCACTTCAGGCTGACAGCGAACGGAAAGGGAGTCTCACTTGGACTGCTTACGCTTCTTTTTAGACTTAAGTGATGACTTGGAGTGGGATGAAATTTCTGGGGAACGGCCTCAAAGACATGCTCAACTTCAACTAGGCCCTCTTGCCCTCAGATGGTATTTGGGTTACTCTGAGGGCCCCGACACCAGTCAGACCTTGTGGGGGTCCATCACAGACATCTGTTTGTGGCAAACCTTGCAGTGTTTGTATCCTGTAGTGTTTGAGGGGAAGACATTTCCCTTCCACACTCAAAGACGTTTTGTCGAAAAAGTTTTCTGTCAGTGATAGAATGGAAGTAGCAAGCTCAAGATCCGCATTGAAAAGCACAGAAAGAAAGGAATTGAAGTTAACGCACAGAGGTAGCAGTTACATGTGGCCAGACTCATTTCTAGGGTGAGACAAACCAGATGAGAGCCACATGATGCCACCTAAGGGGAACAAAATGGAAATTAAGATGAATCTCCTAATCCATTGCCTGGGAATACACAGGGTGAGGAATCTGCAGTTATAAGGATCCACTAGAAACTGCACATTAAAAATGGAAATTCAATAAAAAGATAGAGGACAAACAACAGTTGAAAGGCAGAACCTTTTTTCAGGGATCCAACTCAAAGAGTGGGGAAAAAACAAAGGTGGAATAACGGTCACTGTGCTATTATTGTGGAAATGATAAGGAACGTTTAAGAAACAACATACTTCTTCTTCAGTGTCGCTGTGCATGCTTATGGAAACATTTCTCTTCAAAAGGTAAACTTATTTTTGATATTCTTACTGGCTTCTGATACCCGGCACATGGTATTAAACAATAACAAATGAAAAGTAGATGTATTGACTTAGGCATTGTTTTGCTTTTGAGATTTGTTTCCTCTCTTTTGTCAGTGGTTTCCAGGATCATGAATGGGAGCAGTGCTATTTAGTGTGTATGATTAATAATGACGATCCTCTCAGAGAGCCAAGTCACTAGCACAGAAACGTATTTGGGCAGGATCACATAGTTATGCCAATGGAAGTAAATATTAGCATCCAGTTCTTCTTTTAGCGCAGCCAACACCATGACCACAAAGAATTGGAAAAACACAGTATGAACGTTAGTGGAGAAAGTGTGTTTGTTCATGAATTAATGAAAAGGAGAAGCCTGGTTTGGTAGTATTTCCTAAAAAGTGAACACATTACATAAATGATTTTCTGGTGATAGGTAAGAATACACGCATAAGTGAGGTGTGCTGGTAAGCGGAATTATTACCATCTGAAGTATTATTAGAATGTGTTGCAGCAGAGCAGTTTCATGCCTAAATTATGCTTAAGAAAGCAATAATATGCTGTATTTCACTGCTCTTTGCAGAAGGCTTTTAGGTGCGAGTTATGCTTTGGCAATTATGGGGAGGAGCTCTACATCTTCTTTCTCAGACCTTCCTACACCTGTATCTGGAAATGTTACCCACTAAGTTTGCCATATCTCCCTAAGCACCTTGACATGGCATTAACACACTCATTAACAACTTCATAACCAAACAATAAAATCTACATACTGTTGTATGGTGCTTCAAGCTGCTGTAGTGTTGTTTCGTAAGTCAACTGAATCTTTGGATTGTCCAACCACAGCTGCAACTAAATGGAAACAAGATTATCTGAACTGTAAATTACCGACATAAAATATAACCATTTTACAAATACAGGTGTTTGTTTTAATTCTAAGGAATATCAAAATTATGGTGCACATTCATTAATCTTGCACAGAAAAACAATGACAATGGCACAGTTCTTCTAAATTATATAAGAATTTAAATGACACTGCTAAAGAACCTAACAAGGTTAAATACTTGGATATGGTAAAATGTCTTTGTACATACGAAAACATTTGTAAAAAAAAACAGCAAGGGAAAGAAATCATTTTAAATGCATTGTGTGTCTGGGCCTTTAGAAACACAAATTAATGCAATGCAAATCTCATAACAGCCGTTGAATACTATTTTAATATGCAATACGTTTAATAAGAGTTTCTAAATTAAAACAACATTGAAGTATGTTTATACGAGCCACCATAGACAACGTGACATTACCTTTCCCAGTTCCTTTTTCTGTGGTTCTTTAGTGCAAAGTCCACGGGAGCAGAAAAGGGGCACAAAGGATGTAGGAATGGTGTCCTGCGAGTCACCTTATCTTACATCATCATACTTTATAGAGATTGGGAAAATGTGTGTGCTTCTAGTAGTATGACCTTGCACCCTTAATTCAGTACCTTCACAGGTTGGTCTATGAAAAACTGTAGTTTGTAGTTCTAACTTTTGATGCAAACCTCTCTCACTAATTGTAATAGGTTAACAGAAAGGTAAACCAGGGCTTTACAGCCTGTTTTGTTGGATAAAAACGTAAATGAATGAAATTATCCATTTATTACTGTGGTTTTGAAATCAAGGTACAGAATTGATTTTTATTCCCGGTAACAGTTTGAGTACTTACTGTGCGGTTTCTTATGAAAAGGAAAACCTTCTGTGTTGGTTGTGGTCCACTGATTATATCGGGGAAACAGGCTGCTTCTTGTGATGTCATTCGATCATGGGGCAGCCGACTCTGGAAGGCTGCTCCCTCTACACCTGACAGACAGAAGGAACATGCATGGACACTGTGCTAAATAACTTTGTATTTGCATCTCACACAATAGAAATTCACACTTTTTGCATGCAGGATATTTAAAAATGACATTCCCACAATCACAATTTCAAAATCTGAAAGAGCTAGGGAGATGCAGGTGGTGGAGAAACAAGTAAAGTAGGAAGGCCTAAGAAATCCATCATAAAATTCCGTAACTCTGCTGACATCTTCATTCTGCTACGTATAAATGGATTTACACTATCCATAATTTATATTCAAGTAGTGGGTGCTCAAAATTAACATAACCTACATATATAACAAAATAGGTACATTAAAAAAAACTCACTCAAAACTCATTACGGTAAGTGAATCATTTATGCATTCATTTCTTTAGATAGCAACTCGCCCATCTACACATTGCATTGTAAATGCATTTATATAGCGGTTACTACCCCGACGAGGCATCTAATCGCTTTTTCGGCCAATAGCAAGCTACTCCGGAACCATAAAGGATTAGTGGTGAATTAGTATAGTAAAAACTGAAAGTAATTTGAGTGGTGAATAAGTTAGTCTGTTATTTGGATTGAGATGGTTAGTGCAGGGATAAAAGAGATCGAGGAAAACTGGTTGCATTTATATAGCGCTTGCTACCCCTGATGGGGGTAGAAGAGTTTTTGCCGCGAGTAGCACGCTATTCCCGAACACAAAGGATTAGTGGTGAATTAGTATAGAGAAATATTAAATTAATTTGAGTGGTGGACATGTTAATCTGTTATTTTGATTGAGAAGGACCGTTGAGGGAAAAAAGTTTGTATTTATATAGCGCTGGCTACCCATGATGGGGTGCTGAAGTGCTTTTTCGATGAGTAAGAAATGCGTTACTTACCGGTAACTGCAGTTATCCAGTATTGGTATCTTTCATAGATTCACATGCCTGAATCATTCCCCGTCGTCGGGATGGGAGTCCCGGTACATAAATAAAGTAATGTCCCATTAGACATATAGAGTAAGGCCAACGGCCTTACCTTAGTAACATATCCATGTCCTTTTGTAAAAAAGGACCAAACTCTAGAGAAGAGCCAATCAGTTATCACCACCCTCTGCAACCTTCCTGGAAGGAGCTCTACTCCCTCAGATTTTCATAAGCACAGTGCTAAGTAGGTGTATCATTGAGAGAACTAGATGAGCCCTTCCAGGGGAGGTGGGTGGGTTGCATGTGAATCTATGAAAGACACAAATACTGGATAACTGCAGTTACAGGTAAGTAACGCATTTCTTATCCAGTATTAGGGTATCTTTCATAGATTCACATGCCTGAATCAGAGTAGTAAGCAAGGATAAGCACATTTCGCATGGTACAGCATATACAAATTCACCAGATAATAACATATCAATGTGAAACATAAAAATTACCAAAATGTAATCAAAGAAACCATTAAGGAACACAATAGAGAAATGTGTGTATAAAAGAAAGGATGGCGGGATGAAAAGGAAGGCTCACCTCTATCGAAATAGATGCAGTAGTACAGCCTGTCCCACTGCAGCATCCTTCATGAGTTCTTTATCCAAGCAGTAATGCTTGGTAAATGTATGTGGTGTCTTCCAAGTTGCCGTTCTGCAAATGTCTGTGATAGGCACACCGGCAAAGAGTGCCATGGAGGTAGACATCGCCCTAGTGGAATGGGCTCGGACCTCGGAACATAGGGGCTGCCATGCTTGCTGGTGACAGAACGTAAAAGCGGCAGGGATCCAGTGACAGATACTTTGTTTAGTGAGTGGAAGACCTTTTCTAGGTTGACTGTAAGCCACAAAGAATTGGTTGGACTTGCGGAAGGTCTTTGTCTTGTCAATGTAAAACTTTAGGCAGCGTTTAAGATCCAGAGAATGCAGAGTTCTTTCTGCCATTGTGTGAGGATTTGGAAAAAGGACCGTAAGACTATAGGTTAATTGAGATGGAAGTCTCACGGGAACTTAGCCACAAACTTAGGATGTGTTCGTAGTATAACCCTGTCGTGTTTGAAGTGAAGGAAAGGGTCTTGAATTGAAAATGCCTGAAACTCACTTACTCGCCTCGCTGAAGTAAGGGCTAGAAGGAGCGCCATTTTCCAGGAAAGGTACTTAAGATCAGCTGTGTGTATTGGCTCAAAAGGATGTTATATAAGCTGAACAAGAACTGTGTTGAGTTGCCAAGTGGGAGGTAAAGTCTTTACAGGAGGAAATGTCCTGAACAAGCCTTTAAGCAATTGTTTGATCAACCTGTTAGACCAAAGAGAAGGGCCTGCAGAAGATCTTCTGAAACGGGATATTGCTGCCAAGTGAACTTTAATGGAAGCGTGAGCAAGACCTGAATTCGCCAGATGGAGAAGGTAAGGCAATATTTGTTCTGGAGACGATGAGAGGGTGTATCTTCTTTGACTTGCACCAGATGCAGAACCTCTTCAATTTTAAGGAGTATGTTTGGTTAGTAATGTCCGCTCGCGCCCAAGCCAGAATTGCTCTACAGTCCGGCGGTATGTCTAGGCCCTGGAATTCCCTGAACTCAGGAGCCAAGCAGATAATCTGAGAGATGCTGGATCCAGATGCTGGACTTGCTGGTGGTTCATTGTGAGAAGAGAGGGAAACGGTTTCAACCGGATCGGCGGTTCCAGGGAGAGAAGGTGAAGCTCCGTTAACCAATGTTGGTGTGGCCAAGCTGGAGCTATCAGAATGAGCGTGCAAGGATCCGCTTTCAATTTTCTGAGAACCCTGGGAATCAGGGGAATTGTTGGAAAAGCGTATGCAAAGACGTTGCACCATGCGATCGAAAATGCATTCCCTAGAGATCCCTTCTGGGGACGCCAGCTTGTGAAGTGTTGGCATTTGGCGTTCTGCTTGGTAGCGAACAGGTCTAGAAGTAGGGTGCCCCATTGAGAGAATATACGGTTGAAAGTCCGCTGATTCAACTCCCATTCGCCTGTTGTCTGCTCAGAGAGTCGGACAGAAATTTGTCTGTTCCTAGGACGTACTCTGCCCGAAGAGAAATGTTGTGAAGGAGCAACCAGTTCCAGATTTTTTGTGACTCATGAGAGAGAGTTAGAGAGCGAGTTCCCCCCTGCTTGTTTAGATAGTGCAAGTTTGTGGTATTGTCTGTTCGCACGAGCACTAGAGAATTTCTGATCCTTGGCAGGAATGCCAGAAGAGAGAGATAGACAGCTAGCAGCTAGAGGAGATTTATGTGGAGTTTTCTTTCGGAAGGGGACCACTTTCCACTGATCTGCAGTTCTTGGAGGAAAGCTCCCCAACCTTCCAGGGACGCATCTGTTGTGATGGTATGCGGCGAAGCTGGAAGCAAGAAAGGCAAGCCTTGAGAAAGGTTCTGAGGGCAAATCCACCACCTTAGAGCCTTGACCATTTGAGGGGTCACTCGGATGACATAATCGAATGATCCTGTACATTGGACCCATTGAGCCGACAGAGCCTCTTGAAGAGGGCGCATGTGAGATGACAGTGTGGAACTAGTAGGATGATTCAAGACATCAACCCGAGCAGGGATTTGAAAAGGCACACTGTTAAAGACTTTATGGATCGTATGCGAATTGCCAAGAAAAGAAGCTTGTCTTTTTGCTCCTGAGATGGAAACGCTTTCTTCTGGGTTGTGTCGAGAGTAGCACCCAGGAAAGTTATACGCTGTGAAGGCCAGAGGACAGAATTGTCTCGATTGAGAGTGAGCCTCAAGCAATCGAAAAGTTGTAGACAGGCGTCGGAAGACCTGGACGCGCCTTCTAGAGAGGGTGCTTTGACAAGCAAGTCGTTCTGATATGGAAAGACCCGATGGTGTTGTTGTCTGAGATATGCGGCTACCGGAGAGAGGCATTTTGTAAAAATGTGTGGCGCCGATTTGAGTCCAAACGGTAGGACACGGAATTGGAAGTGTCTGCCAGCTACTGCAAATCTCAAACATTTCTTGTGATTCCGGTGGATAGGGATGTGAAAATAGGCATCCTGAAGGTCCAGAGACACCATGTAGTTGTCCGCATTGAGAAGTTGTAGTACTCCTGGATGGTAACCATACGAAACGACTGCTTTTTTAAGAATTTGTTGAGGTTTCTCAGGTCTAAGATTGGCCTCCATTTCTTCTCCTTTTTGCGTACTAGGAAAAATCAGGAGTAAAATCCTTTCCCTCGTTGACAAAGAGGAACACTTTCTATAGCTTCCTTCTGGAGCATAAGTGAAATCTCCCGGAGTAAAATACGTAGATTTTTGTGCAGCATAGGTCGGGGAGTGGTTGGGGGAGGAATTTGAATGAACTCTAGTGAATGATCAAATTGAAGTAGTTGCAGAACCCAACGGTCCTTTGTGATTTGTTTCCAGCTTTGTAGGAAATAGGAAATTCGTCCTCCAACTGTTGAGGGTGGAGATGAAATGGAGACCGGCGGTAGTGAAAGGTCATGGTCGCGGAGCAGCGCCCTTTTATTGACCACCTTTGCCACGAAAGGAGGATTTAGTATCAGATGACTGGTGCTGCCGACGCTGCTGGTATTGTGGCCAATACCGCTGATTAGAAGAGTAGGAAGATCGGTTTTGGTAATCACCCCTTGTAGAGGACTGTCCTCTTCCTTTTGAGCCACAAAAAGGCAGATTCTTGAATTGAAGGGTACCCAAAGCTCTGGCCGTGTCGGTATCCTTTTTTATACCTTGAAGAGCTTCATCAATGTGCGTTCCAGAAAGAAGCTGACCATCGTAGGGCATATCCCAAATTTTTGTTTGCACTTCCGGTCGGATTGAAGTTGCCTTCAACCAACCCTGGCGTCGTAGTACAGCTGCGCCAGCCAGTTAGCAAAATCCAGTAGAGGTGATATCCATCGCGCAAACTATTATCTCGGATGCAGAACATTCGCCCTCAAGCAAGGTCTTTTTTGCTTTTTCTTTTGAATCATCTGGTAAGGCCGCAAGATGTGGAGCGATGTCTGCACACTTCTGCCTGTTATAGAGTTCTAACAGTGACAAGGAATTGGATGCACGAACTGTTAATGCCGACATTGACAAGAAACGTTTCCCAATATTATCAAGCCGTCGACCTTCTTTGTCCGGAGGAAAAGCTAGTGGAGCAGAAGTATTTTCGTTGAGCAGCCTGTGTGATGACAGAGTCTGGTTTGGGATGTCCTGTTAGGCAAGCTGGAGCAGTATCTGGAGCTCTTTATTTTATATCCAGACAAGGCAATACTGGGGGCACCGAGGAAGGGTTATGCATTATTTTAACACCCTGATCCCATATGTAATCTATAATAGGTATAGATCTGTACTAGACGGTAACCTAACAAGGGCTATATCGTCTCTTACGTCACAAGTCTCCTTTTGGCAAACGCTTCCACTCAATGTGCCCAGCCGCATTGCGCTAGGGAAGACAGTCGCTCTACCTCGGCTACTGTACTTCTATGCAAATTTGCCGGTGTATGTCCCGGCCCGCATCTTCCGTGAACTGGAAACCCTGACCAGGCGGCTGATCTGGAACAGGGGGCGACCCAGGGTTGCGTTGAAAACCCTCTACGCTGCAGCGGAGAGCGGTGGGCTGTCGGTACCTAACCACGAACTGTACTACCTGGCAGCGCAGTTACAATGGGTTGCCTACTGGTTGAGTGGGAGGAATTTGGGAGATACAGCTTCGGAGAATGCAGTGATGACAGTCCCACAGATACATGCACTATTTCACCCTTTGACTAAACTCCGCTCTCCGAACCAGCTACATCTAGCGGTGGCGAGGAAATGTTACACAAGAAGCTTAAAACTTACCGCTGCAGTGAAGCCCTACGCGCCCAATCTACCACTACTTGGCACGCTTTGGGAGGGAGGTACACTTGCGTCACCAATGTTAGACACCTGGGAGACGGCTAGTATAGAGGGGCTCGGGGACCTCTTTGAGGACGGAGCGCTACTCCCTTTTGCGACGCTGGCGGACAACACAGGGCTGCCAGCCGGGCAATTCTTAGCCCATGCGAAACTCCTACACACACTGACACAGGCCTGGGGCCCGCTAGCGGAGGAGCCACCGACACACCTCCTCATTCAATATCTACATGTGATGGGCAATGGTTCTCACATAGTACACTGGCTCGCCCAAGCACTGCACACGCATACACAATTCTCCCCACAGCGTCTACGAGACAAATGGGCAGCGGATAGGGGCCGGGATTGGACCGACAGGGAGTGGACACAAATACTGGCTGGGACACGGAATATACCACGAAATGCACGCTTCAAGATCATACACTATTACATTGTACACCGGGCGTACCTGTCCCCTGATCAGATTAATCGGTATTTTGGGCTTACCACTACAGCATGCCCCAGATGTGGGCCTGTAGATGCGCAGTTCCTACATATCCTTTGGGCATGCCCCTCACTACACACCTACTGGACTGCGGTGACAAAGACACTGGCAAAGGCAACGGGGGGCAGCTTGCCGTTTACATGGGAGACTTACCTGCTGGGCTTATTTAAGAGGACGAAACAGACGAAAGTTCAGGCAAAGTTCTGGGATCTAGGGCTGATCACGGCGAAACGCCTCATTACTAAGCGCTGGAAACATGCTGTCCCCCCCCAGCCAATACACTGGCGTAACTCGTTGGATAACTGGGTGAGGGCAGAGAGTGTGGCGCTCCATAGGGAAGAGACAGCAGGACTCCGCAAGTTCCCAATAGCTCTAGACTGGGATGTCATCTTGGCATCCTATCACCAGGTATGCCGGCAGGACGGCATAGTGTGACCACACACCCCCTCTCCCTCCTCCCCCCCCCTCCTCCTCCCGGTGACACCCATGCGCCTACCCCCTACACTTTACACCCTCATATCCGACGAGAGGCAGTACGGACCTACTCGTCGCCTACCCCATGACCATCACACACACACAGGCTTTTGTTATCAGACACCACCCGCTATTTGGCTTCTAGAATTTGTTGGTTTGTTCTTTATAGTTAATTGCTTTGAAAAAACAGCTTTGGATGTATGTTACACTCTTTCTAGGCCCTTTTCCTCTAGCGTTGCTGTTTCAACACCATTTGCACATCTGATGAACAAATCCGCGACGCCATGAGGAAACAATTTCAACTTCCTCCATCAACAAGTGCTGCATTTACAGAATATCATTCTCTTGCATGTAAGCCAGACTTTATTGCCTTAACCATGCTGCTTCATTTACACTGTCCTTATCCTGATCCTTACTATAGGGCTCTTTTATGTATAATGTTGCCGGCACAGAGCTAGGACGAACAATTTTCACTGCAGCACTGTGTATTCTTTATGTTTAATCATGCGTAATGTTGTATGGTACCTGAAAATTTGCAATAAACATAAATAATAGGTATAGATCTGACTGATTTTTTAAAAGGCTCCTTAAAATCGTATAGGAAGCAGTCTTTCTGGTGTGATGGCATAGGTATTTGGAAACGTTGTGCCGCTCTTTCCACTATGTTGTGAAATTCCCCAATGTCTTCAGGAGGCGAGTCAGCCTGAGTGGGCACGGGAGAAGCAGGACAGGGGATTACATGATAGTCCCACTCATGAGCAGACTGGGAATCATGAAGTTCCCCTTCCTCATGTGGATCCTCCTCCTCATCATCCGTGGAAGACGGAGGTGGTGAAATGACAGGCCCAGGCTGTAGATTTAAAGGTGGAAGCTGTGGTCTAGGCGGTGGAGATACAGCTGGAGGTGGAGACTTTGCAGAGGTTGGGAATCTCTGCTTATAGTCCGTAATGAGGAATTGCAGGTCGGAAACCAAAGATGCTGGTAGACAAACCATGGGATGGAGGCGGCTGGAATTCTTCAGGATAAACTGTCTGATCCTCCTGTTCTTGGTCCTCTTAGTCTGAACTGTCTTGATACATCACGTTAAGTTCAGATGGGCTTGTTGCGGTCCTAAACATACGGCCCTCGTCAGAATCTTCCTCCTCCAAGAGGTGAGCTGGAGGCAATGGCTGGACCCTACTAGGGGAAGTCAGGGCCGGCGTCAACGTACGTTTCGTGATTTTGAGATGGACGTACGTGCTTTTCAGATTGGAATCCGTCATTGTCGACGAGCCCGTCGACGGTGTAGTCGTCGACGGTGAAGCGCCGACAGGTACCACGGTCGATGGAGTTCCCGTCGACGGAACCGTCGTCGACGATGGAGATTTCATCGACGGTGTTGTCGTAGTCGACGGAGCTTTAGTCGACGATGGAGTGGATGTCGACGGGACAGTCTTCGTTGACGGTGTCTTCGTCGGTGATCGTAGCATCGACGATTGTTTGGACGTCGACGATGATTTCTTTATCTTCGACGAAACCGACCTACCGGCCGTCGACGATGGAGTCGTCATCGTGGATAGTGAAGAAGACGCGTCAGAAGTGGAAAGAGTCGTCGTCGACGAGGTTACACACAAGGCTGTAGATGTAGATTTCCTAGTGGTTGAAGCCACCGTCGACTAGGTCGTCGCAACGGAGTGGAAGAAGGCTTTTTAAAGGTGTGTAGAACCTCCTGAGGAGAAACCTTTGTTGGTAGAGCCTTGGGATGTACCTATGAAGACTTTTTGTGTGTCTTCTTTTGAGGTGGCTGCGATGACGGGCCTGGAGAAGCCACCCTTGGTCTTTTCTGAGAGGACTTGGAAGATATGGAAGAGCCCTCACTCTCTTTAGAAGACTCTGGTTGGTCTTTGTCTTTAAGTCTCTGCAGCCAAATTAAGAGGCGCCCCTCCCGATCGTTGAGGGTCTTTGAAGAAAAGGTACAACATACCTTACAGTCCTTTGAAGAGTGATTCCGGGTAAAGGCAGTAGAGACAATCCTTGTGTTGGTCATCCACATGAAGTCTCTTTTTACCACAGGAAGAACAGGACCTAACAAGGCCTTTCTTAGGAGTATCTGCCATGAAGAACTTGAGAACTTAACCCAGAAGATGGAATTGTGAAGTAAGAAACCATGGAAATCCAGAAATGAAGAAAGCTGATCGGACCTCAGAAGAGACTCCATTAGCACGATGTGCGGTAGAAAATCTGAGGGACTAGAGCCCTTTCCAGTAAGGTTCCAGAGGGTGGTGACAGCGGATTGGCTCTTCTCTAGAGTTTGGTCCTTTTTACAAAAGGACATGGATATGTTACTAAGGTAAGGCCTTTGGCCTATTACTCTATATGTCTAATGGGACATTACTTTATTTATGTACCAGGACTCCCATCCCGACGGTGGGGAATGATTCAGGCATGTGAATCTATGAAAGATACCCTAATACTGGATAACACACTACTCCAGAACCCATAAAGGATTAGTGGTGAATTATAGTGAAATATGAAATTAATTTGAGTGGTGGACATGTTAGTCTGTTATTTGGTTTGAAAAGGATAGTGGAGGGATTGAAGAGGGAGAATTTAGACATTTTTTTGGGTGCTCATCGCAGTAGGAGGAGGCTTGGAGGATGCTTGGAATTAGTAAAAGGGTCAGAGGGAAGGGTTTAGAAAGGCTTGTTTGGGAGATCTGAATATAAAGAGGTATGAGTTGATGCAAGGAGGGGTAGAGTAGGGAAGAGTCTAGAAAGGGTTATTTTGGGGATAATTGTGGTGGTATGAGGTTTGAGATGAATAAGAGTGGTGGTAGAGGATATACTGATAGAGGTATAGGGTGAGAAATAGGATAGTGCATTGGATATGCTGAATTTGAAGAAAAGTAATAAACATATAGATACATAAGTACATGGAAGGTGTAAATATATACATACACACACATATATATAATATATATATATAATAGTGAAGCAATTGTTGATAAATATTTATGTACCAGGACTCCCATCCCGAAGGTGGGGAAGGATTCAGGCATGTGAATCTATGAAAGATACCCTAATACTGGATAACACACTACTCCAGAGCCCATAAAGGATTAGTGGTGAATTATAGTGAAATATGAAATTAATTTGAGTGGTGGACATGTTAGTCTGTTATTTGGTTTGAAAAGGATAGTGGAGGGATTGAAGAGTGAGAATTTAGACATTTTTTTGGGTGCTCATCGCAGTAGGAGGAGGCTTGGAGGAGGCTTGGAATTAGTAAAAGGGTCAGAGGGAAGGGTTTAGAAAGGCTTGTTTGGGAGATCTGAATATAAAGAGGTATGAGTTGATGCAAGGAGGGGTAGAGTAGGGAAGAGTCTAGAAAGGGTTATTTTGGGGATAATTGTGGTGGTATGAGGTTTGAGATGAATAAGAGTGGTGGTAGAGGATATACTGATAGAGGTATAGGGTGAGAAATAGGATAGTGCATTGGATATGCTGAATTTGAAGAAAAGTAATAAACATATAGATACATAAGTACATGGAAGGTGTAAATATATACATACACACACATATATATATATATATATAATATATATATATATATATAATAGTGAAGCAATTGTTGATAAATATTTATGTACCAGGACTCCCATCCCGAAGGTGGGGAAGGATTCAGGCATGTGAATCTATGAAAGATACCCTAATACTGGATAACACACTACTCCAGAGCCCATAAAGGATTAGTGGTGAATTATAGTGAAATATGAAATTAATTTGAGTGGTGGACATATTAGTCTGTTATTTGGTTTGAAAAGGATAGTGGAGGGATTGAAGAGTGAGAATTTAGACTTTTTTTGGGTGCTCATCGCAGTAGGAGGAGGCTTGGAGGAGGCTTGGAATTAGTAAAAGGGTCAGAGGGAAGGGTTTAGAAAGGCTTGTTTGGGAGATAAGAATATAAAGAGGTATGAGTTGATGCAAGGAGGGGTAGAGTAGGGAAGAGTCTAGAAAGGGTTATTTTGGGGATAATTGTGGTGGTATGAGGTTTGAGATGAATAAGAGTGGTGGTAGAGGATATACTGATAGAGGTATAGGGTGAGAAATAGGATAGTGCATTGGATATGCTGAATTTGAAGAAAAGTAATAAACATATAGATACATAAGTACATGGAAGGTGTAAATATATACATACACACACATATATATATATAATATATATATATATAATAGTGAAGCAATTGTAGATAAATAGTTATGATAAAAGATGTAATTATTTATGCACATATATACATAGCATAATGTAACTATCACTAATATGTACATTTGTTAAGCAGAACCAATATCTCTATTTTTAAAAATAATTATCATACACGTTTATGCAAAGCAGCACATATATAGGTACTTATACATAGTGCAAATATATGCTGCATTTATCTGTTTGCGTCAGTGGTTATGTGGGGAAGAGCCAATTCTTGAGTAGTTTTCTTTAGATAAGGTGGTTGTCCGTGGATCTTATGGTGGGAGGAGGCGGGGGGGATGCTTAAAGAGTTCTATAGTTGGCCGCTTTAACCAGGGCCGGACTGGGAACCAAAACCGGCCCTGGCAAAGTGCTCGGCCGGCCCCCCTCCCCACTGGGGGGGTTGGAGGTGCCGCCGAGCGCTTTGCTAGGGCCGGTTTTCGGCCGATTTTGTAGCAGGGCCGATTTTGCAGCTATGCTGCAAAAACGGCCCTCTAACAAAATCGGCCCCATGGAGCTCAAAACCGGCCCCCACCCTTGCGGCGCACCGGGCGATTGCCCGGTGCCCGCTATGGCCAGTCCGGGCCTGGCTTTAACAGAGGATGTGCCATCCATGTTGTTTTTCTTGTACATTGGTATTTTGAGGCAAGGTCCACTTTAGAGCGGAGGTTCCTTTGTTGAATGTGTCTGGTGATTTTATTCCTGATGAAGAGCGGTCCCTTTCCATGTATTGCTTTGTGGGTGATACAAAGCATCTTGAACTTGGATCTTCTGGCCACCGGTAATTAGGGCCCTTAAGGCAGGGGAGATGTGGGCTTGTGGTTTTACATGTAGGGGTACTGGCAGCAGAGTTCTGAATTTGTAGTAGTTTTTCATAGTTGATAAAGATGATCTGTGGTATATTTTTACAGTGCTTAATTTGTGCCGGTGCTTAGCACGGCACCTTTATATCAGGGCCGGGTTTACAACTGCATGACTGCACTGCAATCTATACGTCATGTGTCAAAGAATAAATCAAATAGATTTGCCTTACTGCAGTGTTTACGTCACACTCCGACAGTCAGTCTCCGGAGTGAGTCCGTCGGTGATGAAGAGTGTTCTGTGCAGTGTTGAGAGAGAGAGCCCCTCAGCCCGATAATCGATCTATCTTAATGATAAGATTGTGAATCAATTTGCTCGCAGACTCGCAGTATTGCTGGTGGGCGGGCCGAAGATTAGGCTGTAATTAGTTCTACTATGGAGGGTGGGGGGCTGCGGCAGTGTTTTTTTATCCAGGGATGGTGGACCCCACCCATCCTCAGCACACACGCACTTGCGGACGAGTCACCAGCACGGCAGCACCAGTAAGCATGACGTGGCTCAGCAGTAGGCCTCTTATTAAGGCAGTCATGCAGTCCTGGCAGTGCCACCACGCAGTGAGTAATAAAAGAAAATGCTCCTTTTACTGCCGCATGTTGACCGGCACCAGAACTCAGTCAGAGCCTCAGAGGCCACAGCAACCGTGTGCAGTGCAATGCTCGGAGGTTGCCGGAAGGTCATAGCCTTGCCATGCTTTCGTTTAATTTATTTTAACCCCGGTCTGTGAGCATGGCATGACATCGGAAGGAGTGGGGAGAACAGAGTGGCAAGCAAGGGCGTTAGCAGGGAGAGAATGCTGTCAGGCCAGTGGACAGTACTCAGAGGGAGCAGTGGCAGGGTGCAGAGAGGAGCCCTGAAGTCCGGCTGCGTGATAAAGGGGGCTCCATGCGGAAAGAAGGGGGCTCGAGGACATGGGGAGAGGGACTGGTTAAAAGAACAAGAAACAGGGGTGTGGGCAGTTCCGAGGAAAAGCCCGGGAAGTCACTGGTTGAGATTTGGAAATGCTAATAGGTCAGAAGGGGCCCTAACAATGGGGAATGAAAGGCTGAAATTAATGTCTGGCACTGCACTGGTAGTAGAGGGTTGAAGGGCAGTGGGCAGTACTGGTAAAGAGAAAGGGAAACAGACGTGGGCACTTCAGAGAGAGAGGACTACAATGCACTGGGTGGTACTGGGCCGTACTGGCGCTAGATTACAGGGGCTTGGGTGTAGGGGGGAATAAATGCAGACACGAGGACTGCCTGCCAGCCAGTGAGGGGCGAGGGCAGCAGGATAGTTTAAAACACTGGTGGCCGATAGAAGGGGTGGCAAGGCGAGGGAGGTGCGAGCATTTTATGCCACCAGGTGTATATAAAGTGGCCAGATGAAGGCACGCTGGTCAGTGTATGTGAAATGTGGGGGTTTCTGGGAGCATTGCCTTCTCTGTGGACAGCAAAGGACCCGACGGTTGCAGGGTACACCTTCTGTTCTGATTAATCACTTTCTGCCCAGCCCTCCATGCCGTATCTCATTCTCAGACTATTTAACATCAGGTGCCTCCATTCAATTGGCAGTCTGTATGAAAGCCACAGACTGTCCTCTTTTTCATTGGCAGCCCATGCCAATCAATCCCTTCACTGTGCCGCCTTCCTTGGCAGTCTGTATGAAAGCCACAGACTGCCCTCTTTTTCATTGGCAGCCCATGCCAATCCCTTCACTGTGCCGCCTTCCATGGCAGTCTGTATGAAAGCCACAGACTGCCCTCTTTTTCATTGGCAGCCCATGGCAATCCCTTCACTGTGCCCCCTTCCATGGCAGTCTGTATGAAAGCCACAGACTGCCCTCTTTTTCATTGGCAGCCCATGGCAATCCCTTCACTGTGCCCCCTTCCATGTCAATCTGCATGAAAGCCACACACTGCCCTCTTTTTCATTGGCAGCCCATTGCAATCCCTTCACTGTGCCCCCTTCCATTGGCAGTCTGTATGGAAGCCACAGACTGCCCTCTTTTTTACTGACAGCCCTCAGCATTCCCTTCACTGTGCCCCCTTCCATTGGCAGTCTGTGCCAAAACCCCACAGTGCCCCATTTTTTTCAACATTGATCTCTGTGCGTTCCGAATACAGAAGCCCATCTCCTAATGTCTTTTCTTATGGAACAGCCAGACCTGGAAGGAAGTGCTCTTCTCTTGGCAGCAGGGTTCACAGTGGGGAGTTTCATTTGCCAGGCAGTGATGTCCTTCTGCTCTCCTTGCAGTGCACCCTTCGCCCAGTGACACTGACACCTATCGCATAGCTGCCAAGATTTTAGATACCTATGAGTGCCATTTTCATAATTTCAGTTATATCAGTGTAATTATGAATAACATTTCAACGACTATGATGAACACTTACTGGAGAGCAAAATCAAGCAATGAAGATGAGAGAAACACATAAATATCAGACACTGCACCCATTTGTGCATTGAGATTGTCAGACTCGTACGTTTTGAGCTGAATCATCACCTTTTAATAAAGCATCTGCTACATTTTGATCCCAAACAGGGCGTTGCAAGTCCATCATTGTTCAACACCTTTGAGCGATGTTTGTAATTTTTAGGACAAGGTTATGCTTAAAAAGAACTCTATTTTGCTCCAGGGCTAAGATATTTCTCTAGTGTGACTTGCAACAAAACCGGAGTCCAAAATATCTATAATACTTTAGGCCTCCGATTCTTAATCCCTAAATTCATCACATTGAAATTTCTTTTTCAAATGTGTATGTTTGGAACATCCTATCAAAACCTTACTATGAGGAAGGCTCACTTGCTGAAATTCAGATTTGGTATTACATCTGACTTTTAGCAGTGCCAGTTGAGGATGTGGGTGGAGTCAAGAGAGTAAGCAGGTGGAGCCAGTGGAGGAAATGGGTGGAGCCGGGGAAAAGTAGGTGTGGCCTCCAACAAACATTTGAGCACCTGCACTTCATATTTTAAAAATTAAGCACTGGTACAACCCCAACTATTCCCAGAACTATATATGCTACTCCACATCAATTCACTCCACTTCACTCTACGACACTATGTCAATCCACTCTACTCCACCACATTCCACATCATTCCACATCACTCCACCCCACAACAATTTACTTCACTGTACTCCACTCCCTCGACACCGTATCAGTTTACTCCACTGTATGCTACTCCACAACACTGTACTCCAATCTACGCCCCTCAACAACTGGACAACACTCGAGGCGAAGATGAAGTCCGCTTAGACTTTTTTCTTTTGCCTCTTCCTCGAGTGTCCCGAAGACCTCGAGTGTGAAGAAGAGGACTTTGGCTTGGGGAGCAGTCACACAACTTTCTCTTCTTCGATCGGGACCGGGATCTCTGCGGAGTCTTGCAGGTAGGTAGGATACTGGGGCATATATATTTACACAGCGCACCTCCGTGCGCGCATGCTAGTATCTTTTAACCCGTCACCCTGTAGGTCGGGTGTCTTTCAAAACAGATAGTGCTCTGCAGAGGTTTTACATTTGCATCTCATTAATGGATTGTATGACCCTACTCCACAGAACCAGGAGGAGGGAACGTCACTGAAGAATCTGCAGTTAAACTCTCTACACGAAAAGGTGTTAACAAAAGGTAAGTAGAGGAGGAGCTTCGCACGAGTCCAAGATGGCCGCGTGAGCTTTGGGCTCCCGAGACCCCCGCCGCCCCTGGAGACATCCTGTTTAAAATCCTGCTGCCTGAAGGCGGAAATCTGGACGCTGTTATCCATGTCCCGTTCTGCCGCCGGGGGCCGGAGAGACATCGCCGGCAAACTGGAGGCCTGCATGCTCGGAAGCCGGGGTCTCGAGTTGGTTTCGACCCCGGCGCGAGTGAAACAACAACGGGGGCCGATAACCAGAAGTCACCGGTCCGGCCCCGCGTCTAGCTCGGATCTCTCTTGCCCCGTGAGCGGGCCCCCCCCCCCTGCTGATTATAACCTCCGCTGGACTGAGGGAGACTCATTCCTGCTCCACCACTGGTGAATATATGCTGTAATAGCGCCACAGTCCGGGCCAGTGCGGACACTGCGTGGGAGCGGCGGGCGGCTGACAGTGGTGCGGGACCCCAGAGCTGGTGAGCGGAGTCGAGGCCCGGGTGCTCCCGCTTTGCTGCACGACCGCCGGGGGCGGTAGGGAGTGACCCCCGAGTGTTGTGCCCTGACTAGAGGGCGCGTATGTGGCGCATTGGCTAGATATCTGGACCGGCTGTGGCCCAGGCGAGACGCTTTAGGGGCCCGCGTGGCGGAGAGTCGCTGGTGACTGGCGGTGGGCTGTGGAAGTGGCGACCCATCCTGGGTGCAGTTGATCAGGCCAGAGGATGAAATAGTGCGCTGACAAGTGCGCGAAAGTGCTGCCACTGATCCTGCCGGCCCTCTAGATCTTTAGTTCGCAACGCTGGTGGCGAACGGTACCGACAGGCCCTGAGAGAGGCCAAGCGTGCTCTGCCTGCAGTAAACACTGTCTTTTATCATCACCGCTAGAAATCGGGAGGCCGAGTGACTTGTCCTGAGCTCAAAACTGAAATGGCGACTAAACTTGAGGCGCAGAAACAGCAATCCAAATCCACCAGGGGGGTCCCAATATGTCCAAACCAACAAGTTGGATCGTTACACGCAACCCAGAGGCTCGCCTACTGGGTCTGGAAAGCCACAGGACGGGAGTGGAGAGGCCTCGGGCCCTACAGCAGAGCCTACGCTACAAGATGTGATGGCTGCTATAGATGGGGTAAAAACCTCCCTTGGACAAAAGATGGAGTCAATGGACCAAAAGTTAGACACTGTAACCATTAAGGTTAATTTAATCCGGGCTGATCTCACCAAAACAAGTGAGAAGGTAAACTCGTTGGATATCAAAACGGCGAGTTTGACGGACGATGTAGCGCAGCTGCAGCGGAAGGTCCGGAACCTTGAAACCCCTAGTGATATGGCAAGGCGCAAGCTGGATGAATACGAAGGAAGGGCCCGGAGAAACAACGTGCGCATCATTGGTGTCTCAGAGAAGGCCGAGGGTCTGGCCCCTGACCTTTTTGTGGAGGACATCATACTTAATCATCTGAAACCGAAAGGACTGGGGAATTTCTTCACGGTGGAACGGGCACACAGAATTCCGGGAGGAAGGCAGCGACAGGGGGCTCCACCTCGGCCAAAAATTGGGAGAGTGCTCAATTTTAGAGACAGAGGCGCTATCCTGCAAGCCTCCAGATCCGGGGGCCCTCTGAAGTACGAAAATTCCACCCTTAACTTTTTTCCTGACTTCACAAAGGCGGTTCATAGGCAGCGGCAAAGCTTCCTCGGAGTCAAGAAGCGGCTTCGTGACAAAGGACCTAAATACGCCATGATGTTCCCTGCCAAGTTGCGTGTTGACGCTGAAGGGAAGGTTTGGTTCTTTGACACGCCGGACATTGCTTCAGATTGGGTAGAGAGTCTTCCCTTCCGGGAGAAGCCTCAGAGACGGAGCGGCGAAGACGGAGAGGGCTCACAAGAACAGGAATGATGAGTAATATTATCGTCTGTAAAATACAATCTTGTCGGGAGGGGGGTCATGTACGAGACATTTCCACGGGTATACTGCTTGAGATGGAGAGTTAATACAGGTGTAACAATATCCTTGGGGCGATGTGGAGTGCCGAACTCCTCCTCAGATCTACTTTTAGATAGCTGGTTAGTTAGAATATGGGGCGACAGGCAAACTGCGAGTTGGGGGTTGGTGAATGCCGTGAGCAGGGTAAGGGGTGGGGGGAAGGGAGTATTGTTGTGTTTGTTGTGGTGTGATTGTGGTCTTTTTTGTCATCATTTGTTATTCTCAGGTGATAAAAATTTAGCGATGCGCTCTTTGCATGGGTTTGGCGACACGAAATAGCCGTGGGTCAGGGATGAGAGTGCGGAGTTGGAATGTGAATCAATCAATCAATCAATCCAAATCAATCATGGTCCCTATTTTTAAAAAGGGGGACCGCCAGGAGGCGTCCTGCTATCACCCGATCTCACTGCTGGACTCACTGGGAAAGGTGGCTGGCAGAGTCATTCTTGAACACCTCCAGCAGTGGGCGGACGATGGCGGGATTCTCTCGGACCTCCAATTTGGGTTCCGGGAGGGCTTAAGGACGATCGAACAAGCCCTAAGCCTGACAATGCTTTTAGGCAAATACGTTAGTGCGAAGGCAGGCTCTATGTACATGGTATACGTAGACTTAGCAGCCTTCGACTGCGTTCGCCATACCAAACTATGGTCCGTTCTATTGAAAATGGGGGGGGGGGGTCGATGCACCACTGGTGAATTTCTTGCGAGAATTATATTCAAATGCATCAGCAAGGCTGAGGTTCGGGGTACAGGGCGAGTTGACCGCACCGTTCGGGGTAGAGAGAGGAGTTAGACAAGGTTGTGTCCTGGCTCCCTTCCTCTTCACGCTTTATACCAACGGGCTGGAGAGGGACATGATAAAGGGGAGCCGGGACGTTCCCCTAATAAACAATCGACCGGTTCCTACTCTTCTCTACGCCGACGATGCGGTTATACTGGCCCGTACCCCTTTAGAACTACAGAAGGCGTTAAATAGATACTCACAATTCATGGGTAACTTGGATCTACGTATAAACATCAAAACAGCAGGATCAGGGATCAAGGAAAAAAAGGCTAAAGAGTATTTACTTAGATAAAGAGAAATTAGCCTCCACAGATCAGTACCCTTATCTGGGAATTATCATCGATCATAGACTAAATTGGAAACCAGCGATCGAGTCTAGGAAATTCCATCTTACTAGAACCACTCTGGCCCGCGTAAATTTTTCCCAAAAATTGGGTAAGAGGCCTCCGTTAGAGCTCCTACAGATATATCAAGCTAAATGTCAAACAGTCGCATTGTACGGGGCAGGTGTATGGGGTTATGCAAATCCCAATAGTTTGCAAGCAGTGGAAAATGCTTTTCTTAGGTTTCTCCTTGCTGTTCCGCGAAGCACATCTACTTTTTCATGCCATACTGAATTGGGGATTTCATATTTATCAGATTTAGCTCAAATACAACCACTCCTTCATGGGAACCAAATCTGGTCTATAGATAAAAATGTGTTTACACAGGGGATTATCTCAGATTGCATGTCTCTCAACCACTCCCATAAAATCGTCTGGCTACTATATATAAAACGTTTCTTAAGTGTTTTGGGGCTGGAAAAGTTTTATCTTGTACCATCCTCTATTCGCTCTCTATCAAGGAAGGCACTAAAGACGCTCTGCCTAGCACATTTAGAAGAATTGAGAATAACTAAAGAGGCCATAAAACCATCTGTACAACAATCCATAGCCGTCCAAACCACCCTCTCTATTCAGCCTTATTTAACGTATGATTTTTCTACGTTTGAGAGATTTCTTTGATTAGATTTAGGTTAAATGTTTCCCATCGTTTGGTTGCCTTTCCGCAGAGAAATAACTGGGATTTAGAACTACCATTGTGTCCGTGCGACAACACCTCGGTCCAGACAACCATACATACCTTATTCTTTTGTAAATATTACATGGAACATAGAAAGATTTGGCTGATACCGATATTAAAACTTATGGGCATTAGAAGATGCCGCCCGACCTTGCTTTCTTTACAGTATCTGGATGAGGAGTGGACATCGAAGTACATTGTTAAATTTCTGAAATGTATATATCGACTGAATCTGTAATAAATATTGTATCCAGCATGAATTTTATGATCTAAATGTGTTCGACATAATTGAGAAGATGTTCTCTTTTAAGGCTGTATGTATATAGCTTGAATTTTTTTATAAAGGGATAATGTTTAGTTTATATTGTAAATAAGTCTTTTTTGAATGTTCTATGTTTTTATAAACTATAACTTCTTTTTATTGTCAGTATCTCGTTTCCAAATGTAGAACTTGAAAATGAAATTTATTTGTGATAATGCTTTTATGGTTTTTCTTGTGACAAAAAAACGAATAAAGAAATACTTACTTACTTACAATCAATCAATCATATCATTTGTAAAGCGCAATACTCACAAGTGAGGGTCTCAAGGCGCTGGGGTGGGGAATTCTGCTACTGCTCGAAAAGCCAGGTCTTGAGGAGTTTTCTGAAGGTCAGCAGGTCTTGGGTCTGCCGTAGGTGGAAGGGAAGGGTGTTCCAGGTCTTGGCGGCGAGGTGGGAGAACAATCTGCCGCCTGAGGTCGCTCTTTGGAAGCGGGGGACTGTAGCGAGGACGAGGTCGGCGGTGCAGAGCTGGCGGGTGGGGGTGTAGAAGCTGAGTCGTCTGTTGAGGTACGTTGGTCCGGTGTTGTGGAGTGCCTTGTGTGCGTGGGTGAGGAGCTTTAAGGTTATCCTCTTGTTGACCGGGAGCCAGTGCCGGTCTCTCAGGTTGGGTGTGATGTGGCTGCGGCGGGGGATGTCGAGGATCAGGCGTGCAGAGGCGTTCTGGATGCGTTGGCGCAGTCTCAGGAGTTTGGCCGAGGCTCCTGCGTAGAGGGCGTTTCCATAGTCCAACCTGCTGCTGACAAGGGCCTGGGTGTCTGTTCTTCTCGTTTCAGTGGGGATCAACTTGTAGATCCTACGGAGCATGCGGAGGGTGTTGAAGCAGGAGGAGGAGATGGTGTTGACCTGTTTAGTCATGGAGAGGGCGGAGTCGAGGATGACCCCTAGGTTGCGTGCGTGGTCGGTAGGTGTTGGAGCGGTTGCCAGTGCGGTCGGCCACCAGGAGTCGTCCCAGGCCGAAGGGTTGGATCCGAGGATGAGGACCTCCGTCTTGTCAGAGTTCAGCTTCAGTCGGCTGTTCCTCATCCATTCAGCAACAGCCTTCATTCCTTCGTGAAGGTTGGTTTTGGCGGTGTGGGGGTCCTTGGTGAGGGAGAGTATCAGCTGGGTGTCATCGGCGTAGGAGAGGATGTAGAGGTCGTGCCGACGGGCGACTTGGGCGAGCGGGGCCATGTAGATGTAAAACAGAGTTGGGCTGAGGGATGAGCCCTGGGGTACGCCGCAGATGATCTCGGTTGCTTTGGAGAGGAAGGGGGGGAGGCAGACGCTCTGTGTTCTGCTGGAGAGGAAGGAGGTGGTCCAGTCCAGGGCCTTCTCTTGGATCCCAGCGTTGTGGAGGCGTGTTCGAAGTGTGTGGTGACAGACAGTGTCGAAGGCGGATGACAGGTCCAGGAGGATGAGGGCCGCTGTTTCTCCGTTGTCCAGCAGGGACTTGATGTCATCGGTGGCGGCGATGAGGGCAGTCTCGGTGCTGTGGTTGCTGCGGAACCCGGACTAGGAAGGGTCCAGGATGTTGTTCTCCTCAAGGTAGCGGGTCAGTTGTTCGTTGACTGTCTTCTCGATGATCTTTGCCGGTAACGGGAGCAGGGAGATGGGCCGGAAGTTCTTGAGGTCCTTGGGGTCCGCCTTGGGTTTCTTGAGTAAGGCGTTGATCTCGGCGTGCTTCCAGCTCTCCGGGAAGGTTGCGGTCTCGAATGGCTTGGGAGACCAGATCAAGAGGGGGATGGTCAGTCAACTTATCAGGCGACATTCTCCAGATGTGATATTACTGCAGGAGACGCACTTAGTCGGCAACAGCTGCATGGCCCTCCATAAGGGAGGGTAGAAATTAGTGGTACACGCTAGATTCACAACTGGCTCTAGGGGAGTCGGGATCCTGGTTAAGAATTCCTTCCCTTTGTCTATGCAGGCCGCCTGGATTGATCAGAGGGGCAGATACGCAGGTGTCTCGGGGCAAGTTGGGGCCGGACGATCACTCTTCTGTCTATTTACGTGCCACCTGGTCTCCAGACCGAGACTTTCCGAGATTTGAGTACCATCTTCCTTACACTGCCTCTTGGTGACCTAGTCTTGGGTGGTGACTTTAACTCTGTATTGGATGGGGAGGTCGATCGTAGCCCACCCCGAGCGCCTAGGCAGACGCAGAGATGGCTTCCTGATTTCCTGGACACACTGGGGCTGGTAGACAGTTGGCGAGTACGTAATCCGACATCAACACACTACACCCATATCTCGGCTGCTCACGGCAGCCTGTCTAGGCTGGACTATATGCTGCTTCCGGCGGCGATGGCGTCCATGATCCATGAAGTTAACTATCTTGGAAGGGGGATTTCTGACCACTCCCCGCTGTGGCTCTGCCTCGCTCTCGAACTGCAGTCAGTGGGTAGAGTGGCTCCCATTGGTGCCAGGCAGTTGAAAGACCCTGCCATTAAGAAGGAGGTCCTTCTGAACTTCCCTCGAGTAGTCTGGGAACACCATTATCCTAGAGTCTTGGTGGTGCAGCGGCCCCAGCTCCCTGGCCGCCCCCAAAATGGCGTCCCTATCGCGGAAGTTGAGAACACTGAGGATGATGGGACGGGCTGGGGCTCCCGGTGGCGGCTTAGGGGCAAGGGAGCGATGGGCTCGCTCCACCGCAAACCAGGGAGAGAGCTTCTCCTCGGGCATCCAGGAGCGGATCCAGGTCTCCATAAAAGGTGGCGGTGTCATCCTTCTCCACTCCTTTCGGATAAGCCCAGGAGGCGCAGGTTGTTCCGGCGCGCCCTGTTTTCTGCATCCTCGGCCTGGCGATGGAGCTCCGAGGTCTGCGATTGGAGACGGGCCATTTGAGACTTGAGGATAGTGATGTCGTCCTCCACCGTGGAGATCCGAGATTCGGCCTCTGTGATGCGCTCCGTGGCCTTGAGAAGGTCCTGGCGGATGAGAGCCACGTCGATCCGCACCTCCCTTATCTTGCTCTCCACTGACGTTTGGGATGCGGAGATCGCTTGAAGGATGGTTGATACATCCCCCCCAGCTAGGCCAGAGCCGGGCACCACTCCGCCACCGGGTCCCCGATCCGATTTCGCAAACTGGTCCAATGTCGTTTGAGTTGTGGGGCCAGGAGTGCGCGGGGTTTGCCCATGGATGCGGAGAGTCAACCAACACGTGGTGGGGAGGACGGGAGGGTTTTATAATTTTATCATGAAAAATTAGATAGTCTATCCCATAACTCTTGGCAAGGGCTGGTCGTGTTGGTCCTCTGCCAGTGGGCATGCCATGCTTTTTACAACTTAAAAACTTCCATTGTATGGTTTTTGGAGCTACGAATCCTTATCTGGCCAATCTCCACATTGGCAATCTTTATTTATCTCCAATATGCCTGGAGTATAATTTTCTTATAAAGATTTATCGGTTAAATTAATTTTCCTCCATTTTCTTTCCAGCATTTTGGAGTTGTACTTTAAAGTTTTCAGTTTTGTCTTGAACCAAGGCACACAAGAATGATCTTTCTTGGGTTTTTATGTTTTGAACGGAATTGTAGTATACTGCAACCTCAAATCTATCAGCCGGATAATCCCTATTTAAGCAAGGTCATGAACTATCTAAAATGGCAGCCAATTCTTTGCACTTCAGCTTGCTCCTATAGGCAAGTACACTTTTTCTAGGGGTGGCGGAATTCGCATAATCGCGTGACGCAAATCTCCGCGAAACGGTAAAAAATCTCCGCGAACACGCAGAAATTCTGCGAACACGTGGAATTGCTTGTTTGCGATGCTTTTTTACTGTTCGCAATCGCTGCTTGCGTGCTCAGGGGGAAATATCTCGTGAACACGCATTTTGAGAACGCGAACAAGCAAAAAATTTTGCGAAGTCGCGGAACGCTGAATTTTGGGCAATTTTGCGTTCTCCGCGGAAGGTAAAATTACCCAAATTCCGCGAGTGGAACGGAATTTACCGCCCAGGCCAAACTTTTTCTGGAAATTAACATTACTGTCATTACCAACTACAATACTGAATAAGAGCGTGATCAATCCATGTTAAATAGGTGGATTTAGGAAAAATTATAAAGGGAAAGACAAATAGTATTGAATCCAAAGAATTACCGGACTGGTAGGTGGGGCCACTGGACAGCATCAATAACTATCTGAGACTGCAAATGAAACGTATTGTGCTAAATCGAGCGTAAGTCAGGCCTTTGAGTTAAACAGGAGATGAAGGATTAGGTCCCTTATAAGATCATGAATTTTAGAATAATGCTTGACCAGCAATCAAGTATTTATGACAGCACACTGTAATTTAGATGGAACATCAAACACAGAGATTGTATGGGGGTGGGGGGAGTGGATTTGGAGTTTGTGTAGAGGAGTTGTGCTTCACAGCCTGGTGTAGCTTGAGGAAGGGATATTAAAAGAAATTATTTGTAAGGTCAGAGTGAGGAATCAAGCAAGGAGGAGCACACCTGTAGGAAAGTAATAGTTCTTTGCTTGTTTGTAGTAAAAAAAAAATTAAAAAAAAGAGTAGGGTCCCTATTTGTGGTCCAGATCCAGGCGCGGATGAGCGGACAGGCATGCCTTTGTGTGCTCCTTTGGCACAGCAGATGAGGTTTTATTTCTGTTAGCGGTTATGAAGCTCTGACTGCAAACAGGACTGGCAAGAGTCTGCTACACTTAAGATATCAGCCTCGTTAATGGACAACCACGCCGTGGCTCTGGGAAAGAAACCGGACAGGCCTTGAGGGGACTAAAGTGCACGGCGCAGGATTGCAATTAATATACAAATTGGTGTCCAAACCCACAGTGCAACTAACAAAAGATTATCACCCAGCCACAGCTTCCTTACAGTAGGACACTGTAGACAAATCAAAACACTGGTTAATAATATGAATACCGCTCAAGGTCTAACCTTATTCCAGTAATGAATCGCAAGCAGGAGAATCATAGGGGTTCAAACATTTTCAATGAGATGTTAAGGGCAGGCTGACGCTCCAGCCATGTTTTTATTTTCGTTACCGACTGCTAAACTCTGGAATACTATGCCACTTTCACTCAAAAAACTCAAACAATCTGCTCACCTTTCGCAAAGCGCTTAAATCCTGGCTTTTTAATAATTAGTCTAAATATTCTCCTTAATTTCTCGGGAATCTCACTGTTGTCTTATGTTTTGCTACCCTTCTTTCTCCCATTGGAGTAGCGGCTAGACACCCGCGGGTATGAGTGCGCTTTAGAAATCCTAATTTCATTTCATTATACTGGACAATAAATGGGATTGTCGCAAGTTTGCTACACCTAAGATGGCGACTTTACAACCTTCGACTCTAGGCAAGGCTTAGGAAAAAAACTTGATTGACCTTGTAGGGACTAAATTTATAAATACTATTAAAAATATAAAAAGGTGTGCATCCCCACGGCACAATTTGCAATTGAACCAAACCCAGAGACTACTACACCCACAAAACCCAATAAGCCACAAAAGCACAGAAGCCCCCTTATTGTTTTCCCAGGAGGGAAGAAAGGCAGAAAATCTTTTTATGGGGGTGGGGTTATCACAAGCTTAAATGAAGCCAAAACCAATCCTGCAAAAATGGAGTCAGGTAGAAGTGTTATCAAGTTTACGGCCAAATCACTCAATCATAATCATGAACCTGTGGGAGGGTGACTGGATATGATTCTAATACCCAGGCTGGAATTTGAAGCAAAGCAGAGTATAGAGAGATGTACATGCAAAAAAGAGAAAAGAGATAGTAAAAGACACTGCAAATGTCACAGGCGTCTGAGAAGAAAGGCTGGTGCATGTAAATCTACTGCACTACATGCCACAAACAGATGCATACAGGGTAACATATGCCGGTTAACGCTTGTGTGACTGTAGTTACACATGCTGTGCGTAGACTGTAAAGCAGTCCTCCCAAAGAGGTGGCTAGCCTATAGGTGTTGAAATATATTGAAAAAGTGTATTGCCTGGCCAACATTGGCCAGTACATCCACACATAAATGTCTTGTAAAAGTGTGCAGTGTGGACCAGGTACCTGCTTTGCATATGTCAGCTATTTCAATGTTCCCAGAAAGGCAACAGAAGATCCTTTTATCCAAGTAGAGTGGGCTCTTGGAGGAATGGGAAGAGTTCACTTCGCTTTAGCATAACATGTCTGGATGCATTTCACGATCTATCTTGTAATGCCTGATTTAGACACAGCCTTCTCTTTAGGTTTTCCTAAATAATTCAGTTCTATCAATGTAGTTCATAAGGGCTCTTCTCACATCTAAAGTATGGAGAGCCCGTTCTGCACCAGAGTCAGGCCATGGGGTAAAAATCAGGGAGTTCAAAGGACTGAATAAAGTGGAACTCAACTTAGGGAGTAATTTAGGGTTGGTGTGAAAGACAAACCTATTCTCATGAACTTGGAAGAAAGGTTCTGCTTAGGTTGGGGGTGTGGCTAACATGGCGGTCGCAATCTAGCTGAGCTCCGTGACCGGACTACAAGATCCAGTTTATCGACACGGAGCTGGGGTCCATCCATGAGCGAAACACCCCCCAGCAGGTAGCAGAGGGGAGGGTGCACAGACTGGTCGCTTTGACGACAGCATGCAACCCATCCAGACCCGAGAAAAAGCTCAGAGTCCTATGCTGCGCGGGGCCTGGAGCTGAAGAGGTAGACCTTGGTGGCAGTGCGGCGGTACTGGCCTGTAGCAGTGGTACACTGTCGAGAGGCCAGAGGGCGAATACTGCGTGTTCCCCACCTACCCCCTTTCTCCGTGACTGAGTACGGGGATCGCTGGCCCTCTTCGGGGAAGCGGGGACCTCACACGAATACTGGCCTTTGGACTGCTCTGCCCCTTCTAAACTGAGGTGAAGCAGCGCTGCTGCCGCCGCCCCCCCCCCTCTCTACCGGAGGGGCCCTTCCGGCGATCGTCTAGTCTAGTCTGCCAGCGGTGAGTGGACAGGGCCCATCTGAGAGGTCCGTGGGACCCTGCTTGGGCCTGGTCTGGGTAGACAGGCCGCTGCCTGCCGCAGACTTATCTGGACGAGGGGGCGGCAAAGAGTGTTGGTACATGCGGCATAACTCGAATAGTTGAAAAGCTTGCAGCCCAAAGCGGCCGGAGACACTGCCGGTCTCGGTGAACCTAGGAGGGAGTGTAAAAAAAAAAAACTGCTGACCAGGAGTGGTGCGCCAGCGGTGAGTTAGAAAAGGGTTTGCTAACCAAATATATGCAACGCGCCGCATGAGGATCCATGCTGGGGTAGAGAAACAACCAAAAATAGAAATAATTATAGACATACCAGCACTGAACAAGCCCCGGAGTAATATGCCCTAACCAACAGCGGGGCCCAGACCGAGACTGTGCCTGGGAGACCGGGGGCTCCACATTGAAGCACGATGTCCAGAGCGGGACACCGTCCACAGAACCCCACAACAAGTGATGAAGTTCCTGCCAGATAAAGCGCTGCTGTTGCGGTGGGTCGACTGAATCTACACTGGTAGATTGGTGGCGGGGACTCCGCCTCGCCCCCGATAGCCTGGATACTTAACTTCAGAGACCTGGACACTCTGTTACAAAAGGCATAGGAGAAATCTCCAATACAGTATGAGAATCAGCGGATAACGTTATATCCAGGTTATACAATCCTTGTCCAACGTCTGGGATCCTCGTACCAAGCAATCGAAAGGGATCTCAGAGCCCTGGAACTCAAGTATGCTTTGTTGTTCCCTGCTCGCCTGACAGTCATCCAAGACAAAAAAAATCACACTTCTTTCAGAGCCCACGAGAGGCGGAGGAATGTCTAAATCTCATGTTCGCCCCCAAGGCACCTAGAATCTCATCACAAAGCATACCACAAAGCCCAAAGAGCACGGCAGGAAGAAGATCACGCCGTATCAATAACACTCACAAATCGCAGATGAAAAGCCCACACCTGAACAGGCCCGAAAAGGAAGGGCGGAAGCACTAGTTGCGGCAACCACATTTCACGATTGCAATCTCCACACCACATCTGAATCATTGGAGGAAAACACTATACACTCTGACTCGGAGAACAGGATTGCTTTATTTCCCACTGTGACACCCCAAACTGCTGATCATCGGAAGGCCCGACCTGCCTGGAGGATCTGCAAAGTAACAAAAGAGGTAATCGCTGCCAGCGGCGCAAGCATTCTCCCCCAGCTTCGGGGGAAACGCATTAATGAATGAATGAATCAATCAATCCATACATTTATAGAGCTCGCTACTCACCCGCGAGGGTCTCAAGGTGCTGAGGAAGAGGGGAGGCCGCTACTGCTCGAATAGCCAGGTCTTGAGATGTTTTCTGAAGGTGAGATGGTCCTGGGTCAGTCGTAGGTGAGCTGGGAGGGAGTTCCATGTCTTGGCAGCTAGGTAGGAGAAAGATCGTCCTCCGGCGGTGGCTCTGCGGATCCGTGGGACGGTTGCTAGGGCGAGACTGCCGGAGCGGAGTTGGCAGGTGGGAGAGTAGAATGAGAGGCGGTTGTTGAGGTATTCGGGGCCCATGTCATGGAGTGCTTTGTGTGCGTGGGTGAGGAGCCTGAAAATGATCCTCTTGCTAACAGGGAGCCAGTGCAGGTTTTTCAGGTGGGCCAATATGTGGCTGCGGCGAGGGACATCGAGGATGAGTCGTGCGGAGGCGTTCTGTAATTCGCTGCAGTCGTTTCTGAAGTTTGGCTGTGGTTCCTGCGTAAATGGCGTTTCCGTAGTCCAGTCGGCTGGTGACGAGGGCCTGCGTGACCGTCTTTCTGGTTTCTGTGGGGATCCACCGGAAGATCTTTCGGAGCATGCGCAGGGTGTTGAAGCAGGAGGATGAGATGGTGTTGACTTGTTTGGTCATCGTGAGCGAGGAGTCCAGGATGAATCCCAGGATGCGTGCGTGGTCCGTGGGCGACGGAGCGGTGCCCAGCGCAGTGGGCCACCAGGAGTCGTCCCAGGCGAATGGGGATTGTCCGAGGATGATGACCTCCGTTTTGTCTGAGTTCAGTTTCAGCCGGCTGAGCTTCATCCATTCCGCGACTTCCTTCATTCCTTCCTGGAGGTTGGTTTTGGCGGTGGTTGGATCTTTGGTGAGGGAGAGTATCAGCTGCGTGTCGTCAGCGTAGGAGATGATGTTGAGGTTGTGTTTGCGTGCGATGGTGGCGAGGGGGCTCATGTAGATATTGAAGAGGGTTGGGCTGAGCGAGGATCCTTGGGGTACGCCGCAGATGATCTTGGTGGCCGCGGAACGGAGGGAGGCGGACTCTCTGGGTTCTGTTGGAGAGGAACGAGGTGACCCAGTCCAGCGCTTTTCCTTGGATTCCAGTGTTGTAGAGGCGGGTTGTTAAGGTGCGGTGGCAGACGGTATCAAAGGCGGCTGAGAGGTCTAGGAGGATGAGGGCGGTTGTCTCCACGCTGTCCATCAGGGTCCTGATGTCGTCGGTGGCTGTGATGAGGGCTGTCTCGGGGCTGTGGTTGGCTCGAAATCCGGACTGGGATGGGTCGAGCGAGTTGTTTGCCTCGAGGAATGCAGTCAGCTGTTTGTTGACCGTCTTCTCATGTCCTTAGCGGGGAAGGGAAGAAGAGAGATGGGGCGGAAGTTCTTGAGGTCATTAACAAACTAACATGGTCCAGACACTGAAGGGCTCACATATTGCCTATATCAACATACAAGGCACAAGAGACACTCCCCTTACTGCGAACGCAACCTATAGTTGGGGAATTGTTAACAGTTGTGTTCATAGTTTGGACCAGCACAGTTTTGATGCTGGGCCTAGTATTCAATGTTACAAGGGAGTTTTGGGAAACTGGCTTACTCTGTACAATACAGTATATACTGCTGATCTCGCTACCTAAGGCAGACCTGAGACACAAACACATGTTGGGCACATATAACATAATAACCTGGAATGTACGAGGGTTGGGCTCAATACATAAGCGCCACATGATACATGCATAATTAAATAGGTGTAAGGCACAGATAGTGTTCCTGAAGGAGTCCCACTTTACCGATTCTGAGGCAACAAAATTACAGCAAAAAGGGAAAGGCCAAGTATTCTCTACATCATATTCAGCCATTGCTAGAGGGGCGACGATATGGGTCAGGCATAGGGTCCCGTTTGTGGCATTAGAACAGCACATAGGCCCACAGAGTAGGTACACAATAATACATGATGGACTGATGGTTGGGCACTAGGGGATGTATGGCGATTGCAGAACAGAAGTAGCAGAGAATATTCATTCTTTTCCCCGTCCCACCAACTCTACACACAAATTTAAAGAATATTATGCTCCCTTCCCCTTCACTACACAAGTGGCCCACACCACTTACCTGGGGAAGAACTTTTCAGATCACAATGCATTAGAGATCACCCTTGCCTGGGGCAGAATCCCTACGCAGGTCCCTACCTGGAAACTCTGGGCCCAAATGCTGGAGTTTGCGGTCTTCCCTAGTACTTAGTCAACCCCCAATACCAATTATTTTGCAGAGAACGCTGATTCCGCCTCCTCGAGTCTCGTGGAATGGAACACATTTAAAACGGTTATACAGGGCACTGCAATTAGCACCACAGCAGGGGCAAGACAGGAAATACATAACAAACTTAAATCATTTGAAAGCAGCATGAATACACTAGCACAAGAAGCATCAAGGGACCCTACAAAAACAACACCGCTGCAGGAGGCAGGCATACAGCATGCTGACCTGCTGGAAAGTCTCAAAATTATAGACTATACATCATACACCCAGATAAAACATTCAGAGTCTGACAAGTCAGTTGCACTCTTTGCACAGATACTACGGGATGCACCTCCACCTACCATGTACATGAGATGGCTATACTGGAAGGGGAAACTGTAAATACCCAGCAAGCAATTAATGAGGCATTCTGCACATATCATGAAGCCTTGTAAAAATCCCCTGCACAGACAGTGAGCGTACTCAGACGTTTTTCTGGACAAACTGCCCTTTGCCAGGCAGCGGAGGATGATCTAGCAGGTCCCATTATGAGAGCAGCAATCAAAGAGGCCATTCGAGAGGTACCACGTAACAAGGCACCAGGCCTAGATGGCCTACCAATAGAATTCTTTGACATTCTCAGATGCTTTGGTCCCCCAAATGGAGCAATTATATAGAACAGCGTTAGATATAGGACACCTTCCCCCAACCATTATGCAGGTATTAGTGGTTTCACTCCCTCAACCGGCGCGAGATGCCATGTATATTTAAGGATACCGCCCACTATCACTTCTTGCCACAGAATACAAGATACTAAGCAAAATACTGGCACGCTGATTACTCCCATACCGGTCTAAATGAATCCACACAGACCGATGCAGCTTTGTACCAGCACGCAGTACGTCACTGAACATTAGGAGACCATGTTATGGAGGCCACTCCCGTAGAACAAACAAATGCAGGAGGCATTACACTAGACCTGAGACAGGCATTTGACAAACTCAAATGGGATTATATGGATAAATTCTTGGGGAAATTTGGTATACCGCCTGCATTTGTACAGTGGATACAGCTCCTATACACGGCCCACCCAGCAAGAGCTCGTACAGGAAGGCATACATCACGCACTTACCCAGTAGACTAGGGCCCACAGCAAGGCTGCCCCTGTCGCCACTATTATTTGTGCTTGCTTTAGAGACCCTAGCTATTAAATTACGTAAAGAAGCAGGGCAAATGGGAATGTCGCAGGGATTCCGTTCTCCTACAGAACTGTGCATAGAGACTTGGAACCTCAGTGAGTTAGGGTGTGCCAAAACTCACCTTAGTATCCAAAATCCCCTACCAGACTAGCTACAGTGTCCCATTGGTCATTACAAACTCCCAATGCTTAGACAAACAAGAACATGAACTTAGAATACCTCAGGTAACGTGGAACACATGAACACTCTTTCGTTATACAATCAGTTCAATCCAGAACAAGGAGTAAAAGAGGACGCATGCATATTTGAAATGTTTATTTAATAATGCAGTGTTCTCAAACGCAGTATCTTAGCTAATACAAGCAAACATATTATAAGAAACAAAGTAATCAGTATAGTTACTAGTCCATAGAATACAAAAGGTGAAAGCATGTTAAAATGGTAAAATTAATAGGGTTAAACAACACCTAATTCTCACCCTCCCTAGCTAGTATATTATATTATATCTAAGAAGGTCTCTCTGGGTTTTAACAGGGTGGGCCCATATCTCAAATCTTAGTGGTAAGGGATCACATCATCTTCCACCAGCTCTCTGCATGCGAAGCACCATCAAGTGTGTGTGTGTATGCTCTGTGCAAAGCAATATAAAACGCGCCAAAAGCCTGAATTTGGCAGCAGCTGCATGTATGTTATGTCTAGGAAGGTGCGAAGATCAGACCTCACAACAACTATGTCGAGATATCCTTGAAGGCTTCAGCACTCACTGTACAGACATGGCTCACTAAGCAAAGCTGATATCAGAGTAACAACATATTATTTGTGTGTGAATCAAAACACTCTACTAGGCTCAAAGCTACAATAACAGTTATGTGTCGTGTGCAGAAGGAGCAGAAAGGTAAAATGGCGTTTAAACTCCTAATAAGCGCATGCTAACTTAACACAACATATAGGCAAAGCATAACTATATGACACCCCCCCATGATCCGAGCACGTATAAGAAAAGATAAGATAAGATAAGGGGCTCATTTTTTAAATGCAGAGTTCAAGAACGATAGTCAGTTCAAATTTGAGGAAGTGAGAAAAAATATCATGACAATTTAGCGTTCATGTAATCAAAGTGAATAGGTCTGGGACATGAAAAGTCATTCAAAATTTCAAAAAAATGATAACGAAAAAAGTGCAATGTCAACAAAGGCCTCGATTGGTCTCAGCCCAGGACTGAATATGCAAAATAAGCAGCAACAGCTTCCAAAAGGAAGTCACTGTTATCATCCGAAAATAATTCAGCCATCCAATTCAATAGCGGGAAAGAACATTCATGCCCATCAATTACCGGAGCCTCTAGCACCATCAGAGGACAACTCGGTGGGTTTTCAATGAAGCTGTGTGCCAAGAAATCTTGCGCCGCTGCGAATATATTCCAACGACCCAGTACTCCATGCATCGCTGCCAAGGCCATAATCCCTCCGTCAGAACAAAGCAACTCATAAACAACTAAGGGACTCATGAGATGATTAAAATCCACGTCAGGAGGCACCATATTGCAGACACACAAATCCAGGGCCCAGTCGAAATCGCAGCTCAGGCAATGAATGACAGGCTGGACACATGTGAAGTAGGAAAATCGAAACGATAATCCATATGCTGCACTTAAGGTGGCGAGCGGCAGTGTGCCATAGTATTCAAGCATCCTGTTGCAAAACAGTGCCAGCAGTGACAGTACGTCTTGGAACACAGGATGTGCATCCATTTTTAATAAAACAAAATAGCACCAGAATGCCCGCAGCCAGCGCCAGTAAAACGGGAAATCCACCAAAGAGGCTGGAAAAGATTGAATGGAAAAAAGAAGGAATGACTCCAAATATCTTTTCAAATGAAGTCACAAGACCACTGCTAACCACTTTAAAAAAATGCGCCAGCCCCGATTTGGAGGATGCATTAAAGATTGTATGAATCAGTTCACTGAAATGTAACAGTAGGTCAGTATTTAATAAAGCTTGCACCTCTGTGCGGGTGTTAGCTATGTGAAGGACAAATGTTTCACGAGCTGAAGCCAGGGCAACTATTTTTTGTGACAATAGGGCTCTTATTCGACTCATTCCATTGAACTCTGCCTTCAAGGTCGGAATTCTCGGCTAGATGGAAACATCCAAGTTCCCATGCGGGGGTGGATACAAAACATTTTTACAGCAAACCACCCGTTCATTGACTGTAACCACATAAGCAATGCCTTTTATCAATCCCCAGCAATCCTCATTATTTAAAAGTAAATAACTGCAGTTTGCCAGTAATGTGAACGTGGGGACAATTGCGGGAACGGGGGTACCTTTCAAAACACACGCTAAATTAGGCTGTTCTTGATTACAAGAGCCGTGTAATTGAATATGTCTACACATTAATGAGTGATCTGGTGTTTCCGTGCACTCTTCACCTTTGAGATAAACTTCCTTTCCTTCCCTAAGGCATCTGTATGTAAAAGGAAGCGACCTGGCTTCATGAAGGTAGGAACTACCAAGAAGCTCTTATCTACCAATGGCAAAATACTTCATACAATTTGTAAATTTAAAAAGAGCAAACGGTAAAGTTATTAATCCGTGGATAAGCCACGTTGCAGCAGTGGCCTCTGCCACAGAGAATGGTAAAGACTTTAATCGTTCAATGTGTAACATGGAAAAAGATGCATCTCTCATTGAAAGCAAAAGCTGCTCGTCAGTTAAATTAAACGGGGCAAAGAGAGAGGAGACATTCATGGAATTCCAAGGCACTTTACCGGCCTTAAGCGTCTGCAGGGTCCACGCAAACTGCATAATAGAACGCAATTGATTTTGACCATGGTATAATACAGACACTTCATCTTGCACAATATCAACAACAGATGACACAATGTTATCTAATGTGTAAATGCGGGAAGAAAGCGTGTTAATGCTATTATCCACAACAGCAAGCACTTTTTCTAAATTAGCTTGATCAATAGCCCTAAGGCGGGTAGCCGCTTCAATCTGTGATGTTTTCCAGATTTCATTATAAACCGCATATATCCATATTTTAGATCTACCTCTAGCCGGGCCTTTTATGGAACATTCAAATCAACATCGTCTGTCAGTTTAGATAAATGCAGTTTAACTGACGCCAAGGTAGAATGTTTGAGCCAATTCTGAAATAATTTGCCTACTGAATAAGTAGTGACAGAATGGTCATTCTCAAAACGGGGTTCGACCCTGACCTGTGTAAAGCCATCAGCTAAACCTAGAAATCGATGTTGGCACGAGTCAGCACTTCTGTGCCACAGCAGCCAACCTTTGGGGTCCAAACTGAATATGTTAAAGGACGAATTTAGCATTAGAGTTTGCAACTCCCTGATCGAAAATTTTGAAGCATCACCCCAACCTGCATATTCCTCCAAATCAGGGAAGGAAGGAGTATTTAATTTTTTAGAAGTAGCCAATCCAAAGCACGTTGTCTGTGAACTGGTAGAATTCAAAAACAACATACGATTTGGGATGAGACATGCACGGTGCAAAACCTCAGTGCCTTGTACCTGCCAACTATTAGAACCCCAAACAGATTTAAGGTCAACTGTTTCCTTCCACAACTCGTAGCCTCCAACAGCTAGCTGGTCTAGAAAGGACTTCGAGTACAATAACTTAGTATCGGTAAGTCTAACTTTGGACATGGACTTTTCTGTCATTTTAAAATAAAATGAAGCGGGATTGGACTGATTAAAGTCGGTCAAAAAGGTACTTGAACTGCCTTGTAAAGGAGCTGGGCAATGCTACCACTGTGTATAATTGACAGCACTCCTTCTGTAATTAGTTTTATGTAGGTAGTGGTTGCCAAAATGTTGGAAACAAAATAAATCACCATAATTAGCAGATTCTAAATATAAATCTTCAGCATCAAAGGCAGCATAATATTTCAAATCAGAAAACAATGCCTCTACGGCATGAACATCCCAATCATAAGAACGTATGTTTCGTTTAACTACATCCCCCATGTTAACTCTAAGCACATTAGGGACATTAATGACTTCAGTGGGGCCATTGATTTGAAATTTAACAGCATCCCATACAATCCCATCTAGGACAGGCCAAGCAGTGATCTTAACAAATGCCAAGTCTCTCTTCAGTCTGTGGGCAGAATGTGACGAGGAAAGGGGGGCCAATGTTCCATTGAGATGTCGAATGCATGTTCTCTCTTCGACATAGTGTCCATTGACGAATCGGAAAAAATAAAACACAAAACCAATTGACATAAAAAGGTAAATTGAAAAAAGCACCAGCCAAATATATGTCCAAGGGGGAATCAAAAAATGTTTTTTAAATAAACTTGTATAGACTGCAATCCGTGAGGCCTTTCCTGATGTGATCGAGGCCCTCCTCCACCCGCAGGTTTCCCTGCGCCTCATCCCTGGTGGTCCAGTGGATCTCTGTCTCCTTTCTCTCACTCTGCTCCTTCACTCGTTTTTCTACCCTTTCTATCTTTCACCTTTCTACACCTTTCTGCATCTCTGCTCTTTTGTGCCTTATTTCTGCCCATTTTCCCTTTCTCTCCCTCTGCTCCTTCACTCGTTTTCACTCGTTTTTCTACCCTTTCTATCTTTCACCTTTCTGCACCTCTGCTCTTTTGTGCCTTATTTCTGCCCATTTTCCCTTTCTCTCCCTCTGCTCCTTCACTCGTTTTCACTCGTTTTTCTACCCTTGCTATCTTTCACCTTTCTGCTCTTTTCTGCATCTCTGCTCTTTTGTGCCTTATTTCTGCTTATTTTCCCTTTGTTCTGTATCCCTTCTTTCCTCCCTTTACCTTTCCCCGCCGCTGCTGCCCCCGCGGCCCCTCTCCCCCCCAGCGCGACCGGCCCAATCCAGCTCCCCTCCCCGCTCCCGCCTCCCAGCTGTCCAGCCCTCCCCGACCCCTACTTAATGGCGGGCGCGCCGCTGGTGCACCGAAGGCGCGTCAAAGGCAAGCACGCTGCACCCGTCCGCGACCCGTCCGCGACCAGCACCAGGAACCCTGGACCTCCGCCCCCGCCAACGCTACGACCCAGCAGCACTCCACGCACTCAATCCAGGCTGCAACAACAACTGCAAGCTAGCATCACCAGCCGACACCCATGGACCCTTCAGCTGTCACCGCTGCCGGCACACCTGCAGCACCGCCAAAAACACGGATCCAGCACAACCCGCTCCCACAAGAACACAACCGAACCGAAGACCCTGCAATGCATCCTCCTCAACGTCCGATACCTCCACAAACACGTCATAGAAATCTGGGACCTCCTCGACAGCACCACCCCGGACGTAGCATTCTTCACAGAAACCTGGACCAACACCACCTCGGGACCAGACATCGCCATCGCCATCCCCCAAGGATACAAGATCTCCAGGAAGGACCGCCCCACCCACCCAGGAGGAGGAATCGCCATTGTCCACAAATCCAGCCTCCGCCTGAGCATACTCCCTGACGAGTCCACAGAACTGATGGAACACCTTCACTTCAAGATACTGGCCAGCCCCACCGCCGCCCTCCGAGGAACCCTCATCTACCGACCCCCTGGACTCCGCGGACCCTTCGCCAACTCCATCACGGGCATTATCTCCCCGCAGGCCATCGCATCCACCAACTACACCCTGCTGGGAGACCTCAACTTCCACTTCGACAATCAACTGGACCCCAACACCACATGCCTCCTGGACAACCTCCACAACATTGGACTCTGCCAGATCGTGACCGAGCCCACGCACTCAGCAGGACACACCCTCGACCCCCTCTTCACTACAGGAAACTCCATCACCTTCAGCCACACCACCGAACTCCCATGGACCGACCATCGTTGCGTCCACTTCACCTTCAGAACACCCACCATCCACAGACACCAGCACCTGCTTCCACAAAGAAACTGGACCAAAATCACAGACGACCAGCTCACCTCCTCACTCAACAACTCCACCCTAACCATCGCGGAAAAAGACGACCCCAACACTGCAGCCCGAACCCTGCATAGATGGATCTCGGACAGCACCAACACCATAGCCCCCCTCAAGAAAAACAAAAGTACCCGTGCCAAGAAAGCCAGATGGCTTACCACCGAACTTCGAGAGTCCAGGCGCACATGCCGCCGCCTCGAAAAGGCCTGGAGAAACACCAAATCCACAGAAGCCCACAACAACTTTAGAGCCGCCACCAACGCCCACCATCAACTCATCAGAGAAACGAGGAAAAAAGCGATTGAAGACAGGATCTCCACCCACGCACACAACAGCAAGGAACTCTTCAGCATCATCAAGGAGTTCGCCCAACCCACCAGCAAGTCTACCGACATCCCTCCCTCACAAGACCTCTGCGACAAACTCTGCACCTTTTTCCACCACAAAATCAAGAGCATCTACGACAACTTCGACGAAGACAACCAACACACTGAACCCTCACCAACCACCCCGACACCCGGAAACCGGCGATTGATGACTGGACAGCCCTCACCACCGAAGACACACTGAAGACAATGAAGTCAATCCACTCAGGGGCCCCCACGGACCCCTGCCCCCACCACATCTTAAACAGAGCCGCCGACACCATCGCACCCGCCACACCATCAACCGCTCCCTGGCGACCGCCTCGTTCCCCGACGACTGGAAACACACAGAGGTCAACCCCCTCCTAAAGAAACCCTCAGCAGACCCCAGCGACCTTAAAAACTTCAGACCCATCTCCCTGCTCCCTTTCCCAGCGAAAGTCATCGAGAAAGCCATCAACAGCCAACTAGCCACATTCATTGAAGAACAAAACATCCTCGACTCCACCCAATCCGGTTTCAGAAAAAACCACAGTACGGAAACCGCCCTCCTCGCCGCAACAGACGACATCCGCACCCTACTGGACAAAGGAGAAACAATAGCCCTCATCCTCCTAGACCTATCAGCGGCGTTCGACACAGTCTCCCACCACACCCTAATACGCAGACTCTACGACGCAGGAATACAGGACAAGGCCCTCGACTGGATCTGCTCCTTCCTCTCCGGCAGGACGCAACGGGTCAGACTCCCCCCTTTCCTCTCGGACCCCACACCTGCCACCTGCGGAGTCCCCCAGGGCTCCTCCCTCAGCCCGACGCTCTTCAACGTCTACATGGCTCCACTTGCCCCCATCGTCAGAACCTACGGACTCAACATCGTGTCATACGCAGACGACACCCAGCTCATCCTCTCCCTATCTAACGAGCCCAACACCGCCAGAAGCAACTTTCGAGAAGGCATGGAAGCCGTCGCCAAATGGATGAAAAACAGCTGCCTACAACTAAACACCAACAAAACAGAAGTACTCATCATGGGCCCAAACCCCGACGCCTGGAGTGACACCTGGTGGCCCACCGCCCTCGGAAACCCGCCAACCCCCACACACCACGCACGCAACCTGGGAATCATCCTGGACTCCGAGCTCAAAATGGACCGCCAGATCAACTCTGTCTCATCTTCCTGCTTCCACACCCTCCGCCTCCTTCGTAAGACCTTCAAATGGATCCCCCTTGAACACCGAAAGACAGTCACTCACGCCCTGGTCACCAGCAGACTCGACTACGGCAACGCACTCTACGCCGGAATAAACAAAAACCTCATCCGCAAGCTACAGAACATCCAGAACGCCGCCGCAAGACTGGTCCTCAACCTGCCAAAACACTGCCACATCTCCCAGCACCTGCGCACACTCCACTGGCTCCCCGTCGAGGCGAGAATCACCTTTAAGATGCTCGCCCTCCACGGCACCGGACCAGCATACCTGAACAGCCGACTCAAATTCCACGCACCCCAAAGGACCCTACGATCAGCCCAGCTCTCCTACGCAGTGGTCCCCCGCACCAGAAAGCCAGATCGGGAGGCCGCTCCTTCTCCTTCCTCGCGGCCAAAGCATGGAACGCCCTTCCGCTCCACCTCAGACAGACAACATCGCTCCCCATCTTCGCAGGAAACCTCAAAACCTGGCTCTTCGACAGAACCCCTCCTTGATGGAATGGAACCAGCACTCCCCCCCACCCCCCCCACCCCCATCCCTAGCGCCTTGAGACCCTTACGGGTGAGTAGTCGCGCTTTAACAAACTCCTGATTGATGTGTGTGTGTGAAACAGTGTCAAATGAAAACCTGGATTCTGTGGCCAAACGAGTTTGCAAATCAGGCATCGATAAGTCAGTTGGGTAAGAGTAGTCAGTTTCATCAAGTTGAGTACCAAGCAATGTACTCAATAAAGGACTAGAAATTGCAGGCATCTCGATGGCTACCTCCTTCTCAGGATTAGAAGCAGTGGCCAATACAGAATTTCTCACTATCGAAGGACAGGAGACTGCCGGTGTCATACTAAGAAGAATCGGCCACTCTGTGTATCTTGACATTGTCAATGGAGATATACAGGTTTTCCTTACGACCTGGTAATGGTGGTAAAATGACTGTTCTTGTGCCCTTCACACCAACCACAGGAACTGGAGCTCTGTAAGAGGGACCAAATTCTTTCTTGTTTTCGATCCTCTCCTGAACCAATTCTCCGACTTGGGGTAGCCAGCCAACTACCGGGATCTGCAACGCATCATCCGAAGTGGAGGGCAAATGTTCCCTTGCAAGACTGTCTCTTGTCTTTTGTAGAGTCTGTAAAACATTGAATGTTTATCTACGTCAAAGGAGGTAGCATCAGCCACCGAGTCTAGACCGTCAAGGTCCGGTACATACATCTTGATACCAAACAGCATTTCATATGGGGTCCGCCCACCCAGAGACCTTCTGGGGAGATTATTAAGAGCACGCTGCACGCCACTGAGATGGGCCAGCCAGTTCCTGCCAGTGCCTATAACTCGAGCTGTCAATGATTGCTTTAAGTCACGGTTCACTCGTTCCACTACACGGTTGCTTGCCTCAGGCCTGTATAGAGACGAAAACTTGACTTGGACCCCCAACGAAGCCATGGCATCCTTATACGCCTTCGAGGCGAAAGCAGGACCCTGATCCGAATGGAAGGTACCACAAGCAAAAATGCCTACAAAGACACGCAAATCCCTTATCACAGTCCGTGGATCAGCGCTGCGGTGCGGCCACACCCATACAAAGCGTGTGCATGAATCAACTGCGACTAAGACATACTTATATGCAGTATCAGAAGAAAAAGGACCGTAGTGATCTAAAAAAACACAACCAAGTGGTTTATTAGAAATGAACAACTGCGTTTGGGGAGGACGCGCAGCAGTTGAAGGCTTAATCTGCTGGCAAATGTCACATTGAAGGACATAATCGCGCGTCTGTTTGTACAGTCCCCGCCACCAAAAACGCTGTTGTAATTGAGACACAGTGGCAGAAACGCCCGCATGCGCAAACGCAACACCTTCATGTGCCGCTGTGATCACTGTATGTCTGCGATCCGAGTTGGGAATCAATCTCTCCCCAACGTCAGGTATTTTCACATAAGGAACCTTATCGGGACTTAAGTGGTATGAGTACTTCGAAGGGAACCCCTTAAGATATTTACTTCCCTTCTCAATTGCAGCAACAGCTGCTAAGATATCATCATCAATCTTACTTTTGGACCGTGTAACTGCTGCAACCAAATATGTCGATGCTGCTTCATCAGCAAGCGAGTTGCCAATAGCGTGGACTCCCACGCGCTGATGACCGAGAGTATGAATTACAAACATGAGTGGCAACTGTTCTTTAAGCTCAGCCACTCGGACCCAGATCATTTTATGTTTTATTGTGCTACCTTTGGAATCACGAAAATCATTCCGAATTCAAAAGAACAAGTTTTCATTGTAAGACTGGATACAATAGTAAGAATTACTGACAATAAGAGTCGTCACACTAGGATCAGCGTACTCTAATGCAAGCATCAGAGCACGAAGCTCTGCCAATTGTGCGGTGCAGTCCCCTGTGCACGACACTGGACTTGAACTCATCGTTCACCATGGCACCGACCACAATGGCGCATGCGGAAACGTAGGCGTGTTTAGAACCATGCGCAACCTGCGCCGAACCATCAGTGTATATGATGCAATGGAAATCCTCCAAAGGTCGCATAGCCAAAGGTGCAGGATGAACAAATTCATATTGCAAAAACTCTTGCGACCGCCAGGAGGCATCAAAAATAAATGTGACATCCGGAGATGTCAATGATGCTGCCCATTGTATCCACCGAGGGTGCAAAGCTTTAGAATTAGGTACACTGGCTTTCGTAACTGCCTCCAAAGCAGGACACAGGGTAACAACCAACATGCGTTTTCCCTGTGACAGACCACGTTCCTTAAGCATCGCCATCTGTACAGCCGTCAAAACTTTCTCCACAGTGGAAAATCACATTTCAGCCGAAGTGTGCAAGTGTGACTTGTAGGCAATAGGTACTGTGTCTCCTTCGTTAAAAGTAAGGTAAGTGAAACCCACCGCCCCAGGGACGATTCTTATCACCAGGTTGGTGTGGTTATCACAAGTCAGTACGTATTTAGAAGCGAGCAGATCAGCCTGCAAAGATTGCAGAATTGCTGAGTGCTCCGGCAGCCAATATGATTTGGTAAAAGTAGGTTGTATCAAAGCATACAAAGGCTTGATATGCTGGGCATATTCAGGAATGTATGTTCTCCCGAAGTTCAAAAATCCCAGCAAAGACTGTAATTTTTTCAGAGTTGTCGGAGAGCGCAGTTGTGCGCATTTCTCGAAGAAGTGAGGAGCCAATCCTCTACCTTCATTGTTGAGCTCGTAGCCCAGGAACAACACTGTGTACTCTGCAATGTGCGATTTTGCAAAGTTGAATTTGTAACCGAAGTCTGCAAAGATACAAATTAAGCGGTCAACTCTACACAGATGCTCCCAAAGTTCGTCGTCTGTGAGATAAATGTCATCCACATACGAGCAAGCATCAGGGTCGATTCTCTCCAAAAGAGAGACAATGCGGGCAGTAAACACACCAGGACTATTCTGATAGCCCATCGGTAAACGTTTAAATTGTTTTTGTACTCCACCGCATGTAAAACTGGTCCATTGGGAACTTAGACCATCCAAATGGTGGGCATATAAACCGTTGGAAATGTCAAGCGTGGTCTTAAACCGCTTACGCACAAGACTTTCCACTAAGGCAGAGCCGTGTGTATTCTGTACAGCACAGGTACGGCAACGCGAGTTTAAATGCCGGTAATCCAATACCAAACGATATGATCCGTCAGGCTTGGTCACAGTAAAAAGAGGGTTATTCATTGGTGACACACACGTTTCAATCACACCTTGATATTCCAATTGTTCAAGGATTTCCGCAACGGAAGCCTTAGCTTCACGTCTGATGGGATATTGAGGTTGAGGCTGTGGCTGCAAAGGAATCTTGTGGTGTGGGGAAAATTTATCCCAACCACTGTGTGTACGGTACAGAGCCGGTGCAAGGGCTCTAGCCCACTCTCCTGAAAAATTCAGCGCATGCTCCTTCGAGACCGTGTGCGCGAAACTAGGGAGGATTACCTCCTTCCCTCTCGGAGCTGCGAGAACAAAAGGTGGGGGCCAGTCAGCCTCCGCTAACAAAATGTCATAGGTAGTTGTAAGATTTTCCCAAAATACCCCTTTTATGTTACGCTGTATGTCACCTTCAATTAATAAGACTACTTCGTAAAGTCAGTCAGGGGGAGCAACTCTAGTGTCAGCTGTTTCCACAACAACATAACGGTCATTCGCTGTCACCTTCAGTAGTGGAGCCTCTCGCACTATGGTGATCTCCGCCGCGCTGTCCAGCAAGGTCAGAGCCCATGTCTGATTCCGAAGCTGCGTTCTCACTATCTGTGGCATATCTCGCTAATAAAGCGGCGACTTTCTTATTTTGAAACTGGGGTCTCTTCGGTGTAGAATCGTCCTGCTTGCCTTTACCGTCTTTTGGGTGGGGCTGGTCGCGTCCCTGCTGGCCACCCCGACCCCTGCCGCCTCCCCCACGAACGGCCGTTGAGGCCGATGACTCCTGAAAAGAACGAGGAGAGCTTTGATTAGAAACCTGAAAACGATCAGGTGATTTTATTGACGCGCGATCGCGCAAGTCAAACACGTTCTGTGGGCGCAGGCAAAGGTGATGCAGGACGAGACTCCTGTCTGTTGTTGTTGCTTACCCTGTTTTTGCTTTTTCTGCCAATTTTGTTTTTGGTCTTGGGCTGTTCGTCAGTTTCTGACTTTTGCCCTTGGGGTTGTTTTTTCTCTTTTGTAGAAAAAGGCTTGAGACCCCTACTATTGCGGCCCACGGTTTTATAAGCCGCCACAATAATTTGTGCTAACTGTCGGGGTTTCTCGACCTCGGGTATCGCCTGCAAAGCATTGGCTACCTGAAAGTTCACCGCATCCCCCTTGACATTAGCAAGTATGAGATCGTAAACTACATCAAAGGAGCCACAAAGGCGCATACCCAATTCAACAGCAGCCTCCGGTCCGTGCTTATCCTTAACACGCTTAAGGACCGTTGGCAAAACAGTCATAGACGGTGTGCCGTAACACCTCGCATAGACTGCCGCAAATGTTCTACCCCAGGTCTCACAGTCACCGATTTCAGGGGTCAAGTCTTTTGGCATGCTAATAGTCAGAATCCTGTGTTTCTCACCAGGAGTCGTGTTAGGAAATACTGCTTCCAGCTGGTCAAACTTTTCGGCAAGCCAGAAAGGAAAATCATCCCTATCCTGGGGCGCTTGCCCATCACAGCGTTGACCATCACGGGACTGAGCTTCATACCACCCTGTCCAGCAGGAAGTGCCGCAGCTCCTGTGGCCCCGCCCGGGAGATTACGGGTTATGTATTGCACTAACGACCTAATCACGCTAATTGCGACTACATGTAGTCGTCTTCGTTCAACAACGGTACATGCGCCGTGTTGAGGATGAGGCGTAAATCCAGCCAAAACAGGCCAATTTGCGCCTGGAATGGACAAAGGACCTAACCTCGGAGCTGTCAAAGAGTGGAGGAGGGTGCCATCAAACCAAATGCGGTGCTGCCAAGCATCAATAGGAACTTCCTGTGCCCTGTACGGACTATATTCCAATGGCACAGAAGTGGCAGTGTACGCATGGAACACACCAGTATTTGCGTCCACAGCTGGGAAGGTCACCCACGAGTAAAATATTTCGTAAGGGTAAGCTACCTCTGCACTCACCACCATAATCACGCCATGCCTTCCACGGGAACATTATATTGCTGCAAATGGTTGCGCACCGCAATGCGACTATGGTGCGGAATGTTCACCGCGGCCATAACGACACAGAAAGAAAGAGGTACAAAATAAACTTTGAAAGTAAACTTTGTAGCACAACTGGGTAGTAATTCAAGGACAACCGTTTAGAAAGATTCAAGCTTGAAAATACCTATTTAAAAATTAGGTAGGTTTGTCCGACACCAAGCGTTATCCGGAAACAATAGTGAAGGGGTTAAGGACTGAATGATGTACTACTCAAGTGTTATGTAATAAGACCACCAAAACGTTGGGCGCCATGTCACAGGGATTCTGTTCTCCTACAGAACTGCGCATAGAGACTTGGAACCTCAGTGAGTTAGGGTGTGCCAAAACTCACCTTAGTACCCCAAATCCCCTACCAGACTAGCTACAGTGTCCCATTGGTCATTACAAACTCCCAATGCTTAGACAAACCAGAACATGGACTTCGAATACCTCAGGTAACGTGGAACACATGAACACTCTTTCGTTATACAATCAGTTCAATCCAGAAAAAGGAGTAAAAGAGGACGCATGCATATTTGAAATGTTTATTTACTAATGCAGTGTTCTCAAACGCAGTATCTTAGCTAATACAAGCAAACATATTATAAGAAACAAAGTAATCAGCATAGTTACTTGTCCATAGAATACAAAAGGTGAAAGCATGTTAAAATGCTAAAATGAATAGGGTTAAACAACACCTAATTCTTACCATCCCTAGCTAGTATATTATATTATATCTAAGAAGGTCTCTTTGGGTTTTAACAGGGCAGGCCCATACCTCAAATCTTAGTGGTAAGGGATCACACCATCTTCCACCAGCTCTCTGCATGCGAAGCACCATCAAGTGTGTGTGTATGCTCTGTGCAAAGCAATATAAAACGCACCTAAAGCCTGAATTTTGCCGCAGCTGCATGTATGTTATGTCTAGGAAGGTGCGAAGATCAGACCTCACAACAACTGTGTCGAGATATCCTTGAAGGCTTTAGCACTCACTGTACAGACACGGCTCACTAAGCAAAGCCGACATCAGAGTAACAACATATTATTCGTGTATGAATCAAAACACACTACTAGGCTCAAAGCTACAATAACAGTTATGTGTTTTGTGCAGGAGCAGCAGAAAGGTAAAATGGTGTTTAAACTCCTAATAAGCACATGCTAACTTAACACAGCATATAGGCAAAGCATATCTAGATCTAGATTGGGAAACACCGCAAAAGTGCTATTAGCATACGCCGATGACCTAATAGTATACACCCACGACCTGATGGGCACCAAGTATTTTCTTACAGTATGAAAGCATCTCTGGACTAGCCATAAACGAGACTGTTTCTTCTTTCGTGTTGGCAACCACCTAGATGCGATTCAATTTGGACAGTATACCGTATCCGTAGCGCAGCACACATTTAAATATCTGGGTATCCAAATTTATAGAGATCCGCAAGACTTAATCGAAGGTAACCTGACCAGAGCGATTAGGGCGCTCCACTCTCAAACGACCTTCTGGACCTCACTGCAGCTCTCTGTAATGGGCCATATCGAAGATGGTAGTTCTCCCACGCCTGTTATATTTTTTCACCAATCTACCGGTACTGGTCCCTACTTCCCTATTTAAACACTCGACACACTATTTTCGGATCTGATCTGATCTGGGGGACCGGTCGCAGAAGGGTTGGACTTGCCAAATTACAAATGGAGACAGATCAAGGGGGCCTGGGTGCACCCGACCTCCGCGCATACTGCCATGCAAGCCAACTCCAAAGGCTATCCTACTGGATTGCTGGCTGTAACCTACAAGAATTAGGATATACTATACAGGGCATTAACCGGGGAACCCTGCACACCCTACTATTACCCCAAAGCAAGATTTCTCAAGATGTTCCGACGCTATTACGCACAGCACTTACATATTGGAAAAAAGCAATGCAATACACGCATCGGGCCTGCCATACGCCAATAATATTCCCTTGCTCGGACTCCCAACGCTTAGCGGACTGATCACCAAACGGAATACCCTCTGCTGGTCTGAGGAAAGGTTCAACTCTGTGGGGGCGATGTTTAATAACAGAGCCCTTTTAGACCATGAGAAAGTCACTCGGGAGAATAGGGTTCCAGGCAACCTGTATACGACACATGCTGCTATACTTAGTTATGTAAAGAATCACTGGCCCCTACCAGGGAAAAATCTATAACACACAAATTAGTACAGGCAATATATTTATTGGGAGAAGGGCGCCATCTCATAAAATGGCTATACAAGTTAACCTAGGCGCACGCAAGGACTTCCCATACTGAACTACGTAAAAAATGGTCCAGAGACCTAGAAAGGGAATTTCCTGACAGGGAGTGGGCCGGCATCTTAGAATACCCCAAAAAGGTGTCACGTAATGGCAAATTTAAATTGATAGAATACAGGATATTACATAGGGCCTATTCCACCCCAAACCGCCTACAACGTATGTTCCCGAATACACAGCCCCACTGCCCCAGATGTAAAGTAGAAGTTGCCGACATCGTGCATATGTTGTGGCCCTGCCCAATCCTCAGTGAGTTCTGGACAGAAGTCAGGCAAAATATAGACACAGTGAAAGGCCTAAATACAGGAGAAACTGTGGAAAGCTGCATACTAGGAATGCATCGACATCCAAAATCACAAAAAGTGCAGCTCCACGTCAGCTACCTAACTATACTTATAGCTAAACGCTCCATTAAAATGAGAAGGTAATCGATCAGGCCTGCAGCAGTTCACATTTGGCACGGTGAGGTGGTGCGCGGGGGTGGGGCAGAGAGAGCAGCCATCAGACGGGAAGAAGCCTTGGGACTGAGAAAGAACCCGATCTCTATGGAGTGGGATCTCATGCTAGAAGCTTTCAGAGCCCTCAAACCCGCACCCATTTTCTGTACCACAAGACACATAAGAGGCGCCTACAGATTGGACATTGTATAGCTGGGCCCAACCCAAGAACAGGTCGGATACACAACTACATGGCAAATGCAATCTATGCCCATACATAGGTAACCGAGTCAAATCGTACAGCAGTAAATAATCAGAAGAGCCAGATTAGGGTTGTAGGGGAAGGGAGTGACAGGTTAAGATTATGGAGGCGAAGTTTGGCATTTGGCGTCCTCCGCTGTGGTGAAAAGGTCCATTTCTGTGAAGCCCCAGTGCAGGAAGTACTGGCAGAGGACTTGTGGGTGGAGTTCCCACTCGTGGACTTGTTGCTGTATCCTGCTGAGGGTTTCTCAAGGTAATATATGACTGTCATGTTGGTTTGGACAAGAACAACCTTGCCCGCCAGGTGAGGTTGGAAAGCCATTAACACTAGGTGAACAGCTAGAAGTTCCAGGTAGTTGATGTGGAGGCCCTGGTGTTTCGGTTCCCACTGGCCCTGGACCCCACCCCGTAAGGAAAGGTCTGTTGTAAATTTCCTCTGTGGAACTGGGTCAAGAAAAGGCTGCCCCTGCAACAGGTAGTTAGTGTTCCACCACTGCAGAGAGCGACAATTGTGGCGGGCGATCAACACTAGATAGTCTCCACATGAGACCCCTCTTGCACTAGGCATTCCTGCAACTGACTCATGTACAGTCTGGCATGGGGTACTGTAGCAATGCACAAGGCCATCATGCCAAGGAGGCGCATGGCTGTCCTCACCGAGACCTGACAGCCTGGTTGGAAAAGAGGGATTAGTGCTTGAAAGGACTATATTCTGGCTGGATTCGGAAGGGCCATTCAAACCTCGGAGTTGAGAATTGCCTCTAGGTAGGATTGGATCTGGAGCTGTTGTAGGTGGAATTTGGTGGCATTGTGGGTAAACTCTAGGTCTTCTAATCGGAGTGTGTTTGAGACATTGCTGTCGGTGGTACTTTTAATCAGCCAGGTGTCCAGGTAGGGGAAGACAGAAATACACTGTCTGAAGCAACTGAGCAGTTACCACCCGGAGACACTTGTCAACAAATGGGGTGCAGAGATGACTCTGAAAAGTAGCACCTTGAACAGGTAATCCTTTCAGTGGCTCACAAAAAAGGGAAATCGGTGATGCGCCGGGTGTATTGTTATGTGGAAATAGGCCTTGTTCAGGTCAAGAGTGGTCATGAAGTCCTCTTGTTGGAGAAGCTGAATCACATCCTGAAGAGTAACCATATGAAAGTGCTCTGAGAGGACACATTTGTTGAGGGGCCTGAGTTCTGGAATGGGCCTGAGGGAACAGTTCTTTTTGGGAATTAGGAAGCACTGAGAGTATACTCCTGTGCCTTGGTGATGCTAGGGGTCGGGTTCTATAGCCCCTTTGAGAAGTAGTGCTTGGAACCCTTCCCTGAGTAATCTTTGGTGCTCTGGGAAGAGTTTGTGTTTGCCAGGTGGAATGGTAGGTGGTGTGGAAAGGAGCTCCAGGCAATACCCATGTTGGATAATGTCCAGCACCCACTGGTGATGTTCTGCCAAGTAGTAAAGAACTGTTGAAGAAACACCCAACAGGTGATGTGTAATTGGGGAAGTTTGGGGGGGGGGGGGGGAGGGGGGAGGGGATTTGTTGAGGGGGAGGGGATTTGTTGTGGGGGGGGGAGGGGAAGAGGTCAGGTCAGGATTTGGTGGTGGCGGCAGCTCCTTTTGGGAGGCCACCTTTAATTCTACCTTTTGATATGTTACCCCTGTAGGACCCCCCCCCAAATTGAATTGTTGGATCCCCTGAATTGAATTAGTGCCTTAGCAGCTTCTGGGAAAGGGCAGCTGGACCTGTGGACACTGGTAGATGTGGATGCATTAGGGGAGGTAGTCTTTGAGCCTCCACGGTAGGGTGGGCGAGAAAAGAAACCGCAAGGTGCCGATGTTTGGGGTGCACCCATAGCCTTTGCAGTCACTATCTTTTTTTAATTGTTTCAATTATTGGCCTACCTGTGCATCGAATCGATGCATACCATCAAACGGCATGTCAAGCAGGTTATGCTACAAATCCGGCTTGAGGCTGGAAATACAGAGCAAGGAGTGCCTGTGCAGGAGGAGACTGGAGTTCACTCCTCTGGTGGCCATGTCCGCAGAATCTATTACAAAGTGGATAGAGGTGTTAGAGATCTGTTTCCCCTCAGAGAAAATCTCATAACCTCTTTTCCTGTGCTTCTTTGGGAGATGCTAGAGGAGCTCCTCCATCAATGGAATTAGCAATGTGCCAATGATGGGCTGATTGCACGGTTACCATCTTAACCGCATGTCTATACGCTTACCCTCCTTGTGTGTGCAAGGGCATCACCAGTAGAGTTCGCCCTCTTACAGGTTGCTGTGAAAACCAGTGAGTCGGGTCAGAGCTGCCCACAAATGTGAATGGGTCAGTAGGGGAGGCCTTGTACTATTTGTCCACCCTAAGAGTTATGACCCTAGCACGGACGGGGTCTTGAAATAGGTTGGTTGTATGTTGGAACGTGCCTTTGGGCATGGGAAGGTATTGGTTGGAGTGGTGAATGGAGGAGGTTTCAAAGAGAAATTCCTCTTTCATTGGTTGTGTGTGAAGATCCACCTTATAAAAGGAGATGACCCCAACCAATACGTTTGTGATAGGATGTGGAATCATCAAGGTGGGAGGGACGGGCAGGGTATAGTCTGGCTTGTGTGCCTGGTGGGTCTATGTCTTAGGAGTCCCATGGGTTGCCAAACAGTCTCAAAATTGTACCCCCCTGCATGAACATCTGTGTCAGTATGAGGTAACCCCGGAGGGTAATGTGAAGGGGTTTCCATTGGAAAAGAAGGCAGAGAAGGTGAAGGTTGGGGTGATGTATATGTGAAGGGTAAGGCGCTAGTAGCCTTTCTTGCCTCCTTGCGTTGGTTCAGTAGGGCTGGAATGTCCAAGGCCTCCTCGAAGGACAGCTGGTGCTTGGAAGGTTGAGCAGCTGCAGAAGCCAAAGAACCAAGCATCGATCTCCTCTTAAAGTTTGTGGGGAATCCGTTCCACAGTACTGGAGCCAAGGTCTGGCTTCCTGGTCAATGCTGAGAGTTTCGGCTCTGAAGATGGCTTAGGTTTCAGTGCCGATGATGGGGTGGCGCTGAGGTGGAAGCGGTCAGTACAGAAAGTCAAGCAGGTGGGGTCAACACAGAGGTGGTCGGTCTCACTGATTTCTTAGATGCTGAAGATGATTCTCTGTGCCGACAATGGACCAGAGGCAGTTATGGCCCAGTGGCTTGTTTCTTGCGTTCTAGAGTGGATGGATGTCCCTTGGCATAGGGCTGCCCTATTTGAGAGCGGAGGCAAGGGGGAGGGTACCATACTCACTGCCTGCTGAGCTGGTGGCAAGTCTTCATTCTCCAAATTGAAGCGGAGCGGTCCTCGGGGAAAAATACTTCCTCGTCTGCAGCCGAGGGATGTGGATGGTGCTCCCTCTCAATGTCCTGTGGTCTAAACAGGCCTAGGGTGTCATCTCCACTCCTACGCGACATCCGGAGACACCGAGCCTGGCGGTCTCGAAGGATTTTGTTAGCGCAGAAAGAGCTAAACACATCAAATCAGACTTGTGCTCAGGCGAAAGACAAAAATTGCAGACCAGATAGTGGGAAACTAGGTTTTTGTTAGCCCTGCTTTTTACCTGGTATTTGATGCAACTCTGACTGAAGTGCACTGGGTTTCTGCTAACCAGGTCCCCAGGGCCAGTGTCCATTCCACAAAATAAGACCCCTGGTCACTTGATCCCTAAGTGACCAGGCATTTGGCATCTCTGTAAGTCTCTAGTAAGTGTTACTTCTGCTACCTAAGGCATAGGCACTAAAGAGAGTCCCCAAGAGCTGCAGCATACATTGTTTCACCCTAAGGGAACCAGCACCAAAGTCTTAGACTGCCACTGCAAGCTGTTAGACAAGGTGCTAACCTCCAGGGGTAAGGGCCTTTGAACTCAGGTCAGAAACAAACCCTGCTCAGGCAGAGGGTGTTAACATGTCCTCCCACAGAATGACCTGCAAATGAGCATTATAAGCCAGGGAGCTTTAAAGAGCCGATTGCATTTGCTATGCAAATCTAGCTTCTCATACTGGAGAGGATGCTGAACCCCACTACCCTGAGCCATCCCTGAAACCTTCTTGAAAGCGGCAGACGTATGCCCCAGCTTCTACAAAGAAGGATCTTTTCCTCCTTGCACATTGAGTGCACATACACAGTATTTTTTTACTTTAACCAATATAAGAAGAGACTTATTTTTTTGTGCATATTTAAAACATTGTTTATGTGCTCATGCCTGAGCTATCAGGATTATAACCGTCGCCTATTATTGTGAGTATGTGGTGGGACACAAACAAAGTGTTAGTTAATTAGTTAGACTATTACTTATAGTTGGTTAGCTTTTCTGCGGCGATAAAATTAATACATGATATGCTTGCTCTCTTCTTTGCTATTTTATATTTATGCAGTGCGTGGGTAACAGTACTGAGGAACATTACTGCATCTAACAAGCTCCACTTATAGTCCTCCCCTGGTGGTCCATTTTGTCGTCTTTTCTCTTCCGGGAGGAGGTAGCCGATACAGGAGTGATTCATAATACCCTTTTGGCTCTGCTTTAAGGGAGAGTGGGGGTACATCTTCGCTCAAGTGGATCCACGCTCTTTTGCAAGCCTGACTTAAGTCTCGATACAGGCCGGGCATGCCTCTAGGGTCACCAAGCCTGAAGTGAACATCAACTTTAGGATTCCACCATCTTTTGGTGGTGGAATTAGGAGTTATGGGACAAGGTCATGCCCACTCCCCAAAGGAAGTGGTCTTCTAAGGAGTGTAGTGACCTCAGGGCTAAGTAGCCCATTGGATACTATCCATCCCCCCATTAACATTCCTAAATTAAGAATTTAGGGTAACCCCGGATACCAAGACTTCAAATTTCTACAGAACAAAAGAAGAAGTGGACAAAGAAGACAACTGCTGACACAAAAACAAAGGAACACGACTGACTTGGTGCCCAGACTGCCTGCTGCACCCAAACCTCGTGGAGCAACTTACTCGTCATGCCTCTTTACAGACCTCAAGAAATTGGAGGGCTGCCAGTGCTTTGCCAATTGCCAAAGGATCTCCCTTGGAGTAGAGGAGCTACTCCCTTGCCCCCACGAGACCCAGTACATAGACGTGCCTGCTATGGAGTCCACTGACGCAACAGCCCCTCAGGAAGAGGTAGCAGTGGTTCTATAGGACAAATGCCTCCTCCCTCCAAATGTGGGTATGCCAGGACTGACCAGAGCCACACAACACCAACACCTGGGTACCAGACCTCTTACTACACCCAAGTCTGGTTGTGTACAGTCCGGACACCAATGCAGAGAAGACCGACCTGCACATTGAGGGACTTTAGGGACAGTGAGATCCACATCGAGGGTGAACCAGCTGCCCTGTATGTACCTCTGCAGCATAAACAAACACCAAGAGTGAGTCTGCGACTGCCGCCGCCCAACGCCCCAAAGTACCTATGCACCCATGCTTCAGAACCAGAGTCCAAGGCAGGTAAATGTGTCAATGGGGTCCACAGTCCACAAGAAGCTAAACCCACCCTTGTGTTTGCCAAGACTGGACTTCCAGTCCCCCACCTGCAGGCTCGTCTGCAGTCCCCCTCCAGCTGCGAGCAACTCTGGCTCTGGATCCGACGCTGAAAGACACCACTGCACCCGAGCCCCACATACCGAGGAGAAGGGGAACACGAGTGTCCCTGTGTGCCCACGGATCTCAAGGGTTAAGCCCCCCTGCGAGTTCCCCTAGACTAGTCCCCAAGTCCCAGTTTGCAGCCGCTTTTCAAACAGACCATTTCCCCAGTAAAGTGAACAGGATACCCTCTGCACTCAGATGCCCCAGAGCGTCCAGAGGTGACATATGGGTGTGGCCTTGGACCTTGCCCCATACTCACCTGAAGTCCAGAAGAACAGTCCCATAAGTTGCTGACGAGTACAAATGCAGTACGTATCCCCCCATAGGGTAACATTACTGCTCCAGAAAGTGCATTTGGAAGAGGTGTGGCGCAGCGGCCAGGGCGACTGATGCCGGACGCTGGGGATCACGGTTCGATCCCGGCACCGGCAGCAGGGGTCTGCCCAGCGCCATGTGACTCTGGGCAATAGCTCGCTTAATCTTCCCGACGGCCCCCAGCGGCGGGATGCGTACAGGTAGCTGTGCGCTTTACAAATACTGGATTTACACTGTGAACTTTTGAAACCTGCAAAAATGTATATCTTGACAAGAACTTACCCGATTCCGTTGCTTTTGGTATCTAAATTCATATAAAAGTATGTGTTATTTTTATGAATTGCTGTTGGACTTCTTTATTGAGTGTGTCTCAATTAGTATCTTGATGTGTGTAATAAATGCTTAGCACTACCCTCCGATATGCCCAACTGCTCGTCCACACTACCATAAAAGAGAGCATTTGTGCCTATGCAATTCCTATGGGTTTGTCTGGACTCTTTACTCAGTGTATCTTTTAGAGTCCACTATATATAGAGCCAGCTTCCTACACTGTTGGAGATCAGTGAGAGTATACCTTGCGTGGCAGTGACAATAGCAGAATGGTATCCGTTCCTTCACAGTCAAAGCACAGTGGAGACCGAGAGACAGAGTAGGCCCCAAAAAACTATACCCTGGAGCGGACATGTTCGACATGAACCCCGCTCAAGGGAAGTCACGAACACAGGCTCAAGATGGAGAAAGAAAGGGAGACGTGATCGATTACAACACCGACAGAGGGAAGGAACCCGAAAAGTACACTGTAACAGAGTCTAACTGGAGCACACGTCTGAACCAGATGGTGAAAAGAAAACAATGAAACAATGGAGTTGATGACCATGCACTGTACCAGCAAGAGGGGGATGCACAGAAACTCATGGCTTTGAAGACTTCTTTTTTTTTTTTAAAGTGCACACATCCAGGCCCAACACAAGATGGCAGGAGCATGCACAGCACGTGTATCTACAGCGACACATGCCTCGAACATAACAATTTATTTTAAAAATAATTTTTAAAAAGCATTATTTTGTCTAGCCTCCTCTTCTAAACAAGAAAACAAGAATGACATTTAACATGCCTCACTGAGTAAGATTGTTAAACTGTTACTTTAAGAAAGTCAAACACCCCATGGTCCCACAGTGCGCTGTTGGGACAAATAGGGCTGAACCACTTGCACTGAATTTCACACAATAGTGTTTAGTAAGAGTGAACAGCTTGGTCTCTGTGCAGTCACTGCAAATTCTGCAGATAATTGCTCACAGAAAAAGCAGTAACTGCTTTTCCTCAAAATAAGGAGATTCTGTACCCAACAGAGTGCATGGACGTCATGCAAAACATGACATAATGCAACTGGCTATAGAATACCCCAGTTGGTTTTCTTTTTCCCCTAGATTTTTTTGAAGTAATACCATAGGGCTCATATTTTTATAAAAGAAATTTTTTTTGCTCAATTAAGAAATATCACGTACAATAACAAAGCAACAGTGAATTCACTTTTATGTATCAATGAAGAAGGGAAAAGAAAACACCTTAAGACTATCTAATGGAATGAGGGTCTTAGAACACAGTTCACATTTTATTAACACTTCTAGATACGGTTACAACCATAAGAAAGATAATTTTTGTTGAAGATGTTGAAGGCCAGTACTGAATAGCTTATTAAAGAAAAATGGGAATTTAGAAAAGTCTGCCATCAAACCAACTAAACAACTCTTGGTGAGACCCTCCATCTTAGAAAAAGTTGTCCATTAGCTGTGGAATTAGCTAGGTGAGGTTTAATAGAAAAAGAACTCTTGACTTTACCTGTCAATGAGGTTACCTTAGATGCCCCATTCTGGTCCAAAAACTGGACTTGTGCAGACTGCAGGAAGAAAACAAGTTACTTACCTGTAACTTTGGTTCCCCAGTATTGGTAACTTTCATAGATTCCCATAGCTTGTATCATTCCCCGTCGTCGGAATGGGAGCCTCTGTAAATAAAAAATACCATAGCAGTAGGTACAAAAGAGAAAGAAAGGCCTAGGCCTCATCTAATTTTGTAGCATATCCACCTCTTTTTGTAAAAGAGACCAAAACTTCCAACAATCAGTCAGATTAGCCTCATCCCATAGAACCTTCCTGAGAGAGCCTCAGATTTTTGTAGCCGTTGTGTAACAGTAACGACATTAGCTGAAGGCTGTGCTTTCCCAAGGAGGAGGGTGGGCGCATGGGAATCTATGAAAGTTACCAATACTGGGGAAAAAAAAGTTACAGGTAAGTAACTTGTTTTCTTGCCCCAGTATTGGAACTTTCATAGATTCCCAAAGCTTGTATCAGAATAGCTAGCAGTAAGCAATAACAAAGCACATGTTGTGATATAAGCATCAAATACGTTAGTATCCATACTGTCATTAGAAGAAAAAGCCATTGAAACAGTAGTCAGTAATCATCATCAGGTATAAAATGTGAAATCATAGGAAGGAGGGATAGAAGGGAAAGCTCACCGCTCATTGGAAGAGATTCCTCAGGACCGCTTGTCCAACTGCCACTTCATCTCTTGTGGAAGAGTCCAATCAGTAATGCTTTGTGAGCGTGTAGGCACTGCTCCATGTAGCTGCCCTACAAATGTCTTTGATAGGAACTCCAGCAAAGAGAGCCGTAGAGGATGAGACTGATCTCGTAGAGTGAGCTCGTACATGTCTTTCTAGCAGCTTACCCGCCGCTTGGTGGCAAAAATAAATAGCACTGGAAATCCAACGTGAGATTCCTTGTTTTGAAAAAGGAAAACCTTTTCGAGGAGCACTGTAAGCAACAAAGAGCTGTGAAGATTTTCTGAAACCTTTTGTCCGTTCAAGATAACATTTTAGACATCTTTGGACATCAAGGAATGCAGAGACCTTTCTGCTGGAGACGTAGGTCGAGGGAAAAAAGATTTCAGAACCACAGGTTCGTTCAAATGGAAATCCAAAGGGACCTTTGGAATTAATTTCGGATTTGTCCTTAGGATCAGTGTCTTTTTTGAACTGTAAAAAAGGTTCCATAATGGTAAGAGGTTGCAGTTCCCCAACTCTTCTAGCCCACGTCAAGGCTAAAAGGAGAACCACTTTCCATGATAGAAACTTTAGATCCGCTCTGTGAATAGACTTAAATGGAGGTCTCATGAGATGAGCCAGAACCAGATTGAGCTGCCAGAGTGGAGGCGGAGGGCGAACTGGAAGTAAAGCCCTGAAAAGACCTTTCAGGAATTGCTTGACAATCCTCGCGGACCAGAGAGAAGGACCTGAAGCTGTCCGCCTGAATCTAGAGATAGCCGCCAGGTGTAACTTTATAGAGGAATGTGCCAGGCCTGACTTAGCCAGAGAAAGAATGTAAGGCAATATCTGGTGAGGAGCAGAAGAGAACGGATGGAGATTCGGTCTGTGGCACCATAAGCAGAAACGTTTCCATTTCGCGTGATAGGTCTTATTCGTACTAGTTGCACCGGCTTGAGATAATATTTCTTTACACTCCTGAGGGATATTGAAACTCTGGAACTCCCGGTGCTCAGGAGCCAAGATGTCAATTGGAGAGAGGTCGGGTCAGGATGTAACACTTGGCCCTGGGACATCATCAATAGAGATGGAATGGGCCGCAGGTGAATTGGCTGATCCTGAGAGAGCAGGAGAAGCTCCGTGAACCAGAATTGGCGGGGCCACGCTGGTGCGATTCCCTAAGTGACCAGGCATTTGGCATCTCCATCTTGAGTTTCCTGATTAGCCTCGGAATCGCGGGAATTGGAGGAAAGGCATAAACAAAGGCGCCTGACCAGGCTATCGAAAGAGCATTCCCCAATGAGCCGCGATGATGAAACCTGCTTACATAGAACTCGCATTTCCTGTTGTCTGGGGTTGCGAATAGGTCTATGGACGGAGTGCCCCAACACGTGAAGACTTCGTCGAGAGTATCTTGAACCATTTCCCACTCGTGACAGACTGATTTCAGCTGACTCAGGGTATCCGCTGTCGTGTTTAGTGTACCTGGGAGATGTTCTGCTGAGAGAGAAACTCGGTTGAGAATTGCCCATTCCCATATCTCTTGGGCCTCCCTTGAAAGAACTCGAGATCTTGTTCCGCCTTGTTTGTTCACATAATCCATGGCCGTCGTGTTGTCCTACGAACCAGTACAGTGGAATTCCGAATTTTCTGAAGGAAAGCTTGCAAAGCCAAATGAATTGCCTTGAGCTCCAGAAGACTGATGTGGAAAGTACGCTGCTCGGGCGTCCAATAAAAGCTCACTTGTAGGTCTTGTAAAACAGCTCCCCAGCCTTCCAGCGAGGCATCCGTGGTCAGAACAAAGGGAGATGGATCAATCTTGAAAGTGAGACCCTTTGAGATATTGTCTTTGTCCGTCCACCAATCGGCCGGCTTCCTCATGAGAGGTGTGTCCATTATCATGTCGTTGAATGAGCCTTCCGCCTGGCGCCACTGCCTGTCTTGTTGCTCCGCAATGGGCGCATACGTAGTCTCCAATGCGGAATTAAGGGTATGCAGGATGAAAGCGATTCTAGGAGCGATTTGTACAGACGTACGATAGAGACAGTCTCCTTTGCAATTGAAGAGCCAAGAGAATGAGCTTTCTTTGTCTTTCTTCGGATGGGAAAGCCTTGCAGCATCTTGTATCAATAACGGAACCTAGAAATTTGGCCGACCTGGATGGGAGAAGGACCGATTTGGTCCTGTTGAATTGTAGACCCAGACGCTCGAAAAGTTGAATGCAATTTGTGACTGCTCTTGTAGTTGCTTGAGAAGATGGAGCTTTTATCAACCAATCATCTAGGTAGAGAAAAACTTCTAGAGATTGTTTTCTGAGAAACGCTGCCACCGGGGCTAAAACCTTTGTGAAAATCTGAGGAGCGGATCTGAGACCGAAAGGCAGGACTTTGAATTGAAAATGGCTCTTGGCTACTCTGAAGCGTAAGAATCGTCTGTGAGCTGGGTGGATCGGTACGTGAAAATATGCGTCCTCGAGATCCAGAGTTGCCATGTAATCTCCTGGGTTGAGAAGGCGCAAAATATTGTGAAGGGATACCATCAGTATGATAGTTTTATGAGATAGGTGTTGAGCTCCCTCAGGTCTAAAATTGGGCGTCATTTCTCCTCCGTCTTGCGAACCAGGAAAAACCTGGAATAGAAGCCTTCTCCTCTTTGAGATAGATGCACCGGCTCTATTGCTCCTTTGAAGAGCAGTTGGTGGGCTTCGAGACGTAGAAGCTGTAATTGTTTTGATTCAGTGGCGCGAGGGGCTCTGGAAGGTGGGAGGTGTTGGAATTCCAACGTGTGGCCAAATTGTGTGATCTTGAGGACCCACCGATCTGATGTTATGATCTTCCAGCTGCGCAGAAAGTGTGAAATCCTGCCCCCTTCTGATGTTACCAGGGGTGGAGGAACAGCAGATAGAGCCGAGAGGCCGCTATTGACGTTTGGAAGAATCTCTCCCTTGACGCCCTTTTCGACCTCTTGCAGGTTGGCGAGAGAAAACCGCCGACTGGCCCTGGCGTTGAGAGTATTGAGGCTTGTAAGTTTGTGAAGATTGCGAATAGGAGGAGTAGCGTCGTTGGTATCCTCCTCTGTAATTTGAAAAACCTTTGCCTTTTGCCTCTCGGAAAGGTACCTTGCGATACTGCAATGTGCCTAAGGACCTTGCTGTTTCCGTGTCCTTCTTGATGTGCTGTAAGGAGTCATCTATATGCTTACCAAAAAGCATGTCACCATCAAATGGCAAATCCAAAATCTTATTCTGTACCTCAGGGCGAAACCTGGTAGCCCGAAGCCAACCTTGCCCCCTCAAGACAGCTGAGCCTGCCAAGGTGCGAAAAGCAGTTGTGGCAATGTCCATGGCTCGATCAATAATTTCTGAGGAAGATCGCTCCCCCTCCTCCAGGATTTTCTTTGCATCCGTTTTGGAAGTATCCGGTAGCTGATCAACGAAAGGAGACAAATCGCACCACATTCGGCGATCATATCGTCCCAAAATTGCCAGTGCATTGGAGGCTCGAACCATGAGGCTGGACATAGAAGAGAATCTCTTGCCCATGTTATCAAGGCGCCTGCCTTCTCTATCCGGCGGTGAGGCAAGAGGAGCCGATGGGTTCTTTGACTTTCATTGAGCCGCCTGGGAGATTACGGAGTTCGGCCTTGGTTGGCCAACCAGGCAAGCAGGACTACCATCAGGAGCCTTATATTTTTTCTAAAGCCGCGGTAGAACAGGGATAACAGTAGCTGTAGACTGCATAACCTTTGTACCTTCACTCCATATATGCTCCATGATAGGAATAGAACGAATGGATTTCCTATAAGGCTCTTTAAAATCATATAGAAAGCAATCTGATTGAACCACCGGAACGGGAAGACCAAATCTCTTTGAAGCTCTCTCCATAAGATTATGGAAACCTCCGATGTCTGCTGGAGGATAATCCACAGGATCCGGTACAGGTGAAGCGGGATCTGGTATAATATAGTCGTCCCATTCTCTATCCGGGTTTGGGCCCTCTCTTACATTCCAGTCATCCCCCGAGGAATCATCGTCATCATCATCATCATCCACATTAGCCTGCCCGTGGCGATATTTTGTCGTTCCTCCAAAGGTTCTGGCTCTGGTGGTTGAACCGTAGAAGTCGAAGGAGGAGGCAGTGGTGGTGGTGGCGGAGGTGGTTGCATGGATTCAGAGGGTTGGGATGGAAATCTCCTCCAATAATCCATTAACATGATCTGTAAGTCACTTATTAGGCATAGAAACCACTCCCTGATGAGACTGTTCTTGAGGCATTTCCCTAGGAGGGGTTTGCCGCTAGTCTTCATAATAGTCATCAGAATCTGAGTCCTGGTATTTCACCTGGAGCGGAGAAGGACTTTATGCATCGCCATAAGGAATATCTTCCGCATCAGAGTAGTCTTCATCTAAAAGTAATGCCGGAGGCAAAGGCGTCACCCTTCGCGGAGATGTCATCTTCGGTGTAATATGGAGTTTTCTAATTGAAATCTTAACTTTTTGCATCGTCGACTGCAATCTATTGCTTGCTTTTTGAAGGCTTGTATTAAATATCGCCTCAACTATGATTAACTCCTGATGCATTAGCACTTTAATCAGAACTGTTTTTCCCTAAGTTCCCCGCTCTGTATCAATCATTGTATGTTTAATTGTTTCCGCTTTCTTTTCATCCACGTTTTTAATGTTTTATCTCATGAATTGTTTTTTCTGTACTTTTATGGTTTCCTAAAAATTATGGCAACCGAATAAAGAATTTTTGACTTGACTGGCATCGTCGACTGAGTTGTCGACGACATCGTCATCATCGATGGAATCGCCGTCGATGAAGGCATCATTGACGGAGAAAGGATCATCGTCGACGGTGGAGAAATAGTCAACGGCATCGTCGTCTACGACACCACCGTCGGCGTCATCTTCGATGCCGAGGTTATTAATATCGTCAATGACACCCTGCGTCATCGACGAAGCCGTCGTCGAAGCTGTAGTCGTCAAAGCACTCGACGACGGGACCGTCGACGGAGCCATGGTCGGCACCCGATGCCCTTTAGAAACCATTGTCGACGTACCGGATGAAGTCGTCGTCGACGAACGGGTTTTCTTGTCTCATTTTCCTTCCTGAGGTAAAGATGCTGTTTTTTTAAAACCTTTAGTCTTCTCAGATGGTGGAGAGACAACAGAAGGTACTTGAGTCACCTTCTGTGTAGAAATTACCTGTCACAAGTCCCCCCTTCTCCTTTGCACCTCGGTGAGGAGATTTTCCGGGACTGGGCTTATGAGACCCATCAGAGGTCTTTTGAGAGGCCTTAGCAGGAGGTTCAGTGGATGTTGAAGGGGAAGACCTACCCCTCTTCTTAGATCTCCTTGATGAAGAAGCGGAGGAGGAATTCTCGCTGTCACTAGAAATCACATCCTTCCGTGACTTCATCTACTGTAGCCAAGTCAAAAGTCTTCCTTCCCTGTGTCTCAGTGTCTTGGTGGAAAAGATACTGCAGATTTTACAATTAGTGGCTTTGTGTTCCGGGTACAAGCAATAAATACAATCCTTATGCTTGTCCTCCACATAAAGCCTTTTCTTAGAACAGGTAGAACATGCCTTAAATAAAGCCTTCTTCTCTTTATCAGACATCTTGGAGAAAAAAGTAGCTGAAATCCAAAGTTGTAGAGAAAACTGAGCAGAGCTCAGAAGGGACTCCCTTACCACAACATGTGGTAGACAATCTGAGGCTCTCTCAGGAAGGTTCTATGGGGTGAGGCTAATCTGATTGGTTGTTGCAAGTTATTGGTCTCTTTTACAAAAAGAGGTGGATATGCTACAAAATGAGATGAGGCCTAGGCCTTCCTTTCTCTTTTGTACCTACTGCTATGGTATTTTTTATTTACCGAGGCTCCCATTCCGACGACAGGAAATGATACAAGCTATGGGAATCTATGAAAGTTCCAATACTGGGGCAACAAGGATGTCCTAATGGAATGCACACACTGTTTGATTCAAGAAAGGTATTTACATGCAAAAGAGATGAATATATCCCTAATGAACGTACACTGAGTCCAAATTGCTCGAAACTATGAATTAAATTAAATGGAAATATACTCCTAAAGAGCACGATTACTACTAAGAGTGTCTTTGGTGGAAAGTTGTACCCTTGGCCTGAGTGGGGGCACTCGAGCCACAATGGGTCAAAGAGAGTATGCAGTGCATCCTGTGGGTGGGAGGAAGGATGATTATTCAAACATTCTCTGCATAGATTGTTTCAGCTACAAAATGACCTGTGGCAGGAGTAGAAGCACACAGGCGGAGAAACAAAATGGTTACTTACCAGTAGGAAACGTTTCGCAGCTTGAAGAGTTTCGAAGAGTTTTCTGGATTCACATGCCGCGCACCACTCCGCCATCCAATGGCTGGGTCTGGAATTGTCCCTTCCCTTGGTGGGCATCGTCAATCACCACCAGTTGGCACACCCATCACACGTACGATACCAGATGGCACCCCACACTCCTGTGTGCAGCCATCACCCCCAATCTTCTTTTTTTAATTATTCTTCCTTGCCGTTTTTGTCTTTGTAGTTCCCACCTGGTTGAAATATCTCCCATTTCTGGGGAGGCGGGTGGGTCGCATGTGAATCCAGAAAACTCTTCAAGGGGCAAAACTACTCATACTGGTAAGAAACCATTTTGTTTTGCAGCATCAATCCTTTTCTGGATTCACATGTTGTGCATTAGATTATGTAGTGGTATCCACTCACTTGGGTAGGTACTTTTTGTCTCACCTATGCTTCCGTGTTCATTTGAATGTCCACACAGTAATGTTTTGCAAATGTGAATGGAGATACCCAGGTTGCAGCTGCACAGATAGTGTCTATGTGTATGTTTGCTAGGAACGCTGGTGTAGCACGTTTCTTTCTTTTGAGTGGGCTTTGGGGCATGCGGGCAGTGTCATCCCTGCTCCTGAATAGCAAGTCAGTTTTGTTTCCACAATCCATCCTGAGATTGTTCCCTATGTTACTGGAGCACCCTTGGTTGTTTTCGCAAAGGAGACGAACACCTAGTTTCCCTTGCGAAACTCTTGTCTCTTGCAGATAGTATATTAAAGCTCTCCTTACTTCCAAGGTGTGTAGAGCTCTTTCCATTTGTGTTTACTGATTCTTTGAAGAATACTGGTATGCTTTGATGGACATGAAAGTTTCTCACTATCTTGGGTAGGAACTGTGGGTTGGTCTGAGAACCACCTTGTCTTTGTGTATTAGCAGGTATGGTTCCTGTATTGTTAATGCTAGCAGTTCACTCACTCTTTACAGAGAAACAACAGCAATCAGGAATGCTGTTTTTAGTGTGAGTGATCTGAGATCTGCTTTGTGCATTAGCTCAAATTGTTTAGTCATTAATTGCTTTACCACTATGTTTAGATTTCACATCGGTGCAGGGACTGTTCTTGGGGGTGCAATTTTTTTTAATCCCTCTAAGGACCTTTTCACCACACTGGTGGCTTGAAGAAACTGTTACATGAAGTTACCCTGGTGTAGGCTACTATTGCTGCCAGGTGGTACTTTTAATACTGAATAGGTTAAGCGGCTATCCCTGTGAGGTATGTTGTCCTGGTTTCTATTCTCATGTTGTTTATCCACTAGTGGATGAATCTGTTCCACTTTGAGTGGGAAGCATTTTCATGTGGTAGGCTTTGCCTCCTTTAATATTTCCATGGTTCTGGACAGCAGTTGTAGATGTATGCTAATGTTTACCTCGACACAGCTGCAAGAGAGGCTGACAAGTCAGCAGCAGCAGACCAGACTTTTGAACGTATTCACATCAGTTTGATTTTTATACTAGACTGTAACCAGAGCCACTGCAAAGCCTTTAAAAATGTGCTTTTATCTATGTCCATCATGTGAGTCCGGGGTCAGCTTTGAACCTTCCAGAGTATTTCATCTGATTTATTCTTCATTCAGTCGATCAAGAGGGACCATAAAAGATAAAACACATACACAGAGGAGGAGCCAAGATGGCGACCGAGATGGCTGCGTAACCGCTCGGCTCTGCGAGCCTCCTCACCCCGCACATACATCCTGGCACTTATCCTGAGCTGCAACGGCATCTACATGTAGGCGAAGAGCCCCTTTACTTACCGCTTGCTCCTGGGGCTTCTGCTTGCTCCGGACCCGTTGGAGTGTCCCCGACTGTTTTGAGGCCTTCGCGGAGCTGGGACCGGGGTCTCGAGTGCGGAAAATGGCCGGCCGCGACTGCAACAACAGTGGCCTCTGGTGGTGCTTAGGACTCGGCCGGAGGAAACTGCAGTCCTGATTGCCGATGGCGACAGTGCCAACCCAGCCCGACTGGCAGAGAACCAAGTGGGGAGTGTGAAGCCGCTGGGTCGAGTGAGGTGCATGGTTCTTCGCCCCCCCACTCTGGTGTTCGTATCCGGGCCCATTACCGACTTTGCCCGGGGTCGGCGTGCTGCCCCAGGGTGCGGCGAAGTTTTTAGCCTTTTGGTGACTCTCCGCTGAGAAACCTGCCTTGGCTTGTGAGATTCCCGTTGTGAATCCTGTTCCTCCCTGATGTGAGACCCGGTCCCGAGGTGAGGTGGAGAAGGACGAGGCCGGAGCAGCTAAGATGGCGGAGAGCGCCCTCGTGCGCACACCTCACCCGGGAAGAGAAGCCGTTCTGCGAGAGAGTCCTGGGGTCTGGCGACATGTTGGAAAGCCCACGGCCAGAGATGTTTTGGCTGCGTTAACAACTCTGCATAAGACCCTGATCCGGGACGCCCGGGATCTGGGAAGGAGGATGGCCGCCATTATGGTCCCGCCGCTTCACATGGGTGGGGATGAATCACAAGGAAGCGCCGATGTGCCCGCCTTTGCGTCAGTGATGACCGTTCCAGCTGCGCCTCCGTTTGTGGAGACGCCGATATCCCCGGTCCGGGACACCGCTTTGGGTTGCTCTGTTCTGTTTGGGAGTGCCTCGTTGGGGTCTTCATCTGTACGGCGGCGGACGAAACAACATCGATCCATAGTTTGGGTTGCCCCGGAGGCGCTTCCGCAATTGTCGGATTGTGTGTCTTTCTCCTCCTGGTTGGTGAGACTGTGTTCTGCCTGGGAGATGTTTCCGGCATCGGTGCTGCCACATACGGAGTTCCGCCTTGCGTACTTGACTGGGATTTGGGGGCTACGGTCCCATGGAGTATTGGCGCTTCTCGGACTGCCCGGTTCGGTTGGACCCGCCACACTGTACTTTATGCCGCTCGGTGACTGGCCGTCTGTGGGCGCTGTTGATAGAGAAGGACAGGGATTATATCGTTTAGGATATGATGGAACACATTGTCGGCTGACGGTGTTTTGGAGGGACACTCCGCGGGGATGTTACCGATTGTCTTTGTGATTTTTGCTTCCTGTGGCTCTTCTGACTTTGCTTCTGATGTATATTGTGCGCGATAGGCGAGGGGGGCCGGGTGGTCTGCTCGATGGCCCTTCTCCGTGCTTTTTTTTTTTTTTTCCTTTCTTTCTCTTCCTCTTTCTTCTATATTTCGGGTCTCTTTTTAGGGCGATAGGCACGCTGCTGGGGGGGGGGGGGGTAGGCCGTAGCCTTCTGCAGGGGTGCAGGGTGGGGGGTAGGGGGAAGAGGGTTGTTTATTTGTCCCTTTTTTGTCTCTATGGCCCTTTGCTTTCTCTTTTTCTGGGTGTCGTCGTCTTCATGTTTCCTACAATCTGTTTCGTTTTTCGGGGCTGGGGTGCTGAATCGACCTGACGTGTATGTGTTGTTTGCATTTATCCTGACTCGTGTGCCTTGCCCCCTTGTCCTTTAGTGTATTCGCACTCATTGTGGGATTCTGTTTCATGTTGCTATTGTAGGATCATGTGTGACCGTCTGGCACTTCTTCTGATATTTTTCTGTTTTATTTTTCTTCATTGTAAAATTGACCTTCTTACCTCCTGTTTATTGCGCTGTCCGCTTCCATACGAGTTCTATCCTGTATGCTTACCTGCCCCGGCTTATGAACCGCCGTTTTTTTTATACTGCTCTGCTCACCTTACGACTTGATTAGCGGCCGGCCGGGATGGTTGTAGGCCCATGCTTGTATTGATGTGCAATGAAAATAAAGGTCTTCAAAAAAAAAAAAAAAAACACATACACAAATAAAATCACAATACAGAAGCGCATGAATTCAGCAGTATGACAGTCTAGCTCCGGTGTCGAAGGCCCGTGATGCAGGCATGTTGAGAAACCTGACCACCACCACACGATGCAGTAGCGAGACTCCTAAATTCCCGAGGCAAAGACACAATCATACAAAAAACACAAGTACATGGCCTCAGGGGAGCGATATCGACATCTACCCAGACTACGCTTTGGCAGTCCAGAAACAACGTGTAGCTTCATTGGCATCAAACATCTACGTAAACTAAACAATCTATGCCCTACAGTTCGGAGTGAACCTGAGAACTGAGTCACTTACTTTTTTGACACTGCGGCAGAAGTATGAGACTGGCTGGAACAACAAGGCTAACCTCCACCTGCGGAGGCAAGCCACGACCGACTGAATGCTGGCAGGAGACAAGACACGCAGACGGCCTCGGAATGCACTGCGGGATCCCCATCCAAGATCAGGCCAAAACAGTGTTGGAATGGGTCAATGAATGTCATGATATGTGCAGCTCTGACAACAGCAATATCAGTAATTGCAGTGCGAACATATGCCATGGCCTGTTCCAAAATAATGTCAATGCCCGTCATTGCAACGTATTGAATATGCTACTTACCAGTATGCATCTGTTCTTGGCATGTAGGGCTGCTAACATTCATATCTTAGCATTAGATCGCCGCCTAGTGTTGGGCTCGGATGATCGCACGTTGTTGTCCTGGAAGAGTCTTCGAAGTATCCTGAGATAGGTGGCTCCTCCCCTGGACTACAGTGCGCATGGGCATCGGCTCCATCCCCAGATTGTTTTTCGCCATTGTGGCAGAAGATGGAGTGAAAAGTGTAAAGGATGTCCATGCTAATGAATAAATACAATAGTATATCTGCAGCTGCGACAGGCACCGGGGAGGAGGGCGGGCGATATGAATGTTAGCAGCCCTACATGCCAAGAACAGATGCATACTGGTAAGTAGCATATTCAGTTCGAGGCATGTGGGCTGCTAAATTCATATCTTAGCATAGAATACATAGCAGTCCCTCCATCAGCGGCGGTTGCCCGTGCCAGCTGCAGAAACCTGAAAAAGTGTCTTCAGAACAGCCTGTCCTACAGCAGCTTGCTGCTTGGAATGCACATCAACACAGTAGTGTTTTGTAAAGGTATGTGGTGTAACCCACGTGGCTGCTCTGCAAATATCCTCTAAAGGAATGTTCCCTAGGAAAGCCATGGATGCCCCCAGTTTGCGTGTGGAGTGCGCTCTGGGGGGTATTGTTAAAGTGCGCTTGGCTTTTTGATAACATATCTGGATGCACTTAACAATCCATCTGGCTATCCCTGCCTTGGAAATCGGGTTGCCTTTGTGTTGTGGTGCGAAGGCAACAACGAGTTGTTTTGTTTTTCTAAAGGGTTGTGTTCTGTCCATGTAGTACATCAACGCCCTCCGTACATCTAAGGTATGGAGCATTCTTTCCGCCACCGTTTGCGGGTTTTGAAAGAATGCTGGTAAGTCAATAGTTTGGTTTAGATGAAACTGTGACACCACCTTCGGAAGGAATTTGGGGGTAGTGCGTAGCACTGCCCTATTTGGATGAATTTGAATGAATGGCTCTTGGATTGTGAGCGCCTGCAGCTCACTGACACGCCTCAGAGACGTAATAGCTACAAGGAAAGCTACTTTCCACGTAAGGAACTGGAGTTCACACGAGTGCAGTGGCTCAAATGGTGGTCCCATCAGTCTGGTGAGAACGACATTGAGGTTCCACACCGGAGCTGGCGGTGTTCTTGGGGGAATGACTCGTTTCAGACCTTCAAGGAAGGCTTTAATGGCGGGCACTCTGAAGACAGAGAGGTGCTGCCTGTTCTGGAGATAAGCCGCTATGGCGGATAGATGTATCCGAATGGAAGTGTACGCTAGATTGCACTTGTAAAGATGCAACAGATAGCAGATGATGTTGGGGATAGATGCATCTAGCGGGTTGATGTCATTGGCTGTACAGTAAATGACAAAACGCTTCCACTTTGCAGCATAGCATGCTCTAGTAGTTGGTTTCCTCGCCTCCTTGATGATGTTCATGCATTCCGGAGGTAGGTTAAGGTATCCAAACTCTAGGACTTCAGGAGCCAGATCGCCAGGTTGAGCTGTTGCGGATCTGGATGCTGAATTTCTCCATGGTTCTGCGTCAAAAGACTGGGCGTGAGGCGCAGTCTTTGATGCGGCACCACTGAGAGTTCGAGGAACGTGGTGTACCAAGCCTGGCGCGCCCACGTTGGAGCAACTAGGATGAGAGTCATCTCGTGCTGCCTTAGCTTTCTTGCGACCAGCGGTATTAGAGGGGCTGGCGGAAAAGCGTACGCAAATTGGCCTGACCAGTTCATCCATATCGCATTCCCCTGCGACTGTGGGTGAGGGAACCTGGCGGCAAAGTGTTGGCATTTTGCGTTCTCTTTTGTGGCAAACAGGTCTATCTCCGGATGACCCCACTGCTGGAAGTACGGGTGGAGGACAGATGGGTGTAACTCCCACTCGTGCATTTGATGGCTGTACCTGCTGAGCAGATCCGCCATCTGATTGTCCTTTCCTGGGAGGTGTTCTGCCATGAGGAAAATGTTCCTCTGAATGGCCCACTTCCACATGCTCTGAGCCAGATGAGACAGCTGTGGCGAGTGGGTGCCTCCCTGCTTTTGAATGTAGTACATCGCGGTCATGTTGTCCGTCCGGACTAGCACGACTTTGTTGCACAGATGTACAATGAAGGACTTGAGCGCCATGAAGATTGCCATCAGTTCCAGATAGTTGATGTGCATCTTCTGTTGCTGCGTCGTCCATAGTCCCTGCACTGTGTAAGTGAGCACATGAGCTCCCCATCCCTGGAGAGATGCGTCCGTTGTCAGGACAATCTGCGGCACAGGCTCTTGGAACAGTCGGCCCTTGCAAAGGTTGTGTGGAGTCCACCAATGCAGAGAGTCGTATGCCCGACTGGTAACCAACACTAGGTCTGTCAATTGCCCACGAGCCTGTGTCCACTGATTCGCTAAGCACTCCTGGAGCGGGCGCATATGTAGCCGTGCGTGAGGGACTATGAAGATGCAGGAGGCCATCATGCCTATCAATTGCATGAACACTCTCGCTGGAAGCGAGTGTTGTGGCCTGAACCTTTGGATCAGAGCCTGCATGCTGTCTATCCTGACTTGGTTTGGCTGAGCCATGGCCGTCAGGGTGTTGATCGTCGCACCTAGGAACTGCCGGACATGTGCCGGCTGAAGATGCGATTTTGGGTAGTTCAGGGAGGAACCCAGATCGTGAAGAAGGTGAATTGTAGTCGACATGTCTGCGGCGCACTGTTGCTCTGACTTGGCTTGCACGAGCCAGTCGTCTAGGTAGGGGTAGACATGGATGTTCTGCCTCCTGAGGTGCGCCGCTACTGTCGCCAGACACTTGGTGAACACCCTCGGGGCTGTGGTGACTCCGAAGGGTAGGACCTTGAACTGGTAGTGCCTGCCTTGAATAGTGAACCTGAGGTATTTCCTGTGTGACGGGTGTAGTGGAATGTGGAAATAAGCATCCTTGAGATCTAAGGTTGCTAAGAAATCTCCCTGGTTTAGCAATGGAAGAATCTGTTGCAGTGTAAGCATGTGGGAATGTTCTGACAGTATGTACAGGTTGAGGGGACGTAGATCTAGAATGGGTCTGAGAGATCTGTCCTTCTTTGGAATAAGGAAGTACAGGGAATAAACCCCTGTGCCTTCCTCTCCCACCGGCACGAGCTCGATTGCTCCCTTTTGCAGCATCACCACTACTTCCTGCTGCAATAAGAGCAAGTGCTCTGCGGACATAGGCCTTTGCCTTGGCGGGATGTTGGGTGGAGTGGACCTCAACTCTAGGCAATAACCATACTGGACTAGTTGTCGCACCCACCTGTCTGTGGTGATGTTTCTCCAGACGGGCAGGAACTGCTGTAGTCTCCCCCCGACAGGTGTTAGGTGGTCGGGGGGCAGTGACAGAGAGTCACTGTTTGCTTGGAGCAGAGGAGCGGGAGCTGTTGTTTCCTCTGCCGCGACCTCTGTTGCTGTTATTTCTGTAACCTCCCTTGTTCTGTTTTGTGAACGAGGATTGTGCCCCACCTTTAGAGAACTGGGATTGTTGACCCATTTATCCTCTGGTGACTCCACGTGCACCTGAGCGACGAAAATTGCTGCCACGAAACTGTTGTGACTGCAGGGCCCCCATGGACTTAGCAGTTTCTGTGTCCTTCTTTATTTTCTCTAGGGTGGTGTCAACATCTGGACCAAACAGACTTTCAGGATTGACTGGCTGATTAAGGATTGTTGTCTGAATATCCGGTTTAAACCCTGAGATGCGGAGCCACGCTTGTCGTCTCAGCATAACGCTAGTGTTGATAGCTCTAGCAGCTGTGTCCGCAGCGTCAAGTGCACACTTGATGGCTGCGTTTGAGATTAGCTTTCCTTCCTCAATGAGCAGTTGGGTGGCTTCTTGGAACTGTGGAGGCAGGTGTTGTACAATCTGTTCTAGGGTGTCGTAGTGCGCCCTATCGTAACGCGCCAAGAGTGCCTGTGTATTGGCGATGCGCCAAAAGTTTGATGCCTGTGCAGCTACTCTTTTGCCCCCTGCCTCTAGCACTTTGGACTCCTTATCCGGGGGAGGAGCTTCACCCGTTGTCTGGGAGTTGGCACGTTTCCTGGCATTGGCGACCACAAGAGAGTCCAGTGGCAATTGTCCCCGGATGTATGCGGGGTCCGCAGGCGCAGGTCTGTACTTTTTTTCAATGCGAGGGTTGACCACTCTCGCTCTTGTAGGCTCCTTAAATATGTCCCCAGCATGCTTGAGGACTCCTTTAAGCATAGGCAGTGTCTTTACTGTCCTTTCAGAGACTGAAAAAGTGTCGAAAAGGAAGTCTTCCTCAACCGGGTCGGCATGCATGTCCACATCATGATTGGCTGCCGCCCTTTCGAGTAGTGCATGAAAACCTGCTGAATCCTCAGTCTGGGATGCACGTGCATTAAAAAGCTGCGGGTCCTGCCCCACACCCTGGGTGTTCTGGTCACCAGTGCCATCATATGAATCCTGTTGTGCATCAGGTTCATTGATAGGGAAATTGTACTGCTCGTCTTCATCATACCCCTCACCCGCAGAGTGTTCTGGGGAGGGAGTAGGGCTCCGTCTCGGAGGAGGCTGGATTGGTTCCGTGAGGCCTGAGGCGTCAAGGGGCACCCTCTTCTTCTTTAGTGGGATGACATAGGAGTCCACTGGCTCCGAAGTGATTTTCCTCTTATAGAGGGTCAGTTTGCCTGTGTCAGCGTCGATGAAATGCTCTGAATCGTCCTCTGATTCGAGCACCCGACGTGGAAGCGGGCCAGTCGGTGAAGAAATCACCTGTTTCGGTGCCGATTTGGTTGAAAATGCTTTCGGCGCATCCTTCGGCGGCAAAATAAAGAGAAGTTTCCCAGAAGGCTTCGCTGGAGTGTCCTTTTGCGGCTGCGGCGATGGTATCGGAGCCGACGGGGCAAAGGCCTTCTCCCTGATTCTTTGCAGTGATTCGGCTATGAGGGACGGCTCACTCACAGTTTGTTTCGGCGCTGACGAGGATGGTCTGATCTTTCCCTCGGATCCGACGTCCTTGTGGGCCTTGTGCGCTTTGGGCGCGGATCCTGTCTTAACCGTCTCCGATTCCTGTGTTCGGGGCGCAGACTTCTTTCCGTGTGCCTGCGTAGCCTCCTTGGAGCCGACTTTGGCGGGCTTGGACGGCGTCGTAGCCGCTGACCCGTGCCGACCATCTTTTTTGGAGGACCCCTCCTCTGGCGTCGGTTTCGATTTTGCAGCATCGGAATCGACGGACTTCTTCGACTTCTGCGGACCGGAGGTCGACGGAGTCGATGGGGTAGCGGGCACCGTCGTTTTCACCGGCACGGCAGCCATCTTAGGGACACTCGAGTCCTTAAGTTTCGGTTTCGTGTCGGCCATTTTAGGTGTTGTCGATCCCGATGGTTTCGGTTTCGGTTTCGAAACAGTCTGCTCAGCAAGTAAGTCCGTGGCCGGGCCCGAAGGCGGGGCTGTGGCTTGCGGCAACGGGTCTTGGGTAAGGCCGACAGGCGATCCCGTGTCCCGGTCTGTATCCTCGTAACCTTCGGGGCAGAGCTCGTCCCCCGAGCTGTCTGCCGCGGCCCCATAAATCTCATCGTCGTCTCCTACCTCGTCGACGTATTCAAGGCCTTGACCCGCGACTCAGTCGTCGTCTCCCGGATCCGCCTCGACCTCCGTCTCGGGTGGGGAGATTTGGAGATGATGACCCTGGTCCTCTTCGTCCTGGTCGCCGAAGATGTTCTCCGGATCCGGGGCCGCTTGTTTAGCTTCCATGCGCACCGCGCGCCGAAGCTTGAGAGTCTTCTTCGAGCGGAACTGTGCACACAACTTGCACTTGCCGTCGTCGTGGTCAGGCGAAAGGCATTTGTTACACACGGGGTGTAGATCGATGTGTGGGTACTTGGACCCACAGAGCGGGCAGTACTTAAACGGGCTCCGCTCCATGTCTGAAAAGTTTTGCAGTCGTGTCGCGATGAGAAGGCCTCAAAGTTCCGAGAGCGAAGAAAACTCCGCTTATTCCGGCTCCAAGAGACGGAAGACTCGAGACCGTGCGCAGACAATACCGACGCAAGAAAATCGAGGCCTTTTGGCCGCTAAAAGTTAGTTTTTCTTGGTTCCGACAGTAAGACGTCGAGACCACATCCGAACCCAATGGCGGAAAAAAACAATCTGGGGATGGAGCAGATGCCCATGCGCACTGTAGTCCAGGGGAGGAGCCACCTATCTCAGGATACTTCGAAGACTCTTCCAGGACAACAACGTGCGATCATCCGAGCCCAACACTAGGCGGCGATCTAATGCTAAGATATGAATTTAGCAGCCCACATGCCTCGAACACTGTAATTTGTACCCGCACAGAAGTACCAAAATCAACAATACCAATATATGTCATAATCCATGTTCGTACGATAATATTATCGTTGCCAATAAGAACAATGTCAATGTACGTTCAGACCAAAGCAGACAATTTTGTCAATACCAGTAAGAACGACGTCAATGTACAAGATGACAACTAAATGTGCAATGGTGATAGTGTCAATAAAAATTATACCAGTGGCTGTCATAGTATTCGTAGGAGTTCCAATGAATTCACATCATTGCGGTCAGATTCACCCAAGCCGACCTCCCCATCAAACCAGAGTCAGAGATAATTGGTCAGGCAAGTCCTGCAACCCACGCCCACACTCCTCAACTAACAAGTCACAGGTGAGGTCTCCAATAAACTCAAGCCAAACACTGATCCAAGGGAAACCCTGATCGATTTCATAGAGATAGTTGCACCACAAACTTTCTGAGTTAATTGGCAAAATAAAATACTTTTGGCCAAAGACTTGTGAACCTCAGAAATACCACAAAGCTAGATACCACATGTAGATAGATACACTCAACCAATCGGGACACTACATTCATGCCACATGTATTGATCATGCGCTCCTCATGCCCTACATCTGGACACACCTGCATTAGCTCTCCCAAGGTCAGGAGACATCTGTGTCCTATCAGAAGCACACATTTGATTGATTTATGACTAAGATGCTCTTTAAGAATGCAGAGAACATTTTATTGTACCTCATGAACTGTATAAATTGACAGACAAAACTTTGTACATCAAGAGGTTTAAAGCAGATTCACTCTGTCCAGGGTCTCATGGCTACAGCGCCTAATTAAACCAACTTGTTCCTCTTTTGCCAAATGCCTCTTGTCTTTTCATTTATTTAAGGTAAATTCAGATCCGAGTAACATTTTGGTGAGCCAGATAGGAGAGACTGGTTCATCGAGCCAGACTGCTGTCGAAGGAAGGATCTCGGGCCAAACTGATTTTTCTGCGCAAAAAAGATCGGTGAGCAGATGCCATAATTGATTAGAAGGTCTACTAAATCCACAGGGCGGAGGTCCATCCGGAGACAGCTGTCATAGAATAAGAGACTACATCTGATCCTTAGTCCCAACCTGTGGTGTATGTCAAACTAGGATAAGCATGTAGACTGCTTTTGTTTTTCCCCTAGTCAGCACGCTAGAAGAAGGCAAAGGTAGCTATTTGACCTAGAGCACAGAGTTCACCTCACACCTATAGTTTTAGCAAGGGATAGCTTGACCTTGGGCATGGGATAGGGTTCACCTTCTCCCCAGGTGTTCGCAAAGGATAGCTTGGACTGCTGGGCTTGGTGGAAAGTCGGCTCACATAAGCTTTGGGTATGATAAAGAGCTAACATCTCAAACTTAATTTTTTAGTTACAAAGGTTCTTAGAGCTATTGCTTCCAACACTGATAGTAGTGAGAGGTGTTCCCCTTTTTCTCTCTGCTTGGATTGCTGAGCGTTAGGCAGAGATACACACAACTCCTGGGTGTGATATAGGGTGTAATTCAGAAATTAGGGAAAAATCGTACCTTGGCGAATCAGGTGTAGCATGTGTCAGGCCATAGAGGGCTGATAGTTATCAGGTTATTCCGTTTTTGGGTTTAAAATCATTGCTAACTTTTGTGAGCCGATCGTGACAGACTACCAAGCTCACCTAGCTCCGTCTACTGAGCAAAGCATCCTCTCGGCACAGGCTATAGGCACTAGGAGAAGGCTCACTTTTTTGGCCAAAATAAATATTTTTCTGTTAACCTTTTCAATCTTGATTAGATTTGTTTTCCATTTTTATGCAATTATTGATGTTGTGGTGCTGTTGATATTTAGAAAATTATGACACATATTTAAATGTGATGTTGTGTTTGTAAGTCTATGTATTTAGTTGATAATAAGTCTTTCCCAAATCTGAAATTCATGATTGCTAGTTTTCTGTTGCAAAACTCGAATGTCCTGAACTAACAACTGCACTTTTGTACAAAGGTTGTCAATGCATTATTGACTTCATTTTAATGTTAACCAATTTTTTGTTGATGCAACAGGTTGTTTTTGGAGCTCGTAACCAGTAAATTGAGTTTATTGGTACCACCCCATGTACCCAGTTCCCCCAAATAACTAAAAACCATCAGTTTAACACAAAACAGTTGGGATAATTCAAAACATTTAAGTTCAAACAGGAAAACTCAGGGCGGTCATACTACGTCAACCGGAAATCCACACTAGAGTTCTCCATCTAGATGCCCACAGGAGGCCCAAGGTCCCCCTCAGCTGTTGATACCCCTCGGTAGTTTGGTTGACCGCGGCCCAGTGAGGGAGATTCGGGAGGGGTGGGGGGATTCAGGGACAGTGACGAGGGAGCGGGACGGCCCCACCAGTGCATGAAAGCAGCCACCCAGATCCTACTACCCATACCACCTGGGCATGCTGCAGATCAAAAGGACCCTAATCATCACAGCCTTTCAGGCCACCCCCAAATGCAGGCCCACCTATAGTTCCATAATTTAGCAAATGCAACGGAAGTGGACGCCAGACCTTCCAGGCATTTGGGAAAAGGGGGTTGAAAGAACCCTAGAGCTAAACGGGCCTCACACTAATCCAGCACCAAGTCAGTGGATAAATCCATCAGCGAGCAGCAGTTTGTTTGCTTGCTTACTCACCACACAATAAGCCCCAACTGCACACCTGACTTTCCTCTGGGGTCTGATGGAGTATACAGCTCAGTTCTCCTCTCTCCCCAAAACACTTCCAAAACCTTCCAAGGTCGACCTTCTAGTTCACACCTCGCCAAAAGCGATATATCTGGAACATCCAGGGTATGGGTAGAGGGGAGTAGCGGGAGGTAGAGAAGCTCCACAGATAACCTTCTCAGTGCGTCTTTGGGGTAGGCACAACAACCGTACCTAGCTGGTTAAAATTACCCTCACTGGGTCCAAAGAAGTAGACAGCCCAATCCCAGCCACAGGGTCCACAGCAACGGATCCTCAAAGCTCCGAAAAAAGAACCCAGCTCACGGGTCCCAATCTACTGGAAAGTCCCACCAAGGTGATTTAGGTCCTCTCTATCAGGCTGGATACAGAAAGTCCCAACAGGACCCTCAACTCTTGCTGAGAAAACACTGCCAGCAAACTTAGTCCCAGCTATTTATTCTACGACAAGTCACCAACAAGGGGTCCACACACAACCTTCCAACCACCTTCAGTATCCTTTGTTAGAAGTGGCAAAGCCCTAAGAAGGGAACAGCCCACCAGTACCCACACATAAGAGCCCAAAGGTTCTCACCCTTCCAGAAGATGGGCGGGACATTGAAATTCGGGCTAAATTAGAGAATCCTCTTTCCACGACACATGCAAAGTCCCAAAGGGCATGCATGCATCAATGGAAACTTAAACCTAAAAATTAAACAACCGCCTCTGCTCACAACTGCACGCAGCTCAGATAGGTCAAATGGATAGCTTAGCACCTGTTAAAACATCACGTTCAGAACAGAATAGCCTACAGAGAAAATAATGTCCCAACTGTAGCGAGCAGAAGGGGGTGGGAGGGGAACCCATAATACGAATCTCATTAAAATTTGTTTAATAAAAATTTGGGGAGCCTGGAATGAGTATAGAGGGCATATTTGTGAACCGCCTCAGATGAATAGCTATACAGATTCGGAATAACAAGGAGGATGGATGAGATAATCATGGGATGGACTGGCGTCTTTGTATAATTGTCCAGACTGCATTGCTGTTATATACCTATGCTGACATGTTGTGTCCACTCTGCTTCACCTTCTTTCTCGTGTACAACTGTTTTGCATAATGTAAACCTTGGAAATACCCATTGGATATTATGTTTATATCAACAATAAAATTGTTTGGGGGGCGTGGCTAGCAAGCCAGCATGGCGGACGGAGACTGCTAAAGCTCCGGTGCCGCCGGGAGTAAAACGATCCTGAACACCGTTTCGGGGGGCCGCCCTGTGCCACCGAGGATTGGATCCTGCTCCTACGGTGCCCTGCTCGCCTCGATGAAGTTTTTGAGGCCCTGGGAGTCACGAGTGCCCGACAAACCGACGGAGGGAGTCGGGGCCTGGCCCCACGCTGTGAGCCGGGGACTCGAGTGCGGTCTGCGCCCGAGGCGCGGGGACGCCGCCTGCCGACCCGCCGAAGGACTGCCTGGACATCGCTGCCTGAGGTGCGGCCTAGCTACTGGCGGGGCAGAGGGGGTGAGCACACATCTTCCGGACCCCCCCCCCCTCCTTCGGCGACCCATTGCGGCGCGATTTCAGGAGGCCTGGAGGAGCTGAGCTGACACACGTGGAGGTGCTCTGCCTGCGGGGCCCCGGACCTGCACGGCGCCGACGGCCCGGGTGGGGACCCAGAAGACTGCCACCGAGGGAAGTGGGCGCGGAGGCACTGAGAACGGCGCCGCACTGACTCCATCTGTCCTCTCTCTGGTCTCTTCCCCCCTCTTCCTCTGAGGATATTACGGTATAAGCTCAACTACATTTACATACATACATTTACGGTCGCCGGTGGGCCGGACCGGAGACGCAGTGCCGGAATCGCTGAATCGGACCGAGACGGCGGACACGGTACAAGACCACCGCCATTACCCTGGTGTGGGCGTGGGAGTAGGGACGACCGTGACACCAGGTGTGGGATTCAAAGAAGGTTTTATTTTTAAGGTTCTCTTGGATTTTGACATAAACGTCTTTCTGTTTCTGAAGGTCAGTCTCTCTCTGGCAAAGGTGCTTTGGTCCGTGGCGGTGGTCTTCTTCCGTTTCTTTCTGAGGTCGGGGGTGGCTCTCTACACCGGACACCGTCAGCTCCGTACCATGTAAGAGACCAAAAACAAGAGGGAGGCCGTTAGGTCACAGTCCTCTATAAGAGTTGCACCAGGGGGACCGGGGAATGTGATGGCGAACCCAGTGACTCGTGCTTACTCTATGTACAGTGCTCTGTGTTTTAGACATGAGGAACAGAGGGGTGGGGGCAATGGAAGTGGAAGGGCAGGGTAACTAAAGAGGGAAGCGACAGACAGGGACATATACACTGCTACTCTCGAGCACTCCGTCTCCCCACCCAGGCTGCCCAACGCCGCCGTACCTGTGACAGCCACACTCCTCCCTCGGGAGTGTGGCACGGCGGTTCACGGGGTCGTTGGCCTCCTGGCTCTCCTCTGGTCTCGGACCCTCCGTCCTCTCTGCGTTCTTCCTTCTGGTAAACTCCGTCTTCTTCTCCTTGCCCGCTTCGTTCGCTCGCCTCCTTTCCACCTCCTTCCGCCTTCTCCTCCGGGGTGATTACACACGCCGTGTAAAACACTTCCTGGCTTTTACCCAATCCGGTTCCTCTGACGTCCTTCGGGGCCGGGTCTTCCTTCTCAGATGCATACGCCCACTTAAAGGACCCGTTCTCTTCTCCCTCGTCGTTTGATCCGTCCAATCGGTCCTCCCACTCGTTTGTCTGTGGAGAAGGCGGAGATGCACATTCAGCTGGGCAAGGGCTCCACCATTCCCTCGTGGTACGTGTCCTTGCTCCGTTACACGTGGGTAAGGAGAGGGGACTGAACAGAGGGGCTTTGCCGGCCTGGACCCGCGCCGCGCTGGAGGGCTGGGATGACGACCGGCTGGCGCTGAAAATAGAAGGGGGTGAGAGTGGACCCCGGGAGCCGCCTGCAAGCACGAAGAAGGTCACTGTCGTCCCCCCGGGTGGGGGCTGTAACAAGGCCCTCCCCGGTGATTGTGAAGCGGCGGCCCTGCCTATCCGGCCCGTGCGCTGGCTCCTGCCGCCTCCACAGCGAAGGGCGGACGCGACTGCGGCCTGCGTCTTCAAGTCTAGTAGTGCCACACCGACGACCTCTGAAGCTGCCCGTCTGCTGCAATCTGGAGAGTCTAGGGGAGGTGACGGACGCACGGGTAGACGAGACTCGAGTGGTGGTTGGAAACTGCCCTGCAACAGTCACCATGGGGCGAAAGGGCGCAAAGGCGACAGATGGCAAGGATGGAACAACCGCGGGATCTATTCCTGATGCGACCCTGGGTGGCTCCACACCTCTGACATTGACCTCTACCCTCTCAAGAGACCCCCAGGGAGACAAACTGGACCTGATCCTTAAGGAAATTAGAGATTCTAGGGCTGCGATGGAGGCGCAAATGGGCACCCTTACTACTAACCTTTCACTGCTTAAAGCCGACCATGCCAAACTGTCGGACAAAGTCAAAGACCAGGGACTGGCGCTGACGGACCTTACCCCGACGGTGGCGGAACATACAGACTCCATCCAACAAATCCAGCACCAGGTACAAACTCATAGACAGGGTGGAGGATGCGGAAGGACGCAATAGACGCAACAACATCCGCGTCATTGGTCTGCCGGAACGCTGTGAGGGGCCCCACGCCACGGACTTTATGGAGCACTGGTTCCGAGATAATGTTGCTACAGAAGGACTGTCCCCATACTTCTGTGTGGAGAGAGCACACAGGATCCCTACGGGCCAGCCGAGCCCGGGCCGGCCACCGCGACCCCTGATTGTGAGGATTCTCAACTATCGGGACAGGGACACATTGCTTAGACAGGCCCGGTTGAAATCTGTTATAGAATACGAAAACAAACGCATCTCACTCTACCCGGATTACACCAATCTAGTGCAGAAGCAGAGGTCTTCCTACTACGAGATTAAAAAGAGACTCCAGAAAGCCAAACTCCGCTACGCCCTGCTGTTTCCTGCACGCCTCAAAGTGATCCACGACAACAAAACCCACTTCTTCGACAGCCCCACGGACGTGGAAGAGTGGCTGTAAGTGATGGACATTGAGAAGGACCTGGACCCAACTCAAGGCTCAACGGCCAGCGGATCCAAGGATAGAGCGGACCATGCCAAAAGTGGATCGAGAACACGAGACGCGGAACCAAAGAGGCGTAGGCCTCCTGTCCACGAACAGAAAAAAGGACAAGACGACGCTATTGCGATGGTGGGTTCCTTCAGGGCAGACCGAGGGCAAGTAAATACAGACACCGAAGACAGCACTGTACATTCAGACTCAGAAAACAGTATGGTGCTGTTCCCGACTGACACCCAGAGCAGCGGATGAAATTCTGGACACTGCCCTGGAATAATGACTATTGCAGATGTAACCTGAATCGTCAGGTCAAACTGGTATCCTTTTTCTTTATTGTAATCTTAATGCACGACCGAAATGTGGGGCGACAGCCCTATAGACTGAGTGCGCAAATGAGTTTATGTACTACCGGATGGCTCCTGAGGTGAACTAGCCTTGTCCACTACACACTGTCCCTGACGTGCGGACTGTGTGAGGCCCACACTCTAACCCATCACAGGTCTGCCACACTGAATATGCAGGAGTAAAGGCCCCCCCCTCCCCCCAGAGGCGGACTGTCACAATGCTTGGTTAAAAGATAACCCTCCCGGCGGCGCCGTTGAGCAGGTGGCACAGATTGCCATGGTCCATTGGATATGGCTCAAGCCTAGCAGACCCCCCAAGAGCGTATGCACTGTTAAATGTTTGATTTCGTTTTACAGTTTCATGTTCGGCACAGCAGGGTTCCGAGGCTGCGCCTCCAGAGTTGGGGTAGGGAGGGAACCGTCTTCCGGCTACCACAGCCGATGTACATACTGCACTATATAATGTTGCCTCTTTGGACATCTGTATTTGGATATGGCTGAAGAGAAAGGGAAGTATAGGCTGGTTACGTGGAATGTGAGAGGGTTGGGGGCGATACAGAAGCGGCATAGGGTACACGCCTTCTTGATACGCCAGAGAGCACATATCGTATTCCTCCAAGAATCCCACCTGACAGCCCGAGGTGCACACTTTACGCAAAAAATGGAGGGGAACTGTATTTTCCACAACGTACTCTGCCTTTTCCAGGGGAGCCACGATATGGGTACGATATGGTGTCCCCTTTGTAGAGATGGAGAGGAACGCAAACGACCAAGGGCGATACCTTCTGGTAAAGGGCACACTAGACGGTATAATGGTAGTCCTGGGTTGTATTTATGCCCCGAACTACGACCAGGACAGATTCCTTTCAACTGTTGGCAGGGCACTGGCGGGCTGGGTGGACGTCCCTTGGATTTTGGGAGGGGACTGGAACATGATACTAGATGTAGGTCTAGATAGATCGCACCCTCCTCTCCAGGCGACAGGGGTTCATAAACTGTCTGACTCATTTGACACATGGCTTCGGGGGGGGGGTTGGTGGATGTGTGGCGCACACTGTACCCAACACATAAAGAATACTCATACTATTCCCCACTACATAACCTGCACACCTGCCTGGACAGATTAGTTTGCACCAATTCCTTGACGGCGCAGTGTGCGTCCTCGGCCTACCTTGCCAAAACGTTTTCAGACCACAGACCGCTAACGCCTGATCTACACTGGGGTAGGATTCCCTCACCGGTACCCACCTGGAGGCTCAACCCCTCATTGCTTGAAGATGGCCCGTTTCGTGCTCACCTTGAGGACACGTTAACCGGCTACTTCAGAGAAAACTGGGACTCTGCATCCTCGAACCTGGTAGTGTGGGATGCCATGAAGGCTGTGGTACGGGGTGCCGCGATTGGCCGGCTGGTGGGCGCCAGACAGGAAGTTCATGATAGAATCTGTACGGTGGAGGGCCGTCTGAAGGAGCTCGAGACCGCGGTGGGAACGGACCCAGGTTGCAGGGATGATCTACAACTGTGTAATATTGAGCATGCGGAACTCCTGGAAACCTTAAGGGTTATAGACTATAGGGACTACTTGAGACGACAGCAGGCAGAGGCGGACAGGTCACGGGCACTGCTTGCTCGTTTGATCAGAGTTACCCCTGAGACTCCAGTAATTACGAGCATCCGGGATGACACGGGCAGACAGGTAAACACGCAGATAGAGATCAACAATGTGTTCAGGACCCACCTAGAGAGATTGTATGCTCCTCCCCCTACTGATACTAGGGATGCCATAGTAAACTTCCTGGATGAGTTGACGATCCCAGCCCTGACCCGGGAGATCCGGACGGCCCTGGCCAAACCCATTTCGCAACAGGAAATTAAAATTGCCATCCACACCCTAAACCGGGGCAAGACTCCGGGTATGGATGGCCTACCGGGGGAGTTTTTATCAAACTTACTCCGATACGCTGGCGCCGATCCTGGAAAAAATCTACAAAACTGCTTATGAGGTCGGCCATCTGCCAGCCTCGACTATGCAGGCCTTGGTCATCTCCATCCCGAAGCCCGGCAGAGACGCCCTAGATGTGGGTAATTATCGGCCTCTGTCTATGCTCCCCTCGGAGTATAAAATCCTTAGCAAGGCTATCGCCATGCGAATACAAGCCCACCTCCCTGGCCTGATCCACACTGATCAATGTGGCTTCCTCCCGGAGAGAAGCACTTCTCAGAATACGAGGCGACTGCACGCCCTCATGTCGACCACCCCCCAGGAGTTACCGCACGCCGGCTGCATAACCTTTGACCTACGTCAAGCATTTGACTCCCTGGCATGGGACTTCATGTTTGAAACCTTACGCCGCTTCGACTTCCTAGACGCCCTGATACAATGGATTTGTCTACTATATACGAATCCAACGCCTAGGGCACGCACCGGCAGGCACACTTCGGACAGCTATGACGTCCATAGGGGCACCCGACAGGGATGCCCGCTGTCACCGCTGCTGTTCGTGCTCACACTAGAACCCCTGGCGATTGCACTCCGGACTAGGGCAGCGGAGGCGGGCATTCAGGTTGGAGATACTCACAACCTGATCTCCATATACGCCGACGATATAATGCTGTTCCTTCGAAATCTGCAGGATGACCACACACACCTGGCGACTATCTTTACACGGTTTGAAAGAATCTCTGGCCTGGCTGTAAACCCCGGAAAATCACTGGGTTTCTTTTTCCGAGACGGACAACAGCCTGCCCATATACAGTTTGGCACCCACGAGATCCAGGTAGCTCCATCTACATTTAAATACCTCGGTATTAACGTATACCGGAACCCTGAAGACCCGATTGAGGGCAATGTGCGGAGGGCGATCAATGGCCTTCGGAGTAGCGTGACCTTCTGGGCGTCCCTGCCCCTCTCTGTAATGGGCCGGGTGGCGATCTCAAAGATGGTCCTTCTTCCCCGAATATTGTACTACTTTGTGAATTTACCAGTCCTCCTCCCACAACACATATTTACCACACTGAACTCGTTGCTAATCAATTTAATTTGGGGATCGGGGAGACGGCGGGTAAGTCTCAAGAAGTTACAGCTGCCCACCAAACAGGGGGGCCTGGGGGTACCTGACCTACGGAGCTACTATTAAGCTAGCCAGCTCCAATGGCTGACAAGATGGGTGGCGGGCAGAAACCTCCACGAGATCGCTTTCACGGCAGACAAACTGGCGCGTGGAGACCTCCATTCCCTTCTGCTGCCTGCGGCCAGGACTCCCAGGGAATGTCACCCCCTACTACTCGTGGCTCTGAAATGTTGGCGGAAAGCACTACAGTACACTGCCGGAACCCCTCCCTATGCAGACAACATCCCCCTAATTGGCCTCCCAACTCCACAGGGGAACCTGTCAAGACGCAGATTGCAACCCTGGACGGATGCCGGGGTAGACAGGGTGGGAGACTTATTTGGTGACGATAACCTATTAGATCACGCCACCTTCGCACAATCCACAGGGGTCCCGCAACGACTGTACTTTCTACACGCCTCGGTGACCCACTATGTAAGACGCACCTGGGCTCCACAACGCACCAAGCCGGACCAGCACGAACTGGTCCATCTCCTCCACTATATGGGGACGGGCGGACACTTAGTGAAGTGGCTCTATGTGGGCATTAGAGAACACGCAGCTTTGCCCCTCACCACACTTAGGGAGGCTTGGATTACAGACACAGGGGAGGCAATCACAGACGGGGACTGGAAGATAATCCTTGGTTACCCTAGGAGAGTGTCCAGGAACGTTAAATTCAAATTTATACAGGCCATGGTTTTGCACAGGGCATATCTCACTCCCCAAAGACTACATAGGATGTTTCCCAACACCCCCCACAACTGCCCTAGGTGTCGTGAAGAGGATGCTAATATTATTCACATGTTATGGGCGTGCCCGAGAATACGTAATTACTGGGTGACAATCAGAAACGCACTATACACTATAACTGTTCTGCAGATCCCTGAGGGTGCATTACCCTGCCTGATAGGTAATAGGAAGAGATCCAAGGCCTGTAAGGCACAATTGAAGTTTATAGACTTGGCTCTCTTGTTGGCACTCCGAACTCTCACCATGAGATGGAAGTCACCCAGGCCCCCTGATGTAGAAGTATGGCGGTCCGACATGCTGAAATGGGGAAAGGCAGAGGCTGCGGAGCTGCGTAGGGAGGAAGAGAAGGGCCACCGTAAATACCCTATTGCACGGGACTGGGACTGTATGTTAATGGAACTGGAGGATGCCGACCCAGAGATGCCGCTGGAAGATACTATTTGAACACACACCCGGTGGTATGTGGAATGGCTGCATGCGCGGCTACCTAGCATAGATACACCAGTAACCACGCCTATCAAGTGCAGTATCCATACACGCAAACATACAGCTTATATATGCACTTAACTGACTATGTACACGGGAATAGCCAGGAGACGGGACGAGGGAGGGGGGAGTTGGGAGGGATGGGATGTAAATGGGCGATACAGTATTCTGCAGCTGCGTAATAAATGTTATACTGAAATGTTACCTGGGAAAATTACGAGATATGACGAACAAATTGATGCAATGAATGCTATGCCAAAGTTAAGTTAAAGAAAACGGAAAAGACTGTTTCTATGTGAGATTATTGAATGTACAATGTAATGCTTGCCACAGTCACGAATAAAGAGTTTAAAAAAAAAAAATTGTTTAATAAATCGCCGGTTGTCCCCGAAATTCTGACGCTCACTGAATTAGATTAAAAACCTCACCAATGCCATTAAAAATGTCTATCATCTCTGTCCAATCCAGATAGGAAATGTCAATCCCCAGTAAAACCAGAAACCAGGATCGTTTTACAGGTAACACAAATGCTCCAATAAATTGCTGAACAAATGTGTTCTTCCAAGTTAACCCACAACCACAGCTCTTACCCTACAGGTCAGCAATCAAATTGTAAGTGGAGCAATGTTGCCACAGCCCACCGTATCAGGACTCTCAAAAGACCAGTCGCTCAAGTACTTCAGAGTTCAACTGACTTTGTAACTTAATTGTTAAGAAAAACCCAGGCAACTACCACCCACACCGGACAGCAGACAATGAACTACATACATCAGACATCTCTTCCGAAGACTATCCTACATTCTACAAATGCTTTTTAAGTTATGTACCCTTATATTTTTGTACACACTGTCCTTGGCTGGGGTGCTCTCGAGCTCTTCCGGAACCATATTGTACATGATTTTGAAAGCTCTACTTCTACATTCTTGCAACGCACAAGCAAATACCTCTCATCTCATTGACACTGAACCAAACATTAGAATTCATCCTGCACAGTGCACTCCACACATCTGGTACCAACATATGCCACATATAGGTGCACAAACTATGAACTAGTCATGTTACATCTGTTCATTGATACCTCACCCCATAGCCGCAGGCAGACTTTATTTAGTGCAGGAGAGGAAACCCCATAAAAAGCAAAATGCCTCGCCCATCTTTACCTATGTAGTATCAGGGCAAAAATCGAACCTAATAGAGTAGAACCCCGTAGTACACTAGTAAACATCACCCGGTTGGAGACCAATCCCACTGCACACTCATCACTGAGCAGAGTGGCATCCAATCTGAGGTAGACAAGATGATCAGAAAAGGTACCATAGGGAAGGACACCGATTGGTCCCGGGACAACATAGAAAAAAGGTTCTTGTAGGTAGTATGACCACCACAGTAGTGCACAAATACGTCTGTTTCTAACTCGGTCTGCAGTCCCAGGGCTGCCCTTGACATCTTTGGGGCCACCTTTCACGATCAAAGGACCCCGGACATGGAATTCCAGTGTAGGGCCGCATATCTCAATCACGCGGGGGGACAGGAGTCCCATGGGAGGGGGTCCAATGCCAGCATAGACTCCCCATGCCAGGAAATCTGGGATAGCGAGATCAATAGGTACACATGGTTGGAGGGGAAGGGGCAACCCCCAATTGTACTGAAAGGTAAGCTGTACTCTATGTTTCAGAGGTAAAGGAACCATACTGTTGGGAAGCAACGAGAATTGCGGTACGATACTGCACGTACAGGATCTGAAATGGATCACCTCCATGTTGATGGATATCTTTTGGCATTTTGGTGACCTTGCCTACACACAGCTTGTCACTGGAAGGCTGGGCTTCTGCACCCTAGTGACCATACACACCCAAACCCTGAAGATCTGTCCAAGTTGCCTCAACATCTGTTACAGTAGAAAACAATTCTGTTGCATCTTGCTCGAAGGAGAACTGCTAATTATTTTGGCTGGGCTTAGTACAAGGGTATTCCAGAAGAATTCAGAATGTTCACAGAAGCTCAAGTAAACGCCAGAAGGTCAATACCCTTCTTCTCCATGCAAAAACCAACTGGTTACAAACAACCAGATGAGAGCTGATGTAAATGATTCATAGGGAGCTCAGCCTAAACGCTATCAAGGAAGAACTGCGAGCCATACGCCTTATGATGATGCAACATCAGTACGTGCTGGACTTGATATGTGGACAGAGACGGGTTTTAGTGTCCAGGAAGAAAGAAAGGCGCACTAGCCCTATTAACGTGAGATTACAGCAATGAAGCTCAATACGATGGTGCAGCAGGAAGGGGACACCCTCAAAACCCCTTAATCTGTATAGCATAACTACACAATTAGAAATTTAATAAGAAACCCGCGCACACATATAAATTCATTGATACAATGATCACAATTCTCTTAGAAAACAAATATTGTAGTCCAGGCGGTTGGTTCGTTTTGCTTGATCTTGTCTGTTTATTAGTTAGGCAGATGGATTTATTTTGTATATACAGCCAGCCGACACGTGTTTCATTGTGGCAAGACAATAATCCACAACTCTTCAGGGCTAGGAAATACAAAAATAATTCGCTCAAGTAACAATCATAACTCAATATACACAGATTTTGAAGATATATCCTACAACAGTTACCAAAGTACCCATGGTGGATAGGCAATAGATCAACTATATTGCATATCGCCCCTGAGTGGCCCTCGGATTACCATAAATCCACCAACACACGTTGAGATAAATAGGGCTAGAGAGTCTGATTGAAGAGCCCAGTGAAGAAACATAACCAACAGAAAACCATCACTTGTCTATAACATGTTGGTATATGATAGTTACACAACAAAAATCAGTTTTGATGGTGACATTATTTCTTCAACACCCAAAACCGTGATAAAGCACAATACCTTTAAAGTGACAAACAACCACCACCAAATCTTTGTTCAAAATAAGAAATAAAACCAGACAATACCTCTATGGCTGGATATTAACACCTTTTTGGGCTAAAAGAGAAAAGTGAGCAAAGAAGAGGAGAAAAAGGGAAACAGGAAAAGAAGAGAGAGAAAAGCAGGACAACGAAATTTAATATTAAAATGTCCCAAAAAAACATTAATACAAAGACCTTCCTTGTTACCAGTGTAGAAATTATCAACATAACGCTTACCCCTCCTCCGGTGATAATTCCAACCCGGCGGGGTAACCAACAAGGGGATAATCAAACGACGGTCGTAAAGTGGAATGAGTAAAACAACTGGATTATGCACAAAGCAAAAGACAAGAATATAGAACACCCATCAGAAATATGAAGTAATACTTAATGCTCAAAAAATATACATGAGCAGAATATTTCATGGATGCGACTCTTAAAATCAAAACTTTACATAATTCTCTAATATCCGATAAGTATATCACTAATAGCCAACAAAGGAACCCAAAACTATTTAGTTCCAGGTATTCAGTATAACGTTAGTCATTATTCCCTATTTCAGATAAAAGAGGAAAGGTTCTGACAGGTCCGAGTTTATAGGAACTAACCGCATCCAACAGACTTCGATAAAACATCCACGTATATTTAAAAGTGCACAATTGCTCTTACCTATTTGGTGACAGATGTAATATTATACGCCGAGTAGATCGAAACACTAGATTTATAGTCTAATCAATTTGTCCAGACCTGATTGAATAAAAACGAAACCGTGTCGCTGAAGAAGACTATTAAGCGCGGCATGATACAAAGTCCAAAAACAACATTAACACTCATAATAGGGGTAGAAGAAACCAGTAACTTACGTGAAATCACGTGATTACGAAAGTCAAATGAATCTGAGGCTCAATCCCGGATAGGCATGGATACGTGCCCCCCACGAAAACTACCCAGGGGAAAAGGAAAATAAATACCAGGTTATATTCCGAGTCGAGTCACCCCCAGTCATCCATTACAAGCACCCTCCACTAACGTAACTGGAGTCAATTCTCACCTCTTGTAAATCCACTACAGTCCTCTCGGCGTCTTGCTCCCGTGTTCTAGTGTAATCACAGTTAACCCGGAAGCGGTTAAGTATACAAGCAACTCAAAACCACTAGAGCGTCAACTGGAGAGCATCAAAAAACTAAACATAGACGATGTCTACGACCATGTGTGGTATTCTATAAAGTCTCCGTAGTGTAAAAAGGAAAGTCAGCCGTCCAAAAGAAATAAACGGCGGGTTTATGAAAGTGCACTAAAACATTAAAATTATTGTGTAACGACGAAGTAATAGCATAAATTCTTTCGCTAATTTTACAAAAAATCTTGAAAGTCATAATAAAACCTGTCATAAAATTAAACTCGTCCCGTTAATTTGTCCTCCAAGTAGTTACTAATTACTTGTACCGTAGTCACTCTAGCCAGGCAACATTTCCAGTACATTGGTCTCTCCAGGAATGAAAGAATATAGAGACAAGTAATAGATACCAAAGGAGAAAAGATCCCACAGACAGGCAATGAAAGCAGTACCATTCTTATCTAATCTCTCCAAATATATCAAATAGTATCTGTATAAAGGGAGTTCACAGCATCTACTCCCATAATCAAAACGTTCTAATATACTTCAACAGTCTAATACAAAAATACCAAATTCTCAATAATAGAAGTATACAACAGCAATCATGTTCATACTTGAACAATGTTAACATGATAGTCAATTCATCAAATTACGTCCGTGCCCTCTGCATCTGAACAGCAGATTAAACCCCCAGAAAGAACTGCATCTCGGAATCACAATTTAACCCCCGTTCCACCGTGTGGAGTCTCATGATGGGAGCTGATGCAAATAATTAATAGGGAGCTCAGCCTAAACGCTATCAAGGAAGAACTGCGAGCCATACGCCTTATGATGATGCAACATCAGTACGTGCTGGACTTGATAACCGCGATGGAGGGTTGGGTGTGTGCCAAGACTGGAGATTCCGGTTGTATTTTTATTCCCGGAATTGACATGAACAATGGGACAATTAGCCCATGCCAATGAAGATCTGCATAATCTATGAGCGTATATGAAGGATGGAGGCTCCCTGGAGCAGGACTGTTTGCATAATATCTTTTTGTGGATCCCCTTATGGTTGTCTAAGTTACTGACATCTGTGATGCCGATTCTCCTTGCTGTACTTTTGTTATGTGGTTTCCTACAAGTGTGGGTTTCTTGCTCTAAAAAAGCAGTACTCAAATTAGGTAGTATACACTTACCTGGGGAAAAAGCAACCAACACTTCACACACGCACACTTTCAAATAACATAACTGTCATGAGAAACGAGGACGATAGAGTATTTGAGTCATCTAGAGGGGGGAATGTTGGAATGGGTGAATATGATGTCAATGGCTGTTATATGTCCAGGCCAGGACACGGCAATATCAGTAATTGTAATGTGAACATATGCCATAGCCTGTGCCCACATAATCACGTCAATGTTCATCAATGTATATTGTAACTTGTGCCGGCACAGCAGCGCCAACATCAGCAATGATAACAATGTATGTCACAATCCATGCTCGTACGATAATATTATTGTTGCCAATAAGAACCATGTCAATGTATGTTCAGACCAAAGCAGAAATAACTTTGCCAATACCAGTAAGAACGATGTCAATGTATAGGATGATAACTGTATGCACAACGTTGATAATGTCGATAAAAATTATACCAGTGGCTGCCATATTATTCGTAGGAATTCCAATGAACTCCCATCATTGCTATTAACACAAGGTGACAGACCCATCAACCCAGAGTCAAGAGTAACATGAGTAGGCAGGTCCTGCGACCCACGCGTCACAGGTGGAGTCCCCCATGTACTAACGGCAAACATGCAAACCCGAGGGTCCCTGGGGGCCAACTAACCCACCAGGTACCTCCAGTAAGCGCTCAGAGGTGCGTTGCAGAGAGGTGGTCCAAGGCCAAGCCCCTTTTTACACCTCTCTGCAATGCAGCTCTTTGGCGCTTACTGGAGGTACCGGGCGGGGCTAGTTGGACCCATGGGACCCTCAGGATCCAAGGGGACTTAATCCCCCAACTTACAACGCGCCAGAGGGCCCATTTGCACAGTGGTGAAAGGAGGGAGTGGGGCCTGATGCGACAAGTGTACAAACGCGCCACAGGCACGTTTCCACACTTGTCACATCAAGCCCCACCCCCTTCTTTCACCACTGTGCAAACGGGCCCTCTGGCAAGTTGTTAGTTGGGGGATTAAGTCCCTTTAAATCCTGAAGGTCCCTGGAATCCAACTAGCCCACCAGGTATCTCCAGCAAGCGCCACAGAACTGTGTTGCAGAGAAGTGTAAAAAGGGGTATGGCCCTCGAAGTGGGGTGAAACCCTGTAACCGGTCCTAGGATGCTTGTTTCCGGTCCAGGGAGGACCTGGGTTGTCAGTTCGGGCTGGACTGTTCCCATGAGGCACAGGGTCAAGACTGAATTGCATATGGCTAGATCTAAACTGGGGTGGCATGGTGAGCAAAACAATGATGGATTTAAACCAGATCTCTTGACTGGGGGTGAATGTTTTGATTTATTCTGCATTCCGTCCATCAATTGTGTCTCTTTTGGTATCTTTGCAAAAGCAGAACCCCTTCCCCCAGCTGAGTCATATCCCAGAGACACCAAGTGATGGTGCTGATGTGGGGTGAATAAACACGAAATGGTTGAACACAGGTGGTGGGTACCGGAAACACGCTCAAATCATTACCTCTGAGCTAAGTAATGGTAGCAATACTGTTGGGGATCAAAAATGTTATTGTTGAATATGCATGCTCTATTAGTTTCCTTGCTATTATAACTTGTGCTTATATTATTTCTTGGCTGGAGAAGACCAGGGGCATGGTGGATGCAGACTGCTAGGTGCCAACTGAAAGCTTGCGAGTCGTGGACATCTTGGCCAACTGGGTATTATCTACACTCAGTGTCGGTAGGCACAAGTTCAGGGAGGGGATGTGTGAGTGACTGGGGCGAGGTGTGGGGACTTCTATGACCACTAGTTGAGTCAAGAGGGGGTCCACAGATTCTTCCTATGGGAGGGATTGGGATGGGACACTAACTAGTACAGTTACAGTTTGTATTTTCTAAAGGGATTGCGTAGCCAGCCTATTATCAGGGATTCCGCATTGATTGAGCGAGATGGTGGTCCAATTATACGTCAATATCATGATGATCTTACTATGTCTGTGGGATCTAAATATAAAATGTTGACCTGTAACGGGAGGGGTCTCCATAACCCAGTGAAATGTAACAGAGCCTATACTTACCTACGGAGATATGGTATAAAAGTATAATTTCTACAAGAGACTCATATATGGTGCAATTGTATTAACTGTTTGAGAAGATACTAGAGAGGTCAGGTGTATGCCAAGTCTTACTCCGGGTATACACAAGGGGTCTTGATACTGCTTGTCCTGGGGATCCCGTTCAGACACACACGAACACAGATTGACAGAAACAGATGGCACATAATATCAAGAGGGGGCGTCGGGGGGGGGAGGGGCGCTGGATGCTCACAAATTCTGCTATATCAATATGTACGCACCCAACATTGACAACTGCATATTTTTTGGAAATGTACTGGCGGCAGCTCAAGGATCCATTACTGTTGCGATAATTACAGCAGGAGACTTAAATGGACAGATTGGTGGATAGGGACACCCTCGACAGCGGCAATAGCACAGGTGCAGAAGAGCTTGCTGCTTATTAACATATGGAGAACTCTACACCCATGCACCCTGGAGTATTCATGTTACACCCCCGCAGGGAATACATATAGTACACTGGATTCTTTTTTTGGTCCCCAAGGGCGCTGCGCATATAATATTAGAGGTACAATATTTAACTCACTGTAGCCCTGCATTAGCAGGCTTTTCGAAAACGGTGGCTGAGGCTTTGGAAAAATATTTTGAGCTCAACTGAATTGCTCGAGCACGGGTGACTGAATGGGATGTCAGGAAGATGGCTCTGCGAGGGTTGTGTGTGGGCACCACTGTTGGTTTGTGGCGTATGCTGGAGAGCGATCTCACAGAATAAGGAAGCTAAACTTGAAAGATTGGAGAGAATCCTCTCTGAAGACCTGACAATACTAGGGAATTGGGATAAACAACGCCACAGGGTGTGTGTGACTTGTGGGATCAACGGGATAAATCGGGTCTCCTACTGGCACACTTAATATGCTCAGAAACCTCTATATGACCAGTTCTGGCGCTTAGAGACCGAGAGGTAATGAATATGCTACTTACCAGTATGCATCTGTTCTTGGCATGTAGGGCTGCTAACATTCATATCTTAGCATTAGATCGCCGCCTAGTGTTGGGCTCGGATGATTGCACATTGTTGTCCTGGAAGAGTCTTCGAAGTATCCTGAGATAGGTGGCTCCTCCCCTGGACTACAGTGCGCATGGGCATCGGCTCCATCCCCAGATTGTTTTTCGCCATTGTGGCAGAAGATGGAGTGAAAAGTGTAAAGGATGTCCATGCTAATGAATAAATACAATAGTATATCTGCAGCTGCGACAGGCACCGGGGAGGAGGGCGGGCGATATGAATGTTAGCAGCCCTACATGCCAAGAACAGATGCATACTGGTAAGTAGCATATTCAGTTCGAGGCATGTGGGCTGCTAAATTCATATCTTAGCATAGAATACATAGCAGTCCCTCCATCAGCGGCGGTTGCCCGTGCCAGCTGCAGAAACCTGAAAAAGTGTCTTCAGAACAGCCTGTCCTACAGCAGCTTGCTGCTTGGAATGCACATCAACACAGTAGTGTTTAGTAAAGGTGTGTGGTGTAACCCACGTGGCTGCTCTGCAAATATCCTCTAAAGGAATGTTCCCTAGGAAAGCCATGGATGCCCCCAGTTTGCGTGTGGAGTGCGCTCTGGGGGGTATTGTTAAAGTGCGCTTGGCTTTTTGATAACATATCTGGATGCATTTAACAATCCATCTGGCTATCCCTGCTTTGGAAATCGGGTTGCCTTTGTGTTGTGGTGCGAAGGCAACAAAGAGTTGTTTTGTTTTTCTAAAGGGTTGTGTTCTGTCTATGTAGTACATCAACGCCCTCCGTACATCTAAGGTATGGAGCATTCTTTCCGCCACCGTTTGCGGGTTTTGAAAGAATGCTGGTAAGTCAATAGTTTGGTTTAGATGAAACTGTGACACCACCTTCGGAAGGAATTTGGGGTTAGTGCGTAGCACTACCCTATTTGGATGGATTTGAATGAATGGCTCTTGGATTGTGAGCGCCTGCAGCTCACTGACACGCCTCAGAGACGTAATAGCTACAAGGAAAGCTACTTTCCACGTAAGGAACTGGAGTTCACACGAGTGCAGTGGCTCAAATGGCGGTCCCATCAGTCTGGTGAGAACGACATTGAGGTTCCACACCGGAGCTGGCGGTGTTCTTGGGGGAATGACTCGTTTCAGACCTTCAAGGAAGGCTTTAATGGCAGGCACCCTGAAGACAGAGAGGTGCTGCCTGTTCTGGAGATAAGCCGCTATGGCGGATAGATGTATCCGAATGGAAGTGTACGCTAGATTGCACTTGTAAAGATGCAACAGATAGCAGATGATGTTGGGGATAGATGCAACTAGCGGGTTGATGTCATTGGCTGTACAGTAAATGACAAAACGCTTCCACTTTGCAGCATAGCATGCTCTAGTAGTTGGTTTCCTCGCCTCCTTGATGATGTGCATGCACTCCGGAGGTAGGTTAAGGTATCCAAACTCTAGGACTTCAGGAGCCAGATCGCCAGGTGGAGCTGTTGTGGATCTGGATGCTGAATGTCTCCATGGTTCTGCGTCAAAAGACTGGGCGTGAGGCGCAGTCTTTGATGCGGCACCACTGAGAGTTCGAGGAACGTGGTGTACCAAGCCTGGCGCGCCCACGTTGGAGCAACCAGGATGAGAGTCATCTCGTGCTGCCTTAGCTTTCTTGCGACCAGCGGTATTAGAGGGGCTGGCGGAAAAGCGTACGCAAATTTGCCTGACCAGTTCATCCATATCGCATTCCCCTGCGACTGTGGGTGAGGGAACCTGGCGGCAAAGAGTTGGCATTTTGCGTTCTCTGCTGTGGCAAACAGGTCTATCTCCGGATGACCCCACTGCTGGAAGTACGGGTGGAGAACAGATGGGTGTATCTCCCACTCGTGCATTTGATGGCTGTATCTGCTGAGCAGATCCGCCATCTGATTGTCCTTTCCTGGGAGGTGTTCTGCCATGAGGAAAATGTTCCTCTGAATGGCCCACTTCCACATGCTCTGAGCCAGATGAGACAGCTGTGGCGAGTGGGTGCCTCCCTGCTTTTGAATGTAGTACATCGCGGTCATGTTGTCCGTCCGGACTAGCACGACTTTGTTGCACAGATGTACAATGAAGGACTTGAGCGCCATGAAGATTGCCATCAGTTCCAGATAGTTGATGTGCATCTTTTGTTGCTGCGTCGTCCATAGTCCCTGCACTGTGTAAGTGAGCACATGAGCTCCCCATCCCTGGAGAGATGCGTCCGTTGTCAGGACAATCTGCGGCACGGGCTCTTGGAACAGTCGGCCCTTGCAAAGGTTGTGTGGAGTCCACCAATGCAGAGAGTCGTATGCCCGACTGGTAACCAACACTAGGTCTGTCAATTGCCCACGAGCCTGTGTCCACTGATTCGCTAAGCACTCCTGGAGCGGGCGCATATGTAGCCGTGCGTGAGGGACTATGAAGATGCAGGAGGCCATCATGCCTATCAATTGCATGAACACTCTCGCTGGAAGCGAGTGTTGTGGCCTGAACTTTTGGATCAGAGCCTGCATGCTGTCTATCCTGACTTGGTTTGGCTGAGCCATGGCCGTCAGGGTGTTGATCGTTGCACCTAGGAACTGCCGGACATGCGCCGGCTGAAGATGCGATTTTGGGTAGTTCAGGGAGAAACCCAGATCGTGAAGAAGGTGAATTGTAGTCGACATGTCTGCGGCGCACTGTTGCTCTGACTTGGCTTGCACGAGCCAGTCGTCTAGGTAGGGGTAGACATGGATGTTCTGCCTCCTGAGGTGCGCCGCTACTGTCGCCAGACACTTGGTGAACACCCTCGGGGCTGTTGTGACTCCGAAGGGTAGGACTTTGAACTGGTAGTGCCTGCCTTGAATAGTGAACCTGAGGTATTTCCTGTGTGACGGGTGTAGTGGAATGTGGAAATAAGCATCCTTGAGATCTAAGGTTGCTAAGAAGTCTCCCTGGTTTAGCAAGGGAAGAATCTGTTGCAGTGTAAGCATGTGGAAATGTTCTGATAGTATGTACAGGTTGAGGGGACGTAGATCTAGAATGGGCCTGAGAGATCCGTCCTTCTTTGGAATAAGGAAGTACAGGGAATATACCCCCGTGCCTTCCTCCCCCACCGGCACGAGCTCGATTGCTCCCTTTTGCAGCATCACCACTACTTCCTGCTGCAATAAGAGCAAGTGCTCTGCGGACATAGGCCGTTGCCTTGGCGGGATGTTGGGTGGAGTGGACTTCAACTCTAGGCAATAACCATACTGGACTAGTTGTCGCACCCACCTGTCTGTGGTGATGTTTCTCCAGACGGGCAGGAACTGCTGCAGTCTCCCCCCGACAGGTGTTAGGTGGTCGGGGGGCAGTGACAGAGAGTCACTGTTTGCTTGGAGTAGAGGTGCGGGAGCTGTTGTTTCCTCTGCCGCGACCTCTGTTGCTGTTATTCCTGTAACCTCCCTTGTTCTGTTTAGTGAACGAGGATTGTGCCCCACCTTTTGCGAACTGGGATTGTTGACCCATTTGTCCTCTGGTGACTCCACGTGCACCTGAGCGACGAAAATTGCTGCCACGAAACTGTTGTGACTGTAGGGCCCCCATAGACTTAGCAGTTTCTGTGTCTTTCTTTATTTTCTCTAGGGTGGTGTCAACATCCGGACCAAACAGACTATCAGGATTGACTGGCTGATTAAGAATTGTTGTCTGAATATCCGGTTTAAACCCTGAGATGCGGAGCCACGCTTGTCGTCTCAGCATAACGCTAGTGTTGATAGCTCTAGCAGCTGTGTCCGCAGCGTCAAGTGCACACTTGATGGCTGCGTTTGAGATTAGCTTCCCTTCCTCAATAAGCAGTTTGGTGCCCTCTTGGAACTGTGGAGGCAGGTGTTGTACAATCTGTTCTAGGGTGTCGTAGTGCGCCCTATCATAACGCGCCAAGAGCGCCTGTGTATTGGCGATGCGCCAAAAGTTTGATGCCTGTGCAGCTACTCTTTTGCCCCCTGCCTCCAGCACTTTGGATTCCTTATCCGGGGGAGGAGCTTCACCCGTAGTCTGGGAGTTGGCACGTTTCCTGGCATTGGCGACCACAAGAGAGTCCAGTGGCAATTGTCCCCGAATGTATGCGGGGTCTGCAGGTGCAGGTCTGTACTTTTTTTCAATGCGAGGGTTGACCACTCTCGCTCTCGTAGGCTCCTTAAATATGTCCCCAGCATGCTTGAGGACTCCTTTAAGCATAGGCAGTGTCTTTACTGTCCTTTCAGAGACTGAAAAAGTGTCGAAAAGGAAGTCTTCCTCAACAGGGTCGGCATGCATGTCCACATCGTGATTGGCTGCCGCCCTTTCGAGTAGTGCATGAAAACCTGCTGAATCCTCAGTCGGGGATGCCCGTGCATTAAAAGGCTGCGGGTCCTGCCCCGCACCTTGGGTGTTCTGGTCACCAGTGTCATCATATGAATCCGGTTGCACATCAGGTTCATTGATTGGGAAATTGTACTGCTCGTCCTCATCATACCCCTCACCCGCAGAGTGTTCTGGGGAGGGAGTAGGGCTCCGTCTCGGAGGAGGCTGGATCGGTTCCGTGAGGCCTGAGGCGTCAAGGGGCACCCTCTTCTTCTTTAGTGGGATGACATAGGGGTCCACTGGCTCCGAAGTGATTTTCCTCTTATAGAGGGTCAGTTTGCCTGTGTCAGCGTCGATGAAATGCTCCGAATCGTCCTCGGATTCGAGTACCTGACGTGGAAGTGGGCCAGTCGGTGAAGAAATCACCTGTTTCGGTGCCGATTTGGTTGAAAATGCTTTTGGCGCCTCCTTCGGCGGCAAAATAAAGAGAAGTTTCCCAGACGGCTTCTCTGGAGTGTCTTTTCGCGGCTGCGTTGATGGTATCGGAGCCGACGGGGCAAAGGCCTTCTCCCTGATTCTTTTCAGTGATTCGGCTATGGGGGACGGCACACTCACAGTTTGTGTCGGCGCTGACGAGGATGGTCTGATTTTCCCCTCGGATCCGACGTCCTTGTGGGCCTTGTGCGATTTGGGCGCGGATCCTGTCTTTACCGCCTCCGATTCCTGCGTTCGGGGCACAGACTTCTTTCCGTGTGCCTGCGTAGCCTCCTTGGAGCCGACTTTGGCGGGTTTTGACGGCGTCGTAGCCGCTGTCCCGTGCCGACCATCTTTCTTGGAGGACCACTCCTCTGGCGTCGGTTTCGATTTCGCAGCATCGGAATCGACGGACTTCTTCGACTTCTGCGGACCGGAGGTCGACGGAGTCGATGGGGTAGAGGGCACCGTCGGTTTCACCGGCACGGCAGCCATCTTAGGGACACTCGAGTCCTTAACTTTCGGTTTCGTTTTCGGGTCGGCCATTTTAGGTGTTGTCGATCCCGATGGTTTCGGTTTCGAAACAGTCTGCCCAGCAAGTAAGTCCGTGGCCGGGCCCGAAGGCGGGGCTGTGGCTTGCGGCAACGGGTCTTGGGTAAGGCCGACAGGCGATCCCGTGTCCCGGTCGGTATCCTCGTAACCTTCGGGGCAGAGCTCGTCCGCTGAGCTATCCGCCGCGGCCCCATAAATCTCATCGTCGTCTCCTACCTCGTCGACGTATTCAAGGCCTTGACCCGCGACTCCGTCGTCGTCTCCCGGATCCGCCTCGACCTCCGTCTCGGGTGGGGAGATTTGGAGATGATGACCCTGGTCCTCTTCGTCTTGGTCGCCGAAGATGTTCTCCGGATCCGGGGCCGCTTGTTTAGCTTCCATGCGCATCGCGCGCCGAAGCTTGAGAGTCTTCTTTGAGCGGAACTGTGCACACAACTTGCACTTGCCGTCGTCGTGGTCAGGCGAAAGGCATTTGTTACACACGGGGTGTAGATCGATGTGTGGGTACTTGGACCCACAGAGCGGGCAGTACTTAAACGGGCTCCGCTCCATGTCCGAAAAGGCTTGCAGTCGTGTCGCGATGAGAAGGCCTCAAAGTTCCGAGAGCGAAGAAAACTCCGCTTATTCCGGCTCCAAGAGACGGAAGACTCGAGACCGTGCGCAGACAATACCGACGCAAGAAAATCGAGGCCTTTTGGCCGCTAAAAGTTAGTTTTTCTTGGTTCCGACAGTAAGACGTCGAGACCACATCCGAACCCAATGGCGGAAAAAAACAATCTGGGGATGGAGCCGATGCCCATGCGCACTGTAGTCCAGGGGAGGAGCCACCTATCTCAGGATACTTCGAAGACTCTTCCAGGACAACAATGTGCAATCATCCGAGCCCAACACTAGGCGGCGATCTAATGCTAAGATATGAATTTAGCAGCCCACATGCCTCGAACATGTGTTATATACTCAGAAGATGATTAAGGATGTCTTTGCAGCACATCTAGGCGAAGTCTATATTGAGGCTCTGTACGCAGAGTTTTGACCAGCTCCTGGACTATTTAGAAGATCTACTGCTACTGCAGCTTTCTGGAGAGGATCGAGAATTATTTGGGGCCCCACTGTTGAGGCAGGAACTTTTGACTTCAATAGATGTGCTGAAGAATGCTAAATCATCGGGCAGGGAGGGGGTGCAGGCAGAGTTGTATAAAACATTTGCAAGAACTTTAGTGGATCGTCTGCTGCTGGTGTATAATGAATTCAGATTCTATGAAGAGGCTCTCATTGTAATGATATCGAAGCCCAGGAAAAATTCCCTCGAGGCGGGCTCCCATCTCCCTCTCTCCATGTTGAACGTAGATTTGAAAGTGCTCAGCCATGTCCTGGCGTCTCAGTTGCTCTTGCATTTTCCTTGGTTGGTTCACTCGGACCAATCTGGATTTATAACCCACCGTAAAACACTGCGGAACTTCCGCTGCTTGGCAAATGTGATACATGAACTGATCTCGCATAGGATCAATATGCTCTGGCCTTCCTGGATAGAGCAGGCATTTGACTCAGTGAGGTGGAATTATGTCTTGCAGGTCCTGGATAGGCTGGGGTTGGGGCACAATTGTATATATTGGATTAAACTCCTTAATAGCTGCCAGCATGTGAGAGTACGAACAGGCAAATATGTACCTGCTGAAATCCTATTACAGAGGGGCACCAGACAGGGATGCCACGCCCCCTATCCACATTGTTATTTGCCCTGTCCATAGAGCTTCCGGAATGTCACCTCCGTCAAGCCCTACATTTATGGGGAATAAGGATTGGGAATTTGGACCATGTAATGTCGCTTTATGCAAACGATGATATGATATATTTATGGCACCCTGATATATCATGTCCAATACTACTAAATGTAATGTGTGAAAGCTGTGAATCTTAGGGACTTCGTGTTAATAGAGAAAAATCGTCATTTTTTTTCTTTGGTACTGTTGCAGGGCTTGTCCCTCTCTTGGTTGCCAGATATTGGGATAGCGTGGCAGGTAGATTGTGTCAAATATCTGGGCATGTACATCACCCACGGGGAACTAAAGACATATGACCTGAATATGGGATGGGTGATTGCCAATCTGTGCCCTTCCATAGCATTTTGGAACACATTGAAACTGTTCCTGATTGGGAAAATATCACTCAAAGATTGTGATACTGCCCCGTTGCTTATATGTCATGCAAGGGGCTGTACACGAGATGCCAAGAAGGGTGTTGCTAGAGCTTGACCACCTGCTGGTGGAGCTCCTATGGACTGGTGGACATAGTAGGGGAGCCTTAGAGCCCTCCAGAGGAAATAGGATAGAAGAGTGATTGGAGTTCCGTATCTTGAGCTTTATTTTTTAACGACACAACTACAACATACAATACATTGGCAGATGGTGAACAAAACTGGGAAAGGGCCCTACTGGAAGGCACACAGAATGGCCACCAACTAGGGGCGTTGCTGATGTTAGGTTATGCGATGCCTGACATGTTTCCACATTTGATTCTTCTGATGGGCCTATTACGGGAGGGTGCGGGGAGTCTTGGGTAGGGTGCCATATGCTCCAGAATTAGATGTGTGCATAGGGCGCCCTTGTGAGCAAATGTCCCATACCATGACAGTAGAATGATGGCAGGAGGGTGCTTGTCTAATGTTTTCATATTTATATCCGGCTGGTTGCTTTATAACCTTGCCAGATGCAATAGAGACGTTTGAGTTAGGACAAAGGCAATTGCTTCAATATGCTAAACTAGCAGCGAAGGCTCGGCAACTGGCCGTTGTTCCCTGAGGTGCCGGAGTCCTCACAGGCCTTGGCAGTGCTCCTCTTTATGGCGGGGGGACGTAAGTTTATTACACAGGTATACCATGCGCTCCGTGAGGATAGGCATCTGGCTGTGCTCTGGATAGAAAGAGTCTGGCTGGCAAAAGTGGTTAGCACTTTGAGCCTAAAGAGTGAACTAATATTCATGCAGCAGTACGTAGGGTGTTCGTTAGTGCACAGTTTAAATTAATTCAATACAACATAGTGCACATAACATCTGTCTTCAAAGAGGCTTGAAACAAGTAATCAATCCAAGTCGTCAAACTGCCCTAGGTACGGGACTGGAATGGCGGACTTTTTGCACATCGTGTGGCAATGCACTGATATTACTCTATATTGGGTTGAGATATTACAGCAAGTACGAGAGGTGACGAAGTGAACTGAGTTTTGTACTATTAAGCAGTGTATACTGGGTCTCTTCTCCCATAACCCGAAGAGAAAGTTAAGCTGCTGATTCACTATGCTGGCGTTAATAGTTCCTAGGAGGCGCATATTGATTCATTGGATCAGCCCGAGTTCCCCTAGAGATTTGATTATATGGGCTTAAGCAGAGAAGGATCCTATGCTGCAGAGTTGGAGAGACAATAGGGTTGTGGACAATCTACACTCCTGGGGTGATATGACCCAAGCATTGCTGGAGCCAGTTGAAAGGGATCCAATGGAAGAGACTGACTCAGGAGTTGCAGAGATAGACTAAACAGACAGGCAATGGTATCCCTAGTGGGGGCTTGAATAGGGTGTGTGAACTGATGGAGTCGGAGGGAGGATTGAGCTATAGAGTAATGTGACCTCCTCACTTGAGAAGTGGCAGGCAATCGGAGGAGGGGGAAGGATATGGGTGGGAAGGTAATAGTTGGGCATTTTATTGATTGCTATTGGGTATTTTACCTTTCCAATGCATTTACCACTTCATGGTTACGCAAGATTTTCCTTATCAGATTCTTTCCCCCTGGATGCAGGATATTCACAACAATAAGTCTTTGTATTGAACAGGACTATTGGTTGTGCAACTGAATATTGGATCTGTGCCCAGGAGTGGGGTGAAATTACGATTGTTTTTTCTTTGTATTAGTGCATTATAGGCGTTGAAAATGCAGGATGGCATAGTGGTCTATTGATCGCTGGTGTGGAATATAAATTGGTGAGCTTTTTCCGTGTACTTTGAAAAGCCAATAAAAACACATTTTAAAAGAAAACTATCGACCATCATTGGTGCGTTGTGCTTTTTGGCCCTCGATCTACTTAAAGCCTTAACAATTCTATACTCCAGATCGCCTTACTGGATTTTTGTCATTTTGTTAACTCAATTTTATTCTATTTTTCTCATTCGGTTTGGGACTTTTATTGTGCTGCATTTCACCTTTACTACTGTTTTAATACTGTAGAAATACTTTACACATTGCCCTGGGTTAAACCTATCTGCTCTGGGCAGGGTTGTGCTCTGGTTAGTTCAGTGACTTTGGAAAGTTCAACCTAACCAGGACTGCGAAAATTGTAAAAAGTGGACAGTATTCCACCACAAATAATAATTCAATGTCATCCAGTGTCCAACTAAAGATCGTTATGTAGACTTGTGACCATATATGAATCTGGTGCACATTTGGAAAAAAACAGTATATTCTTTTACATTAGGGTTGTAATTTGCATTTTCAAAAGCAAAGTTCAATATAACAAACAAAAATGCAGAGCTTCTACTTGTGTCAACATCTGGATAACTGGGCCTAAAGTGCTTAGGTTTTGCTGGTGTAAACACACTGCAGTATGCATGAAACCCCAATGCTTACCAGCAATTGATTAATCTCATTGCAAGGTTGTAGACAAACACAAATTACCAACAAAACACATCAGACAGAACACATGCTACACAGAAAAGTAATGGCATAGACAGGCGTGGCCTAGGCAGCCATAGAGTCAGTCGTCTGAAGCCGCAATAAAGGCCTGCAGTAATGAGGATCCTGATTGCCCCCACTTCCCATAGACCCCAGCAGTTGGGGATGTGAATCCTCCGTTTCTAGCCGGCTGCATTGGAGTACTTGGTGACAGGCCGAGACCCGCCGGGATGTGTAAGGGGGCCGTGGTGGTCTTGCACAGGCAGCAGTAATGACAGCCACCAGGGACACAAAATCCACACAGGAGAGGCCCCTGACTATGACAGCGGTCTCTGCAGCTTGTGGCTCCTAGCGGCTGGGCGATCCCCGGCCCAGCGGCTGGTTGACGGTGGGCACTCGGCTGAGATCCGCCTGGTTTTTGGAGAGGACTGCAGTGGGCCTGTGCGACCTGTGAGGATAGCGTCAGCCAGGGAGGCTGGGCCTGTCGTGGAAAGACCACGGCAGTGGCTCTCCTGTTTAGCCACGAAGCGGGAAGAAAGTTACTGTGCCTGTTGAATCCAATCGAGGTTGGGAAGCCTGGGGGCAGCATACACGGGCCAGTTTTGGGAGAAGGACTTAAAATAGAGGGTTATGTAGGACTTGGACTACGAAACACTGGGACTTGTCAGAGGTGTCTGGAGGTAGCAGACTGGTGCATCAGTGCGCCCCGCATTGCTAGGGGTGTCAGCCCCACCCCTACTACAAGGACGGAAGACAGGGGAGAACTGCCAGAGGGGACATTTGCCCCAGAACTTCTGGGTGACGACTGGGGGTATTTGGTCTCTCTCCAGGGGACAGTTTCAGCTGCATGGAGGGGCCACGCTCCCTCTGGAACGTTGCTCGTGTGAGAAACTGAGTCCAGTGGCTCACCTGGGCGGCCGGGAGTAGTTCCTGGAATGAACACTGGCCTCACTGCGCAGAGAGTCTAACAAGCAAGGGGACCCCGGCCAGGATAGACCTGTTCCGAAAGGGCTGAACTAGACTTGGCGGCCCACACTGCCAACATACTGGCAGCCATTCAGGATACCAAACATACTCTGGAGCAGAAAATTGAAGCGGTGGCGCTAGATGAGGGTCACAAAAAGTTGGCAGATAGGACAGCCACTTCAAAATCTACGCTAGCGCAGCTGCGCCAGGTTACGGATAACGACGCCAAGCTGAGAAAACTGCAGAAAGAAGTGGATATCCTTGCAGCCAGACTGGAAGATGCCAAGGGGTGCACAAGGCACAACAACGTTCGCTTGTTGGTCGTACCAGAGCGTGCAGAAGGGTCTAGTACTGAACTCTTTGTGGGGGCAAAGGTCGGTGGAAACATTTTGAGGGGAACGTTTCAACCCTTTATATGGTGGAACGGGCACACCGGGTGCCTGAGAAGCACCTCATTCCAGGAGCGCATCCCAGGCCCAGAGAGGCAAGTTTTTTAAATTTCAGGTACAATATTCTACAGCGTGCACACTCCCATGTGCCCTTGCAAGTAAAGGGCCAACCAGTCAATATTTATCCGGTCTATACTGCAATGGTGCAGCACCAAAGGGAGACTTTCCTAGAGGTAAAGTGGCACTCAACATAAAACCGAGGCGACCTAGCCATTGGGGAGAACCCCCAGCACAAGGTGGCAGGGCGGGTGAAAAGGGATGGAGAGGGTTTGGAGTTTGCAGTATGGTGAGTCGATAGCAATACGTTTTGATGTGAACGATGTGCTGGGGGATCTGTATGCGAATCCCTGCAAGGATGGGGATCAGGCCTTTTAACAGGAGCGGACACCTCCCACAAAAACATATCCTGGAATGTTAATGGACTAGGCAATAAACTGAAAAGAGGGTTAGTAATGAAGTACCTGACACAATATTCCCCATACTTTATTCTGCTTCATGGAACAACTCTCGTTGGTAATAACTGTAGCTTTCTGGACAGAGGGAGATATCAAACCCTAGTCCATGCTGGATATTCCACAGAATCAAGGGGACTGGGAATCTTAATACGTAGATCCCTACTATTGCAGGCGGCCAGGACATGGGCTAATCCTCGGGAATGCTGGACGGTGGTGGAAAGTGTCTGGAATGGAGAGAGGTTGATAGTGGCATCCTGGTACCTCCTTCCAGGCAGGAGAGTCTGAAGTGGCTGGGGGACTGGCTGGTTGACATCCCTGATGCCCTGTTGGTGATGTGTGGGGACCGCAATCTTACTTTACAAGGGGACATGAATAGGGTGCTTCAACCAGAAGGGGAGGATCTATGCCTCCGCAGATTCACAGAGGCCCTGAGGTGACTGACCTCTGGAGGGCTGCACATCCCGGGGTCAAGCAATACTCCTCCTCATCCAACGCCATCTGCTTCCTGGCACCACTGGAATTTTTGTTTTTGTGGCACAGACCTTCCAGGATAGGTTTAGAAATACAGTTTTTCACCCGAAAGGTATCTTAGATCACTCCCCATTGACAACTGAACTCTAGCACTCAGACGGCCATGATGATTGGCGGTAAGAACCCTGGGAGTTGACCGACTGGGCTACTCAAAAATATGTGAATGAAGCAATAACTGATTTACATGTTAATAAGGGATCAGTGGCCTCAGAGGCAGAACTTTGGGAGATCTATAAAACAATATTGAATAGTTTTATAATCTCCCATGAGGCATGCAAGAGGCGGGATAGTCTGGCCACAGTACAGGAAATGGAGTAACAGCTACAGCAGGGGGAAGCTACATATGTGGTGGCACCAAACCCTGATTTGGCTTACCCTCTATCCCGGCTCAGAGAACACTACAGATAGACGTTGCACCAGAAAGACAGGACACTTTACAGGGTGAAACAGTGCAGACTTTACGAACAGGCTGATAAGAGTGGGGACATTATTGGCTTGGTTAAGCAAGAAGGTAGAGGCCAGAGGTGGATTCACAGGATCCGTACTTCCCATGGTGTTTTGGTTGAGACAGACTAGGGTATAGCCTAAAAGTCTGTACAATATTTTCACAACCTATAAGCTACAAGCCCTTCCGTGGAGGCCAAGGAGGGTAACCTTCCTGTCACACACCTGGAGAAATCGGATGTGCACTCCCTAGAGCAGGAATCACAGAACGGAAGATTGTAGAAGCCCGGTCCCAACTAAAAATTAGAAAGTCTCTTGGGCACAACAGGTTCTGGTAGAGTTTTTTTTAATGTGCTAAGATGAGAGTGATTCCAATACAGAGAGCCTTTTTTTTATCCTCATTTGCCTTGCCCTCCTCTTAATTAGCCTCCAACTGCCATGCGCGTCTTAAATCAAAGTGCGTAGTTGTAGCTGCACCAGAAAACGCGATTAGTGAGAATCGGCAGAAGATGACCCGAAGAGGTACAGGGGATGACTCCATACTTGGTATTAAAACCTGTGGAACCAGCCATAAAACCGAGAGGGGGGGCCTAGTTCTTGGAGTATTGTGGCATAATCATTGGACCGGGGGGAAACATTTTTTTTTTTTTTTTTTAAACCCCGGCTATTGTCTCCACTGAACCATCAAGTCCCAAAAAGCCACATTACGTGAGCTGCACGATCTCAGCATGTCTGTCTTGGATGTTTCATACAGGGATGACAACCAGTTTGCGTGTGTTGGTGCCGTATTTTCTATCCAAAACTTACATATCTCTCTTCTCGCGAGTAATACTGCATAGAACAAGAATGTCCTTGCATGACCCTTTATACTGTTGTCCCATTCAAATATAATAAGAGATAATGTAATGGACACCGAGATGTTAAGAATGGAGTCCAGAGTCTCTTTCACTTCATTCCAGAACTGTGTTATGCTGGGACAATCTTTGAACATATGAATGTCCGAAGCCGCAATATAATTGCATTTATTGCATTTCTTTCCTGGAATGAATTTAGACAGTTTTAGGGGGAGAAATAGGCTCAATATATCGTAAAAAGGTGGTTACGCCTTAGCCATGCAGGTTTAACACTTTTATATAGCAGGGTGCAGGATTTCTGCCATATGTCAATACTTTGGGCCCCAAGCTCTAATCCCCATAGTTGTTCCGGGAGAATGAATTCTCCGCCTATCTCTTCTAGCAGATTCCAGTACCACTGCGAAACTTCTTTACCCACTCCTGGTCGTTCTACCAAGTTTTGTTCTATGGTACTGCTCTTCCCAAGTGTTACACCCGACCTAGCCAGTGCTTTCACCCAACTATCTAGTTGTATAAACTTGAACCTCGAAAACTCTGAGCCCAGTTGTTCCCGTAACCCGTCCCAGGACCTCAGTGTTTCGCCTACAAGCAAATCACCCCAGGTTGATATTCCTCCATCTCTCACCGGAATTGCCAGCCTATCTTTCAGACAGAGCGGTAACCCGGGAGATTCCCAGATAGGTGCATAATTTGAAAAATACGGCAAACCTAGTTTTTTCCTTATTTGTGACCAGAGAATCGCCTGGGACATAAGAGTTTTTAGCTTCACTTTCTTGAAGTATTTCTGATCCCCGAATTTAAACATGAAACCGTTAGTTGGTATAGCAGCACCAGACAACATGGCTTTAAACATTACGCCAATAGATGTGTTGGATGGAACTTTTAAAAGCATTCTGGAATGGGACAACTGAAAGGCCCAGGCATAATACTGCAAGTCAGGCAAGGACAGTCCCCCCTTTTCCCTCCTCCTCCTCAGTTTTTTCCATGCTACTCTCGCCGATTTATGGTTCCAGGCGAAGGAATTTTGCTCTCTCTGACACTTCTCCCAAGATTTTGTTGTCGAATGCGAGGGGATGGTGGGGGGCGTGGCTTGGACGCCGATCGGGATGGCGGCGTGAGCTCGCTGCTCCGCGCGGAATCCCGCTAATTCTCCTGTTTTTCGGGACCCTAGGCGACCCGGAGACGACGTTCCTGCCCTCTGAAGGGTGAGGGGACTGCTGGCCGTAATCGGTGAATCGCTGGGGGACTGCTGGCCCCGAGGAGATCGAGGAAGAGGCGGCCGAGGTGTAGCCCGGGGTGTGAAGAAAATGGCGGCGAGGTGGTCGGACGGTCCCGAGCTTCGGCCCTGAGTCCGGCTGTCGCCAAGCAGAGAAGGACCCTGCACCCGGCTGCTCGCAGCACTGGGATTGGCGGCGCGACGTCCTGAGACCGGGGGACGCTGCCCGACTCACCCAGGAGATCGGGGGTTCTCGTCGGCCGCCGTCCCACGACTCATCCTCCCCCCACGGGTCCAGTGGGGGTGACGGACCGGGGCTCATCCGACTGGTCATTGTTTTTGAGACCATTGGCGGTGGCATTGCATTGCCCGGTGCCCGGTAATCAGCACGGACCCACGAGAGCGCCCGCAGTACGGGTGGCCGGACTTGTGACGCAGCACCCTAACATGGCGGCGACCGGAGGGCCGATGCCCGGGAGCCATGAGGGGGACTCGGCGACATCGGCCCGGCTGAGTGAGAGTCCCTCCCCGGAGCTTGACCAGGAACAGCGGCTGAACCGGCGCTTGGATGCCATCCTTGAGGCGATCACCTCCACCAAGGAGGCGTTGCACAACGACATTGCCCAGGTGGCCACGGGCCTGGGGCTGCTACGCGCGGACCACGCAAAGCTGGCGGATCGGGTCAAGGAGCATGACCAACTGTTGCTGGACCTGAAGCCCTCGGTGGTGACCGCGGAGCGCAGGATTACAGACATTTTGGCCCGACTGGACACTCTAGAGCGGAGGGCGGAGGATGCCGAAGGCCGCAATAGGCGGAACAACGTGCGGGTCGTGGGCCTGCCGGAACGGATTGAGGGGGAAGATGTGGTGGCCTACATGGAGAACTGGTTCCGCACTGTGGTGGCGCCGGAGGGGCTTACTCCATTTTTCACTCTGGAGCGAGCTCACCGGGTGCCCGCTCGCCCGCTGGGACTTGGCCGCCCCCCCCCGACCAATGGTGGTGCGGCTCCTCCACTACAAAGACCGGGACCTCCTCATCCAGCGGGCCAGGTTGTCGGGCCCTTATGGGGTGGAGAACAGCAAAGTGACGATCTTTCCGGACTATACGCAGGCGGTCCAGAAGGCCAGGGCATCGTTCCTTGCTGTGAAGAAGGAGCTCAGGGAGGAAGGCATTCAGTACTCCTTGCTTTACCCGGCCAAGCTGCGGATTATCATGGATGGCACCACACACTTTTTCCAGACTCCGGATGAAGCTTGGCAATGGCTTGAGTCGTACAGAGCAGGGACGGACAGACCGCACCAAAGTAGGCGAGACCAACCCAAGCAGACCCGGGTGCGGCAGTCACAACGAATCAGGTCCCGTAACAGGCGCCAGCGGGAGAAGCGGGAGGCTCAAATGGCGGCGGAGAAGAGGGACGCACTCGCGGCGACGGCGGCCATTACAGGGTCAAAACAGAACAGTGAAAGGGCCGAAACGGACTCGGGAGGAGAAGGCAGCAGAACAGGAGAGGATCTTTCGGAAGCAGAGAGCCAGAAGGGGCCGACAGTGACCCCACAGACTTCGGATGAAATTTTCTGCGGCTAAGATAGACTTTGGCCTAGATCGGGACTTCATGGTAGGGTGATATCCTGTTGCTGGAGGGCGGGTCGCCGGGTGGGGGAGCTGAGTGTATTGGAGGGGATGAAGGGCGGGACGCGGGCTCCGCTAGCTGGGGTCGGCGGCGACTCACCCCCCCTAGGCCCTTAAGGTCGACTGTGGTGGAGACCACAGGATAAGTGTGCGAGAAGTTGGATCAAGGTTTGGATGGGGGCGGCCATTGGGTTCGTGTGCTCTGTCCTGGGGAGTGGGGTTTGGGGTATGTTTCAGTTTTGGGGTTGTTTGGGGGGGGGCAACTGCATTGGGGGGTCATGGACCGTTGGAGTTTAATTCGGATTGTACGGACTTGGTATGGGGACATTACCTAATTTGAAATGCCTAACGTGGAATGTCCGGGGGCTGCGGACTATGGTGAAACGTCACAAAGTACATGCATACCTGGTACGCAGGGGGGTTCAGATAGCTATGCTCCAGGAGACTCACCTCACCAAAAAAGAGTGCGCTGCCTTGCAGAAAAGATGGCGGGGCCAGGTTTTTGGCACCACTTATTCAGCGTATGCCAGGGGGGTCTTGATCTGGGTGAGGGCGGGGATACCCTTTCAGGTGTTGAATCAGGTAATGGATCCGGATGGCAGGTTTGTAGCGGTAGAGGGGAGATTATACGGACAGGATGTGGTTTTATGTTGTGTTTATGCACCGAACACGGACCAAGGCCGATACTTTGATAACCTCTCGGGGTCCTTGGCCTCTTTCCTGGCGGGTCCGATAGTGCTAGGGGGGGACTTCAATTCGATTACGGATGTGGCTCTGGATAGGTCCCATCCCCCCTTAGTAGACTCTCCTGTGCGCAGGCTGGCCGCGCACAGGAAGGACTGGCAAGACCGGTGGGGGTTGCTAGATGTCTGGAGGGAGAGGCACAGGGGAACCAGGGATTACTCCTTTTATTCCGCTCTACATGATTTACATGTCAGGATTGATTCGGTGCTTTGCGGGAGCTCCCTTGCCCCATTGATTACCCATGCTGAGTACCTTGCTAGGACGATATCCGATCATAACCCCCTGTTGGTACATATTCAATGGCAGAGGGAGCGCTCCGTAATACCAACATGGCGGCTTCGGCCGGAGACGCTAGAGGATTCTGTGTTCGCCGATGCGGTCCGGCAGGGCATTGATAGTTATTTCGGTGTGAATGAAGGAACAGCGACGAGCAGGTCTGTTGAATGGGATGCACTGAAAGTGGTGGTGAGAGGGGTGTGCTTGGGCAGGTTCTCGAATGCTCGAATGTCTGTGCTGAATGATTTAATGAAAGCGGAAGACACTTTGAGGGACCTGGAGCGCCACAGGCCAACTAGGCCGGGTATACGGGCCCAGTTATTGGAAGCGAAGGAAGCGGTAGCCGCGGAGACGGAACGTTTGCGCTGCTATGATTATAGGCAGTACATTGTCAGGGCACACGCAGAGAGGGACAAGGTGGGTACCCTCTTGGCCAGATTAGCTAACCCGGAACTTAGGGGTTGCCCGGTCCTCAGCATTATTGACGCGCAGGGAGGGATGGTGTACTCCCAGGCAGCTGTATTGGACCGCTTTCGGGGTTACTATGAGGAATTGTACCGGAGTCAGCTGGGAGTGGGGGTTCAGGACACCGTGGAATACCTGGGGGAGAGGCCGCTCCCGGTCTTGGACGACGACGACGCGGGGGACCTGGGTAGCCCGATCACGCTAACGGAAATTCGAGTGGCTATCAAACATATGGCCCGTAACAAGACGCCCGGGGTGGACGGACTCCCAATCGAGTTCTACCAGCAATATGTAGACGCTCTGGCGCCCAGGCTGCTGGTGGTGTATGCGGAGGCCTTCGAGAAGGGGGCATTGCCTGCCTCCATGCGGGAGGCCTTGATAGTACCACTCCTCAAGCCTGGCCGGGATGCCACGGACGTGAGGTCTTATCGCCCGCTGTCCATGCTGACGGTGGACTATAAGATCCTGAGTCGCATCCTAGCTACTAGACTGGTCCCGCTCATGACGGGCCTGGTGCACAGGGATCAGGCCGGGTTTATACCCACAAGGAGCACGGCGATGAATATCCGCCGCCTGGTGGGAATAATGGACGCCATCTTGGATGGGGAGGGATCGCCGGCGGTTCTGTCCGTGGATATTGAGAAGGCCTTCGATAGTCTGGAATGGCCTTTCTTGGATGGAGTGCTGGAGCGGTTTGGCATGGGCGATGGCTTTCGGAGGTGGACGAGAGTCTTGTATAATTCGGCGACGGCGAGAGTTCGATTGGGCGGCTTGGTGTCTGCCGCGTATCCGGTTGGCAGGGGAACACGACAGGGGTGCTCTCTCTCCCCTCTGTTGTTTGCCCTGGCGATGGAACCCTTAGCGGTCCATGCGAGGTCAGGCGATCGATATGCGGGAATAGTGAGTGACGGGCGGTGGCATCACATATCGCTCTATGCGGATGACCTGCTCCTGTACCTAGCTGACACTTCGGGGGCACTGGTTGGAGCGATGGATCTGCTGTCCGAGTTCGGCCGATTGTCAGGCCTTAAGGTCAATTGGGCAAAGACCTGCGTGTTTCCACTGAGAGCGGGATCTCCAGCCCCTAGTAGCGACCTGGGTGTGGCGTGGGAACCCTCTTGCATCACCTACTTGGGTGTCCGCATTTACCACTCGGCTGCTGACCTGTTGGAGGGTAACATTGGCCGTTGTGTCCGGTCCCTACGGGGCAGTTTGTCTTTCTGGTCGACCCTCCCGCTGACAGTCCTGGGCAGGATAGCATTGTTGAAAATGGTGGCGCTCCCCCGCTTCCTTTATTATTTCCGAACGCTACCTGTCTGGATTCCCCAGGGGGTATTTAGGGAACTGCGGTCAATGATTATTGGCTTTCTATGGGGGCATGGCCGACGCAGGATAGCCTTGAGCACGCTACTTCGCCCCAAGCTGGAGGGGGGCATGGCCGTACCCGACCTTGAGCTGTATTATTTAGCGGCGCAGTTGCAGGTCCTTACGCAGAACGTGGCCAGGGTGTTCCGGGGGCCGGAGGAGGACCGGGGTCGGGGGATACGGCGCCATGTGCTGTCGTACATTATTATGCAGCAACGGCTCGAATTACGGGCCCTCACCATGGAGGAGCGAACGCTTCGGCTGTGCTGGCAGAGGAGCCTCCGGAGGGCGAGGGCCTCGCGGCCTTATGCCCCGGAGATCCCAATTGGGATGTTGACAGCTCTGCCGCACGGAGGGGATTGGTCCCCGTTGCTGGAGTGGGAGGCCGCGGGGCTACAGGTGGTGGGTGACTTGTATATAGATGGGGCGTTGGCGCCGTTCGACGTGCTCCGGGACCAGTTCGGACTGCCTGAAGGGGGCTTCCTGCTACACGCGGCTGTAGTGTCTGCCATGCAAAAGCACTGGAAGGAGGGGCTCCTGGAACCTGCGACGACTATGGCGTGCCAATATGTGGTGATGGCGGCTGGTACCTTCAAAGCTGTGACGTGCCTCCATAATAGGATGCTGCACGACGGGCTGGAACCACTCCATGGGCTCAAAGCTAAATGGGAGGGGAGCATTGGCCGGCCCATACCGGATACGGCATGGGGCCATATCCTGCGACGCACGTGGAAGGGCACCAGGAACGCGCGCTTTCAGCAGGTTCATTTTTATGTGCTCCATAGGGCCTATCTAACTCCGGAGAAACTACAGCGGCACTTTCGGGTGCCGGATGCCTGTTGCCCCCGGTGCTCGTCCCTTGGGGCGGACATGGACCACTTGTTTTGGGGGTGTCCACAACTGGGAACTTATTGGGCTGAGGTAGGGGAACTCCTGAATGAAGTGACTGACAGGGAGGTAGACTTCGACATGGCGACGTGTCTCTTGCTCTGGTTCCCGCATACTAAGCACACCAAGGTGACCAGTAAATTCATAGATCTGGGTCTGATATTGGCTCAAAGGGAAATATCGTGGCACTGGAAGGCCAGGGGGGGTCCCTCACTGCGTAGATGGAAGAATGAGTTGCTGAGATGGTCTGACTGCGAGAGCGTGCTCCGGATGAAGCAAGCGGTGAAGTTGGGGAATGAGAAGGCTCTGGATGCGGCCCGTGCGTGGGAGTTAGTGGTACAGGCTCTGCGTGATGCTTTGGTTGTGGATGTGGACGGCGAGAACTAAGCCGCTGGACACCGCAGGGCGAACACAGCAGTATGTCATTCAGCACTGTAGTGGAACCATCCAATTCGGTGGAGCGATGCGCACACCTTTGCAGTTGCCAAGGGGGGGGGGGCGTTGGGGGGATTAGTTGTAGAGGGGTTTGGGGGGGGCCGGAAGCCATTGAAGGGTTGCTGGTGGGGGCCTGGAACTACTGGGACTGGGGGTATTGAGTGGCGGGAGGCCTGATTGGGTGGGACGGCCTGGTACGAAGGCCCATATAGCCTTGGGCAGGCCCCGATGGGGGCAACTACGTTGATACCATGGGGATGGCTGACGGGAATGTTGTTGCGGGTGGGGGGGTAAACGCAGATACGTAAATCGACCTTCCGCCGGGGTCCCAATGGGACGTACACTATGCTGTGCTCCTCCAGAGCGAACTGATGTGCCGCCCGGCCTCCGGGATGCGGGCTGAATGGCTGTGTACAACCGTGAACTGTTATTGGACGGGGGGGCCCGCAAGTGCACTGGCTGTTTCCTTTACCTGCTGTTTATAACTCTGCAATAAAAATATATTTAAAAAAAAAAAAAAAAAAAAAAAGAATGCGAGGGGATGGTATTAAAAATAAAAGTAAATTTAGGGAGAATATACATCTTTATCAGACTTATTCTACCGAGGATAGTCAATGGAAGATTAGCCCAAGATTTTAACAGTTTCCTACTCTCATTGAGCACTCTCTCTAGGTTGACTTGAGCAATTTTACCGACATCTTGTACTACTCAAATACCCCGATATCGCATTGAGTTGGTCACATCCAGCTGTAAATTGGGGATATTCCATGCCATGATGTCAGTTTTACTTGCGTTTATCTCATACCCCGAGATGCGGCCAAACTCTTCGGCTCTCTTAATAACCTCTGGAAATGAGGTCTCCGGATCAGAGGTAAGAATTAAAATGTCGTCTGCGTAGAGAGCTACCCGCCTTTCCCACTCCCCAAATCTGAATGATGGAATAAGTACATCTTCCCTTAAAATTTCTGCAAATGGTTCAATGTACAGATTGAAGAGGAGAGGGGAGAGCGGGCAGCCCTGTCTTGTACCTCTCAAGATTTTAAATGAGTCAGACAGTGTAACATTAATTAAAAGCCGTGCAGATGGTGCATTGTACATTAGTGCTACAGTGCGACAGAACTTCTCACCGAAGTTAAACTTCTTCAAGACAGCACCGAGATAGGGCCAATTAACCCTATCAAAGGCTTTGGTCGCATCTAGGGTGAGTGTTGCCAACGGAAGGGAAAAGGAAGAGGCAATATCAATTGCCCCCACAAGATCATACGTTAGATCGGATAGCTGGCGACCTTTGATAAATCCCTTCTGGTCCTGGTGTATGATTTCCCCCACTACTGAACCCAATCTAGATGACATGATGGAAGCAAAGATCTTGTAATCGCTGTTCAATAATGATATCGGGTGGAATGACCCACATAAAGTTGGGTCTTTACCTGGTTTGGGGATCAATACAATAGTGGCCTCACCCCAGGATCTAGGGGGGTCATGTCCCTCCCTCAAGATTCCATTGAAGAGGGCCGTTAAAATAGGGACAATTACATCTATCAAGGCCCGATATAATTCGCCTGGAAGCCCGTCAGGACCTGCAGACCTACCATGTTTTAGTGACCTGATAACTTTCCTCACTTCCGTCTCGGAAATTTCCATCTCAATCCCTTTGCGCTGTATAGTTGAAAGAGACGGTAAAGTTATCTGATTTAACCGTAGATCCCTTGTGTGCTGTTCGTCTAGGATATCATCCCTGTATATTTCCTCAAAGAATTCCCTAAAGGCAGTACTTATCTCTTGATTAGATATCCTAGCGGCACTCTCGCCCTAAACATTGATTTCTCTTATATAGTTTTTGGCTTGATCGGCCTTGACCTTCCAAGCCAAAATCTTACCCGCTGCTTCTCCAAATTCAAAATGAGAGATTTTACTTGCCTCCCATCTCTTCGTTACTCCCTCTTGTAATATGTTATCTAGTTGGTTTTTCAGGTCAGACATATTTTTTTTGATCTTGAGGTGTACCAATTGAGGCTCCAAGCCTCTGCTCAATCTTTCCTAGTTCTTGTTCGAGGTTTTTAATCTTCAATCTATATATTTTATGCTGGTGGGAGGATCTGTTTGTTATACATCCCCTCAAGAATGCTTTTAGAGCCTCCCAAACCTTGTCGAGGGAAGCTGAGCTCAAATTTATGTCCAGGAACATACTTGTTTCACTCATCAGATATGTCACTTCCTCTTGATCTAACAAGATAGTGCGGTCAAATGACCAGGAAGGGTGTTTAGTTTGAACTGGAAGTTTTAAATGAAATTAGAGAGCCGAATGGTCCGATAGGTGAGAGGGAATATAATTGATACTAGTTATAGAGTTTTGGAGGCAATAACTAAATAGCGCAAAATCAATCCTTGAGGTATGTTTGTATTTTAAGTTTCTAGAAGATATCCCTTGTGTATTACCCGCTTTTTCTCTCCATAAATCAGCCAGGCCTATTTGTTCCATTATCCCCTTAAGGGACTGTCTAGATTTAGAAGGGGCATAACCTCTTTGTCCACTACGATGGGTGGATATGTCTAGTTTTGGATTTCATACAACATTAAAGTCCCCTGTCCATATTATTGGGTCCGAAGAGGTCGTTAAATGGTTCCTTATTGTTTCTAAAAAGGACGTGTCGTCTATATTGGGACCATAATATCCTACTAGATTACACACCCAACCATTGATAGACATATTCACCAAGAGCCATCTACCACTTTGATCTTCCTTGTAATGAAGAATCTGAACCTTTGAAGATTTTTTGCAAATTAGGAGAATTCCTCTTATATTTGCGTTGTGATCAGTACTGATAAATTTATCTATCCATCTCTGCTTTTTTAGTATTATGTTGGCCTCACTTTTTAAAAGATGTGATTCTTGGATGACTGATTCTTGGATGACTATGATCTGTGCTGGAGAGTCTCGTACATATTGTAAAATACGTTCTCTTCTACCTCGCACGCGCAGACCATTGACATTCCAAGATAGGAACTGAACAGAGGTCACCGCAGGCTAGTGCGGCGCGCGCGTCAGACGCCGGATCCTAATCACCGCAGAGTTGCTGTCGCTGCCCTCTAATGGAGTAATGCTTTTGGGAGCGGAGCCCTGAATCTTCAGTAGAACCGGTACTGAATCCCCTGGGCGCTCGAAGCGGGGCCAGCTCGCACTTTCTTACCACAATTTCGACTTTTTGGTGTCTTTGTTGGCGGAGTGGGCGGCTCTTGTGGATGTGCCGTCGCGACACTCTTCAATCCCCCCCCCCCCGGCAGCCCACCGCCTCCTCGGAGCACGTGGCAGAAAGCAGCCGTGGAGCTCCGCCGAGGTCGTTCGGCGCGGGGGCAGCTAAGAGGTAGGCTGGGCTGTACTGGGGAAGCGGGACAGAGACTGTTGCAGCCACAGATTCCCTTGAAAGGGGCTCGTGACTCTGGAGCAGAGGCTGGAGTGAGCGATAGAGAGCAAGAGCAGGAGCAGGAGCAAGGGCAAATCGGAGTTGAACAGGGGTGTGAACAGGGGAGTGAGATTGGAGGGGTTTGCGATGCCACCGTCGCAATTTGTGAACAACTAGAGGAGGCTGCGGGGGCTACTGAGAGCAAGGAGGTATCAAAAGCATTAAAGATATCTGAACTATTCAAACCCAAAGATAAAGATAAAGTTAAAAACACCCCCTTTCGAAAAACGAATGTTAAGAGCACCAAGAGTGTGAATGAGCAGGTGGGAAAGAAACAGAGGTTAAGCAAGAAAAAACTACAACTTCCAGAATCCCCTTCTTTAGAAAAAATGGCGACAATAGAACCCTCCACTTCCACTTACTTAGATTTAGCAAAAGGGAGGCTCAATCAGAAATCTATTACCAAGGGGAAAAAAAGTAAATCAAAAAACAGCAAAGGTGGTCCACAAGGGGGGCCCAAAATCTTAAATTTGAATAGCAGTTCTGGGAAAATTACCCCCTCTCTGCGTTCATATTTCAAAGCTCTGCCCCAGGTATTGGATCTGATACCGGCTAATAATTCAGACAAAGGTGATAATATAAGTTCACCTTCTCTTCTCTTGCCCACAGAAATAAACTTGGACAATTACAACAGTAACTGTGAGCTTAAAATTCCTACCTCAAAAACAGATATGGCGGAGTTTCCACCTCTCCCGTCTCTTCCACTACCGAGCGTATCAGTAAATATACTAGAAAATGAAGGAGGGGCGCAAGTAGCGATACTCCGAGAAAACACAGAAAATTTAGTGGAGGGAGACGAGGGCGAAGGAGATAAAAGCAAAAGGCTCACCCACACAGAGTGCATTGGAAGCCCTGGCAGCTTCAATAGCTTCGATGAGAGAGGAGATTCGCAATGACTTTCTGATCTGTAAGGCAAATCAGAATGATATCCGGACGTCCTGTGAGGCATTAGAGAGGAAGGTGGATGGGCTGGGAGAAAGAACAGAAGTATTGGAGTGTTCTGTCGGGGTGATGAAAGCAAACCTGGAGGCAGCTGAGTCAAAAATTCAAATTTTACGCAGAGAAGGGGACGATATGAAAGAAAGAGTGGAATCCTTAGAGAATTATTCACGACGAAACAACCTGCGTCTCCTGAAGATACCTGAGGGAAGGGAAGGTGGAGACCTTAAGACCTATATAATTAAATTACTGAAGGAATCCCTAAACTTCGAGGAGTCAGTAGAGGAGCTCGATAAGGATATACAGAGAATCCATCGTGATCCCTTCCGGTTAAATCCCGGTAGAACTAAACCTAGGAAAGTTTTGATTAACTTCCTGACGTATTCTCTGAAAGAAAAAAGCCTTAATCTTGCGCTCAAACTAAAAACTATAAAAGGTCCTGATTTTCCTTTTGAAATACGCTCTGATCTATCTAAATCCACGCTGGATAGGCAGTGGGAACTGGGTCAGAGGATGGACAAGTTTAGAGCTGCTGGAGCAACAGTCCAGATGAGGTTCCCTGCATTTTTGCGGATTATGTATAATAATAAAATGCACAACGTCAGATCACCCTTTGAGGCCGATGAACTATTGGAATCCATCTGTAATCATTCCCAGGGCAAACTCTAACTGATTAGAACTATTAAGCTCTTGTTCTTATACCATACCGCTCACCCTTTCCAACTGATACATATTGAGAACAGAATTTAGGAACATCGTATCTTCCTGAACATTCTACTCAATGTCTCATACTTAACGCCTGGTACAGGGACCTGTAGTTAGTTTCTAGTATGTTAAGTTAGAAATAGATTCCGAGCTAGTTTAACGATAAGAAGGAGATATATGAAAAGAAAAAAAAGAAAATAAGAATATACACAAGAATTCATCAGATTTATAGGATGGAAAAAAAAAGGGGGAAAATAAGTATAAAGATCCTATAAGTGAAAAGAAGAAAAAAAAAGGAGGGAGAAAAATTGCAAATTTGTTTTTGCATATGTCTATGTTTTTCAGTTGAGGCAGGGGGGGGACTTTGCGGTGTGGGCGGAGAAGGCGTTGTAAGACGCAAATCCGGCCCTACATCTGGTCGGAGCAAGTATGGGAGGGTTCTCCAAGGGTGGGGTGGGGCAGGGGGAAGCATTAAAATGAAAAAAAATCCTCAGGAGTCAGGCCTTCCAAGACATGTTGTTATTCCAAATAGAAGAAACTGCCATTTTTGGGATAATAATATAATCATGAGTGGCAGGGAAGTGCGAATAGGGATGGATGTTGGAAGAATACAGAGAGCCTTGTTTTACATCTCGAGGTCGCAGGACAAACTGCCCAGGTACCTTTGACAAGATCCCATAGTGCTTATCCTTAAACCCAGCAAGGTGCAGCAGGAGTGTGCTTCATACCGGCCCAAATCTATCCTAAACATAGAAAACAAAATATTGGGCAAGGTGTTAGCAAATGGTCTATTGCAGGTTATAGACCTGACCCGTAGACATCACATTTGGCAGTCCACATTGCGCTCGACACCGATAAAGCTTTTGACTCCTTGGGAGTAGCCCTATCTGATGAACCTCCATAAGTAAATGGGCTTTGGGCCCTCATTCCTGTCATAGGTGCACCTCCTATACCGCAAGCCAACTGCAAGAATTACAGTTCATGATATACGCTCAAATTAGGCAGGGGCAGCCAATAGGGGGTGGCCGTTATCGCCTCTCCTATTTGCGGGGACCATTGGCGAACTTGATCAGGGGAGATGCACAGATCCCTAGTTGAGGGGGCTGCGTTGGGAAGGTGAGCAAAAGGATATCATCCCCCTTTACGCTGACAAAGTCTTGCTATACCTTGAGGATCCAGATGAGTCCCTTTCTAGGGTTGTGGAAAAGTAAATTTTGCCATGTTCTGTGTCTCTACGTGTCATCCATCATATGTTATGTGTGCATGACCAATATGCATATGTTATTCCCCATGTCCGATTCAAGACGCAATTACAGTTGTGTCCTCCTCTAGTATGCCAGTTTCCAGTCCTCGTGAATACTACGAATATCAGGCCTATGTAAAGCTACGTTGCCACGTTTCTCAGTGTGCACGTTATTTCATTATAAAGTCCCCGTTTCCAGGCCTCAACAGGGCCCGGACATCAGATTCAGCTCCTGTCTCCTGAACCCTCGCTGAGGAGCGATCCAGCCCCCACCTGTATCCTCGACCTTTCACTTACTTCCTGCCTCGCAGTGCCCGGTGCAGCTTGGCTCTGCCTCTGAGTCTGCCAAGACTATGTTATGATTCCAGCTATCAGTTTAGTCCTCCTTCTCTGCATTCCTAAGCTACTGAACTACATCAATAGTTTCCGTCATTGTCTAGCCTATGCGGCTCCATGTTAGGAGAAATACTGTATTTAATGGTCATTTAATATTCTTCATCACGCACTACATGTAGAATAAATGCATGGTCCAGTCTTAGAATCGAGTTAGCCTTTCCCCTCTTGACTTCTGGTTTATATCAACATGTTCTCTAAACATCAGATACTAGATACTGTTTAGGTACATGTCGCTCCGACCCTCCAGACTTTAGTCTCTGCTCCTAGCACAGAGTTCATAGCCCCCAGCTTCTCCTCGTAACACGTCATTGCCAGTTTGCGCGCACCACCAGGTTAGAGGTCCCGGCTCCTTAGGTAGCCCCCTCCAATGTTTCCGCCCCAATCATGACATATTCTGTTACGTCTGCACCACATGTCTATGTATACGCCCAGTTACACCTCTTTTTACTCTTATCTTTCGCGACTGCTACGCGTCACGCCTTCTGCTCCACCCACTGCTACGCCTACTGCAATGTAATGCTATGTGTTTGCGTTATGTATATATGCTCATGTATTGTTATTAAAAGGCAGCGCGCTCATCCCAGACCGAGCCCCAGCAGCTGCTGGGCCCTGCCATCCTATTCCTATGCAGGTTGTCCTGTTCCTGTCCTTATGCTGTATTAAACCTGCAAAACTCCTACTACCTCGAATCTTGACTCTTATTTATTGAGCTATCTGTTATGATATATGTCTAGTCAAAAATAGGGTATTATTTATTTATTTACCACAGGGTCCTGGAGTTCCTGATGGTCTTTGGCTCCTTTTCAGGCATTACTATTAACTGGGGGAATTCAATTCCTTTTCCCCCCTCACATCCTGACAATCAAAGGCAGGGAGCACTGGTATGGGAGGAGATGGGGTTTACTTATCTAGGTATCTATAGGCCAACAAGCTGACTCTATTCTTGGAAAAAGAATTGTGTCAGATCCTGGCTGATTTGCGTGAGGACGTGGAGCTCTGGCATAGTCTCCCCCTACAGAAGTATTTAAAATTATTTATCTACCTACGTTAGTACATGTCCTGCAAAATGCGTTACTTGAGGTTCCCAACTACTTCTTTAAATCAGTGGAGGCTGATACGAGAAACCTGCTCTGGAATGAGGTGGCCCCCTTGTGGCGCTGTCCGTCCTGACGAGATGACCGATGGACAGGGGGGATCGCATTTCCATTTATTATATCATTTATGTATTAATGGGTGGGTCAAATATTAGCAGTAAATGGCCCTTTGCAGCTCAAAGGGAACCATCTCTAACGGCAGATAGAACAGCAATGGCCTCCCAGTGCTATGTGGAGCAACTATATGGACCAGACATTGTTGTGAGCCAACCGGAGCCTTACACAGTGGTAATTTGAGCTTGGAAGCAGGTTGGGTGGGCAGGTTGACTTTTGAGATGCTGTTATGAGAATCTAGGGCCACGCAGAGATACATAAGGTGGTGGGATACAATCAGCGGGATCTGTTGAGAATTTCAAAGCTTGGTGACTTGGTGGGAGAATGGAGAAGGCTGACCTTTGAAGAGTTGCAGAGATATTATGTTCTCATGAAGGGCCAATTCCTCCATTACATGCAGGTGAGAGCAATCATGCACAGACCTGTCAAAGATGGGGTATTGAGGAGGAGAACCCTTTAGAATATAGAATATGGTCTGTAATAGTAACCCCAGAATCTCGGGGAAAGACAAGCACATGGAAAATAGATATGCATGCTAACCGACAATACACAGGCAGATACCCTGCACCCACCAAATTTCACTCCCACCATGATGAGCAATCATTCACTTCTGCTTTCTCCAAGCAACAGTAAGCAGCAAGACCCACGAGTGGGTATGTATCAGGAAGATGGGGTCTAGATGGAGAAATGGGTGCATGCATTGGAGGAAGGCAATGTGACACAAAGACACAGGGTCCACATGCTATCTATCTCCTGGCTAGGAGTGCTGTTGGAGAAAAGTAATTGCTTCAGCATTCACAGAGTTTTTGGCACTGCCTGAAATGTTTTCTCCTCGACACTTGGGCAGGAAGAGTGCCACAGGAGCAGGAGTCCTGAGGTATAGGGCTACTGATGGGCAGTCTCTCACTAACCCATAAAGAGATGCATCCTTTTAGTAAATGCACCTAAATCCAGCAGCAGCCAAAGTCATTGTAAAGCAGCAGAAGCAGCTCAATGAGAACTAGGAGTGCATCTCGGAGAGTTTGTAAATGCTGAGTGAGCATTTATGATGGTGGGGAAATCCTCATGCTACAGAGGCCATGTTACAACTGTCTGGAGCCCTGGGGAAGAGTCTGAAGGGAGGACTCCAATCTCAACTCATTACAAACATTAAAAACATTTGGGAAGGAGCTCATTTTGAAAAATCACAGTTGTCCACCTTTAACAATTGGAATGGACCTCCCTTCAGGGGCTTTTTAAGTGTCTCCTGCACAGCACTTCCAAACTTTCTTGAGAAGAAAAAGAGTCTTAAAAGGGGCTTAGAGCCCGCCCTTTTCTTACCTTTACTTACCATTGGTTTGTTCTCATGTCACTCTTGTTCCCTTGCTTCCTCTTGGTCGGTGCTTGCTCCTGGGCTTCATGCTTCGTCCCTGCGGTGGCGCACGGACCAAGTACTGCTTCCTTTGGCCAGTGTCTTCCACTGGCTGCAGACTCCTTCAGGTACTCTTTTTAACATTAAACGCTGACAAAGCCAAATAGCTTGTGCAAAGCTATTTGGCTTTGTTAACGTGCTTTTAAAGTTGACAATTTGACTGGTAATAGTCATCTCAAGGTGCTCCAACAAGACTTTGAAAGATACTTTGCAAGATAATAAAAGCTGTACTATTCTACCACTCGCCCCTGGATTGTACGAATTTTTTATGAGGAACATTATTATTATCCATTTGCAGTCATTGTCTACAGATTTGTATTTGTAGTTATAGAATCTTAAATAAGGTACTCCCAGATGAGGTGCTTTCTCATTGGAGGCGAACTATGGTTGTCTTTCCTTTTTCCTTTGTTGGAGTACGGATAAAGGGGGATGCAAAGTTATGTTTTGCAAATAAAGCTGTAATATTGGATGCTCATGTCTGCATTGACCGATGTTGGCCAAATGAAGTAAAAGGGGCGATACCAAAATGTATTTCAATAAATACGACATGGGTACAAAAAGATGGAGCTCGTCCCCTTGGAGGTATTAATGCCCTGCCTTGTCCAGATTAATTTTCAAGTCCAGATAAATGCTGAAACTGGACAGCCCATTATTTTACTGAAGTCATTTAGGCTTAAGTTTTACATAGTCGGAAAGGGGAGAGACCCGAAACCAGGCCCATGTTGTGTACCACTAAAACAGAATATTTCGCCTTGCACGGTTAGCAGAAAAGTAACCGGGCAGTGTCAAAGAACTTGAATGCCACTACTTCCAATACAGAACATAGTAGTCCCAAGAATATAAAATCAGGACTCTGATTAAAGAAGCATGAACGCCTAAAGAGATACAGGTTTGCATACACAAAGGTCAGCTCTAAATAAACTCACCAGATGGCTCTTCAGGCTCACTATCATTTTCTTCCTCAGGTAGGGCTTGTGGTTGAGGTGCTGGTACTTTCTTCTCTCGTTCAGCCTTAGCATTCCTCTCTTCTTCTGAATAATACTCGTCCTCTGAAAGGTTTGCAAGACTCTCGTCCATTTCTCTGTACTCCACCTGCAAGAACCATACTCACATTTACATACATTCATGTAACTTTGGTAATACTGATGATATTTGAAATGTGTTTATGTCTTAACATACAAATTATTTTACAAGTTATAAAAATATGAAGTACTGCAATATATCCTAATTATATTCCACTTTGTTTAATTATCTTAACCCAAATACTCCTCATTACAATTATGACGTTTCAAATACATTTTAAAAGAGAACACCACTCACTCTTTTCTCGATCTCTTGGTCCTTCCTCTCTTTTCTATCTCTACTCTCTTCCTCCTTGTTTAATAATATTGTTGTTTCTTTTTGTCGTTTGATGTTTTTGTCTAAATATTTTTCATGCAAATTACAATAAAACTGATTTGGAAGAAAAAAAAGAGAATACTTGATGTGGAAATGCAGAGGGCACTTTTTATTTTTTACTCACAGTCTGGACTTGTAGTGCCTCAATATGTTCTGAAGGGGGTAGTGACATGCCTGGCTGGGGTGATGGCATGGGATCTTCTCGGGTCTCCGAAACTACTCCTATTTCCCAGCACTAATGGGAACGGGGGTAATCGATATAAACGCCACCTGGTATTTTAGGGTCTTACACTGGCTAAACGAGACAGTGCCAGACATTGGAAAGCTAAGAACCCACCCCTACTGGGCATCTGTATGTAAGAAGGGCATGGATCTTCGATCTAGAGGATGCCAACAGAAACATTCCAAAATCTGTCAGGTGAGCGGATTATCGGGGCTTGGCACTTAATCCTCACCCTACGATAGACATGCATCTTGACGTATGGTCGGGATACACACAATACTTTGTAATTCAGAGATCAGGCACAAGAGAGGTAGCTGGTGGGAGGAGAGGACGGAATAGACAGGTTATAGAGCATTATGTTGTTTATTGTATTTTTCTTTTCTTCCTTGCCAATATATGTGGTTCAAGATTTGGACACGAAGCTATGTTAATGTATGAATGTCTACCTGTATCTTCATTTGGTCCACTGAGCCCATATTGTGGCAAAAAAATCTAATAAATAGGTTGTGAAACAAAAAAGGCAACACTTGGACATAAACGGACATCAGACTTCTTTGAATTTTATCCTAGTCTCTGAATATCTCTGTGCAATTCATTGCTCGAACTTCACCTTAAAAGTTAAGAGTCATGAAAGTAGCCTACAGTAGCATTACTTACAAAAGGAGCCCTCAAATTGACAAATACTTGTGTCTAACATCAACTGATTCAGTTACCTTAACCCACAGTGTGCGGTTCACCTCAACGGAGCAGGGCTTAGAAGGATGAATATGGATGAACCAACTTTGAGTGTAGAAACTATTTTTTCATGCACACTTAATGTTTAATGCAGTAACATCCTTAGCGAACAATTGCTGTCTCTATAGCTGCTACAAAACACAAGAGATGGTGGAGACACAGCAGGGAAGCCATCTCAGTGAGAGGAACGAAACAGAATGGTTGAGGATTTAAGGTTCCTGTTCTTCATCACCCATCTCTTACGCTTTAAATAATTGCTGGACCCATCTCCTATGCTTTACCTATTGCTAGCAGTATATGGTGGCTGCAGGGACTCAACTTATCGAACACACGTTCCCCGGGAGAATTCCAGCCTAGACACACTGACTTGACCATCGAATATATTTTTGCAAAACCATTCTAGGGGTTACTAGAAAGGATTGGGCATTAAGCACAGGCTGTATTTCCAATTGCTGATATATGCTTTAACTACCTTATATGAATAACTTTGGTGGAAGCATTATTGTTTGTTTGCTGTATCTTACTGTACAAGCCCCGGACGTCCTTAATGGACGCCTTGACTATCTGATGACTGCTGTGTCAGTTTCAAAATTGATCAATAAAAGCAAAATAGTTGCAATGGAAGGTGGAGGAGAATAATGGAGGTTGGCATTGAAGGAGATTTAGGCCATTTGAGTATTTCTGTCCTACTTAAATTAAGTAATCAAGTCAATTACAACTCTTGAAAATACAGGGAGATTTTGCCCTAAAATTTACCAACATGGTCATAACGGAGACAGAACCAACCTACAACTAATGACGGTTCTAACAGAATTGGAAAGGTTTCTGGCAGTGTTTGCTTGCTTTGTGTGGTCTTGAGAAAAAAAAACCTGCCCTCACCTGGAATTCATGGGCATTTGGGAAGGGCAGGGAGAGGATGGATCTTCCAGTTAACCAAAAAAACAGCACTTAACTAATGTGAATTCCTTTCTCCCGATACACCAAACACACACTATTTACAGACCTTAAAAGCACATCACTTAGCACTCAGACACTGGTATTCAGTTTCAAACATGCCTTTACTAAATGACTACGGCTTCTGCATCTCAGAAACAACACTTGCAAATACTGCAGATATCTGCATCAGAATATGTGCTTCCTGTAAGATGAGGAAAAAAGCTGGTGAAACTCCAGCACCAGCCAGAACAAGTGGTTAGGTTAATGTGTTGTGCAAATCATGCAGCAGACTTGAGGCAAAAAAACAATGTAACCTGGGAGAAGTAAGTGCCGTGGGATTAACAGATCTTCATAGCACTACAAACTGCACCTATTCTGGTTTTAGTTGCTAAGAAGCGTCAGAAGGAACTCGCATATATTTCAATCAATCAATCAATCAGTATTTATATAGTCTGGCTTATCACCCTGGGGGGTATCCAGGCGCCAAAGAGAAGTGAGCCTTAGTTGAAGGGCCAGGTCTTGAGTCCCTTCCTGAAATCGGAGAGTAAGGGGGAGGCTTGGAGGTGGGGTAGAAGGTCGTTTTAGGACTTGGTGAGGAAGAGAAGAAAAGACATCAGTTGCGGTTCTGCCGGATGCAGGGACGCGTGCGAGAGCAAAAGAGGTGGATCTGAGTTGTCTGGTAGGCTGGTGGAAAGTTAGGCGGCTGTTCCTGTAGAAGAGTCCAGCATTGTGGAGAGCCTTGGAGGCGTGGGTCAGCAGCATGAACTTGCATCTCTTCTGGATGGGGAGCCAGTGGAGGTTTCTGAGATGGGGAGAGATGCTGGTCCGTTTGTAAAGGTCGAGGAGGAGTCTGGCGGTGGTGCTCTATAGTTTGCAGTCATTTGGGGAGATGGGAGGTTGTTCTGGCATATAGAGCATTTCCATAGGCCAGTCGACTGGTAACAAGGGCTTGAGTCACTGTTTTCCTGGTGTTGACGGGGATCCATCATAAAATCTTCCGAAGCATGCAGAGGGTGTGGTAGAAGGAGAAGGCTACTGCATTGACCTAGCGCTTCATGGAGAGGACGCTGTCAGGATGATTCTGAGGTTTCAGGCGTGGTAGGTAGGGGTAGGCGAGGGTCTGAGCGGAGTGGGCCACCATGTATCATCCCATGTGGAAGTGTTCTTTCTAAAGATGAGCATTTCAGTCTTGTCCATTTCCAGCTTCAGGCAGTTGGATCTCATCCAGTCGAGAAAGGTCATAGCATTCTGGAACTTAACTCGGATTGTGGCGGTGTCTTCAGTGGAAGATAAGATTAGTTGGTTGCAGTCAGGGTAAGAGATGAGGACTTTGCAGATCATGCTCTTGGGGTCGGAGGTGAAGGGCGGGAGGCGGATTTTCTGTGTGCGTCCTGTGAGGAAGGAGGTGATCCACTTGAGGGTGTTTCCTCTGATGCCGATTTGGGAAAGTCTGGTACAAAGGGAGGGTGTGGTGACAAACTGTGCAGAAGGCGGCTAAGAAGTCGGCTAAGAAGTCTAGGAGGATCAGGGCTGCAGTCTAACCACTGTCAAGGATGGATCGGAGATCGTCAGTTGGGGCTATTATGGCGGTCTTGGCACGGTGGTTGGAACAGAAGCCAGACTGTGTGGCGTCAAGGAGGTTGTGTTCTTCCAGGTGGTCTGAGAGTTGACAGTTGATAGCTTTCTCCAGGACTTTGGCCGGGAAGGGGAAAAGCAAGGTTGGGCGGTAATTCTTGAGCATTACTGGGTCAGCAGAGGGTTTCTTCAAGAGGGATTTCACTTCTGCATGTCTCCAGGCATCAGGGAAGGTGGCTGTGGTGATGATGACCTGAGGAGGTCAGTGAGAGTGCTGCTGATTTCCTTCTGTCTCAGCTTAAAGGCGTGGTGGGGCATTGGTCTTCGGAATAGATGGAGGCCATGATCGCAGTGGTGAGCGGTGTCCATTCAGTGAGGTGGATGTAGGTGTTGCTGGTGCGAGTCAGGAGGTGGGTGAGGTTGGTGGTCTGCTGGTCGAAGTTGTGACAATGTCTGCTAGCTTACTGTGGAAGTAGTCCGCCAGGGAGTCGCAGAAAGTTTTGGAATGAAAAATTGTGATATCGGTGGCCGACGGACAGGAGAACCTCTGATCTGACAATACTGAAGAGCTCTTTCGTGTGATCAGTGCTGGCTTCGATGCAGGTAGCTAGGGTGTCCATTTTAGCTTCCCTGAGGCGGTGGTGGTTGTTGATGAGGGCCGATTTGAATGTGGTGAGGTCTGAGGGTGTTTTTGATAAATCACCAATGTCTCTCCAGTCTCTTACACTCATGTTTGAGGGTGCAGAGCTCTGGGGTGAACCAACTGACGTGCTTGGAGGGTTTCTGGTGCTTGTGGTTTAACACGTGTGAGGTGTTGTCGGTGCAGCTGGAGATCCAGTCGGAGAAGTTTTGGAAGGCTAACTCCAGGTTGCTAGTGGTGAAGGGTCTGGCAGCGTTGAGGGCGGTAGTCCTTTGGGTCTCATGAATCTGCTCCAATTGTCGCAGGCATGTGTGGTGGGTGTAGGTCGTGGTGAGCTGCGAAGGCGAAGTAGGCGATGATGTGGTCGTTCCAGGTGCTGGTGTGGCTGTATTTAATTCTGTCGCTGGCCGTGAAGATGGGGTTCAAGGTCTCTTGCACCGTGTGTGGGGTGGGTGACCAGTTGCACGAGTCCGATGTTGCTCATACTTTCCAAGAGGTTGTCGCAGAGGAAGATGTAGAGCTTGGAGTCGATTGCTGAGGATGAAAAAGCAATGAGCAAGGATTTATCACAGTCGTGCCCAAGGCTTTGCCATACTATAAACCCACAAAAGATCCACCATAGGGCAACTAGGTCTCTGATTTACGGGTACAATAAAAATAGGCAAGCATGTTTGATTGACAGGATGTGGGCTTCCCCCAGAGCAGTTATGATATGGAAGAGACATATATGTTTCAGACTTCACACTGTAAAGAAAGGGCCGGTGTCTCCTCCTAGCAAATCCAGTTCCTGTGTGAGACACACTGCACTCAAAGATGCACACTGCCAACATAGGCATGGAGTTTCCCAATGAAGAGGAGTCCCTCAAGCAGAGCGAGAGTGCAGGGGGCATGTCTAATGGGCTACCAATCAAGAGAAAGATACAAGGACCCAGTGACTACATTGTATTTGTTTTTTGTTTTTTTAAAAGCTTTATTTTGTTTTATTAAAGAGGACAGAAGAAAAGGAGCGACAATCCCGCATAACTTCCCACGCAGGGGGCAATCATAGAGGCAGAAGCAAGGATATTAAAGGCTAGAGAACGACCACAATCCAGCTCGGAAGGGTAGTCCCATTAGGCAGTAAGTCAGTCCATGCAGTGGCATAAGCGAACCCAGGTGCAAGAGTCCCGGTAAGGTGGAAAGCTCAGTAAGGTAGAAATAGTGTTACAGAGACACATCACCTGTTGTATAGAACCCTTTCATGCCTCAATTATCGTTCAGGGCGTCGCAAGAATTCAAACCAACAAAAACAAACCTCCCCCCTTTCCCCCTCCCCCCCCCAGTGGTGGTGACAACGTTCAGTCAGCAATTCATTCCGACAACATTCAAACCTGAAACAGATGGAGCCCGCACCGTGGATGGACAAACTGCGGACGGTAGACCCCTGGAAAGGAAGCGGACCAAGGGCCCCCAGCGAAACAAAGTTTTTGAAGTTGCCTAGGAAGATGTCCGCTACTCGTTCCATGCTCAGCAGTTTCCACAACCTCGCATGCCACAGGGAGATCGATGGAGCCTCCGGTTTCTTCCAGGCTGCAGCTAGAGTGAGTTTGGCAGCTCCGATACACAGCCACCAGATCTTCTTGTCCGCTCGGGTCTGGTGTTCGAGCCCAGGGTCACGGAGACCCAGCAGTACATGGGCCGTTGAGTCAGCGACAGGGTACCCAAAAATCTCTTTGATGTGGGATAGGATCTCTTCCCAGTATGGGCGGATGATCGGGCAGTCCCACCAGATGTGGCGGAAATCCCCAAGCAAACCACAGCCCCTCCAGCATCTGTCAGAGGAGGACGGGAAGATGCGATGAAGCTTGGCAGGGTGCAGGTACCAGTCCATGAGGGTCTGAAGATGGGCCTCTTTGAGTTCCACCGAGTGATTATGCACGGTGATGTCCCGCCACAGGCGCGACCTCTCCCCGTCCGAAATATCTCGCCCGAGGAGTTCTTCCCAAGTACCCATATAACGGGGACGAGGTGCCACGGCGGAGGTAAGCAGAAGGTTATAGAGGAAGGAGATAACGCCCTTCATGGAGGTGGTCCGCAAAATGAAGGCCTCAAAAGGGGAGGGGGGGGGGGGGGTCTCGTGGCCGCGTCGCTGACCTCAGGTGACGTGGCCCAATGGAGCAGCAGGACGTGACTGAAGCGCTCGGACATTGGGACTCCGTAGTCCCGCATACAGTTGGCAAAGGTAAGCGGAGTATAGCCATGAAACAGGTGCGTGAGAGCACGACATCCCCCCTCCCTCAAGACGTCAAAGGGGCCCTCCCGCAGCGCCGGCGGAAAAGCCGGGTTAAAGTGTATTGGCGTAAAAGGAGATGGGAATGTAGTCCAGCGTTCATCACCAGACACTGTGTCCCAGACCTTCAGGGTAGTTCCGGTGGGAGTACTAATGTATGCGTTCTTGGGCCTATCTCCCTTGGGTTTCCACGCCAAATCCCAGATCGATCTCCCCGCTACACTTCTGTCCATGTGTAACCAATGTTTCTCCGAGAATTGTTGGGACCACTCCACCAAGACTCATAACTGCGCGGCTTTGTAGTATAACTGCATGTCGGGGAGGCCCACCCCCCCTCCCTCCGCGGCCGACGGAGAGTAGCAAAGGAAAACCGCGCCCGTCCCCCCTGCCAGACGAACCGAAGCATCTGGGTTTTGAGGCGCCGGAAGAAATCAATCTCCAGTGGTATAGGGAGTGCCTGGAAGAGATAAGAATTTGGGGAGAATAACCATTTTAAGCGCGTGAATTCTACCCAGCCACGATATGTAATTCGGCTTCCAGCGCTCCAGGTCTGTCCGAGTCTGTTCCAGCAACGGGGGGAAGTTTGCGGAATACAATTTTCCTATCGAGGGAGTCAGCCGGATCCCCAAGTGCAAGATGGAGTTGGAGGCCCACGGCAGCGGCGTGAGCGGCCGCAAGTGGTCCACCTCTGCTAAAGAGAGCGTAAGGTTGAGAACGTAAGATTTATCGTAGTTTACCTTGAAGCCGGCCACTTCTTCGAAGCGCGACAGAACCTGCTGGACGTGCGGGAGAGACTGAGCTGGGTCCCTAACGGATAGGAGAACGTCATCAGCAAATAGGGTAATCTTGTGCTGCTCTCCCGTAAAGGGGAGACCCCGTATCCCTTCGTGCTCCCGCACAGCCATTGCGAATGGCTCAATACTCAGGGCGAAGAGCAGGGGGGAGAGGGGGCAGCCCTGTCTGGTGCCTCGAGAGTGCGAAAAAAACACTGACAGGTGGCCGTTCACCGCCACTCTAGATCGGGGGCTGCTGTAGTTCGCTCCCACCATCGAGATGAACTTAGCCGAGAAGCCAAAGGCGGCCAGGGTGTGGAATAGGAAACCCAGTCCACCCGGTCGAAGGCATTTTCTGCATCAAGGCCCACCAGGACCGCCGGGATTCTGAATCTGTCAGCCTTCTCTATCAAATGGATGATACTCCTCGTATTGTCATGGGTCTGGCGCCCCTTAATGAATCCAGATTGATCCGGATGAATGAGCGCCGGCATCAGGTCCTGGAGTCTGCCCGCAATGATGGAGGAGTACAACTTGGCATCAATATTGAGGAGGAGTACAACTTGGCATCAATATTGAGGAGGGCTATCTGTCGGTATGAGGAGCATTTGGACGAGTCCTTCCCCAATTTGGGGATAATCGAGATCACGGCTTCGGCCATTGAGCCCGACGTTTCCCCGGCCTCTGCCATGCCATTAAAAAGGGAGACCAGAAAATCACTCACCTCTGTTGCGAAGGTCTGGTAGAAAAGAGCAGTATAGCCATCTGGCCCAGGCGCCTTATGGGGCTTCAGGGCTTTAATAGCATCCAGTACTTCAGCTCTGGTAAACGGGGCAGTGAGTAACCCATTCCACTCCTCGGAGACCTGGGGCAAAGGAAGACCGCCTAGGTAGTTCCTTTGGTCCTCAGGGTCAGAGGCCTCCTCTGCATAGAGCGCAGCGTAGAAGCGTCCGAAGAGATCAGCTTTGACCTCGTCCCGATGTTGCAGAGTCCCCGCCGCATCTCGGATACCCCCTATGTAATCCCTCTCCCGCTTATCCCGGAGCTGGCGAGCCAGGTGTCTCCCCACTTTGTTCCCCTGGGAGTAGGAGAGGTGCCAAAGCTTCAGCAGGGTAAACTCCGCCCTGTTATAGTGATTCAGAAAAGGGGGTGGTGATGAACAGAGTGTCTGAATTAAGCAGACCACTCTTACCCAGTCCAAAGATCAGGGCTTGATCCATCACCGTTATTTATCTCACTGCCCCATCCCAGCTCAGAACCTGGCTATATGCAAATTAGTCTGTCCCTGGCCCAGTGCATCATGGGAACAGGGCAGACCAAACTACCAAGCCAATTCTTCACCAGAAAGGAGACAAGCTACCGGGGACCGGTTTCTGGCATTTCAGCCTCTTCGGCCCGGCTTGCTTGAATCCTGATGGAGCAGTGAGAAAGGGACTCATGTCTGAGTATACCCTGCCACACCTATAGTGGCCAAAAACGATTCAGAAAAGGGGGTGGTGATGAACAGAGTGTCTGAATTAAGCAGACCACTCTTACCCAGTCCAAAGATCAGGGCTTGATCCATCACCGTTATTTATCTCACTGCCCCATCCCAGCTCAGAACCTGGCTATATGTAAATTAGTCTGTCCCTGGCCCAGTGCATCATGGGAACAGGGCAGACCAAACTACCAAGCCAATTCTTCACCAGAAAGGAGACAAGCTACCGGGGACCGGTTTCTGGCATTTCAGCCTCTTCGGCCCGGCTTGCTTGAATCCTGATGGAGCAGTGAGAAAGGGACTCATGTCTGAGTATACCCTGCCACACCTATAGTGGCCAAAAACGATTCAGAAAAGGGGGTGGTGATGAACAAAGTGTCTGAATTAAGCAGACCACTCTTACCCAGTCCAAAGATCAGGGCTTGATCCATCACCGTTATTTATCTCACTGCCCCATCCCAGCTCAGAACCTGGCTATATGCAAATTAGTCTGTCCCTGGCCCAGTGCATCATGGGAACAGGGCAGACCAAACTACCAAGCCAATTCTTCACCAGAAAGGAGACAAGCTACCGGGGACCGGTTTCTGGCATTTCAGCCTCTTCGGCCCGGCTTGCTTGAATCCTGATGGAGCAGTGAGAAAGGGACTCATGTCTGAGTATACCCTGCCACACCTATAGTGGCCAAAAACGATTCAGAAAAGGGGGTGGTGATGAACAGAGTGTCTGAATTAAGCAGACCACTCTTACCCAGTCCAAAGATCAGGGCTTGATCCATCACCGTTATTTATCTCACTGCCCCATCCCAGCTCAGAACCTGGCTATATGCAAATTAGTCTGTCCCTGGCCCAGTGCATCATGGGAACAGGGCAGACCAAACTACCAAGCCAATTCTTCACCAGAAAGGAGACAAGCTACCGGGGACCGGTTTCTGGCATTTCAGCCTCTTCGGCCCGGCTTGCTTGAATCCTGATGGAGCAGTGAGAAAGGGACTCATGTCTGAGTATACCCTGCCACACCTATAGTGGCCAAAAACGATTCAGAATGGCAGAAACCGGTCCCCGGAAGCTTGTTTCCTTCCCAGTACAAGAATTGGCTTGGTAGTTTGGTTTGCCCTGTTCCCATCATGCACTGGGACAGGAACAGACTAATTTGGATATAGCCAAGTTCTGAGCTGGGATGGTGCAGTGAGCTAAAAAACGGTGATGGATCAAGCCCTGATCTTTGGACTGGGTAAGAGTGCTCGAGCATTTCTCCCGGACAGCTCGGTTTGGCGCTCATTTCCTGGTCGCTGTGCTTAATTGCAGATAAATACTGCATCGAAGGTTGACCATCGGGCTACCTTCTGGAATACGTTCTCCATTTGACCGGTCCCCGTCCCTTCCCCTGTCTTGATAAAGACCCGCCGCAACCACCAACTGGGGTGCAACGAGGGTCGAAACGTCGACGCTTTTTTCTTTGGCCAAGTACAAACTCCAGGAACTTGGACAATAACCATTTTGTTTTCCTTGGAATATCTACTTGAAAAAACTGGCCTCTTAAACGACAAAAAAAATACCTCGTTTTTTCCCCCTTCCTCTCCAAACCAACCCCACACCGCCCCTGGTCATTTCCCCTTAAGGTTTTATTGTAAATAATTGTTGTGTATAGAAGTGTCACTGTATACATCACACTTGTCACTTTAATCACCATTGTCACCTTTTCACAAAGTCTATGCAATTACTAGGAATGTAAGGAAATGAATTAATTTCTGGATATTGTCCTTTGTTGGGTTTTTTAATATATATAAAAACTTTGTATATCAGAGATTGTGTGCTTGTTGCTTGTCTTTTGAGCTGTTTTAAGCCTTTTCCAAAGAAATTTTCTTGCTACCCAACAGAACCGCTTTGTTTGTTAATCGCCTATACCCAGGTTCTGAGGGACACAGGGTTACCCCCTTTTTATAAATCATACCGTGCCATATGCAGCATGTTTGAGGGAAAGCCTGAGGAGCGCGGTGGGGAACCCTCCCAGCGGGGAAGCTGCTGTTGGGTGAACTTACCTTGTTGTATGGAGAGAGACTTTCGGGGGGCCTGCTACCCCATTCAGAAGCCTGCTTGCTGCTGCGCAGCTGCCCTGGACTGCCCCTTGGAGCACGACATGGAGTAGACTCTGGTGATCCGGACTGGTAGACACCCTAGCGGTAGCGACTTCCTGTGCCGCCTGAGGATCTAGCCGACGGAACGGGTGGTCTCATTGGGGGACCCCGAGGACTTGTCCTGGTAGGCTCATTCCTTGGTCCCACGCGTGGTGCTTCTGGAGAACTCCTTTGACGGCAAGGACATGGGTCTGACGCTCCTTCTGGTGTGGTGGGTCGGACGACGACGAAGCAATGTCCACCAAACCCCATAAGGAGAAGCCGGGTAAGGACGCCCCACCGAGAGGGTCCCAGCAGACAACGTCGCCGGGTCCCAGCACCTCACCCAAACTGAAAGACGATGAGGCACCCGCCACTAAGGCCTTCCTGCTGGAACTATTCTCTGCTATCAAGGAGGACATTTCGGAGCTCCGCCTCCAACTTTCTTCGGACCTCCGCGAGGTAAGGAGGGATGTAGACTGCATTGGAGAGCGAGTGGCCACGCTAGAAGACCATGATCTAGGTATGGCTGGCGAGGTGCACCAGCTCCAGCAGGACGTGCTCCGTCTCACGGAGCAGAATTTAGACCTCCAGGCCCACGCCGAGGACTTGGAAAATAGGTCTCGCCGGAACAACATCCGCATCCGAGCAGTGCCCTGGGACGGGGAAGCTGGAGACCTGCGGGGTTATGTAGAAGCCCTTTTCCTGCAGCTCTTGGGAGAAGAGGACCTTTGCGAAATCCGTATGGACAGAGTTCATAGAGTCGGTCTGTCGAGAGCAGGTGGGGCTCCCCTCCCTGACATCCTGGTTTGCATCCACGATTTCCAACTGAAGGAACGCATACTCCGGAAAGCTCGAGGGGTCCCCTCATTGCAATTTCGGGATCATCGTCCCCAGCTGTTCCAGGACCTGGCAGCCTCGACGCTTCAGAAGAGACGCGAATTTCGGCCTGTGATCGCCTTCCTGCGCGAACAAAATGTGGCCTACTCTTGGGGACATCCCTTTCGTCTTATCTTCAGATGGCAAAATAGGTTGGTTCAGGTCCGATCCCTGCAGGCTGCCAAGGACCTCCTGGGTCTGGATGACGCTGCTCCCTCCCCGAGTGGAGGGAGCTCCCCGTCGAGGCGGAGACGACGCTCCCCGTCTTGGCACAGAGTGGGCAACGGGACTGCCTCGAGGAGACCGGACCCCTCGGTTAGCCTGCAGGTGAGAGGTGCAGCGGTTGCCTCTGTCGCTACAGTGACGGTAACACCGCCACAGGACAGCTCCGGAGCGGCCTGTATCCTGGGAGGCCGTACAGGTGGCGTCGGAGGGACACCTCCAATTCAGGTACCGTGGGTCCTTATGTACTTTTGGGAAGACACCCCAGACGGGACCACTGGAGGGTCATTGACTGTTGCCCAGACCCCCACTCTCTGAGGGTACCTATAGACGTCCACATTCTGGGATTGTCAAACCCTCTGTTCTTCTTGATGAGACTTTCTTTTGAGTTTCTTCACTGCTTCTCTTTGTTTTGTTGGTGTTTGGTGGGGCTTCAGGGTTTTGGAGGGGAGGGGGAGTATGGGTGGTATCATGGGGGGGGATGGGGGAGTTGGGGACTGGGGGGGCAGTGGCGGTGACCAAGATGTGTGCGTGGGTGCTGCTTCCGGCTGGTGGACTGATGTAATTTTGCCTTCTGATCCATCGGGGCTGGGGTCCTGGGGAGATGTGTGGCTGGGGGACGGAAGAGGAGAACCAGCGGGGTGTTGGTTGATATGCGTTCTCCCGGACTGTGCTTCCTATGGATATACTTGTTGTGGTGCGCCAGCACAACTTGACCTTGGGCGGCTTCGGGTGGGGGAGGCTGAGAGGTTTTTTGACTGTGTGCAAGTAGCGGGGGTAGGATCTCTACTGTGTAATGCCACTCAATATAGGAACATGGAATGTGAAGGGTTTAAATTCCCCGCAAAAACGCCAGAAAGTTTGGAAGTATGTGATTGATCACCAGCTGGATGTGGTGGGCCTCCAGGAGACTCACCTGGCACGCAAGGATGAGCTCCGCCTCAAACATAAACACTTCCCCCTTATTTACAGATCGTCGGCTTCCATGAAGCATAGAGGGGTGGCCCTTCTCTTCCGTTCTGCCCTTCACTTTCAGCCCATGGCGCTCATTTCCTGGTCGCTGTGCTTAATTGCAGATAAATACTGCATCGAAGGTTGACCATCGGGCTACCTTCTGGAATACGTTCTCCATTTGACCGGTCCCCGTCCCTTCCCCTGTCTTGATAAAGACCCGCCGCAACCACCAACTGGGGTGCAACGAGGGTCGAAACGTCGACGCTTTTTTCTTTGGCCAAGTACAAACTCCAGGAACTTGGACAATAACCATTTTGTTTTCCTTGGAATATCTACTTGAAAAAACTGGCCTCTTAAACGACAAAAAAAATACCTCGTTTTTTCCCCCTTCCTCTCCAAACCAACCCCACACCGCCCCTGGTCATTTCCCCTTAAGGTTTTATTGTAAATAATTGTTGTGTATAGAAGTGTCACTGTATACATCACACTTGTCACTTTAATCACCATTGTCACCTTTTCACAAAGTCTATGCAATTACTAGGAATGTAAGGAAATGAATTAATTTCTGGATATTGTCCTTTGTTGGGTTTTTTAATATATATAAAAACTTTGTATATCAGAGATTGTGTGCTTGTTGCTTGTCTTTTGAGCTGTTTTAAGCCTTTTCCAAAGAAATTTTCTTGCTACCCAACAGAACCGCTTTGTTTGTTAATCGCATATGGCACGGTAGGCCAGGGCACCGCACGTCAGCCTAACAGCCCACTCAGTCTTTGTGCAATCGGCAGCCCGGAACCGACGCCGTCTGGTCCGCAAGAGCTCTGTAGGCCCGGAGCCCCGGGCTCAGTTAGGCCCCGCCTCCGCCTCCTTCTCTACGCTGACTCGGGCCGATGTTCGCGCCCTGCCCGGTGCACCTTCTCTCCCCGGGTCACCTCCGTGTTGCTGTGCCGCAGAGACGCTATTGCAGCGGGGCACCAAGCATGCGTGTACAACTTCGTGGAGGCCCAGCTCGGCCTCCGTCGCTGCCCCTGTCACGGCTCTTCACTTGCCCAGCCACGACCAGGCCTCTTGCCAGCAAGGCCGGCCGCCTCTCCGTTCTCGGTGTTCCAGGCCTGGGGGGTCAAACAAAGCCACCGGAGCGATGTCCACGGCAATGGTGTGCCGTTGGCAGGGCTTACCGGGCCGGGCACTTCTCGGTGATGGTGCAAGGCAACGCTATAAGTCCCAGCAGCCGCCCGATGTGGGGGGGGTCTGTGCTCCGCTCTTCCGGGCCTCAAATGGGATGCGCGGAATCGGGGCAAGCCCCCAGCAGAACTTCGGCTCACAAGGGCGGGTGGCACCCCCCGCAAGAAATCACTGCAGGCCTCAAGTATCCCAGGGTCCCCGCGTCAGATAGGCACACCTCGCCCAGGCTCCAGTCCGTGACCGATGCGTCTCAGCACCACCACCCGCAAGGGCCCGTGAAAGTTCAGTAGGTCTCTAGGCCCCCGGCAGCTGAGGCAGCGACCACTGCACCGCTGATGCCGTGCAGCGGCTCAATCAGCAGTCCTCCAAGAAGGGGCCGAACCAAAGTGTATCAGCCCGGGCCCGGGGCCACAATCCCCGGCCTCAAGCACGGCCCAGTCACTGACTTGTCGTCCTCTCTTGGTCCCGGCCCGCACACCCTGCACTGCGGTGGAGTCGTCTGTTCAGCCGCGGGAAGCGGGGCGCTGATCGCCTCTCCGCAGAAGTCGCCGTTAGTGCTTCAGACAGCGGCCGCTGATGCCGCAGCGAGTCGGGTCCCCACAGCTCCGGGCGCGGCTCACGCCAGCCCCCGGCTCCTGCGGCCCAGCCACGCCGTAGGCCTCCAAGTTTCAGGGGTCGATCTCCCCGCAATCAGGTCCGTGAGAGACTGCAGACGGCCCCAGACGCTCCCAGATGCTTCTGGGGATGTAGCGACAGGACAGGCTCGCTCGTCAAAAGACCCGGGAAGGTGCTGGACAATGCTGTGCACTCTTGGCGCCGGAGGGACTTAGAAGCACGTCCTACTCCGTCGCCATCTTGGACACGCCCCCCCTACATTGTATTTTAGGAATAACACCTGGGACTACAAAGAAGAACGCACCTAATAAACCACCTTCTAGACAATTATCAGTATTCTCCCGATTGGGAGAATATTGGTTTTTATAAGGAGTGACAATTTAAATACACAAATTACCTTAGGCTTCTAATCCAAGATAAACGGAGGGCTATAAAAGAAGACCGAATTTCAACCAAAGGGTCTGCTAGTTTCCACATTTATTGTTTTTGGGATCCTACCAGATGAAGACCAGGCATTGGGGAAAAGAGCCTGTTTAGAAAGACTGGGCCTGGATCAAAAAGACTATTCTGAAGGATACATGCAGAGACTCTTTTGAACACACTAGTGTATAGTGCCATGCGAGTGCCACTGCCCTTCTCCTAAGACACAACCTCTGTGAAACAAACCGATTAGAATAACTGTTTGCTGTTTAAAACTAAGTGAGGCATGAAGGCAGTTTAGTATTCTGGTTATTGCTTGAAGGAAGGATAAGAAACCTGGTTACCTTTGTCTGTACCACCGGTATCTATGTGGATCAGAGAAAATGCATGGAGTGGTATGGTTGACAGGAGACGTGCAGGTTGCTTAAATATTGTACAGATTGGATGGTCAAGCACTAGGAAACAAGAGCAAATGCTGAATAAAACTAGAAACGCGAACACTTTCATGGCGAACGCCGCCGTGAAAGTGAAACTGATCGCGTGAAAGTGAAACTGATCGCGCTACTTGGCTGAGAGGAGGCTGATAGGCAGTGAGTGGCCGGGCGGCGTGGTGTGTGTGTGTGTGTGGTGGTGTGTGTGGTTGTTGCTGTGTGTGGTTGTTGGTGTGTGTGGTTGTTGGTGTGTGTGGTTGTTGGTGTGTGTGGTTGTTGGTGTGTGTGGTTGTTGGTGTGTGTGGTTGTGTGGGTGTGTGGTTGTGGGTGTGACAGTAATACTAAAAGCATCTCAAAATAAAGGAACACAAACATCGATATTGGAGAAAGAGAAAGCACATTGTAAGTCAAAAGGGCACAGCAAAGCATTGACACAACAACAAAACAAGATCACTTAGCGAAGACAGAGTGCTGATGATGGATACACACAGCCCATCATCTTAAAAGTTTGATTGCAACCAATGTGCAGTGAAACCTGCCCCCTCCTTGTGAGTTGCACCCCATATTTCATGAGTTATAACTGCTGCACCCACCATAGCGCTTTGAGATCTAAAGCGCAACATAGGTCTAATCGACTAACCAGTCGCCAACATGCTGTACTTTTAAAGAGAATGTGCCAAATGTGTCCAGCTTCCTCATCATGTCCTCATGAAAGCGCCAACGAAAGGACTCCCTGAATGGTGCAACGGACATGAAGCAGCCGCTGCGATCAGAAATAAACACTGTGAACGTTGTCCAGTTTCACAGTAACATTTCCTTAATGTTCCTTAAGTCACAAAACAGTAATACTAAAAGCATCTCAAAATAAAGGAACACAAACATCGAGTTTGTGGATAGAGAAAGCACGTTGAGGAAGGGATGGAAGAGAAATGTAAGGTGGGCGTGATATTGCCTGACGGAGATGCACCTACTGGGAGAATCTCTAACGCTTGTAAGCGCGAAGACGGGGGAGGGGCGGAGGCAGGGAGCAAGCAAGAGGAAAGACAGATGGCGCTGAAGGCTGGCGATTCGCGCGTGAACGCAAGCTTGTCTCCAGCCAGCAGCACTTTAAAAACTCACCTACTAAAGTCTCTCCGAGCAGCGCATGCGCGCTGACTCAGCGAGACCTAAAAAAGGAACAAGGCTCACTGACTCTTGGCTACTTCTTTATAAAGCAAGAGTGAACAAAACGAGTACCATGGTTCTAAAGACCAGGAAAGGCAAAAAACATACCATAACAAAGAGAATGCACATCTTTTAAAAAATGTATATCCAAAACTGTTCTCCAGGAAATATAGCGAATCTAACATTTTCTCACCTCTCACAGGAACAGGTGGATAAGTTGGGGGCACCAGTCAAGGAAGAGGAGATCAAACTAGCGATCAAGAGCCTAAAAGTGAACAAAGCATCAGGATCAGATGGCTTCAAAGCCAGATTTTTTAAGATGTATGCTTCTAAACTAGCCCCTCCTTCAGAGATACGGGTAGGAACACCCGGACCATAGAAGAAGTCATCATTATGGCGATTTACAAGCAGGATAAAGATCACACAGATTGTTCAGCACACAAAGCGATCACACTTCTTAACCTTGATGGCAGGATACACATGAAGGTTCTTGCACTACAACAGACACCTCTTATCCCAGGTCTGATACACGAGGACCAAACAAGCATTATCACAACACCATGTATAAAAAAAACACAAGTGATCATAGCTTATTAATTAATCCACTATTACGTAAAAAATTATTTGTTTCAATAAAACCCAAGTGCGACACATTTGAATTGCCTCTCCCTTACCAAGTTAAAAAAGAGAAAATAAATGGAAATTACCCGAACACTTGCCTAAATGAATATAGGAATGTGCTACAAGCCACACACACCGTAATCACAAATAAGTGCCAATTTTGCGCTGAAAAAACTAAAATCAAAACAATATTTTAAAAAATTGTCAATGTGATGATTTTGGGGTCGATCCTGTTGGAAAAATGTGTTTCCATACAGGTTGTCTTCTTACTATTAATTTATATAAAGTTGTGAATTAGGACGTTGCATTTTTAGATAAGGCAACATCAGTGTGTGGGAGAAATTATTTACGAAAGTTATGTTTTGTTTACTCTTCGCCTTGATGAGGTCGCAGGTAACACGCCAGTACAACAAAACATGTGTTGGCTGGAATATCAAAGATCAAATTCAAAGGACGTAGAACTGGAATCATTTATTGCAGACTCCTAATTTTGTGTGCTCAAAGGCAATTTTCAACATCTGAGTTTGTATGGATCTTAACGGTAGTTTGGTGGCCACCTTTACATTTAGAGCACTTTTGAAATAGTAGGACTTATAGACGAAATAATCCATTAATCAATTGAGAGTTATACTCTGCCACCTTGAGATTGAAGATTTTTGATAACGTCTACAGAATGGCTCACCAAGGACTGCAGGCCTTGTTGGCTACTTTAGACTCCAAAAAAGTCTTTGACTGGGTGGACTGGGAATTCCTAAAGGCAGTATTTGTAAATTTCGGATAGGGAGAGCAGTGTATTAAAATGGTGCTGGCAAGCTACCAAGCCCACATGGCAGGATAACCGTAAAAGAAGCAGGGTTGGAGTCCCTAGACATGTCCCTGAGCACTAGACAGGGCTGTCTCTTGCAGTCTTTGTTGTAAGTGATGGTCATCGCTGGCGGGGGCTATAAAAAAAAAAACACTTTGGGAACATGAAATACAATATCTTTTTTTCGGTGATATTCTGTTGTTGCTGAGCTTTATGGATACTTAGCTTCAGGAGCTGGTGGACATACTAGTTAAATATGGCCAAAATTCTATCAAATATAGGAAAATAAAAACACAAATAATGCCACTAAGTTGGGCAAGAGAGGAGGTGAAGGTGTTGTCAGAGGAAGCGTCTGTCCTTGAAGGATGTATCAGGAAAGATCGATCAGGTACCTAGGAATAGATCTGACCCCTTCTCTTTCCTGATAGTACTCAGCAAATATGCCCAAGCTTTATAACGAAGTTAAAAGTTACCTAAATAAATGGGAGGCACTCTCCGTCTCCTGGGTGGTTACTGTAGTGAGGTTGGTGGATTGACTACAGACATTGCTAGATTAGCACAAGCTTGGCTGCCATGCTACTGCTGTTGCACACGTTTCTACACAACTTTGTTTTCACTAACACTCTGCTTGTGTCTGTTCACATGAGAACCGTCTGCCTTTCGCGTTCCTTGCTGTTCTCTGTGGTTTTCATCTGTACATGATGTGCAAGGTCGAAAAACGATGTCCCTTGTTATTCTGCTCTGGTCAGTCCCCCGCACCCAGACATAACACGAAGCACAGCTGCACTGCTGAAAATCATGTGCTTTTAATATTGCATGTTCGAGGCACTTGGAGAAAAACCTTTCCAGAGAGAAGAGCTGTACTTGTCCGGAGATGTAAACCTTTGCATCTAGACTTGGAGATATGGGGTCCCCCTGGCAAAGCCCACAGGTCTTCTATATTTTTATAATTAACTAGTTCCTAGCACGGGGAGGGTGGCAAGGCACAGTAGGCCATTTTCCACCAGCTTTATAAAATGATATCCCCGTTCATATTCTCTGGAATTGTAACAATGCTCACTATATTGTGTTTATGCATTCTGCTGTTAGTAATAGCATGTGTACTGCATTTTAGAGCACGTTCGTTAAAATAAACATTTTAAACTATACATTGTCTCCGATTACTCAAGTTGTGGGCAAGTATGAGTGAGTGAGAGAAAGTGTTCTTGCTCCCGCGATTCCTGAGAGAGTCGGAGTGACATGTTCTGGGTGGTCTAATCATTGGTAGCTTTGCTGTAGTACAGAAAACGAATGAGACACTATAGCTAGTCGGATTGGGAATTTGGGCACTAAGGTGGGTAGTTGGTACACCACTATACACGGAGGTTCTGGTTTCCTGCGCATAGTTCTGTATATGTGCAGAATCCCTGCAACATTACCTAGTCTGCTGCATGCATTCCAGGCACTCCCTATCTAGATAGAATGGTAGATAATCTGGGACATGTAAACCACATTGCTGATATGTGTGTGGTATCACTCAAAAATCCTGAAGGCATGAGGGAATGTGTACTGCTTACTATATAGCAGCTCAGTTACGGACACTGAAGGCAATGTATGCTTTTTGAGACCAAAAACAAGGTTTGCTTTTGCCAAGGTTTGTTGTGATGGTGAGGGCACCATCAGCTCCCACACCAATAAGTTTTTACAAAACCCATGCCAAAACAAGTCACACATTGACAAAATCAAAAGGCTGACCTTCAATTTCAGACCTGACTTTCCATTATGAGTATTGTTGGGAAATACTAACATACCTCAACAAAATGTTACTAAATGATGCAGCAAAGCAATGGTATCTAAACCTTTACAGTAATTTAGCTAAATGTTTTTTTTCCTACTTGCATTGTTTTGTTAACATTTTATTTTGAAAGCAAAGAATCATCAATCTTGCTTTCAAGCTTCAGCAAATATTTGCATCTATTCAGAGAGCATTCTGGGAGCATTATTACATAGCCTCATATGGCTAAACTTTGAAACGTGTGCACACATTTTAATACTGGAACCATAGTGAGAAGTGCAGTCCGAGCTTACAACATTTACTTCGAGCACTCACCCAAATAAAAGTCTTTGCATTAATGAACCATAAATACTAGTTTGAGCAGCATCAACACATAGGCACAAATATTCCCTTAACTGCAGACAATGCCCTTCCCTGATCCATAACCTGCAGGAGGGGGTAAGGCCTACTTGTCCCAAGGACAAAATACACATGAAGACTTGTTGCCTTTGACCCCACTAGACACAGGGCCAATCTTAACTCCAAGCCCACGTTTCCGCCTACATGCTGGAAAACAAAGTCTCTCTGGACTCACATAGGGTTCTATGGGTGGCTGCAAAAATGACCCTACAGGACTGGCTCACGAGAGACAAGTCTGTGTCCAACTGACAAACATCCCTGCATCTGAATGAACTGGAAGGCGAGATAACCTCCTTTACCCGCCTCTACTCTGCCCACCCCACTGTGCCCAATCGCCGCCACATAGAGCAGGCCGCATGGCCCTTAATGTTGTCTTCACCGCTGAAGCTCAATACTCCCTCCAACGTTTGAAAGAGAGGCACTATGAGCAGGGGAAGAATGCGGGTTACCTCCTAGTGGCCCAAATGAAACAGCAAGAGTCTGCTAAGGCCATTCCTGACAGACTCGGCAACCAGGGAGGTCCTCACACCCCCACAGGATATCGTTAACGAGTTTGTGTCATTCTATAAAACACTGTATACCTCGGAGGCTCTGGCTAAGGATGATCAGGTAGCCACTTTCCTGGAGAGAGTTGACCTCCTGCGCCTCTTGGACAAAGTCAGGGAGCTCTTAACGGGTGAGATCAGCAGAGGGGAGATGGGGCAATCTAGAGATGGCCAGAGCTATCACAAGTCCCTGGGGGAGGATGGCATCCTCGCGGAATTCTATCGGTGGTCGAGGGAGGAGATGCATTCCTTATACCTTCCAGGAAGCGGAACAACAGCCTTCTGGGACCCCTCTCTAGGAAGGCGGCGATAGCTGTGTTACCCAAACCCAGAAGGGACCCCTTAATATGCAGCAACTACTGGCCCATATCCCTTTTGAATCGTGAGATTTAAAATCCTCGCTAGCATACTAGTGCGTTTGGGTAAGGTCATCCCCTCCCTAATTCACCACATGCAGGTCGGCTTTGTGTCGGGACGATCCTCTAGGAACCTTCTCCTTACCCTGGCCCACACCCTCTGGTCTGCCAAGCGCCTCCGGACCGATGCAGCGGCCCTCTCCTTAGGCGCATTCGACCACATCGAATGGGGATCTCTCTTTGCCACCATGTAGAGGTTTGACTTGAGAAAGCAATTCATAGCGGAGATGCGATTGCTATACGGCTGCCCAACAGCCCAGGTCAATTGTGCAGGGTTCATTTCTGACCCCTTCCAGATCTGTAGGGGCACTCTGCAAAGCTGCCCACTCTCTTCTATCCTATTTCTTCTGGCCATGGAACCACTGTTCTGTCATTTGTCGCATTTATCGTGGTACCCATTACAGTTGGCCTCTCCAAAGTATACCTCTAAGCTGACGATGTTTTGCTTACACTCACAGATCTCTACCACTCCCTGCCGGCATTACTGGAAGTCATTGATGACTTTGCGGCTTTTTCTGGATATAAAATAAACTGGGACAAGAGCGAGGCCCTCCCACTATCGTCTGGCACCACAAAGGCGGCTATCCACGGCTACCCTTTTCATTAGAAGCCCTCCCGACTTAAATACCTGGGAATACTGGTTAATAGGGACCTGGACTGGATGGTCATGGATAATCTGAACCCCTTGATAACCCAAACGAAGCTTGCCTTCGAAAAATGGTCCCCACTGGGATTCTCCAAGTGGGGCAGGGTGCATGCTGTGAGGATTGTCACGCTGTTGTGCTTTAACTAAACACTATAGTGAAACAACAGGGGTAGGCCTTTACCTCAAAATCATTCAAAGCATTAACAATTTAGCTTTATATACAAACACATTACTTGTTGTTTGTACCGGTATTTTATTTATACCTTATTCTTTTTTTCATTAATTTGTATTCGCCATCGATTATTCCGTCATGAAAAAGACAAGTATCAAAACATTTACATTTTCTATACACAGTAGCTTCAAAACATATTAGATACACAAACATTATAAATTTTAGCACAATACATGACAATCCACATTTACGTAAGGAGAAAAAATAACAAAAACCAAAGACATCCAATATATGAATTTACACCACAGAAAATTCCACTCCACAACATGATTCCACTACACTCCACATATATCCAATCCACACTACACACTTCCACATAATTCAACACCACATAACCCCACACAACACATGCCACTCCATGACACACAATACCACTACACACAAGTCCACTACACTTAGTACCACATATTTACTATCCACATAATTCCATTGAACACACATGCCCTCACCCAGCATTTTTTTATTGGTTAATTTCAAGTCTTTCAGCACAGTTTTTTTTTTACCATAACTTTTCACACAAAAAAAACATTAACACACTCCTCTTCTTTCGGTGTCTTATGCATACACAAATACAGCCTTTTTATGTGTCTATAACATTCTGTCCCCTTCATTCTCTCTCTCACACACACACACACTCTTTCTACTGCTCTATCAAGAATTCATTCACCACTTCATACACAAACTACCTATCACTGTCAGTCTTACTTTCTGTTTTACACACCTCTAACGAGTCACCATACCACTTATTTTCGATACACAAATAGACTACACACCACACAATTCCACCCACACACTTCCAACGCCAACAATTTTAACTCAAACCACATAATTTCTCAAAAAACACCCACTTCACTCCAAACACAGAACATAAGTAAAAAACAATATAATTTACAACGCAAATAGCTCCAACTTTCACAAATGCAAGACCAATTACAATGAAAATTATTGTTTAAATTCTAGGATCCACCACTTGGCAACAGGGTTTTAGCTGCTCAGAGGAGAAGATATGAAAATAAAAATCTGTACAAAATCAATGCAATGATGATTTTAATATGAATTTGATATTTAATCGTGAAACTGGGGGAAATGAAATATTGGCACCGTATACAAAATCCTGGAGTTTGTGTGAATTCTTTGGTTTTCCGAGTATCGAGACGTTGCCCTTACCTAGCAGGTCATTGTTAATTGAAGCAGCCCCTGTGCTGCACCTGTTCAAAATGTCCAGGGTCACACAGGATGCAAGGCATCAGATAGGGCACGCAGAGAGAGAGCGTGAGAGAGGAGAGTCCGAGCGAGAGAGCGAGAGAGTGTGAGGGTGAAACAGTGTTTGTGAGATAAGGGAGAGTGTCTGGAAGCATCTGTGAGAAAGAAATATGTTTTAGGGAAATGTGCATGAGGGAGAAATGCGTGCGTGAAAGAACTTGAGTGCTGAGTGCGTGTGTTAAGAGAGCCGTGTGCTTGATAGACAACTTGAAAAAAAGTGTATATATATGTGTGTGTGCGAGAAAGTGTGTGCGCGCGCATGCAGGAACTGCGGAATCGCCCCACAACGAACATGTAACCCAATCACGCTACTAAGTCACCCCCACCCCATCCGCCCCCACATAAGGGAGTTGTAAACTCTCCTCCATGCTTTACAACGGGTGGCAGTAACTGGTCGTTGGCGCCGCTTCTGGGGTCTCAGGCGAGGTGCCCAGTCTGCCGTATGAAAGTAAAATCACCCCTAGAGGCAGATCCTGAGCGCCCCCCTGTAGGGCTCCTCGGTCACCACTTCATTAGACGGGGGGGGGGTGCAGGGTGCAGCCGCAGGCAGCAAAGACCGATGTGCACAGACAGTGTGCATCAACGGGGCCTCGGGCATGAATGGAAAAATAGTGTCACGGGGAAGAACAGAAACACTGACGACCGCTGATCGGTATTAAAAACAAAAAACTAAGTTTTGGGGCTTTTGGGTGAAATATAGAGGAAACACATGGAAAAACGTAAGAAACATTTAGAAATCTGAAGAAACCACGAGAAAGAAGAAAAGTAAAAAAATTGCAAAATAAAAAAGGAAATAAAAGAAAGATCCGCTAAGTGGCGCTTTTCGGTTGCTATTTTCTCCTTTTCCCACTGTCCCCACCACCTTATTAATGGGCTTCAGCTCGCAAAGCACCCCGTGTGCAGGGGTACCCCACTTACCGGCTGAGAGGAGGCAGAGCACAACCATGAGCCCCCGGTCCATCCTCAGTCGGCTCCTGGTCTAGATGTCCCCCCGGGGCGGGCCAAGCGCACCTGCTGGTGCGGCTGGGGGTGCAGGCAATGAACGCCGGGCGGTCTCAAAATCAGAATCAGAGGGCAGTCTCAAAATCAGGGGTGCAGTCTTCAGAGCAGGGATACAGTCTCAAAAAGAGGGGGTGCAAGAAGTGAACATGGGGATGCACACATGCAATAATTGGGCGGGGCGTGAAACAGGAGTCAGTCTTTAAATGGGGGGGCTACTGTTGAAATCCGTGATATAGCGGTGATCTGGGGTTCTTAATATCCGGTGGGGGGGTATTCAAAATATATGGCCATAGTCTTTCGAGCTGGGGGGCAGTATCATTTGTCAGCGAGGATTTTGGGGCGCAGTCAGTGCAGCAGCGGATCCTAGAGCGCTTCTATCTGCGGGACCAGCAGGGCACAGAGTTATACCAGCGCCCCCGTAAAGGAACCACCCCCTCCCTCACACTAGGGCAGGGGGCGGCACGCATGAGGTGCCGCATGGGATACGCTATGGTTTCAGGATTTTCCAAAGAGCAGCCTGGAAATGAGCCAAAATACAAATATAATACAACTATTATGTTTATTGAGGCGCTTGATACATCATACCACGACCCCGAACACGGGGGGCACATGGCAAACAAACAACATTGAATAATCCCAAAATATGACATAAGAACTGGAGTTTAAATCCTCTGTTATGCAGGTTGAAGGAGACCAGTTTCATTAGATAAGTGCTGATTGTGAGAGACCTTTTAGAAAAAGTATTTGAGGTCCCTTATAAAAGCAGAAATTGATGCGGCATATTGGATGTGTGTCTGTATAGAATTCCAGACCCTGGTGCATTTCCTAAATGAGTGGTGCGCGCGAGCAGCCCACCCCTCTTTCCTTCTTTCATTTAGTTGCTTACCTGGGAAATGGATGCAAAATAGAAGAAGCCCGCGAGTGGTACGCGCGCCACAGCGAAACATGTGCTTTCAATTATCGCTCCCGTGTCTGGGTACGATAATTGAAACCACATGGCCTTTGGTGCGCGTAATAGACACAAATAGGCCATGGGCGGAGCAATGCGCCCACCTTTGGCCAATTGCGCGTGGTCTTTTATAAAAAGGCGCACGCAGAGGCCAATCGCGTTGTCAAAAGAAAAAGCACACTCACGAGAGTGTGCCATTTCTCGGTCAGCTACTCAAACCCCGTTTTTCACCTACTGAATGTCTCGCACTGCGCGAGCAGTGCTGCGCACTGAATCGCTAAGAGCAAGACCTAAAAACAGGAGGCTTTTTTAGACCGGGGCAGACAGCCACAGAAGGCCAGGTTCAAACCATCATGGGAAATAAAAACCCGAAACCGGGTCTACAAATCATAGAAACATCAACCATAGTCAATCTGTCACAGAAACAACTGTCTAGAGAGTAGGAAATTGTCCTCAACCTGGGCCTTAAATTTGTTCCAGAGCGGTACAAAAGGGGGGGGTGATGGACAGAGCATCTGAACCAATCAAACACTCACACCCAGTCAAAAGATCTGGGTTTGATCCATCACCGTTCTTTAGCCCACTCTGCCACCCCAGTTCAGACATGGCTATATGCAAATCAGTCTGACCCTGTGCCTCATGGGAACAGTCCAGCTCGAACTGCCAAGCCATGCCTTCCCTGGACCGGAAACAAGCTTCCGAGGACCGGTTTCTGGCATTACAGATGTCTTCAGCCCGGCTTGCTTGAATCCAGTGGCAAAGTGAGCAAGGGACTCACGTCTGAGCATACCCTGCCACACTTATGGCGCCCAAAGCGGTACAAAAGGGGGTGGTGATGGACGGAGCATCTGAACCAATCAAACACTCACACCCAGTCAAAAGATCTGGGTTTGATCCATCACCGTTCTTTAGCCCACTCTGCCACCCCAGTTCAGACATGGCTATATGCAAATCAGTCTGACCCTGTGCCTCATGGGAACAGTCCAGCCCGAACTGCCAAGCCATGCCTTCCCTGGACCGGAAACAAGCTTTTCCACACACACACAGACGCGTTATACTAAACTAAAAATAGAAGCCTTGGAGTTTTTCAGTAAGATTCGGCTAAAAACCTTTTTTGCTAACAATGAACCGAAAATGAACAACGAAGTGACAGGTTTGAGAAGCAAATCTAAATGCGCTCCTATTCAGAATATCCCTAAACAACTTTATGCATTCGAACAAACTGTCCTATCGTCCATCAATAAATTGGAAAAAACAAAGAGATAAGTCCACATAAATATTCATGCATACAGTAGGCGGCTATACAATCTTAGATCCGACACTTCGGTGGTCATAAAACAGGCAGACATAGGTGGTGCAGTAGTTATCTGGCCTAGAGAGATGTACCTGAATGAAGGAAGAAGCCAGGTGAACAACCAAACCTGGTATAGACATGTAAAAGAAGATCCAGTACAATCCATAAGGGATAGAATCTCTAAAATACTGCAACTGGGGGTGGATGGAGGAAACTTGGGACCTAACCAGCAAGTCAATACCCGAATTACACAACACCGATTGAGAATAAAAAAGAAAGTAGTGACTGCCCCCATGGTGGACCATTTTATTGAGAAGTCTCATGGAGAGAACCAATTCAAATGGACAGTTCTAGCTGTGATTAACCCTTCAAAACGATCTATGGATATCGACAGTGCGTTGCTTCAAAAAGAGGCATATTTAATTTTAAAATACCGCAGCGCTATAACAGGCCTTAATATGACGGAGCTGTCTACAGTATAAGAACTATATTGCCCTTAAGGCAACACATGAGCTCTCTGTAAGAAACACCACCGATAGGCTCAAATCGTGCAACTACATTTCCCAGTAACCCTGACCAGGAGCCAAATCAGTATAGGGACTCCATTGAGAGGTGAATGGTTTGTTACCATAACTAAGAGGAGAACAGACAGAAACGGCAGGAAAATCATACATGCTAAAGAGGTGCGCAAAAGCGGGCTGAATACCACGAACGATCATCAAACACGTTTGAGGTTTGAAAGCTAACCGTGCTTCCTAATATATTTCGGAAAAACGCAAGTGCAAGATTGTGAACGCCAAATAAAGAAGAGTAGACGATCACGAGATATCTGCAAGTAGAGGTATGTCTCACAACAGATAAAACTGCCATTAAATTCAAATACAGTGCTTCTGAAAACATTTAGCGATTAAATCTGTTATCCCTTTACAGAAAAACAGACCAAATAGTCCAACGCTACGAGCGATGATAGAAAATCTCCTTTAACAGGTACATATTTAATAATACACATTGTAGTCAAGCACAAACACATTAAATTTGCATGTGCACATGCACTAATTGTCCATGCATGGATCCAGATTGGGATATTGTCTGATCCACCTGCGGAATAATGTAGGCACAATCTTGCTGGGAGGATTTAAAGGAAATCTGTTTAGAAATTCTCACTTTGGAGAGGCATTCATGAAGAGGATGGTTCACACACCAGTGATGGCGGCGTCTTAGGGGACCAGTCAACTGTGCTTATGCGCTCTTGCTGGGAAATGTACTCAGTAATAGTTATTGCTATTTAAGTGCACCCTGGTTAGAGGGTTCTCGCACATGAAAATGATTCAGCGTGTATGTGCATCCAGATGACCAAATATATGCTTCAAGTTTCTTTCATGAAATCAAACCAAAAAAAATGGCAACCCCTCACGGGCTGGGAGCTTCGTGTGTGATCAAAAACCTGCTGGTGCTGCCTCCACTGCGAGCTTTTATCACCTGTTCAAGCAAACTCGTATGCTGGGACATTCTCGTGAATCGAATACTGTTTAATAACAAATGTTTAAGAACATTTAAAATGGGAAATCCTTACTAAAGTTCACTTGCAATAGGAAGGGCATAGGAAACTAACTCTACTATAGCCTTATAGTCCCCCGTAGAGGGCTATACAGGCTATTAAAGGCCCGCTCCAGCGCTGAAGCCCCAAGCCGAAGGCGAGGGTCTTTAACAAGGGAGCAGGACTTTAACAGCCAGTATATCCCAGCTACAAAGGGCTATAAGGCTATTAGAACACTAGTGGCAGAATGTTCTAAGAAATAAAACAAAGGCGTCTGGCCTTTACCGACCCTTAGAAGCCAAGCACTCCATTGAATTCAATGGAGCTCCCAACATTCCAATGTTCTAATAGCCGGTATAGCCCAGCTACAAAGGGCTGCAAGGCTATTAGAGCATTCTGCCACTAGAGGGCAGAATGTTCTAACAAAAACAAAAAAAACCTTATGGGAGCGTGACAAAGAAACATTGGCATGTTGGCGCTCCAGGCTTATACCAGCCATTATAAGCCAGGAGCACTCCATTGTTTTCAATGGAGGTCCCAACATTCCAATGTTCTAACAACTATTTAATTATTGCCTCCAGGAAAAAACAATACCAGTGTGTTGGCGAGGGTCAATCCTTCACCCAATTTACAAAAAAGTCCTTACTCAGCCCCAGTTGTTGCAGGATTGCGCTACTAGCTACTGACTTAAAGATCCTTGCTGGTATCCTACTGCAGGAACTGAAAAACTGAGTGGAAAAAACATGACGGTTCTCACGAAATCAAACAGGCTTTAAACCAAAGTTGAGTATGATAAGACTATCTTGTTGCCCTTTGCATGTTAACAGAGAAACACAATCGGAAAGGGCAATCTCTCTACACATGCTATATTGACATCTCAAATTCTTTGACCAGGTCAAAAGGAATTTGCTGTGGCATAAAATGGCATCATTGGATGTACCGGCAAACCTCCTGCGAGCATTACTGCTTGTATACTGTAAAACCTGCGCAAAGATCAGCCTTGACAGGAATATGGGCCTAACGCCGCCAATCTCCACAGAACAAGGCCTAAAACAACATTGTGTACTTGGCCCAACATTGTTCAACCTCTTCATTTCAGATCTGTGTAAAGCACTGGATGAGTTCGAAAAATTTAGAGCCGGAGGGCGAACTTTCACCCATTTTGCTGTTGTACATCCGAGTCTATTACCCTGGATCTTCGCCTCATGAATGACTAACTAAGCTTCAGAAAAAAGCTCAGGACTTCGCTTTTCCTCAACTAACTGTTCCCTCCCCCTATGGCATAGTCCCCAGTGACTTAAACACAACCTGTGACAGATACAGCGCCATGATATATATCCCCATTGGGATAAATGTCTGCACTTCACAAATACTGTTAAATAAATTTTAAACAAGCACTGGCGTTGCCAATAGGTCTCGCAGTAGGAACAAAGTGAAAATCACCAACACGTACCTGTTAATGCAGAGAGGCCGACAAAAATATGCATTTGTTTAGCATATGCGTTTAAAATACTATTTGCCTTCTTATTATCTCGAAGTTAACATTGGCCCTGAAGGTAGGCTGAAAGCTAGGTTTTATTCTTGACCTTTAAAAGTTGTGTGAGGCGAGTTATTTGGCTTTGTAATGCGAACCCGGTTTAAATTTTTACCGGCAAGGGGTGCAACACAAGAATGTTCTGGACAGGCACAGCCCACACCGGCCTTTGTCATCGCGGAAATGGCGACAAAGAAGGGCAGGATGGGTGCTGGATAGCAGCAGAATGGCTGCAAAGGGCACCTCATTATCCGATGCTCAGTTTAACCGCCTGGCGCCAAGCCTGCCTCACATGCCGGTGATATGCTAGGACTGTTCTGAATACCAAAGGCGGGATCCGACCGAGCAGTATTAAACTTTTTCGTTTCCTCGCAATTACTCACTGAAATGTACATTTTGCAGCAAGATGAACACATGAACATTCAGAGTTGCACAAAGTTTAGAGTTAAAGCAAAAAGATGGTTAAATCAGCACTAAAATAAAATACCTATAACAAGGGAGAGAACAACACGAGTGGTGGGGGAACGCACGCACGTATAAATAAAAACAAGCAAAAGCAAATGGTGGGGGCCTGAAGGAGGAGGGGGTGCGAGGGATGAGTGAGGATGGGGTAGCAGGGGAGGGAACACGGCCTGGGGGAAGCTGGCTGGGGAGGGGGAGGAGAAATCCAAGGAAGGCTGTGTGCGGGGAGAGAGAGGGGAGGTGCTGGAGCTGAAAGTACGGCCGGCCATCCAAGAATAATTAGGGGAGGAGAAGCCGAGAAGCCGCAGAGCGCACGATGGGCGAAGCCCTTTGATGTGCTGCGAAGATGAGCGGCCGGGAAACTGAAAGTACGGCCGATAGGAGGGAGGGAGGCTGATGCGCGTGCTTGTTTGGTCACGTGGTTCACGTGAACTTCAAGAAAACCGCAGCAGAAAGCCCTTGGTTTGACGAGGATTTTGGCTACTTGAATTCTCGCTCCCTCAATGCGCTTGCGCGCATTGTAGGTCACGAGACCTAAAAAGAAGGCTCATTCACACCCCCCAAAACTGAGACATAAACTGCTGACTTCACTCCAATACACAGACGATATAGTCCCCATGAATGTTAACGCTATTGACCTGCAAAACTTGCTGAACACACTGGCTCTCTGTTGCGCAACAAACCAAAGGACAGGTTTTTATGTATTTATTTATTGGATTTTCGCAACAGTAGCATGTAGATCACAAAGGACTATATCAGTTCAGCTAAGGGCCTGGGGGCTGCCCAAATTATATTCTAGCAACAGGGCACCAGATGTCGACTCCCTCCCTTAAGACGTCTCGTTTAGGAACGCCCCCAGTCTGCCAAACAACAGGTAGTACTAGAGCTCACAAGCACCCAGAAGGCCCGGTCGGCATCGACTCGCACTTCACCACCAACACGAGGGGGCCTGTGTCGCAAGATTCAAGACGCTGACTCCACTATAGATACAGGAGGGGCAGCCGGTTTCCGGCCTCCTGCAGCTCTCGGTCTACTCCACGCTTCTCAATGGCGGCACGTCCCGGCAGAAACAGGTCTTGCCACACACTCCAGGCTTCTCCACCAGCTTGCGGGCAGCTGTCGCCGACCAGGATCAGTGTCTCCAGCTGCACCGCAGCAAGGTGCCCTGCAGGCTTTCTCCCCTCACGAGCGCGAAGACTCTATTACGGGGCTCAGCTACGCCACCCAGCAGCCGGTACGGCCGCACTACACTGCATGGGCAGGCAGTCGGTACCCGGCTCATCGCTGCGGGAAGCAGCCGCCACAAGCTCCGGTGTCCACCTAACAGGGCAGGTACTCGTGTCACTCTTCAGTAGCGACAGGGGCAAGCCACCGGGCCTGAAGTCGACGCGGTCTGCGCCGCCACGCCTCTGCGGGAACTAGGCCGCAGCCCACACTTTCTCAAGGCCTCACCCAGCCGCGCTATTTTTAGTACTAAGATTTGGCCTCTCGGCAACTAAGGATGCGCTGCCGCAATAGAACCCAGAACCAGGCTCACTGTCATCCAGGCTGTCAGGTGGCCGGAGGAATCTTTTTTGCATATACTGTGCATATGTTCCACATTGCAATCTGCACGCAGAAAGCTTCTGTGCAACATTTTTATCACTAAACTAGATCATGCCGTCAAGCCCTACTTTTCTGTTTGCACTGTCCGAGTGCCCAAGAAATAGCTTTCCTGGTAAAATTTTACATCATTGCAGATAAGAGGTTTAAAGTTGGTGTACAACCTACCTGAAGAACTTATCCCTAAATGCTTCCCCTCCTCCATTTGCACTTTCCAAGCACTGGCACTTTTATTCTTGTATGTTTGACACCATCAAGGAGAATTACTGAAGAGATTCCCTGACTCTTGTGTGCATTTGCATCAGTTGACTTGTTTTCCAATCGTAATGTGTCCCTTTATCACTCCTTCATGCTCCGCCTCCTCAATATGCATTTTCTAAGCACTGGCAGTTTTATTTTTGCATGTTTTCTACCATTAAGGACAATTACAGCAGATATCTCTGGACTTTTGTGTGCTTTTGTATCTTTAATCTGTTTTTAGGTTGAGCCTAGCACATCACGCATGCGCTGCTCTAGGAGATGACATTTTGGAATCGGTCTGCACTTTTCTAACACTCGTGCGTGTGGCGGCATCCACCTTGCGGGGGCGAGCAGCGGTGCACAGGGGCAATCTGTTTCTAAGTAGCGTAGCATCGCTTGTTTACATTTGTCTGTCTCGCGGTCGCTTTCACTTTCGTGCTGTGATTGTTCCTGTGTTTGCATTCTACCAATGCCTTACACCCATCTCTGCTGTTTGAAAACCCTAAGAGACTCAGTTTCCCTGTGAGCGGCTGTGTGAGGCTGGTGGGATCACTACCCCTATATCTCAGATTCTCGAAGTGGGAAACTGGAGTTCCTCATTCCTGCAAAACCTATGCGCCAAACGGTGGAATGTTGCTCTTGCACCACTGTCTTGGGGTTATGCACTGCTTGCAATCACACTGAGCAAAGCTATTGATGTATTATTTGCTGTTTGTAATGAGTTTAAAAGTAACACAAATTCTGCTTGGATGAACCACAAAAGTATCCATTTTTGATCCAACCGCTTTGGTTTCTGGTTATTAATGCAAATGCAACATTCAGGAAATAAGCTGTGCTTCCCATCGTGATGAGCGTGTCAGACACCAAGCAGAAAAAAACACAGTTACGGATTGCGCCATTCAGCTTTGGGGGAAAGGATATGTCCTTTTTCAGGATAGGATGTTCTCACAGAAGAGGGATTGTACCATGAAAGAAGTAGCAATGTAAAAAGGCACTGAATCACAGAAGTTTTATGAACACAGCGCTCAGTTTGTTCTACCAGAATGTTTCAGCACACTCATCCTTTTTTGTGGAGTCTGCAGCTTAACAGACCACAATTGTGAACACTGTAAAATGCAGCCAAACCTTGATGTAATGGGATCTGTCTTTTAACATCAGTATCCATTCACACGTTTTTCTAACCGATTGTGACGAATATTAGTTTTTTTAGCCTTTAGTTCACTTTAATGCGGTCTACGGCTTTTGATAAATTGTATTGCTCAGATAGCATGTGGTGCACATTTAAAACTCTGTTGAGAAAGAGTTGATGAAATGAGTTGCATTCTGCCGTTTATCTGGAGCCTCCCTAGGTAGGGCCCCTTCGGACTATGCCTTGCAGCTCCCCGCCTCTTGCTCCCTTTTCAGGCCGAGCCTGCATGTCAGCCCCGGAGTTCATCATTGAGCAGACTGACAATGTATCCATCTTTATTGGCTGCCAGGGCTGGGTTTGGCGGAAAGGGGGTGCGCAGAGGGCAAACAATAAATGCACACGGCTAGGGCTGCTCTCATGCCAAGCTCATTTTTTTTTTTCATACGAGTTTTTGTTTAACCCAAGTGTACGTACAATACAGATATCATATAATCGAAATCAGTGCTCCTTTTATGGGAAGGATTTGTTGCGTCTCGGTTTGAGAAAAGCATGTAATTTAAAATAGATTTTTTTTAAAACAATGAACATTTGTTGGAAGTTAGATAAATCAGAGCCAGTGGGGTGTTTTTTTTTTCTTTGAAGAAATTGTTTCTCTCATTATGTGCGAACCTAAGACGAGCAGAAAATGTATAAATAAACCAGTTCGCCCCAAGAGACATCCAGGGCAAGTGATGCACGGTGTAGGGCTTGGGGGACACTGGTTGCCTCACCTACAACAGCGCTACGGCGACCACCTGGCGCTGAGGAAGGCTAACACAAGGGAGCATAAGAGCTGCCATCACCTCTTTACCCCCCCCCCCTTCTGCCCCCCCTGCAGCAACGAGAGCAGGCGGCGAAAATTGTTTGTATTTAAAAGTATAAATTGTAAATTAAAGGGAAGTTTTTCCTCTTCTCAATCATGCGGCGTGCGTTTGGTTTGCTTGCAATCACCCTCAGTGCTACACGTAGTAAAACCTGTGAATGTTAAGTACCCAGAATAAGCATTTGCAATGCAATAGGTCTCGCATTAGGAAAGTTTGAGCTATTGGTCTTGTAAATGACAATTTTTTTATTTATGTGTTGGTTTTGAAAATAGCTAAATTAATAGCTTTGTCATTTACAATGCCAATAGTTATAACTGTCGCAAATGTGACACCTATAACCTGGGGTTGCGCTGAGTGATGCTGTGGTGGTGCTGAGTGGTGCTGTGGTGGTGCTGAGTGATGCTGTGGTGGTGGTGAGTGATGCTGTGGTGGTGGTGAGTGATGCTGTGGTGGTGGTGAGTGATGCTGTGGTGGTGCTGAGTGGTGCTGTGGTGGTGCTGAGTGGTAATGTGGTGCTGCTGAGTGGTAATGTGGTGGTGCTGAGTGGTAATGTGGTGGTGCCGAGTGGTGCTGAGTGGTGCTGAGTGGTGCTGTGGTGGTGCCGAGTGATAATGTGGTGGTGCCGAGTGATAATGTGGTGGTGCTGAGTGATGCTGGGGTACCGCTGAGTGATGATGTGGTGATGCTGAGTGGTAATGTGGTGCTGCTGAGTGGTAATGTGGTGGTGCCGAGTGGTGCTGAGTGGTGGTGCTGAGTGGTGCTGAGTGGTGCTGAGTGGTGCTGAGTGGTGGTGCTGAGTGGTGCTGTGGTGGCGCAGAGTGGTGCTGTGGTGGCGCAGAGTGGTGCTGTGGTGGCGCAGAGTGGTGCTGTGGTGGTGCTGAGTGGTGGTGCTGAGTGGTGGTGCTGAGTGGTGGTGCTGAGTGGTGCTGAGTGGTGCTGTGGTGGTGCTGAGTGGTGCTGTGGTGGTGCTGAGTGGTGCTGTGGTGGTGCTGAGTGGTGCTGTGGTGGTGCTGAGTGGTGCTGTGGTGGTGATGATGTGGTGATGCTGAGTGGTAATGTGGTGCTGCTGAGTGGTAATGTGGTGGTGCCGAGTGGTGCTGAGTGGTGGTGCTGAGTGGTGCTGTGGTGGTGCTGAGTGGTGCTGTGGTGGTGCTGAGTGGTGCTGTGGTGGTGCTGAGTGGTGGTGCTGAGTGGTGCTGAGTGGTGCTGAGTGGTGCTGAGTGGTGGTGCTGAGTGGTGCTGTGGTGGCGCAGAGTGGTGCTGTGGTGGCGCAGAGTGGTGCTGTGGTGGTGCTGAGTGGTGGTGCTGAGTGGTGGTGCTGAGTGGTGGTGCTGAGTGGTGCTGAGTGGTGCTGTGGTGGTGCTGAGTGGTGCTGTGGTGGTGCTGAGTGGTGCTGTGGTGGTGCTGAGTGGTGCTGTGGTGGTGCTGAGTGGTGCTGTGGTGGTGCTGAGTGGTGCTGTGGTGGTGCTGAGTGGTGCTGTGGTGGCGCTGAGTGGTGCTGGGGTGGCGCTGAGTGGTGCTGGGGTGGCGCTGAGTGGTGCTGGGGTGGCACTGAGTGGTGCTGGGGTGTTCATGAAGGCCATACATGTAATAAATAATCACAGATGTTTTAGTTAAACCAGCCTATAATGTCAGAAGGGACGTCCTGAACTAGATTCTGGCATGTAACTACGAAAGGATAAACATTGAACACATTATGTGGATTCAATCTTTGCCAACAAACTATATCAAAATAAACCAAACCATGAAGTGATGCGAACCATTGAAAAATTGTATTACATTAATCATCCCTATGTTTTAATTACAGCTGAACTCCGCCTGCGCCACGAGACACGCTGTGTCTGATTTGCAATCATGATAAAAAACGAATGAGTTTGAAATCCGCTTCATACCTTTACTATTAAAAGTATTGCATTAGTGACGTTAGGTTCAATTACAAGTCATGCAGTTGTGTTACCTCGTGGCTTTGCATATGACATCATTCTCGAAAGGAAAATAATCCGCACAACAAACATGCTGTTGTTACACTACATTGTTTTCTTGTTGGTGTGCTCAGCGTTCGTGTTTGAACGACTCATATAGGTGCGAGAAAAACGCATGGGCAATTGCACGCAACTTTCAAAGGGTGAAAAGCTACGTTTTTGCCACGTACAATAAACAAAACAAAAATATGTACCCATAACAAAAAACAGCGCATATTGTATCCGCATGCGAATTTCAAGTGCTCATGTTTTAGATAAAAAGTATTACACGTCTTAAATATTAGTTTACATCCTCGGCCTATGAAATGTGGAAAAATAACTAGCTAGGAACCAATATTGTAAGCGCTTGAATTGGCTGGGTTATATTTGTAAACATGTAAAATAAGATCATTATAAGAGACTATCAAGAGTGTTTATCAACACGGTGGGAACTTCACTTGCGAGTAGGAAGCAGTTTGTAAATACAAGCTGGGAACTTCAAATGACTAGAGAGCAGTGTCGTAAACACTCGCAGTCAGCAGCTTTCATAAGTACCTATATTGGCGATGTCATCTATATAAACCAGTGCTTTAAAGGGGCCGGTAGTCACCGGTACCGAGTACCGGCACTCCCTAATTTTCTGGCCGTCAGTACTGGCACTTCTCTTTAGCCAGTGAGAGTACGGGTACGCTAATAGACGGCACTGCAGGCTCCGGTTAGGTTTCAACAGCAGCGGCTGGTGTTAAAGGACGTGAGGGGCATCGCCCCACTAACATGTGGGTATGGATAGGAACAAATTAGCGGCTCTCCTTAAAAAGACAATAGCTGTGTGGGGATGAAGGATTTTTTTCAGTGTAGTTGAAGAGTGGGCCTGTATATGCGCATGTGCTGAAATAGTATGATTTTCGCCTTGAAGGCACACACCGGGCAGTGACATCACTGTGGTAGGCGTGACAGGTTTTATTGGTGAGGCATATGCTTCATTTAGGGCGTTTACTGCTCTGGCTCAAGGCAGGGTCCTTAGAGCTTCATTCATCTAATGGAGAAGGGAGGGGCAGACTCAGGGGAACGATGTTAAGAGTTGGTGTCTACCTTGGAAATGCAGAACTGTTTACGTGGTTTTTATTAACTGGTGAGTCCTGAGGGGCCAAGTGCGGTCATTTTCACTTTTGACTTCTCACGATCCTGAAGACAAGAGTGCTGCAATGAACGTGTTCTGTTGCTGTCGCAGGTACTTCTCGTTGTCTGTTGGCTCAACTGGCTCACCAGTAAGTGCTCTTGTTACCTGGTTCACCTAAACCCTGCCTTTACTAGCTTCATACATACCTTCAATTTGCTCCGTTCGTTTTAAGTAAAGAAAACTATCTACGACTGCAGCAGCAATCACAGCATGTTAATTACTGGTTACATCTGATGACAGCTACAAGTTAAGAAAAAGTGCGAGTCTCCCTTATTATTCTTTTTATTAGATTGTGCTGTGTTGAGGTGTCCATTTAATGACTGAGAAACACGGCATCACTGTTTTCCTAATCACATAATGTTGTTAAGAAAACGTGTATAACAAAAGTGTGGTTGTGTACTGTTTTTCAAACACGTTCGTTTTTAATTTCAAATTGGTCCGAGCTCCTGCTCAAGCCTGGCCTCTGGCAGGCGTACCTTGGCGCTAGTGATGCACCTGCGTCATGCCCTGCTTGCTCTGTGTACTTTAACACAAACTAAAATGTCACCAGCCGCCACTGGTTAGGTATCTCTTCTAGCACAGGGTAGATGCCCTGCTGCTCATGAGCTTGTAAGCACAGTAGCCTTTTGCAGAGTCCCTGCTGGAGATTCCAGCAGTGTCCATTTGAATGCCCTGAGACTGCAGGGGTCTCGTGTCTGAGAGGACTTGCCTTGCATCATGCTGTGATTTAACAGTACAGGGTCTAGACAGACCCTGCACCGTCGATCAGGGGCACAACAACCATTCAGTTCAGCTGAAAGTGCTTTAGCCTACTCCCAGCCTCTCTCCATCAGGTGTTTAAATGATGTCCCTGTGTTCACCATCACACTGTGTTTGACAGTGGAGGGCCCCTTAGGCCCTATGCTGTTAATCACATTTAAACTATTGTGAGCATTTGGGCAAACACAGGTATGGAGGCAGCACATGGACAGTGGCAATTTAGAAATCCATGGGAAGCAAGGAGTTTAAAATGGCTTTAATCCCACCTGATATTTTGTATGAGTGTTCGCTTATAGCTGTGTGCTTGCCATCTTGTGTGTGCCTGTTTTTGTGTGTGGAAAAAAGAGGATGCGAATCAGGATACACTCAGGAAATATTTTAAAGGGAATGTGTGGAATGCTTTTGTGTACACGTGTGTGTGTGTGTACGCTTGAGAGTATATAGTATTGTGCCAAACAACAAAACATAACAGTATGGCATTAAGAAGCAGCAAATATTACAAAACAAGGATCTGTTAACATATCATTCTGTTTTGTTTTCATTTTGTGTAATGAGAAACTGTTTTGTTAACATACACACATTTCTCATGTGTTTTGATATGGGCTGCAACTGGTACAGAAGTCATTATGTATCATCATATCTTGCTCTTAGCCCCGCCCACTTGCAACACCTCTAGCTCATATTAATGAGTACCTGCACTTATGTTTTCCCATTGAGAATTTGAGATTCTGATTACAGCACTCCAGACAGTCACTATATATTCAGTCCGGGCCTAAGTGTAGAGCCCTCAGCATAAAAGTTTTGCCTGTTATAAAGATTGAAGTCAAACAAACAGACAATGTTCCAATATGTAACCAGGATCCAGACAATCCAAGATGAATTCAAGTAAAGTCCACTGCAATTATCTTCAAAAAAGTTTTTTTCTTTATTGATAATCAAATTTCAAAAAATGGATTTTCCCAGCATAAACAGCGCTGTTTATGCTGGGAAAATCCATTTTATGAAATTTGAACTTTTATGCTGAGGGCTCTACACTTAGGCCCGGACTGAATATATAGTGACTGTCTGGAGTGCTGTAATCAGAATCTCAAATTCTCAATAGTCTCTGCGGCATTCACTCCTTGTATATGCATATAGCACCTTGAGGTAGTAGGTGCTTTGAGTTTCTTTAGCACCTGTTATATGACCTTTTTAATCATTTGTTTCTCATTACATATCGTGAACTATATGCAGATATTAACAGTATTATAAAGAATAGTGCGGACGTTTCCTTTGGGATCACTACTACCTGAATCTTGTTTATGTTTTCCCATGTAAAGCACTGATAAACAGAAAGCACTCTATTGTAAGTTTACTTGGGAAAGTCATATCTAATTTCAAAGCACATTGTATAAACACTCAATTGTGAGTTTTGTGTGGGAAACCATTAGTAGCTTCATATCTAACAAATAAACAAGTGTTTGTATCACTAACAACTGGAGATTAGTATGTGACTGAGAGGGAGCGTTTGCAAATACTTGCATGCGGAGCATCATATGGAGGAACTAGTGTTTGTAAACACTAGCAGGCAGAGCTAGGAAACGCTCATATGTTGGTATTGTGGAGGCCGGAAAGCAGACAAAATGTGCAAGTTGTTTCTCGGAAGCAAAATTCCTAATGATTCGCATTTATGGTCTTCAACTACAGGTAGGGTTGTCTGCATGTGCACATGCAAGGTGAGTTTAATGCTAGTAACAACAAATGTTTCCAAATGTAAATGTAGTTGAGCTTATATAGCGCACAGCTACCCGCAGTGGGTGTCCCGGCGCTTGCTTAGGGAACCCTTCCTGGTATTCCCCTGTGAGATAGCAGGGTATCCACAAGGTGAAAGTCAGGCATCCCGCCGCGAGGGGCCGTTGTGGAGATTAAGCAAGCTATTGCCCAGAGTCGCAGAGTGTGAACCCGTGAGTCGAGGAGGCACCGGGGCGAGAATTATCGAGTCCGTGGAATTTTTAGCCCAAGACCCCGCCGAGGCGGGGAATTGAACCCTGGTCCAGGACCGATCTCAGCTTCCGGGTCTGCTGCCTCTAACCCCTGAGCCACACTTCTCCACACACATTTTAGGCTTCTTAGGTCAAAATGAATGTGTTCTTGAGTACATTATTTAAAGCTTAAGCCAATGTCAACCGATCTTTATGCGCAGTCACCGGAGAGGGGAGGGTTACAGAATGGCTTTTGCTGCGGACCAATCATGGTGGACACTTGTCATAAGTATCCTATGGTTATAAGCACTTTTGTAGTAATATTCACCTAAAGAAGCCAATACGTGTGTAATCGTGTCACTTATAGTGACATGTACGTAAACACTCGTGGTGGGATCATCAATACAGAGCAGGGTTTGTTCACACTTAAAATGGTGAGAGCGATTAATGGGATTTGTAACTCTGTATACCTATGGAAGGTGCCCTACAGCGATTGCGACTACGACTTGCCCTATTTGGAGCTGCTTACATTATAAATACGTTAATGCACGCTCGTGTAGAGGCGAGGTGTGCTAAAACACCCTACAGTCGAGATGGTATCAATGCAGAAATGTCACAGCACACCTGGCGGGCCCTTTCTTCAACATAAACCAGCGTTTGCGCTTCTTCATAGTGAGAGATGCTATGATCAGGGGCATGTGTATGTTACAATCGTGGCGGGGCCCGTTAATATATTCATGCGTTTGTGCACGCTTAGGAGTAGCGGCATTCGCCAACAGCTGTGGTCCTGCGTGGAATATATATATATATATATATACCAACGCTTCTTTGAAAAGTGTAGCCAACAAATACGTTCTTGTAATTTGGACATGCTGACACCTGTCCAGACTCCACAAATCCAACTTGCCCTGATCTTCCCGTCCCTCAGTTAGGTCAGTTAGGCACACTTGCCTTTGCTCTCTTGCGTCGGCTGGTCCTTCTCCCCTCCGGGGTGTCCGGTTGACCGCCCTCCGTGCCGCCCAAACTCCCCGGAGCTCCGGGCTCTCCACCAGGTGAGGCTCGCTCCTTTTTGCGCGGAGTCCGTTCGGCCGCTGATCCACTGTCCGAAGAGGAGGATGAAGCTGCGCCAGATGGAGGCTGTGAGTCCAGGCCGTTCTCGCCCCCGGCGGCCCCGCCGCTGCCACTGAGGCTAAGCTCGGACTTCTTTCCGGACAGCATGGGGGCTGCTGCGATGCACAAAGACCGGGTCCGCTGGAGCTGTGCTACTAATGCGGACAAGATGAGCTGTCCTGCCAGCCACTGGCTCCCATCACAGGAAGCGACGTCGAGACGCCGCTCGTGTCACGTGACAAGCACGTCCCTCGGAGTACCCCACGTGCGTGGCTTCACGTGCCTTGAAACCACGCCCCATAACATGAAGACAAGCTCTGAGTGGACGGTGGCAGATACCGGCCCTGTCGTTCTATTTGTCCAGGAGCCTGAGACAGTTAATCGCGACTCTTCGGTGACAACAAACGTAGTGAGTGGTTCTGCTTCTTCCAACCGTACGTTTTGGTTGGTCAGAGTGACACCGAGAGGCGGGCAGGTTAAGAGGGCACGCCCCCTTGCCGTGTGTCAAACATTTAACAGCAGACAGGGTTTCTATGTTGGAGATAACATGACCTAGTGCGAGACAAAGCAATACTGTGCCAAACACATCGTTGGGTTGAGGTTGACAAATTGTGCAAACTACAGATTCAGCGTTTTTCCCGGGCCCAGTCACTAAATGTATTACCTATTCTGGATTTCAGTATCTAACCACGAAGGCTTGCTCCGTGCATTGAGGAGAGAGGAATTAGGGTGTCGGATGTTGGCTTCCCAATGAGGACCAATAATTGGTAACCAACTTTCAAATTAGAGTTTAGATTCTGATGGAGCGAGGTTCAGAATAAAATTTTGTTCTGACTCGCAAAGTTAATCTTCCATAATATCATAACCGTATTAATCAGTGTATTTTGAAAAGTACTAATCAACCTAGTTTTAAAATGCATTATACGACACAAGGGACTAATTAATGTGCTCTATGTTGCACTTGCAAGTGTGTTGAAAATAATAAACTAACCTTGTCTATTGTCTTTGTCAGTATTAATTGCGGCTGTTTAATAAATGGCATGTGCTTATTTTGTGTGCTTATGTTATGTCTTTTCGCCATTTATGTGGCATGAGTTTGTGGAGAATTCTGTAGCTTGTGCTTAAGCTAGGTAACATAAATTAACAGGTTAATAATTAGCAAAGGGGGTGGGTAACAGAATGGGTCTCAATTCTCTAATTAAATAATGTCTTGTGTTTGTTTGAATACTAGTTACCAAGGGAGAGGCTTAAGGCCTAGCGTTTAAAGATGTTGTTTAGAATCCTGTCCAGAATGGAGCCCTGCACGTATTCTGAAGTGGAAACTTTTACCACATCGACAGTTGTCAAAGAAATACTGCTGAATGACTTTTGTGCAGGACGTGCTCTGAGAGTGACAAATTCAAGGACAGGATGCGGCAAATCTGCCAAGCTAAGGAAGTAACGGTCTGTTACTTGAAGAATGTTGCGTTTCCGAGGAAGCCAAGAGGCATGTTTTTGTTAAACGATGGAGTCAAAGAAAAGGCTCGGTTTTGTGTTGAAAATGTGATGAGCTGACATGGACTGACATCTGTCAGCCAATAAGAACTCTGGATGGCAAAAGAAATAATACATTTTAGTGAGATTAGCTAGACAGAAAAGGTATAAAACTTGGCCCCTTGGACAGGAGGGTGCTTCTCGCTTTCCGATTCCTGAAGGGCGTGATGTGCTGGACTCTTGGCGCACGTAAGGATAATAGGCCTAAATGATTTTTCCCTTACAGGTGGAGCAAAGAATAGTTAGGGAAATAGCTTGAGGGATTGAAAACTGTTATTTTGCCTTAAACATGCTTACTGATTTGCTTTGAAATGTCATATTAATTGTTCCTTCCTCATTAAATGCTGCTTAATTGCTAATAAAATAATGATTTATTAAAGAAAATGCTTTTCCTATGAAGAATAAAATTAATAAATTAGATTTTTGGAACGACAAGCTGGTCTTGTTTATTCATGATCTAGTTACCATAAGCTGATCCATTTACATTAGTGACTTAATTAAAATGTTATTTGCATAAAAACCATGGTAAGAGATGATAAACTGCAGATGTATATAAATGTTTAAATAGTTTGTGAATAGGTTCTGATTAATTAGGTCACATGATTCAGTTGCCCAAAATTGTCTCGTTGGTTTATGGGCCTTGTGAGTGATTTATGATTAATGGTGAGTATCATGGTGTTGGGTAGCGTTGTTGAGACAGTTTTTCTATAGGGGCGCTGGATCAATTCAAATATACCACCTGCAAGACCATGCTGTATATATATAGTATATCAACAGGAAGTCCAAAGCTCCTGAAGAACTTTAACCGAGCAGATATCATACAGACCAATAGTTATGTGGTTGCTATGCAGAACAATAATAAAATAATTTGATGTTCTGAGAATAATCTGTGACTATCTCTGTTTTGCATTACAAAAAAACCAAATGTATGCAGAGTCTCTGAAGAAAGAATATTAGTAATATATCTAAAAATCAGTTTCAGCCCGTGGTGGGAGTTCCGTGAGGCGGGCGGGGGAGATGCAGGGTGGGGGGGGTAGTAAACACTGGAATGTGGATGGACGGAGGTAAGTAAACAAATAAATAAAACTAATTTTGTTGCACGCGCTGCATCGCAAAATGATGCAGCACGAGCAACTAAATTTGTTTTAATTATGTGTTTACTTACGTCTCCGATGAAGGGCTCTTTAGCCCGAAATGCATTGGACTAAAGAACATGTTGTTTATGGAATGAAGTGAAACAAATAAGAATCACAGAATAATGAACTTATGAATAAATAAGACTTTTTGATTCAAATCAACATTTGTCATTATACCTTCTTGGTGAATTCTGGCTTATACCAGAAGAATAGAGAGGAGCGCCAGGGGATGCTTCCAATGATCCATTTGAATCACAACTCGTATTTCTGTAACAGACGCCATTGACAAGAGACGCCACCCAGGCGGCGCCCTCAAAATTCCTAAAAATTTAATTCAATTTTCTAGTAACAGTTTCCAATCAAACCACGCTGTGCGCTTCTCCTTTTCACTGTTAGTAACTCTTTGTCTTGTCACGGAGATCAAGCAGCACGCCATCTACCCCACGTTTCACGATAACAAACACTAATACAATCACAATGCAGTACGAGAACATTGCAAAGAGCACAGAAGCTAGGGCAGATACTTTCGCCTTCCAAGAAGGAGAGGCTTCCAGAATTTATTCGTTGATTCAAGAAGAAATAAACCCAACATCTTCCAACAGAACCAAGGCACAAAACATTAAACAGCTCTTATACATCTCCAAAAGACACAACAACCAGAAGCTACATGCGAACACACTCATCAGATACCATAAATTACAGCGTATACCAAGAGGATTGCGCATTGCTTTGAAACCATCTTTATGCAAGAACTCTCAGAAATTTCAAGATAAATGGTATGCCATACTAAACAAGTGCTCTTTAGACTTGATTTTATTGATAATTGAAGAACTTTCAGGTATTCTCATTGAACTCAATCAGGAGATGGAGGAGATCACAGAAGAATTGTCCTCAATGATGACTACAAAAGAACTGGCTACCATACTAAAAGACGTTAATGATCAGATTCAGAAACACACACAAGATATTAATGAGAGGAAGATCGCAAATTCAAACGTGACACGCTTGACTATAAATTGGGAGAAGTCTACACATGGGCAGATGTGTACGCACAAAGACACAGAAACCGCCCCTATACACCGTACACAGATACCTCCTCATCGGGGAGCGACATGTCTAATAAACCCCCTCCCACCAGGAATCTACCGACCAAGAGAGGGCCGATCATCGCCTCAGAGAACTTAACGAGAGAGGTCGCACCATCGACTTCGACAGTAACGAGCGCATCGGAAGTGCCTTTTTTAGAACAAGGCCCAGTAACAATCGAAGACTCAGGAGGGGAAACAGATCCTCCAAACACACGGAGCGTCACCATGAAAAACAAAGAAAAGAAAAAACCAACGGTCAAGAACAACTAGTTATCAACATCTCTGATCATCAACTTTCAACCCAGGAACTAAAACTATTACAAAAAGGGACATCTTTTGTCCCCACTACACACACCAATACTTTGGAATTAGAGGTTAGTTTTTTCAAACTCATGCGCAAATTAAGATTACGCCATTTTTTTGACAATGTTGCACCTAAATCCTTGTCCCAGGAACCGGATCAACTCAAGGGCTTGCGACCTAAGAGCAATTTCATTGCTCCCATGAGTCATAAGACTTTGGATCTCTTTGAAACCATGGTCAAACAAGACCTTCTCAAGATAAAATGTGATAAAAAACGACATAAGAATATTTCTAACAAAGATTTGATGCTACTAAAGAAGTTAGCAAACAACGATAAGATTTTTTGCACCAAGGCTGACAAAGGCGGTGGCCTGGTAATTATGAACACTACTATGTATAACAAGAAGATTGTAGAGCACATTTCTGATTCCAACACTTATGTCCCACTCAACCATAATCCAACTAACAAATATTTATCTAAACTCACAGAGATTGTAACCAGAGCCAAAGACAATGGAGTGATAAGTGAAAGACCCAGCAAATTCCTAATAAAGACATACCCAAAGAGTCCATCATTCTACATGATGCCTAAAGTGCACAAAAACTTGCTTGATCCACCTCTACGACCAATAGTCTCCACCAAGGATAGTATACACGAACCTATAGGTCAATTTATTGACAGATACATGCAACCTACGGTACAGCAAATGACAACATATATCAGAGACACTACCAATTTCTTGACTAAGTTAAACCTGCTAGAGATTGATACCAATGAGCAACTAATACTTTGTACAGCTGATGTGAAATCGCTTTATACGTCGATCCCTCACGGATCAGGAATCGAGCCTATGGAAGAAGCGATCTTGACCACAGATTATGACCAACAACTTCAACTCTTTCTGATGGAACTCGTAATATTTACCCTGTACCACAGTTATTTCAAATACGATAACACCTGGTACCAGCAGCTGGTCGGAACTGCTATGGGCAATTGTGCGGCTCCAGTATACGCCAATCTATTTATGAGATCATATGAAGAACGCAACATTCTGATAGACCCCCAATGGAAGAATAATTTGAAAATGTTTGTACGTTATATTGACGATGATTTCATTTTATGGAAAAACACAAGAGAATCACTTGAAGAGGCACTCATGAACCTCAATACCAAAGACGAAAGGATACAATTCACATGGGAAATTTCAGAGAACTCCATCACCTTCTTAGATGTGCGCATCAACTTACGAGAAGGGATGATTGAAACTGAGATGTATCGTAAGAATACCGATAGGAATAACACCCTACATTTTCAGAGTTTTCATCAGGAACCACTCAAACGTCATTTGCCATTATCCCAAATGATGCGAGCCAAAAGAATCACATCTGACACAGACAAGGCCAAAGTGAAAATATTAGAAATGGGAGATAGGTTTTGTGAGAGAGGTTATCCAGAGAACTTGGTAAAACAAGCAGCACAAAAAGTGAACAACATCAATAGAGCGGATTTGTTACAAACACGAAACAAGCAACATGGAAGCAGAACGACTGTAGTGTCCAAATACTCCACTGTGAGCATGAACTTTAAGAAGATTATTCGCAACCATTGGAGTATTTTAAAAGCTGAACCAGACTTCAGACAGATCTTTGACGACCCACCGATTTTTGCTTTCACGAGGAGTAAGAACTTTGGAGAATTACTAAAATCCAAAACAGAGCCAGGGATGACCTATCGTGGAACTCGACCTTGCTTACAATGCGGGAACTGCAACAATATAGTCAGGGGCAACTATATAACTCATCCTATGAAAGGCCACAAAATAAAACTCAGAGTCAATGCCACCTGTGATTCGACTAATCTGATATACATGCTGAAATGCCCTTGTGGTAAGGTGTATGTCGGAAAAACAGAACGTAAAATCAAGACAAGACTTAATGAACATAAGTCTAACATTAGAACTCGGAACGCCAAATCATCCTTAGCCACGCACTTCAACGAAGCTCAGCATAACATTTCCCAATTACAGTTTTTGGTACTTGAAGTGATTTAGAAATAAGAAGGACGAGACAATAATCGCTTCTTACTTCAAAGAGAGAACAGTTGGATGTATCTTTTGAACTCTCAAAAACCTTTTGGTCTCAATGACCGGACAGAATTCATGTGTTATCTATAACTTGTATTTAACAGTTAGCCCTCCTGGCACCATTGTTTTGCTTTGGACCTGATTGTGGAGACCAACGGTCTTTTCAACACGCAAGTATTTTTGCTTTACTGATGTACATTTTAAGCATGCTTATTGACTTATTTTCAAACATTATCTATCCTTTTTTTAACTGGGTTAAACACCTTGATGGTTTTTATGTTGTCATATAACTTTATTAGTGCGGCGCTTTCGCAAGGTCTACACGTTTCCATAGATACCTGACTGCTCAGCCGCCATTGGTTGTCCGCCGGTCACGTGATCGGGAGTTCAACTAATCGCAAGACCTGTATCTTGTATCATGCCAGTAAGTCTATAGTATAAGAAACACGTATGGCCGCCACGGCGGGTTGGTCAATTTTCAACTTTGGACACAAGAAACACGAGAGACGCCTCGCGTCTTCACAGTAAGTTTCTAGTTCATTAGTGATTTTGCTGTCATTTGTTTTGATGATACAAGCACTCGTGACGAGTCAGGATGCTTTTTGTTTAATACAGCTCGTTTCCCCACAGTTTGTCGGTTACATACGGACAACTTTATATTTCGTTTTTACGGCATGATTTGGACAACATGAAATGTGAGTCTCATGAACCTTTGAGGCTTTTTTTCACGTCACAACAGGGGTGCACATCGATCTGCATGCGAGTCACGAATTTGACATCGTTAGAACATGTATTTTTTTTTGTATGCTTATGTTTTTTTGCTTTCACGTTTATTGTACACACAACTGAATATTTTGTTACTGTGCCTTGTTCCTAGCTTTGTGGTCACCGATGAAGGGCTCTTTAGCCCGAAATGCATTGGACTAAAGAACATGTTGTTTATGGAATGAAGTGAATCAAATAAGAATCACAGAATAATGAACTTATGAATAAATAAGACTTTTTGATTCAAATCAACATTTGTCATTATACCTTCTTGGTGAATTCTGGCTTATACCAGAAGAATAGGGAGGAGCGCCAGGGGATGCTTCCAATGATCCATTGGAATCACAACTCGCATTTACTTACGTCTGCTCATCCATATTCCGGTGTTTACTACCCCCCAACCCTCACCTCCCTACGGAACTCCCTCCACTGGCCGCTACTGCTAAAAATGACTGTCAACTGAGATTGAATTAGTTATTGTATTAAGAAAAATTAGCATTCAAGGCAATAATCAGCATTTAAGAAAATTCTGTCATGAGCCTCAGTATGCAGTTACAGATGTATAAAAAAACGACACATTGAGCAGAGTGCAAACAAAAGATAACCTCAACCACATTTATGAGAAACTATGGTTCAGCTAAAGAGTCCATTGAAGGTTCGCTAAGCAAGGGGTTTCCTGCCACCAGCATGGGCAAGGGATAGTGCAAACGAGTTCTCCTAGCATAGGCATAGAATTTAGTCAGAAGCAGGGCAAGGAAGAAGGAAGGGCTGGCAAACAAGGAATGCCAGCGAGTCCACCCACATGAGCCCAGAGTCAGCGGAATTAAGGAAATCTCTGCTCCAAGAGGGCTATCAGTCCACACAGGGAAAGGGAATAAGTACTTCCACGGTGGCGGCAACAATGGTGCTGTTTCCTCCCTCCAAGGTGCCTTTGGTGATACAGTTTGCTAAATCCGGAGAGAACATCAGTTGTTACACCATCATCGTTCGATCCACATGTGATCATCATCCACTCACAAGGTGCAAAAGTAGATACTCTGGCATATTTTCTCATACCCAGTCATAGGAAGCGACAGGCACATAGGCTAGTCCACAAAGAGCTATTCACCAATGTAGCTTCCCTTTGCGTTAACGTCAAAAGTTCAAGATCTCATAGTAGTGTTCACATAGATATATCAAAAGGTATTATTTCCCTTCAAGAATTTCATGTCAAAGTACAAGAAAGTTACATAAGTGAAAAGCAAGGCAATATTCCATCTCCACTAGTATTGAGAAAGTGCAGGCCTAAGAAATAATATATTTAAATACAGTGCTTCTTAATTAATAAATGAATACATGAGTAGACTCGAGCATAGTTAAATTCAATTAAACATTTGTGTCAATTAGTCAAATGTCATAAATTGTCAAAGACTATTGCAATAATTTCAAAGTACATACATTATAAAATATTCTCATAAACTGTTTAATAATTGTTATATTAAGAAAACGAAAACTCTATTAGTGTAAAACTTCATCCTGGAAAGTTAAATTAATCTAAATTAAAGCATATTGATATTGAACTATCAATATATATGGTGCATTACAATGGAAGCAACAAAGTATGATTCACCTTCATCATAATAACCTACACAATTATAAATGAGACTCATGTATATGTAAATTGTAATTACTATATTAATTTCATATTAATTTACGCTATAGCATGAAATACATTTTATGCATTTCATTCAACATTGTTTAAATCTCCAAAGAAGATTATTTGTTAATTGGTCTTTATACGTGTTTTTCTTCTCAACTTTAATTCCTGTATCGTGCAAAGAATGACCAACGTTTATGTTGCATCAGTCCCCCTTTGATGGCGTATCAAGCCATCACATCAGTTCGGTTGTTTTCAGTCTCTTGCATCTGGAATCCTCCAAAGCTTTCATTTCATCATAGTATTGACTTTGTTTTGTCTTGTAATTCTACATAATACCTTGATCTTTTCACTCCTTGTTTTTGTCATGTATGCCTACAGAATTTGATAGTCACCAACATCAGCATTATGCAGATCACTACTAAGGGTCTCAAAATATTTATCACTATTTCACTTCCTAAGCTTACCTGCCAGTTGATAACGGCAAAAAGAACAAATAATGGAACAAATAATGGACAGAATGCAGACCAATGTCATACATTCACCCCAGTACAGAGATCTGGGCCTAAATCCATTGTTTCTTTGCTCCCCATTATGTTAAAGAAAGTATTCCCTATGGACTCTTTTACTTACTATATTCCTCAGTCTCACAACGCACACATGAATTGGAACCACTCAAAAACAATATATTCTCTGTTGTAGATTTATTTATGTTAAAAAGTATTTTTTTTTTTAAAAACAAGGAGAAATAACAGATATTTCAAAATTAATCAAAAGGATAAAATTACATTACAAAGGCAACATTGTACATAGAAAATCATATTCCTCTCTAAACTTGCATGATACAAAACAACCAATTAAATATTCAAAGACAACATTAATACATCATACGGAAGGAAGACAAAAACTAAAAAAAAAACAAGCCATAAACATTGGCCCTAGTGTTGTTAATCTGTTTATAGATGACATTTTCTTCGTTTGAGAAGGAGAGGAGGAACTGTTAAAATAATTTCTTGAGTGGATAAACTTGGGAGACCCCAACCTGAGTTTCACTGTACACTATAACAACTCAGCAGTGAATTTTCTGGATATAACTATAAAAAACACATCAGGGTTTCTGTCGGTTGAGTTATACACAAAACCGACCGACAAAAATACACTTTTGCAATATGGAAGTTATCACCCTAGAACACAGCGGGACAATATTCCATTTGGTCAGTTTCTCCGTTTACGGAGAAACCGTACCTCCCTTGATGATTTTTATAAACACTCTGAGATCCTGAAAAGTAAGCTTCAAAATAGGGGATACCCCAAAAAGCTTATTAAACATGCTTTCAAACTAGCAAGATTCTACAATCGTGAAAGCATGTTTGAACCAAATACCCAACGGTCCAAGAAAGACAATGACAATCGCTTGGTCTTTGTGACACAGTATTCAAACATCAGCAACAAATTAAAGAATATAGTAAACTCCAACTGGCATATTCCAAATGAAGGCCAGGAGGTCAAACTCTCCCAACCGCTATTTGCATTCAAGAAGAATGACAATATTAGAAAAAGTTTAGTCAATACATATAGAAGAGAAATATCAACCACACAGGTGGATTTACAGATGCAGAAAATAATCGGAAATTTTAAATGTGGAACATGCAGTGTATGTTAACACTGTTTGGTTACCAAACAGATCACCCACAACGAAATCACTTTGACATCTAAGAGTCTCAACAATTGCAGGAGTAGTAATGTTATCTACTATATACGCTGCCCTTGCGGACAGGCATATGTGGGCGAAACAGGAAGAGAGCTGAGATTGCGGATACTGGAACACAGGTCTGCTATCAAAACCAAAAAGATCAATGGCCCCTTAGTAGAACATTACTTGAATAAAGGCCACAAATACACTGAGATCGAGTGGTTCATCATAGAGAAGATCACATGCAACCCGAGGGGTGCAAACACAAAGATCAAAAGGAAGAATAGGGAACAGAGATACATCTCTATCTTGAATACAGTAGAACGGGGGCTCAACTCGAAAGAGGAGTGGATGAAACCAGTGGTATAATATAAAGAAAACCTCTCTTAAATGATTAGGTACGGATTTTTTAAAGAGTCAACACTAGAGTATCAATCTGAGTCCCCTTGATACACTAGATATAATTAGACTAATAATATCTCTCCTCTTTAATAATTCCGGCCTTTACCCCGTTTCTAAATTTGATGTATAGGTCAAAAATTCCCCCAAAAGAAAGTCTTAACATTATTATTTTGAATTGATTAGACTCGTTAGGCAAACCGATATCGAAAACTTTTGCCCTGAATATTTTGATTCTCTGTATTTATCCCCGGGGTGGGGCCCATTATTATCTATTAAGTTAAGAATGAGTACACATATCCGGTGAGTGTGCCGGTATACCAACATTGACTTTTAACTACGTCGGAAATGAGAGGCTGAGAGGTGAGCCCGGTAGATATGTGACGTAAAGAATATACGGTGTAAAATAGTTGTAGAAAGAACACTGCCCCTTTAAGTTACACGGCGGGAATAGTCTGACACGCCTACCGTGTCAGACTATTCCCGGTATTTATGGCGCAACAATATAGTATAGATTGTTTGTTTGCCGACTATACGCATGAGCAGACGAGGAACACAAGTCGAGGATATCGGGAGCTATAAGGGTGAGAGGCGCCTTCGAGAGAGAGAGAGGGGGGTCCCGCCTTTACAATTAGAACGGGGATTTAGAAATAAGCACAAAGAGTCGAAGCGGTAGTGCATGAAGTCGGAGCCACGGACTCGTAAGGAATGTGTTGTAGGTTACCACAGTTGATAGTAAGTTTTTAAATAAAGGCATATCCTAGTCAATAATTATAAAAAGGGAAGTGATTACATCAGAACATAACTTAACAATTGAGTAACAATGCATAATAGCACCACAATTGGTTATTTAGGCATTTATATCTTATTTGACAGCCCTGATATTTGGATGTCGACAAACTGAAAATAATACTGACGGAAAGAAAATACGTGTCCTGATCATTCCAAAACAGGATAAATTAAATATTCATATACTGACCAAATCAAGTATTGTGAGGTAAGCCTTTATTCATTCAGCCCACCCTCACTTAGCAACTAGTGATAATGCTGAACACAATTTTGAAAAGTCGTGTTTTCTTTTTAGATAAAAGGAAATTTTTAAAGACGGAGACTGTTGCTCCGGAGATTTTATCGAGGTCCCTTATCCCGGGAGTGGTCCGGGCGAGGTGGACGTGAAGAAAATAAAGTTACGAATACCTATAACAGAAGGTGAGAAGGCAGCATATATTATGAATTTATGGACTAAATAGTGTAGATTGGACAAAATCGATTCAATGCCAGCATTAGTAGGAAATTTCTGTGAAAAAGATGACCCGATGGCATGGGTTTTTAATATCACCAGAAACCCCTTGAGGAATGTTTAAATTAGGTAACAAACATATTCCTAAAGATGTATGTCTGATCATATTAACAGAAGGGGAACCAATTCATAGGTCTCCTGAATCGAATTATTCGATAAGTGTAGAAAGAATGCATGTGGGAAAAGAATGAAGTGACTTTGGAACCCTCTAGTTTGTAGAATGAAATGTTTTAAAACTTCATTAGAATTTATATGCACAAGAGTAACAATGTTAGTTAAGTCTTTGTAAATTCTGTAAATTTTATATGTTCGGATGAAATACTGATTGTATTATGTTTTTTGCTAGATTTTAATGAAAAGCAGTAAGAGAGGGAGGAACTCTATTGTTAATTGTCCTGAAGAAGGTGGAAGAAAATAATACATACCCACCGAAATGCGTTGACGCCTCTGTTGAGGTTAAATCTGAAGCAGGACACAGACTATAATCATTGGATCCCCGGGTTGTCTGTGCCACCTAGCTATAAATAGATTAACAACACTAGAGCCAATGTTTAGGGCTTGTTTTTTTTTTTGTTTTTGTCTTCCTTCCGTATGATGTATTAATGTTGTCTGTGAATATTTAATTGGTTGTTTTGTATCATGCAAGTTTAGAGAGGAATATGATTTTCTATGTACAATGTTGCCTTTGTAATGTAATTTTATCCTTTTGATTAATTTTGAAATATCTGTTATTTCTCCTTGTTTTAAAAAAAAATACTTTTTAACATAAATAAATCTACAACAGAGAATATATTGTTTTTGAGTGGTTCCAATTCATGTGTAAATTGGGAGTTCTTGAAAATCTTACTTGAACATCTTCAGCTAGGGGAAAATTTTCTTCAAGCGATGTCACAATTATATCATATGCCAAACTCTAAGGTCTTGGTTAATGGAGTTCTCACAAAATCTATCAGAATTGCGCGAGGAACTAGGCAGGGATGCCCTCTGTCCCCACCCCTATTTGACCTTTATATTGAACCACTGGCCTGCAAAATAAGAGGGTCAGAGAATATTCCTGCTTTCAGATTCCAAGGGTGGTCAAAAAAGATAGGGCTATATGCGGATGACATTGTAATTTTAACATCGAATCTGACAAAATCACTGGTTGAAATTGAAAGCATTACAAAGAAGTTTGGAGAAGTTTCAGGATATCGATTAAATTCGGACAAAACTGAAATTATGGCTTGGAATATGGCGATGGAGCCTGGGACCTCAAAAAAACAGATCAGATACTTAGGGTTACAAATTACCCAAGATATAAAACAGCTAACATTAGTAAATCTGGCCAAAGCAAGGAAAGACATTACAGTACTACTGAGAAATTGGAGTTCAATACCACTGACAATGATAGGCCGGGTAAATCTGGTTAAAATGATGGTGCTTCCTAAGTTGACCTTTTTATTTGACTCTGTTCCCCTTATGTTTGAGAAAGAAGGCCTAGCTAAGCTACAGAGCGAAATTGGTTCATTTATTTGGGGCTGCAAGGGGTCAAGGCTTTCTTGGAAAAAAATTCTGAGAAAGTATGCCAAGGGAGGTTTAGCAGCCCCAGACTTTCAATTTTATTCTTGGGCTTTTTTGCTTAAGAACTGTAGAATGCTTTTTGGAACTCCCAATAATTCATCAATAGGCGACCTTTTTGCTGCCATGTTAAAAGTAGAAAAATGCCACAAGCGCGGCTTCTTATATAGATTTGCAGATCCAAAATACTTCAAAAAAGTTAGATTGAAGGTTTTAAAAGACCTAGCCACGGTGTGGTACCGTATTAGGCGTGTGACAAAAATTCCATATTTCAGCGTGGCAGCACCAATTTGGGAGGCCCCGGGGGCTCCAAGTTGGACGGAAGATGCTTTAGCTAGGGCTTTGAAAACAGAGGGCCCACAGGTCTGGGGTGAGCTGTTTTGTGAAGGAGCCTTGCTACCGTGGGCGGTTTGCGACCAACTCTGGGGTCGTAACTTTGCAAAATGTAAGTACTTGCAGATACAAAGCTGGGTAGTAGGCAAGGGAAAGTTAATTGGACGACACAATGAGTTTGAAGAGAAGCTGGTTTCAAACATTCGGATGAAAAAAGAAGTGGCAACGTGGTATTGGGAAATAGTCGAAATGGAGGATGGCCCTTTCCTACTTCCAGAGTTCCTGTGGGGAGAGCGCTTGCAGAGGATCGCAACAGAAGAACAATGGCAAGTAGATATGTTGATTCTTTACAAAGTGGTAAAACCTGCAAATTTAAGGAGGAATCACTTGTTCACTCTCCACAGGGCATACTGGACCCCAAAGAGGCTTGCAAAATTCAAAGATGGGGGCATGGTGTTATGCCCAAAGTGCAAAAGTCCAAATGAAGATGATATTCATATGTTTGTGACATGCTCAGAGATTCAAGATTTTTGGGCAGCTGTAAGTGAAATGTTATCGAAAACGTTGGAGCTAAATATCACGGTAAGCCCTGAACAGATCATCTCGGGCAGACTGGACATAGAAGGTAAGGGCCTTGATGATAATTCTAAGCTGTTTTTTTATGCCATTTTGATTGCTCGAAGAGAAATATGTAAACTTTGGATTTCGTCAGAGCCTCCGACAGAATTAATGTGGATTAGAGGTATGAGAGCAATAGCTAAGTTGTATATGGCTGGGCAAAATAATAGGAAGCACCAGTTTTGGAATTTATTCTTAAATCACTATGGGTGAGGAAAATGGGAGTTAAATAATTGTTGACTTTAATGATGGGAGAAGAACAAGGTCCGATGATTAAGTCACTTCGGATGCTCTTGGAGGTCAATGCAACCTATATGCTTTCCTGCATCAGGTATGGCTGTGACACCTCCCACTTCTCTCAAGCCTACAGGTCTGCAGTGTAAGCAGTAGGAAAAAACCTCTCATAGTTGAGTTTGAAAACCACCCAAGGGCGTTACAAGATATGAAGAGGTGGGAAGTGGCGTATGAGGACAAAAAAGAAAAATAAATAAATAAATAAATAAATAAATCTACAACAGAGAATATATTGTTTTTGAGTGGTTCCAATTCATGTGTGCTTTGTGAGACTGGGGAATATAGTAAGTAAAAGAGTCCATAGGGAATACTTTCTTTAACATAATTGTTTTTGGTGCTCTGTCTCTATTGGACTTTATGAGCCCCTCTCCTTGATTTCAAGGTCTGTGCTCCCCATGCCATTACAGATGAACCCAGCCATATGCAAATCAGCCTTGACCCTGTGCCCAATGGCAACAGTCCAGCCTGAACTGCCAGGCCAGGTCCTCCCTGGACTGGAAACAGGCATCCTAGGACCAGTTTGAGGGTTTCATCCCTCATCAGCCAGAATAGCTTGACTGCAGTGGCATGGAAAGCACGAGACCCACGTCTGGGCATACCTATCCCACTCAGGGTGACAAATGCAAAAAGAACAAATAATGGACAGAATGCAGAATAATGTCATGCATTCACCCCAGTACAGAGATCTGGGCCTACATTTATCGTTTCTTTGCTCCCCATGCCATTCCAGTTTGAACCCAGCCATATGCAAATAAGCCTTGACCATACACCCAATGGGAACAGTCCAGCCCGAACTGCCAGGCCAGATTCTCCTTGGACTGGAAACAAGCATCCTAGGGCCGGTTTCGGGATTTCACTCCTTATCCGCCAGAATAGCTTGACTCCAGTGGCATGGAGAGCTTGGGACCCACGTCTGGGCATACCCGTCCCACTCGGGGTGACAAATACAAAAAGAACAAATAATGGACAGAATGCAGAAGGAGTAGTTTCTGTCCTGTAACTCCAGTTCTGTAGTAGGGGTATCTCTGTTATAGTCATAATCTAGTGAATAGTCCCGCCCATGTGCGTGGACCCCGGAGCAATCAAAAATAATCTCTTACAGTGTCAAAAAATGCAGAAAAGCATAGACACTTAAGAGAGAATTTAAAGACAGATAATGCAGCCTAAAAAGGCTACACTGTCCAGTACTTCAACTAGAAATTCCACCATAAAATCCACAAAACAGCAAAAGCCTGTACAGATTTACCTTGCTTTACCAGCAAAATCCCTCAGGAATGATAGAGAGAAGAACCTGGACAGACAAGCCCCATAGGTTGCCATTATGTGGCTCAAAACAGGATACTGTGCCTTTAAGAGAATCTTCCAGAACCTTCTCCCAGTATCCCAGAATGCATAGCAGGTCCAACTTAGTTTCAGTTCTTTTTGAAGGCGTAACACGCCAGACCTGTAGCATGCCATAAAGGAATATGTCTCTCCACCGGGGAGGAGGGAGGGCGCTTATGACTATAACAGAGATACCCCTACTACAGAACTGGAGTTACAGGACAGAAACTACTCCTTCTGTAGTAGGGGATCTCTGTGTATAGTCATAATCTAGTGAATAGAATGGCAAGCCCATCCCCACACCAAAGCGGCGGTGGAGAAAAGAGAATTAACGCCACTACTGTGCGAACAGATTTCGCAGCGAAGCCTGCCCAACCTGAGCGTCTGCCCTGGCATCAGTGTCCAGGCAGTAATGCTTAGCAAAGGTATGAACCGACTTCCAAGTGGCCGCCTTGCAGATTTCTGCAATCGGAACATTACGGAGCAATGCTGTCGTGGCAGCCTTGCCCCTGGTGGAATGAGCCTTAGGCTTACCTCCTAAGGTCTTATTAGCTTTTTGGTAACACAGCTGTATGCAGGACACAATCCACCTAGAGATAGACTGCTGAGAGGTCGCAAGACCCGTCCTGACAGATCCATAATTGATGAACAATTGGTCTGACCTACGAATATCCCTGGTTTTATCCAGATAAAATTTCAGCACCCTCCTAACATCCAGGGAATGCAAAGACCTTTCCACTGGAGATGAAGGATTCTGAAAGAACGTAGGTAAAGATATAGTCTGATTGATATGAAAATCAGAAACAACCTTGGGAAGAAACTTAGGATGAGTACGCATAACAACCTTAGCAGCATGAAATACAGTATAAGGTTCTTGGCAACACAACGCCTGAATTTCACTAACCCTGCGGGCCGATGTAATGGCCACGAGGAACGCCACCTTCCAGGACAGGTGCTGCAACAAAGCCTTATGAATAGGTTCAAAAGGCTCCTTCATCAATCTGGACAGCACCACATTCAAGTCCCATGAAGGCGAAGGAAGCCTGACAGGAGGGAACACTTTCTTCAAGCCTTCCAAAAAATCTTTGATCACAGGCATCTGAAAGAAGGAAGTCTGTGAAGGGCATTTCCTGTAGGCAGTCAAAGCAGCCAGATGAACCTTAATGGAATGGACATTAAGGCCAGACTGCGCCAGATGTAGCAGATATGGAAGGATGACATCTTCCTTGCATGTCGTAGGGTCATAGGTCTTAGACTTGCACCAGATGCAAAACCTCTTCCACTTGTAATCATAAGAAGTCCGAGTGGAAGGTCGATTAGCCTCCTTCAGTATGTCCATACAATCCGCTGGGAGATTCAAATGGCCATATTGCACTATTTCAGGAGCCATGCCGCCAAACTCAAAGACGAGAGGTTGGGGTGCACCATCCGCCCCCCGAATTTCGTGAGAAGGTCCGGCCTGCACGGCAGCTTCATGTGAGGAAGGAGAGACCGGTGAAGCAGGTCCGTGAACCACCACTGTCTGGGCCATTCCGGGGCAATCAGAATCATCTTCGCCCTGGATTGGGAGAGCTTGATGAGAACCGCTGGAATCAGGGGAATGGGTGGAAAAGCGTACAGAAAGCTGTTCGACCAGTTGATCCATAACGCGTTCCCCAGCGTCCCCGGCTGGTAGTACCTGGAGGCGAAGTCTCGGCATTTGCTGTTTTCGGCGGTGGCGAACAGATCTACCTCTGGAGTGCCCCACCGTGCGAAGACTTCTCCTAGTACTTCATCGTTTATGACCCACTCGTGATTTTCCTGAATCAGTCTGCTCAGCTCGTCTGCCTGAACATTCTGCACACCTGGCAGATGAGTAGCCGTTATCGAGAGTCCTCGAGCCAGAAGCCAATGCCAGATCGCCTGCGCCTCCTGAGACAGAGTGCGTGATCTCGAGCCCCCCTGCTTGTTGAGGTAATACATTGTGGTCGTATTGTCCGTCTGTACAAGCAGAGAGTTGGTCCGGAAGGACGGTTGAAAGGCCTTCAGCGCCAAGTGAACAGCCCTGAGTTCCAGGAAATTGATGTGGTACGTGGACTCCGACGGGGACCACGTCCCTTGAATCTGCAGATCTCCGGAGTGCGCTCCCCATCCCAGGAGAGAAGCATCCGTCACGATAGTCTGAGTGGGAATGTCCTTGTGGAAGGGAACCCCTCTGAGGAGATTCTCCGCTGAACACCACCACTTCAGAGACTGAAGAGCATGCAGAGACAGTCGTATCTTGTCGTCCCAAGAGCCTCTCCTCTGGTCCCACTGATCTTCCAAGCACTCCTGCAGCGGTCTCATATGCAGCCGTGCATGTGGTGTCAGGAAGATGCAAGAAGCCATCGATCCCAGCAGAGAAGACACCGTCCTCACTGTCGTGGAAGGAGCGGACAGGAGAGCCTGAGCCTTCCGAAGGAGTGATAAACGTCGCTCCTCCGAAGGAGACACGCTTGCCGACAGCGTATCGATGGAGGCTCCCAAGTACTGGATGCACTGGACCGGAGTCAGGACAGACTTGGACATGTTGATGTGCAACCCCAGCTTGTTCAAGAGAACGCACGTCTTCTGGAAGTGTGCTTGAGCTTCCGAGAAGGAGGAGGCCTTGAACAACCAATCGTCCAGGTATGGGTAGACAAACACCTTGTTCTTCTGCAGGTGTGCCGCTACCACCGCCATGCACTTCGAGAACGTCCGGGGCGCAGACTTCAGCCCGAACGGAAGTACAGTGTACTGATAGTGATTGGTGCCGACTTGAAATCGCAGGAACTCCCGGTGTTTGTGTGCAATGGGCACATGGAAGTACGCATCCTGCAGGTCTATGGCGCAAAGCCAGTCTCCCGTTGCAGCTGAGGATAAATCTGATGCAACGACAGCATGCGAAACTTTTCTCTGCGAATCCATTTGTTTGCCTGTCGCAAGTCCAGAATGGGCCTGAACTCGTTCTTGTCCTTTTTTCGGACCAGAAAGAACCGGGAGTACAGACCTTTTCCTCTTTGAGACAGACGTACATCTTCTATCGCCCTTTTCCTTAGAAGGATGTCGGCCTCCGCCTGGAGCTCGCGCAGTTGATACTGCGAGCTGACCGGAGGAATCGATGGAGGAGGGCTGATGAACCGAAGACTGTATCCATTGCAAACAATATTCAGCACCCACTTGTCCTGAGTAATTTTTCTCCACTCTGCCAGAAAAAATTGAACGCTTCCCCCCACCGGAGCGTGTAACGGATGAAGGGGAAGTAACCGCTCAGGGGCGAGACCCAGCCGGGCCCTTGTTCGCGGTAGAGGACTGCTGTCCACCTCTACCCCTCTGACGTTTCTGGAAGGGTCTTCTGTATTGCTGCTGCTGCTGCTGCTGCTGTTGTTGTCCAGAAGACTGTCCCCTTCCTCTACCCTGCGACCCGAACCGCCGTTGGAACTGGCGGTAGGGTTTCTTTTCTTTCGGCTTCTCCAGGCCCACAGCCGTCAGGGTTTCAGCCTCGGCCTTCATCCTGGCCATTTCGTCATCTGCGTGTTTCCCGAAGAGGGTGTCGCCGGAAAATGGCAGATTTGCCACTCGTTGTTGCACTTCAGGCTTGAGCGACGTCGGCCGGAGCCAAGCATGGCGTCTCTGATTGATACCGTGGCAGTATCCATGCGCGGCCAGCAGGGAGATATCCGCCGCGGCACTGATGGCCTGGTTCGAAACCATCATCCCTTCCTGGACGATCTCCATGAAGTCCTCTTTCCTGTCCCGCGGAACAAGGTCCGCAAACTGTTCCATGGAATCCCACAGTGCACGGTCGTACCGTCCCAACAACGCCGAGTCACTGGAGGCCTTCATCGTCGTGGAAGACGTCCCACACGCCTTCCATCCAGCTGAGTCAATCCAGCGGCTCTCCTTATCCGGAGGCACAGTGGAGGACGGGGAGGTAGCATGTAGTTTCCGAGCCGCCGTCACAATCACCGAATCAGGCACTGGGTCCTTCCTCAAGAAGGCCGGGTCCGACTCCGGTGCCCTGTACTTCTTGACAAGCCTGGAGGGAGCAGCTTTCACCACCGCTGGCGTAAGGAAGAGCTGTTCAGCCGGCTCAACCAGTCCCGGCACCAAAGGCAGTAGGGGGCGAGACAGGTGCTTCGTGTGCAAAGTCTCGAAGATCACAGAAGTTGTGGCCGTAGGGGCCGTCACCTTGATCCCCAACTTCGCCGCCCCTCTCAGGAGAACCTCCTGGAACGTGCCAATGTCATCTATCGGAGACACCCTCGTCTCCGGTGAATCCGACAAAGTAGGCGAATACGAACGGGTCCCAGAGGCCGAATGGGACCTGGACCGATGCCTCCTATGGCGATGTCTGGATCTCGAGGAGGATCCATGTCCACTCCTAGATCTGTCCCTTCTCCCTGAGCGTGACCTCGATCTCCTGGGTCTGGGACGCTCCGCCGGTTTCCCCGGGTCGGACGTCTTGGGCTTAGGAGGAACCTTCGACTTCGGAGTCTTCTTCGGAGGTGTCGGAAGGTTGGGCATCGACACCGATCTCGGTGGAACCGGAGGAGGAGCACTCGGCACTGGGGCCTGTGGTCCTGACGGAAGAGCAGGTAGAGGAGGCAATGGAGGAGGCGTCGCAGTCCTCGGAGGAGGCCCTCTAGGCAAAGGAGGGGGAGGAGGCTGTATAACAGTCTTCCTTGGTGTATACACCTCTGAATACGCCGTTCCCGGCGAGCCACCATCCTGTTCTGACTGCGGGGAGCCCGCCACAGTCCTCGACCTGTCCTTACGGCCCCCTGACGCGGAAGACCGGTGTTCAGACGTCGACCGTGGTTCCTTCGACGTCGAGCGGCCCTTCGGCGTCGACCGTTTTGCACTCCTCGGCGTCGACCGGCTTTATGCCTCGACGTCGACCCCGACCAGATGGACGAACCTCTAAACCTCGACGACGGTCGCTGGTGCCTCGACGGCGACCTCGACCGCCTCGACGACGACCTCTTCGATCGCCTCGACGGCGACCTCTTCGAACGCCTCGACGTCGACCTCTTTGATCGCCTCGACGTCGACTTCTTCAGCGCCGGAGACCTCTTCCGTCTCGACGGCGGCCTCGACGACGAGGATCCCCTCGACGACGACGATGTCCTCGCCCTCGACGGCGAACGGCGGTGTCGCCTCGACGGCGAGCGCCGACGCCGGGCCCTCCGATGCCGTCCGCCGACGGCGACGACGAGGAAATCGACACCGGGTTCGACGGCGGCCTGTGTAAGTCCCTCGACGTCGACGGGCGACGTTTTCTCAACCCAGAGCCCTGGGGAGACCGGGAACTGGCCGTGGACCGTCCTCTCGACGTCGTGGTCATGGCAACCGACCCAGACGGAGATCTTGGACGTTTGCTGGACTTCCTGCCCCTGGGGAGCCCCCCAGAGGCCTCAGCATGGGCAGTAGAAGCCCCTCCAGACCCACCTTGAGCCTTCAGTCTTCTTTCTTCAAGTCCCTGAAGTCTGATCTTCCTCCTGTCCTTCAGGGTCCTGCCAGAAAAGCCTCTACAGATCACACACTCCTCTGGGATGTGGGAGAGGCAGAGGATACACACCTCATGGGGGTCTGACTTGGCCTTCTTCCTGGAGCACTCCGGGCATTTGTCAAATAATGCAGGCATTATGGACAATAAAAGAGTGCAGAAAACCAAGAAGAAAGTCACCAAAGTACTTTAAAAGTACACAAAATCGAATTTAGTGAGAAAACACCAACAAAACCCTTGAAAAGGGAGAGCTCAATGCTCCAGGGTCCTGCTTGCAGGAGCCGGAAAAAGAACTGAAACTAAGTTGGACCTGCTATGCATTCTGGGAGAAGGTTCTGGAAGATTCTCTTAAAGGCACAGTATCCTGTTTTGAGCCACATAATGGCAGCCTATGGGGCTTGTCTGTCCAGGTTCTTCTCTCTATCATTCCTGAGGGATTTTGCTGGTAAAGCAAGGGAAATCTGTACAGGCTTTTGCTGTTTTGTGGATTCTATGGTGGAATTTCTAGTTGAAGTACTGGACAGTGTAGCCTTTTTAGGCTGCATTATCTGTCTTTAAATTCTCTCTTAAGTGTCTATGCTTTTCTGCATTTTTTGACACTGTAAGAGATTATTTTTGATTGCTCCGGGGTCCACGCACATGGGCGGGACTATTCACTAGATTATGACTATACACAGAGATCCCCTACTACAGAACAATGTCTTACATTCACCCCAGTACAGAGATCGGGGCCTAAATCCTTCGTTTATTTGCTCCCCATGCTCTTCCAGTTTGGACCCAGCCATGTGCAAATCATGCTTGACCCTGTCCCCAATAGGAACAGTCCAGCCCAAACTGCCAGGCAGTTACTCCCTGGACTGGAAACAAGCATTCTAGGCCCGTTTTCGGGGTTTCATCCCTCATCAGCCAGAATAGCTTGACTCCAGTGGCATGGAGAGCTTGGGACCCACGTCTGGGCATACCCGTCCCACTCGGGGTGACAAATACAAAAAGAACAAATAATGGACAGAATGCAGAACAATGTCATACATTCACTGCAGTACAGAGATCTTCACCTAAATCCATTGTTTCTTTGCTCCCCATGTCATTCCACTTTGAACCCAGCCATATGCAAATCAGCCTTGACCTTGTGCCCAATGGGAACAGTCCATCCCGAACTGCCAGGCCAGGTCCTCTCTGGACTTGAAGCAGGCATCCTAGGACCGGTTTCAGGGTTTCACCCCATATCAGCCAGAATAGCCCCCAGATCCTTGTGACTGGGGGCTGAATGTTTGCATTGTCCACCATTCCGTCCATCAATTGTTTATTTTGCATATGTCGCCCTAAGTGGGAAGGGTATGCCCAGACATGGGTCCCGAGCTCAATACACCACAGGATTCAAGCTAGCCGGGCTGATGAAGGGTGATGCCCTGAAACCGGTCCCAGGATGCTTGTTTCCGGTCCAGGGAGGACCTGGCTTCGCAGTTCGGGCTGGACTGTTCCCACAAGGAACAGGGTCAAGACTGATTTGCATATGGCTGGGTCCAAACTGGGGTGGTGTGGTGAGCAAAAGATTGATGGATTTAAACGAGATCTTTGTGACTGGGGGTGAATGTTTGCATTGTCCAGCATTCTGTCTATCAATTGTTTATTTTGCACCAGCCAGTTGATAACAGTAGATAATCCTTTCTCTACCAATTCCCAGGCACCACCTGTCTTTAACCCTTGAAAATCTTTATTTAAATCAGTAATTTTTTTTATATAACCTTTCAAGTCTTCGCTTTTTTCAGGCATGTGGGAACAACATTGTTGAACCTTTAACAACCAACAAACTCTGCCTTCCTTTGCAAGAAGGATGGCTAAAGCAAGTTTATTTTTGCATCACCATAGATCTTATTGAAATCATTTCAATATCTACAACTGAGGATCCTCCAGCCATACTAGACGGTAACCTTTCAATTATGATTTAAAGCTTTCTAATTTAATGAGCATTTTGTACTATTCCTACAGATGGTATTAAAACTCCAAAAATATCTCCCACTATTTTACTTGCACCTCATTCTATCATACTGTTCTTTAGTTGCCTCTTCAATTTGTTCCACATCCATGATCGATTTTTTGAAACACAACTCCTATATTCCAAGTTTCAAACCATCTTCTAGCCAACCTATAAAAAGCACTCTTCCCAGAGATGTAATATACTCTGCGGAACACACGATCCACTTCTTCCAAATAACATCCCTAATTTTCATGACTCTCAAATGTGTGTTCACATTCACTATTAACTACAAAATTTGTATTCTTAGAAGCCTTTTTTCTGTATACACAAAGTTTCTATTGATGTTGCAGTCTAAAGCTAAATAATCCATATTTCCCACCATTCTATGCCCCTCGTCTTGCAATACCTAAGCGTTAAGTTTAGAATGAGCAGCAGCTTTAATTGTTGTATTTCTTTTTCTATCTTCTACTGACTCTATACATTTCTTTCCTGCTTCTCCTAAAATGCAGGTTAGGTTATTTATTTGCACATAAGCCAGGTCTAAAGACTGAGTTGGTCTAAATAAATAGCCAATTGTCTCAGAAAATGAAACTTCAGGATGCAGATTTAAGCGTTTCATTACAGGAAGTACTGAAAAGACCAAGTCATATTTCGAATAATAATATTGAAAATGATCAGTATCATAAAATAAACTTGTTAATAAGCTACAAGAAATACCATATGTCAAAGAAATGCTATGATAGGCAATGCCTTCAGCAATTGATGCTGAAAATTGTATACATACTTGTCAATCACTAGCATACATTATGTCAATATAATAATAAAATAACCTAGCATATACATTAAGTGAATAATTACCTTTGGAAGAATATGGATGTAAAGTTCTGTGAACCAGCCACGGCTGCTGCATGTAAGAGCGGTGGGCCGGCTGGGGGGGGTGATTTTGAGAGACGACCACAAAGGAAAATTAATTATTTAATTTTCCCTGGTAGTTGTCTCTCGAAACCCCCCCCCAGCCCCCCACCGCCCCACTGCTCTTACCTGCAGCGGCCGTGGCTACTGTGAACTAATGAAACATGGTGAGTACTAGTAGTTAATGTAATTTTGAAAGAATTTGGAAGCTTTGAATCTTTTACAGGTATATAATGCAGCAAATACAGAATAATAAATAAAGCAACTAGCATTAGAGTAATAACAGCAAATACCCCTGCATATATACATTTGCTTCTAAGAGAGATTGCAGTGGTAGGCTCCAGGAGTTCTCAAAAGTTAGACTGATTAGCTTTGGAAGATTAGCAGCAATTGGTATCAGCAGTTTCAGCAATGTTCAACAAAGACACCAAGGGACAGTTCAAGTGTTCTGTTTTAAGCTGAATAAATGCATGAACCAGTTTCCTTAAGTATATTCAAGATAAATTCAGTCAGTCCATTTAGTGATACACCAACTTCAAACCTCAGCTCCATAACAAAGTTCGATTCAAGTAGTTTCAGGGGGACTCAAATTGTTATAGCAAAGGGTTTTAAATGCTCTCTCGTAGTCATTGGCTGCCAGATAAGTCCATTCATGAGAGGAGAACTTTTGGCTGGATACTCATGCTCTTTTTGATCTCCTCATAGCTGGTCATTCATCTTCGCTGTCACTGATGTCAGACTGTTCGGGACTCTCAGGGATGGTTTGTGGTACTTGTACTTCAGCTAGACAACGGCTCAGTATATCTTGTCTTCTTGGGCAACAGCCCAATAAATTTGCTTTATTGCTGAACTAGGCCCTTTCGTAAAGGTCAATTTTTCCCGCAGTCCACTGTCCTATCGGCGACCCCCAGTATCTTCAATAGTTGACTATCTCATACCTCCCTCAGGCCAAACAATTGCTGTCCCAGCTGCTTGCTAGTCCCCAACAGCTTGACTAACCTACTCCCGCTGTCTCTATGTAACCACCAGCACACTAGGAACAGGCTGCTGTTATATCACAAAGGGGACAAGGGAATCTGCGAATATGCATGGCATGCACCCAGTTTTGGAAACCAACACACTTCACAGCAGCATTGGTTACCAGGATATCCTGGTAAGGCCCACACCAACGAGGTTGCAAGCATGATAGCCATTAGTGCTTCTTCACCATTACCCAGTCGCAAGGACTGAAGTAATGGCACTGTTCCTGTTGAGTCACAGTTGCAGCCTCTCTGGCCTGGTGAGACACAAAGCGCACCATATAAGCCAAACCCTTGCGATAGTCCAAAATCAAATTGTTGGACCTGAAATCTTTGGCGTGGTTTTCCCCTGTCTTTTTTTGTTCTGACCTCCTGTTTTTTTTATGTATGCTGCATTTCATTTTTGCTGGTTTTAGAACTCTGGGCAGTTTAGCGTTGCTGATCAGTGCTAAAGTGCATGTGCTACCTGTGTAAATTGTGATTATGATGGGTTACCCATGATTGGCATATATGATTTACTGGTAAGACCCTAGTAAAGTGCACTGTGTGTGCCAGGGCCTGAAAATCAAATGCTACTAGTGGGCCTGCAGCACTAGTTGTGCCACCCACATAAGTAGCCCTGCAACCATGACTCAGACCTGCCACTGCAGTGATTGTGAGTGCAGTTTTAAACAGCCATGTCGACCAGGCAAGTGCACCCACTTGTCAGGCCCAAACCTTCCCATTTCTACATGTTAGGTACCCCTTAGGAAGGGCCACGGTAGCCCTATGGGCAGGTTGCAGCGTATGTGCAAGGTAGAACATATGCTGGTGTGCTTCGCATGTCCTGATAGTTAAATACTGCAATTTTGTTTTTTACTATTGCAAGGACTATCGTTCTCATAGGTTATTATTGGAGCTGCCTTGTAACCTCATACAAGTGTAACTTCCAATTGGGAAGAGATAGAGATTTGGAGTTTGAGGCCCCTGAACTCACAATTAAAAAATATGTATTTTAGTGAAATTGGTTTTCAAATTGGGTGTTTGAAAATGCCACTTTCAGAAAATGGGCATTTTCTTGCTCTACCATTCCGTGCCTGCTTATGAAATCCACGTCTGGTTTAGACTGACAGTTGGGCTGTTTGTGCATTCTCTATAGACAGTCACACAAAGGGAGCTGAGGTGTGACCTGCATATCCTGATGGCCCATCACCAGGCTGGCTGGTCTCCCTGAGATAGAATGGTGTGAGGAGTTGTCACTAACACCTGAATAGGGCTGTGCCTGTCCTCTCACAAAAGTATCTCCACCCCACATAGTAAGTCTGGAGCCAGGTCAGGGAAAGGCAGGGTCTTGCGCACTACAAAGACTTTCCTTTGAAGTTTGCCCACTTCAAAGGCAGAAACTGGTATACGTACTGAAGCTGTGACACCCTCACTATAGAACACTTCTAGACTAACAGGAGATACTGCAAAGAAGAAGAGCTGGAGGAGCTGTAAGAGGGGAACTTCCACTCTGCTTGTAGCTGTGTTGGGCTGGCTTGCTGCTTGCTGCCTCTGTCTTGGACAGTGAGAGGACTGGACTTTGCTTTCTTCATCCTGTTTGTCAATGTTCTCCAAGGGCTTGTGTGGGCTTGCCTCCTGTTAAGAAGTCTCAGGGCCATCAAAGACTTCACCTGCAGCCCCACAACTCCTCTGCTGGGAGTTCTGACCTGTCAAGTGGTGGCAATTACAGATCTGGGCCCTAGGAGGTGCTTTTGCTGCAGAGAAGCCCAACAATTCACACATTGACCTTCAACGCTTGTTTTTCCCACTGAGGCTTGCCTGTGAAAAACAAATGCATCACTACAGTGCTGCTAAAAAATTGATGCAGTGTCTGCTCTGGGGCTGAAAAGCTCGCCACAGCCCGAGTCCTGCACACCATGTCTCCAACGTTCAAAGCACCCGCTCTGACTCCGGCAAAAAAACGATGGATTTAGGCCCAGATCCTTGTACTGGGCTGAATGTATGACATTGTTCTACATTCTGTCCATCAACTGTGTTTTTTGCAATTTTCACCCCGAGGGGGCTGGGTATGCTCAGACGTGAGTCCCAGGCTCTCCACACCACTGGAGTCAAGCTATCCAGGCTGATTAAGGCTGATAGCCAGAAACCGGTTCTTGGATGCTTGATTCCGGTCTGGGAAAGACATGGCTTGGTAGTTCGGACTGGACTGTTCCCATGAGGCACAGGGTCAGAGCTGATTTGCATATAGCCAGTGTCTAATCCAGGGTGGTGTGGAGTGCAAAAAAACGATGGATTTAGGCCCAGATCCTTGTACTGGGCTGAATGTATGACATTGTTCTACATTCTGTCCATCAACTGTGTTTTTTGCAATTTTCACCCCGAGTGGGCTGGGTATGCTCAGACGTGAGCCCCAGACTCTCCACACCACTGGAGTCAAGCTATCCAGGCTGATGAAGGCTGATAGCCAGAAACCGGTTCTTGGATGCTTGATTCCGGTCTGGGAAAGACATGGCTTGGTAGTTCGGACTGGACTGTTCCCATGAGGCACAGGGTCAGAGCTGATTTGCATATAGCCAGTGTCTAACCCAGGATGGTGTGGAGTGCAAAAAAACAATGGATTTAGGCCCAGATCCTTGTACTGGGCTGAATGTACGACATTGTTCTACATTCTGTCCATCAACTGTGTTTTTTGCAATTTTCACCCCGAGTGGGCTGGGGATGCTCAGACGTGAGTCCCAGGCTCTCCACACCACTGGAGTCAAGCTATCCAGGCTGATGAAGGCTGATAGCCAGAAACCGGTTCTTGGATGCTTGCTTCCGGTCTGGGAAAGACATGGCTTGGTAGTTCAGACTGGACTGTTCCCATGAGGCACAGGGTCAGAGCTGATTTGCATATAGCCAGTGTCTAACCCAGGGTGGTGTGGAGTGCAAAAAAACGATGGATTTAGGCCCAGATCCTTGTACTGGGCTGAATGTATGACATTGTTCTACATTCTGTCCATCAACTGTGTTTTTTGCAATTTTCACCCCGAGTGGGCTGGGTATGCTCAGACGTGAGTCCCAGGCTCTCCACACCACTGGAGTCAAGCTATCCAGGCTGATGAAAGGCTGATAGCCAGAAACCGGTTCTTGGATGCTTGATTCCGGTCTGGGAAAGACATGGCTTGGTAGTTCGGACTGGACTGTTCCCATGAGGCACAGGGTCAGAGCTGATTTGCATATAGCCAGTGTCTAACCCAGGGTGGTGTGGAGTGCAAAAAAACGATGGATTTAGGCCCAGATCCATCAACTGTGTTTTTTGCTGACTCCGACACAGGCCCTGCTGTGCGGCTAAATAAATCGATGCATCACCTGCTTGCGGATGGAAAATCGATGCAGCACCTGTTTCGGCACCTCCTCATCGACCCCAGTGCGTTCGGATTTTCAACGCTCCGCACCTGTGCACCAAGTTCTTCATCGACATAGCCTAGCAGTAAGGAAACAAGGCAGTGTGTCCAAAAACTGACATATTACCTCCCTTCACAATAAGGAATTGACACATCACCCTCCCTGTCAGTAAGGAATCAACGCATCACCTCCCATGTGAGTAAAGAATTGACAAATCGCTTTGTTTTCTGGTGCTTCATCCCCTAAAGCCTGTTTTTGTCTTTGACTTTGACGCATCCCAGGTACTTTATCATAAAAATGACACATCCAAAGATTCCTATGGACTGAACTGTTTGAACCTCCTAAAAGTGATATCTTTGCTTGTGTATGTTTGTCGTTTTGGTCTTGATTGATTCAAAGAAAGAGTGGTTATTTTTCTAAACTGGTGTGGTTTCCATCTGAAGTGTTTTCACTGTGTTACTGTGTCTTTATGTACAAATGCTTCAAACATTGCCTCTGAGATAAGCCTGATAGTTTGCGACAAGCTTCCAAGGGGGTGAGCGGCTGTTGTCTTGGGTGTGTAATTCCCTTACCCTGACTAGAATAAGCAACTAGAGAACCCCATTTCTAACACAAATCATCTGTGATGTTCACAAGAGCCCTGGCATTGGCATTTATAGCTGGCTGTCTCATCACTCTCCCCATGATGTGTTCATGGGCGACATTCACATGTTGCAATATGTGACACCTGAAGTTTCATTGACCAGGTCGCCATTAAAGGTGTGTGGATTCAAAGCACAAGTATTTGGCAATCTCATCTGTGTATTTATTGCCAACTGTCACGTAGTCAGTACCTTGCCTATGGGCAACACACTTTGCTACTGCAATTTGGGTGGGCAATTGTAGAGAATGCAAAATGTTCTTCACACTTTCTCCTTTACGAATAGGCGAACCGGAGGAAGTCTTGAACGCACGCTGTGACCACAATTGCCCAAAGTCATGTACGATTCCAAAGCTGCACTGACTATCAGTGAATATTGTCGCTCTGAATTGTATGGAAATGCTACATGCCCTCGTCAAGGCAACCAGTTCTACCACTTGTGCTGCAAACACTCCCTGAAGCCAGGAACCTTCATAAATACCCCCAACAGTACATACAGCATAGGCAGTTGTCAAGTTTCCTTTATGATCTTGCAAACAAGAGCCATCAAAAAACAACACATGATCAAATTCAGGCAACGGCACATATTGTATGTCAGGTCTAGGTTTGGTACACAGTTCAGTCAAACCAAGACAATCATGTTCTACTTCATCATTCACAATTTCATTTCCAGGAAAAGGTAATAGAATTGTTGGATTTAGAATCATACACTTTTAAGGGTAATGTTCTCTGCACCCAAAAGAATCTTATCATATTTAGTGAGTCGGCTATTGGTGAAGTACTGTGTTTGAGCACGAGTTAACAGTAATTGAACAGAATGGGGTACAAACACTGTGAGTGGGTGACCCATCACTATACTTTCACACTGCTCAAGATTCACATACATTGATGCAGCTGCTTTCAAACATCCAGGCAATGCGGCGGCAACAGGGTCAAGTGAAGCCGAAAAATAGGCCACTGATCTGTGAGCACTTCCATGCGTTTGAGTCAACAATGAAAGAGTGCAGTCCTCTCTCTCACTGCAGAATAACACAAAGTACTTATTGTAATGAGGCATTACCGGACCAGTGCACAACAGAGACTTTCCCACAACTCTGTGAAGTCATCCATACAACTGTGATCCCATGGTACCGGATCAGACACATATTTGTATGTCAACCTCTGAAGAGGTTTAGTTGTCCGAGAAAAGTTGGGAATCCACTGTCGACAGTAGTCCACCAGTCCTGCGAACATATAGACTTCTTTCTGTGTAGTAGCTAGACTCATTCTAAGAACCATAGAGATTCTTTCTTGTGACACTTTTCTTGCTTCTTTCTCAATATGATGTCCTAAGTATAGGACTTCAGTTTGGCAAAATGATAACTTCGTTGGAGACACTTTATGTCCATTTCTAGCTAAATGATTCAGTAGGGCAATAGTATCATTTTTGCAGACTTCTCGCTTATTTGTCGCCACTAACAGGTCGTCAATATACTGCCATTAAACTGAATGGTAAGGCATCACCAAAGACTCAAGATTCTTTTTGAGTATCAGGTTGAAAATTGAGGGGCTTTCCATATACCCCTACAAGACTCAGCACCATGCCAAAACATAGCTGCTGAAAGGGAAAATGAAGAGGTACTGGCTATCCTCATGCAGAGTAATAGAGAAAAAGACCTGACACAAATCAGTGGCAGAAAATCATTCAGCTTCAAATGGAATTTGAAATAATATCACAGCTGGATTCGATACTACAGGACAACATGGAAAAATTATGAAGTTCACATTTTTTTAAATCCTGCACAATGCAATACTTACAATTAGGCTTCTGTAAACCCATAATGGGTGAATTGCATGGACTCCCAATTATCTCCTTTAAGATTCCTTGCTTAATCATCAAGTTGATCACAGGAGTAATTCCTGCAATAGTATCTGGAGTAAAATTGAATTGTGGGATTCTTGGAAATTTTGCATTTGTCTTTACAGTAATATGGACCGGTTCTGCACCTTTAGTAACTCTGATGTCTTTACTCGTAAAGTCCCAGACTTTCGGGATCACGGTGTATCTCAATTCCGCGGGCAAATCATCTTTTGTCAATATAAGATACATTCTAATATCAAGTTTTTATCTGGCACAACATTCTCGTCATTTGTGTGAAATTCGATACCCCTTGAAGGTACAATAAATGGAACAGTTCAGATTGCATAACAAATTGTGTCCTAGCATATTTATTGGACTTGAACCACACACCACAAATCAATGTCGATCCTCAAAAGACCCTATTTTAACCGGTACTGCTTTAGAAATTAGTGAGGACATTTGTTTATTTGTGACTCCTACAACTCGGATTCTTTCACCTGACGGGGGTAGGCTATGAACCTCTGCAGTTCTCATAGTAGAGCAGGTAGCACCAGTGTCAACAAGGAGACAGGGTTCCCATTCACCTCTCTGTCCAAATAGGGACCACTCTGATCTACCTCTAAAGCTGCACCAAGCACACTGTCCTCCTCCCCCTCAGACACTGTCATGCTGACAGGTCTGAGTCGAAATATTCTGTCGGAATCAAGTATTGTTGGGATGTACCCTGATTTAGGAAAGAATGTCTGTTTGTGTGATGAACCTGATTCAAATTGTAGCTCTGCATTTGGTCATTCTTTTGTGGCATCAGGGCTTGGGGCATTTGCATTGTTTGAGCGTGAGTTACATTAGAATTTTGGACTGGGCATACCCTCCCTTCTGAACCTGATTTCCACTATTGTTTACTTTAAACCTACACTCGTACTTCCAATGCCCCAACTTGCCACAAACATGACAAGGATTACCGTCCAGGACATAGGAGTTTTAGCCACTTAGTCTTTATTGCATACTCTGTCAAGTTGCTGTATCGTTCCGTTTTTACTGGATGTTCAGACTCTATATGTGCAGCCTTATTTTGACCCCCCCTCATGAGCCCTCCTCCGACTTCGGCCCTTCAGCCTTGTTACTTGTACTCCAGGAGGACTCTGTATCACCCCCTATGTTACCTCACTAGGTTTGGTGGGGAAGGGGTTGTTTTGACATGTAGATTTATGCCCCTCTGGTATACTCTCCATCCTACTTTGTGCTGATCCTTTACTGTTATCAGTGCAGCAATATGTGAGGACGATTTGCTTGACTTCAATAAACAGAATTTCAAACGAAACATGACAAGGATTTGTTTTCTTTCAAGAAGATATGTCAACACCCACTCTAGAATCAGATGGAACACCACAACCTCTACCTTGTAGCGTAGCAGTAAATTATGTTGATGAAATCTATTGACACCCTAAATCATTGGAACCTGTTTATTTCCTCCCTGTACTGAAACTGTGTTTTCAAAATCCAACTGATTATGACCTTTCTGCACAGCTTTCATTTGTGCAATCATCAACTTATCTTTCAGTCTCTTGTATTTCACTCCTTTTTCATCTCCGCAGTACTTGGCGTACCGCAGGATCTCATCAATCGGCTTATTTTGCCAGCATATTAAGTGCTGCTGAACCATGGAAGAAATTTCAGATCTCAAACCTACACAAATCTATAAACAAAATGTCCCATATCTTTCTCAGCCACATTTTCCATTACACTTTACTGTCTAAAAACCTGAATCAATCTTTCACAATAGGCATGAACTGTTTCTTTGAGTTCCTATGTACCAATCGATCTCTTTAGAAGAAATCTTGATTTTCAGTAAATTAATCACCTGGTGGTATTTTGTCAATACCAGTGGAGATCATGGATGTGGAATTCCTATAGTTTGGCACCCATGACATATTGTTTGGGGTCAAGGGTAACATGTTTTCATATGTATTTTGTCCTTGGGACAAGTAGTCCCAAACCCCTGTAGCACAAACCCTATTGGCTGCCAGTTTGTAGTACCACGTTATGGATCAGGGAAGGGCACTATCTGCAGTTAAGGTAATATTTTTGTCCATATGTCAACGCTGTTCAAACTTGTAGTTGTGGTTTATTAATGGAAAATCTTTATTAATGGGGTGAGTGCTCAAAGTAAATGTTGTAAGCCCTGATTGCACTATTGACAGTGGTTCCAGTATAAAAATGTGTACACATGTTTTCAAAGTTTAGCAATATGAGGCTATGTATAACGCTCCCAGAATGCTCTCTGATTTGGTGAAAATATTTGCAGAAGCTTGAAAGCAAGATTGATGATTCTTTGCTTTTAAAATAAAAAGTTCATTAAAAAAATGAAAGCAGGAAAACGTTTTTTTGCTAAACTACTGTAAAATGTCCGATACCATTACTTTGCAGTATCGTTTAGTAATATGTGTTGATGCATGCTATTATTTACCAGAAATATTCATAATTGAAAATCAGTGTAACCAGTTTCAATAAGATTATTGGAAACAAAAATAAACAAGCATTGTCAAAGAGAGCAGGTCTGAAATCGATGGTCAGCTTTTTAGTTTTTTCAATGTGTGACTTGTTTTCGCATGGTTTTTGTAAAACCTTATTGGTGTGGGAGCTGCCGGGCTCTCATCATTATAACAAATATTGGCAAAAGCAAAAATTGTTTTTTATCTCAAAAAGCACAAACTGTCACAGTAGTTACTGGCACTGAACAAAACTACTTTGTGTGCCAATATGCTCCTTGTTAAAAAGCAGAATGCTGTCACGCACATCAAAGCCATCCGATACAGAGCGAGGGACAGAATTTTAACAAACACAAAAGGTCCAAATTAGGGGCCCAATTATTAAAGAGTCTCAAAAGTGCACCCATGATATATATCCTTGCATTAAGTGCAGCTATATGGCTTTCGTGAATTCCCAAGAATTTACAGAAGTAGGACAAGAAATAGTAGTCCTAGAAAATATTTTTGAACTGCATTTTAGTATGAGCAAACATGCAAGTGTAGATTTGCTCATGCAAAAGTCTGAGTATTTGAAAGTTCCCTTTCCCTCCAACCACTTTTTCCCAACTCTGGAAGAAGATTTACGTCTGCTATTGTCAGGGTTAAATTTCCAACATTTTTCAGTATGGGAATAGATCAGAGATGAATTGTTGAAAACCCTTAAAACAAGCAAGTTAGTAGGTTTGCACAGACTCATAAATGCATTCTAACCCTGGAACTATTACTTACCAGTACCTTCAGCCCCAGTATGTAGATCTGCGGAAACATGGCAGCATACTTTTTTAAACACTACAATGGTATGAGCCCTAGCATAATCAGATAGGCTATATCAGAGCTCTTATATGATGAGATTGCTGCCATAATTTGTCGCAGCACTGCATGGCACCAAAGGGACCAGTGGAGTTTGTTACAGGACAAGTAGATTTATAAAGCAACCTGCCCCATTGACAAGTAGATATTTTATTAAATTCCACAGCCCTGCTGGAGATGGGGCACGTGTTTTAGGATCACTCTGTGGTTCTACATCAGACTCCGTACATTTCATCCATATATCTCCAGGAACCACAATATCAGACAAAGTATTCAAATCTGTAAACAAAACCTTTGACATTTTCACAAACCAATCAATTTGTCTATATGATTCTACTGGATTTTCTCTCAGTTTTGGGAATTCATTTGTAAAAGACAAAATATCACTCCTAGTCCAAGGCACATGTACACATCCTCATCCAAGTACTTCTCTCATGGGAAGCATTTGAACATCCTTTTCTCCTCCATCGTTACGAACGGAGGCACCTGCATTCTGACCTTCTTATTTTCCTTCTTTTTTAACCTTCTACCTTCCCATTTATCTAATTCACTCCACTTTCTGAGTAATGTAATTATATCCTTAATCTGTAGCTTCATTCCTTTTGATCTCATGTTAGCCACATCCTTACTAGTAAATTCTAACCAGTAGGTTCTCTCTAACATTTTTGATTTCTGCACATCAATCTCATATTTTTGTACCAATTCAGCTAATCTTTCAATAGTTTGTCTAGCACATCTCGTAATGTCTTTACAGAGAAACAGTAGTTCCTCATCCTGATAGGTATTTTATTGCAATGGGGTAAAAGTCCCAATGATCATTCTTCTAATTCTACTTTTCATTTGGTCATGTCCATTTCCTTTCCTTTTGTGTAGTCACTGGGTTTTTATTGGTAGCGGAAGTACTCAACCCTTTAAGCCAGACATCAAAAAGTCTTGAGGAGTAAGACCTAATATCTTAATTGAAGTATTAGAATTCAGTCCTCCATTGTTCAAGTTTTTACCCGATTCAGGTGATGAATGTAGTTAGGATACAATCAAGTTTGATGTCCCCCTTGGCACTGCCATTTTGGAAATAAAGTAATTTATTAGTAGAGGTTCACCCATTCTAGGCATATAAAATGATGGTGAACTGTGGACCTTTCTGTTGGTTGCGCTACAGAGCGTCTGATTTAACACTGAATTTGTATTTTCAAGATGCTAAACATTTCCTTCAGTCAGGACCGTAAGAGTCCGAAGAACTTATCCCCCAACTGAATCTATAGGAGTACTAGATGAGGTATTCATTACAGTAGAAAAGACTAATGTGTGAGCAATATATTTTATGTAATCCAGAATTGTAAAGATGTACAAGAGTACTAATAGTAACAGGAACAATCAAAGCGTCCAGAGCATTTGAAACACTCAAATTCAAAGGAGCTGTCATTCCTGTATCTCCTGCTATTGGAGAAACAAGTGTTTGTTCATTTGGAATCACATGTATAGCAGGTGCATGTGGAATTTTCTCTGATTTTACCTTTGCTAATTCTCCAGAATTCGATTCATTGTATGGTGGTCGACAATTCAACACTATATTACTCAAGAAATGATCATCTATGTCACTATCCTCAGCGTTAGTCATTGTGTCAGCCTTGTCTGTCTCTAAATTATTTATCCTTTCCCTTCGTCAGGGCCGGACTGGGAACAGACACAGGCCCTGGCAATATGCTCAACTGGCCCCCCACTGGGGTGAGGGTGAGGGCAGCTGAGCAGTTTGCGACGGACGGTTTCTGACGTTTTTGTTACAGGGGGCCGATATTGCCGACCCCCGGTAACAAAAACGGACCCCCAGGAGCCCAAAACCGGCCCCCACCCTAGCGACCTACCGGGGAAACGCCTGGTGCCCACTATGGCCAGTCCGGCTCTGCCCTTCGTTTACCTTTAACTTCTTCTCCTATTGCTATAAGTAGGTACATTCTCGTTCCAGCAGTAATATCAGCTCCCCAGTCTTTCTGTTGCGCATCCCACCTAACATCTGCATATGTGCTTACAACCCTCCTACATTTCCCTCTGGTATTTCTCTTTCTTCTGTGCTTTGTATTCCCATACATTAAGTGCTTCAAACTGTGCAAGTCTAGGAGGTAGTCTCATTTCATAGAATTTTTGGCCTAAATTCTCAATGATCCTCAAATTAAATATCCCACAATGAGAGTACTGTAAAACATCGTCCTTTTCTGTAATTGTGTGCCATTTTGTGGGCTAAGTACATGTATGTAATCCTTTATATATCATGACAATGTATCCTGGCATACTCTCAGGTGGCACTTCCCCCTCCCTAACAGATATTATCGCATCTTCCTGCATTCATTTTCGCATAGCTTGTAAAATGTACTTTTTGTTTACATTTTTTTATTCACAAATGATCTTCCTTAAAACCAGGAAATACATTTTGTTCCTAAAATCCTCTTGTTCGGTAATCACAAACAATATCAGTGCGACTCTTTATTTTTATTTTTTTAAGACACTTTTTATTTACAGAGCTCAAGAGACCACACAGCACAAAACAGTTCCATTAGTACATTGTGGGGAGAACACAGAAGATCAGTAGCAGTATGTTCATGAGGGAATAGAAAGAATTTCACACATCCAACAATCGTCTATTCACCCACGACCACCCCACTATACTTTCGCCAGGGTGCCCAAACTTTTTCCCATTTTTTACCACATCCCTGACTTTTGTACACTGTTTTTTCAGCCCGCTGGCACCAATCAAGCTCACATTTCCAGTCCTCCAACTGCGGGGGTTTAGGTACCCCCCACCCCCTGAAAATGTTTCGCCTTGTTATACCCGCTGCCAGGGGTAACCATATTCCCACATATCTGGACCAGTCACATTCACCTCTGATCATTAGTAAAAGTCACTTTGGCTCCAGTGGAACAGTCTCTCCCACCACTCTGGTCATAGTGTCTGTGACTTTCTGCCAGAATCGAACTATCTCTGGACATTCCCAAAGAATATGCAGGAAAGTACCCTCCCGCTGACTTCCCCTGACGCACAGTGCTGTTGGGATCCTACCCCATGTGTATAAGTGGATACGAGGATAGGAAGTAGGGTGTAGAATCTTGCGCTGCACTAGTTGAAATCTAGAGCGTATTGCGACCTCTCTAGTGCTCTGAATTGCCTCCTGCCACTCCTCATCATCTATGCTACCAAGATCTTTTACCCAGGCCTCTCGGAGAGTAATCAGGAAGTCTGGTACATTATTTAACAGTTTACTGTATATCGTGGAGGTTGCTTTCTCAGTGATGGGGTCGAGTAACAGCCTATCTTCTAACAGGGAGTATTCCGGATCCTAGACCCCACTGTGTATGTGAGTGCGCAGGGCATGTATGAGTCTTATATGATGGTATCTCTGAGACTGGTGTAGGCTGTATTCTTTCTGGAGAGCCTCAAACGTGAGCAGGGAATCCCCTTTCCATCCATACCCCAGGTATTCAATACCAATCAGTTTCCACCCTTTAAAACCCGTCAGCGCGGCTACGTCTCACAGCGGATCACCCATCCATAATGGGGTCCTACCGGTCAGTTTTCCCGCCCAGCCCAAGTTTTTATTGGCCTCTCTCCATCACTGTTGCACCACTTTAGTGTGTTCAGGCCACTCTGGACGCGATCTCCGAGAATATAAGAGGGGTTCGCAATTCCCTTGTGGCATGGTGGCTTTATCAACCCTGTAGGCCGGCTCCTTCTCGCCTTCATATATCCAGTCAGTGATGACCTGAAGCTGCGAGGCCCAGTATTACAGCCTGATGTCCGGAATGGGTAAGCCCCCATCATGCACCCCCTTCTGTAGCTTGTGAAGCGCGATTCTCCGGGATCCACCCTCCCACAGTGTCCAGACTGCCTGCGCTATACGTTTGAATAATGTCGGAGGGACCGGGTAGGGGGTGTTCTGAAAAATATAGAGAAGCCTCGGCAGCGTCATTATTTTAAATAGAGCCGCACTACCCATGAGGGAGAGCAAGAGGGTGCACCAGTGACTTAAATCTGCACCTAAGCGACTCATTTGAGGTCCCAGATTCTTGTCTAGGAATACCTTCTGGTCTCTTGTGACATAGATGCCTAGATACGTAAATCCCTCAGACACCACTGGAGCTGAACACCTTGATGGAACCCTGTGGGAGGTGGGGACCCAACAATGGAAAAATTACCGACTTGAACCAATTATTATTATAGCTACCGAAGAGCTAAAAAATATGTAGTACCTGCGCAATTGAATAATACGCTGTGCCAGATACAAAACAATATCGTCGGCATAAAGGGAAATGTGCTCCTCCCATCTCCCCGGTGCCGCTATAGCCCAGATCATGGGATCCCTCCTGATCCAGTGTGCCAATGGCTCCAGCGCGAGAGCAAACAGGAGTGGGGACAAAGAGCGCAACTCTTTATGAGGTATACATCTAATTCCTGCACGCTTTACACCAACCGACCAAGCCCAGCATGGCACACTGTGACGTCAACCTTACTCCTTGCAGTTGGTTACCCTCCTTTAGAATTTTCTCAGCACATGCTTCAACATTATTTAAATGTCATAACAAGATCGATTGATAAGCATGTTAGACACACAATATATGAATTCTCGCTATTTCTACAACTCTAAGCACTCTTTTACAGTGCTTGTACTATATTTTTTTGAAATATTTTTCATCCTTTAAAACTCATGCAAGGTGCACATACCTCTTTATATGTGTTTTTGTTCTCAAAATTAATGTTCATATTGTTTAAACAATGACCAGCTTTTAAGCTGCACCAGTACGCGAGCTTACAAACTTGTACCTTGCTTTTCCAGAATATTTGTTATGAGCAGCTGTGTTTTTACTTTTGTTTCTTCTGTGTAGTCTGTCTCATAGGTTAAACTCCTTGCCACCTACTAGCCTTTTTGATATTTTCCCAAGAGTGAGGCACTCTTTTGCCTCATCTGTTTTCTTCAGCGATTCAGTTTTCCTCTCAGAGTGTGCACGCCTTTCTATTGCCAAAACAACAGAAGCATGGTCCGCCTACAAAACAGTCATCACAGCCCACCACCAACTCATCAAATCAACAAAGAAACACTTAATCCAAGACAGAAATCCTCTCCAATGCCCACAACTCCAAGGATCTCTTCATTATCATATAGGAATTCGTCAAACCCAACAGAGAAACAACCAATGTCACTCCCTCCCAAGACCTCTGCAACAAACTCAGCTTCTTCTTTCACCCTAAGATCAAGACACTCAACTTTGACGACCAAGACCACTGTATCACCCATACCCCCACCCAGACCCTTCTCACCTGGACCCCTCTCAGCACAGAAGACAACCTATAGACAATGCAGAGCATCCACTTTGGAGCACCTTCTGACCCTTGCCCTCCACACATCTTCCACAGGGCAGCCACTGCCATTGCACTCGAGCAATGCCGAACTATCACCTGCTCCTCCCTCGGAACAATCACATTCCCCGACAACCGTAGGCTTGCCGAAGTCAACCCCCTCCTAAAGAGGCCCTCCGCAGACCTGATGGACCTCAAGAACTTCAAGCCCATCTCACTGCTTCCTTTTGCAGCCAAAGTCATTGAAAAGGCTGTCAACACCCAGCGAGCACACTTTATAGAAACCAACAACATCCTAGACACATCTCAATCTGGATTCCGCAGCCACCACAGCCTGGAACCACCCTTCTCAGTGCCACAGATGACATCCGCTCCCTTCTCGACCAAGGCCATATGGCAGCCCTCATCCTCCTGGATTTATCAGCAGCCTTCGACACCGTCTCCCACCGCACACTAGCCACCAGGCTCCACAACACTGGCATCCAAGGAAGAGCCTTAGACTGGATACGATCATTTATCTCAGGCAGAACACAGAGAATAAGACTTCAGATGTTCCTCACAGAAATGACTGAGATAAGATAGCAGAGTACCCCAAGGATCCTCCCTCAGCCCCACACTCTTCAACGTCTACATGGTCCCGCTCGCAACCATCATCAGAAACCACGGGCTCAACATCGTCTCCTCCGCTACACCGACTACACCCAACTCATCTCTCCCTGATCAAGGAACTCAACATCACCAGGCACAACTTCCAAGAAGGGAGGAAAGTCGTCACAACCTGGATGAGAAACAGCTGCCTAAAGCTCAACTAGGAGAAAACAGAAGTCCTCATCCTCGACTCCACCCCCTCCGCATAGGACGACACCTGGTGGCCCCCCGCCCTCATAGACCCGCCCACCCCAACAGACCATGCACGCAACCTTGGCATCATACTCAACTCATCACTCACCATGAATTGCCAAATAAATGCTGTATCCTCCACATGCTTCAACACCTTCTGCATATTCAGCAAGACGTTCACATGAAACCCCCCAACTCCAGGAAAACCGTCACTCATGCACTCATCACCAACAGACTGGACTGCAGCAACACCTTCTACCCTGGAATCAACAAGAAACTCCTCAACAAACTCCAGACCGTCCAGAACGCTGCAGTACGATTTATCCTCGATATCCCACCGCACAACCATATCACTCAACACCCCGCGACCTCCACGGGCTCCCCGTCTAAAGAAGACTAACCTGCAAGCTGCTCACACACGCCTACAAGGCCCTCCACAACACCGGACCCCAATATTTCAATGACCGAATCTCCTTCCACACCCCAAAGAGAAACCTCCACTCAGCTAACCTCTCCCTAGCCACCATCCTATGCTTCTACAGGACCAGAGCAGGTGGAAGATCATTCTCCTACCTCGCAGCCAAGACATGGAACAAACTCCCCTTTACCTCCGACAGAGCCCAATACTGCACCAGTTCAGGAAGGACCTCAAGACCTGGCTCTTCGAATAACCCCAAAGGAGCTGTCCACACCCAGCCCCAGCGCCTTGAGACCCTCGCGGGTGAGTAGTGCGCTTTACAAAACCCTGATTGATGAATTGATTGAATGCTATACAAGCTTATTTATTTTGATCTGTTTTCTAGTTTAGTGAAATGCTTACCATACCCACTAGAGTAGCAGAGCATTTCACGGAAAGCAAAAGTATAAACATGTACACAATTAAAAGGTTACACACAGTACCCCACAGAAAAGGATTGTCTCCAAAGAAACATCTAAGGTTTAATAGTTCTTTCTAAACCTGTGAATATGTGCCACAATAATGGCTCCGAGTTCACATACTAAAGTAACACTATATAACAGCGACAAAAACCTTTTGCAGAAACCTCTAGTAATTTTTCCGCCTATCAAGTAGTGAGACTTAGCCTTGCATGCAGACATTCCCAACAGGAAGTGACATTTGGAGAGCATGACTTTGAGCTGTTGAGTGTTCCATACAGTAGTCATTTGCTCAGTGTTGAGTGCTGCTTTTAATGGAGTAAGGTGAGTATTTGCGCTTTGAGCCAGAATGTAAATGTTGGCATGTAAGCCCTCTGCTGGGATGAGGAACTTCATTCCTTGTAGGAGTCTGATTTGGTAAAATGCACTTTTAGCTATGGCCTTAATGTGTGTTTGTATATACAGGTTTTCGTTGAAGGTGAGGCCTAAGTATTTAGCGCTTTCCTTGATATAACTCCTGCAATGTAGCACATTTGTTGCACTCAGCCATGCTTGAACTGAAGAGTAGTGGAGCATTTTGGGGGAGAAATGAGGAGGAATTCAGCCTTCAGTGGATACAGATTTAGAAGATGATGTGACAATCAGAATTGTAGAACTCTTAGGATGTTCACCAAGTCGGCAGTGTTCTGTTAAGAGATAACAGTCAGATAAAGATGCAAGTGAGTTTCATCTTCTGTAACATAGACCTCATGTAGCATGCAGATTGTGTCTTTGGCCGTTTTTCATGTCTATGTATCTGCTTACCTCTTTTTTCAGTCTTTGGTCATTTACCCTGTATTCAGAGCTCTCACGTTTTAAACGTTCTTAGGATAAAGTATTAATTATTAATACTCAACTTTTCTCTATCATGATATTGTTATGGTTTTTACTAACTTAAACAATAAAGCTTTGACTTTGGATAATACTCAACTATATTCCACGAAATTACATCACTTTTCCTGAGATTTCATGTATATTACAGGAAATTACATCGCATGTCCTTTGACAATGCCAGCAGTATCATTTCCGTAATTGACATCCCGGAAGCAAACAGAAAAATGTCATGAAATTGTCTGTCAGATGCCACATTGCCTAAACATCACTTAAACATATGCCTGTATTTGCATTGCATCAAATGTGGAAATAAATCACTCCCCATGCGCCCGGGCTTTCCTGAGAAGCAGTAGGCTCAGGAATTATTTATTTATTTATTTCTTTATTTCGGCCAATTTGGCCATAAAAGACAAATATACAGTTAAAAAATATACATTCATAGTAGCACGCGTAGCAAGAAGATAATATTAAAAATAATTTGTACAATTTCCATTTAAGATGTATTTCATTTTGTCCGATTATTAAAAACATATACACAGGTCCTGCTCAGAGTACCTGACCATGTTTCTTACGAGTGATGTAGACAGAGTAAAGGAACCTACTTATGCTAAATACAATGTACTGGGTTGGATTACTTTTCATGACCCTATAAGCTGTAGAACAGGATCTGGTTCCTAGAAGGTTACACATTGGTTTTAACCATTTCTTTCTGGCATTCACATAAGCACTACATATAAAAAACATGTGAACCTCATTTTCCATACAGGCATTGGAACACATAGGACAGCACCCGCTTTTAACATTCAATTCTCCCAGTTTTTTCTGTGACCATCGATCTGTATTGTGGTTCAGCATGAGTATCCCATACCTAAACTTTAAGTAGAGGGACTTTGCGATGGGTGGCTCTATCTCGTCCAAGAATGATTCAAAACGGAACTCGTCCTTGAATGATAGAAAATCCTGAACTGCAGACCCAACTCTAGTTCCATTAACTACTTTGTCACTCATATGGGTCCAAAAGGCTCGCTTAACCAATAGTTTAGAAGATGTCAACAAATTTTCAGGCGTCTCCCACATTGAATATAAACCCAGGAGCGTAAACCATTTTTTGATATGGACAAACCACTTGATAGAATTAAAAGAATCAAGATTCAGCAGTTCTTGTAGACCATTTCTATATTCTACCAATTCTGGGGTGGTCCATAACCTAACCCAAAATATTAGTGGTCTTAGAATGGCAAAATAATCTGTTCTTCTAAAATTCAGGTCGAGTTGAAGGGGTATTAGAGGGGTACTATTTGGGACCCTTACAATGGTACGCATACATTTATTGTCCAAGTTCTTAAAACTGTCTTTTGCCCAAGGTCCCCATATCTCTGCTCCGTATAACACAGCAGATTGAGTTTTAAATTTAAAAAGTTCTAAAACAGGGGTTACACTTTTACTTGTACTGGCATTTAGTTTGCATATAAGCGGTTTAACATTGTGGGCGTATGATATCTTGCTTTTCTCAATTTGGGCCTTCCAACTTAATTTCGAATCAAGTGCAACACCCAGATAAGAAAAGTTTTCCACAATACCTAATTTCTGATTATTCAAAGTCAGGAACCCTCTGTCTGGTTTACTCGGATTTAATGACATACATTTAGTTTTATCTGGATTAATTTCCAAGCCCTTTGTCATGCAGTAGCAGCTAAAACAGTTAAGGAGTGCCTGGAGACCCTTCTTGGTCTGAGATATAAGGATGGTGTCGTCTGCAAAAAGCAGCGCAGGCACCCTTTCACCATTAAGCTGCGGGGAATCATTAGTGCAACCATTCAGATAATCAGGGACATCATTAACAAACAGAGAGAACAGGGTTGGGGCCAAAACACACCCCTGGCGAACCCCGCGTTCAATAGGGATGTTCCGAGTCAGCTCACCATTAGGACCCCACCTTATGTTTGCAAAATTGCCAGTGTGTAACTCAACTATTTGAGTCAGGAGGCATCCTGGTAGACCCATTTCACTTAATGTTTTCCAAAGCAGACTGCGCGGGGCCAAATCAAATGCAGCTCTCAGGTCAACGAAAGCTACATAAAGGTGACCTTTCCTAATATGCACGTACTTCCAGATCAAACAACAGAATCGGAATATTTGGTCTATTGTGCTGGTCTTACTCCTAAAACCTGCTTGAAATTTGGAGATTATATTGGAATCGTCCAGCCAGTCGTTGATCCGAAATAACAGGTGTTTGGCATAGAGTTTTTGCAGCGTGTCCATAAGACTAATTGGTCTGTAGTTAGAGGGTGTCAGTCTATTCCCCTTTTTAAAAATTAACACAACTTCCGCTGCACGCCAACTATCTGGAAAACAACAGTTTGTAGATAGAACATTGAACAAGCGGTTCACGTAAGGGGCCCAGACTCCTACATTGTGTTTATATAGATCCCCAGGTATTTTATCTGGACCTGGTGCTTTAGTGTTTTTTAATTCATTAATTGCCCTTACTGTTTCCTCCAGTGTAAAATTAAGGGGTTCAATTGGAGGGGGAAACCATATACCCTTGTTGTTAGCACCATCGTATTCTTGATAAAGAGATGTGAAATGGGTCACCGAGGTCATTTCATCCAGAAACGTGTCTTTCACAACTCTGCCTGCGTGCCCCTCATTTGCCACCAACCTCCAGAATCCAGCATTATCATTATTTTTTGCAGCAGCTAACATTTCAGCCCAGATCGACTCCTCCCACAGTTTTTTTTTAGATTCTTTGGACGCGTTTGTACTCCTCCCTTGCAAGTTTAACTTCTTCTTTTGGCCTACTTTTGATAGCAAGCAGTAAGTTTCTCTTAGCGTGCCTACATGAGTGGTCATACCATAATTTGCCATGACTGGCCACTCTTATATTTTGTTGTTTTTTCCTTGGCATTTTTGACAGATATATTTTTAGTTCACTGAAGAAAACATTGTGGAGTTCAATAAAATGATCAAAATGTACAGGTAGGAAGATTTGGTCGGCTATATGTGCAAACGTCTGCTCAAAGAGAGAGTACACTGACGCTAGAGCCTTACCGTCTGCCAAAATGCGGGGCCATTTTACTGCCCGTCTATTATTATTTATGTGAACATCCTCATACATTCTTCCGTGGGTGTTTATAGTTGGTGAGGTAATAGTGTCCCTAAACATATGCACGTCGATGTAAAGTTCCAAAGGATAGTGATCACTTTCCCCCCTATTTGTCACCTTTAAGTCAATCAAAAAATGCCAGATGCTAAGTGAAACAAGTATGAAGTCTAAGTTGCTGTTAGCTTTGGGAAAAGTTGGATGTTTCAGCAAATCCGAAAGGAGGCGGCCATTGCATGCTCTAAGGCCATGATCTACAGTTAGCCTTAGTAGTTGGCCGACCAAAGTAGAATACTTAACATTTTTTTGAGTTTCAAGCTGGGGAATTTTATATACTTGGTCCTCATCTTCAAAAACATCATTGATACCTGGAACAGGTTCGAAGTTACAGTTTAGATCTCCTCCCAAAATAACCGGAGTATCTCCAACTACATTCTTAAAAAAGAGGTCCAATAATTCCAGCGTAGGTGAAACCTTAGAATGACCGATCGGTCTATTGTATACATTGATGATGTAGCATTCATTTCCCTTAGGGGGAGTAACCTTTAGGGCCAAAATGTCAGGAGTGCCTGTATCAATAAATTCAACCTTCATGACCAGTGTTATTTTAAGCCAAATGATTAGGCCCCCTGATGGTCTTCCTCTATCAGACTGGACTGCCTCAATTCCATAGGTCTTGTAACCAACTCGGTGTGGAACTTCGGTCGCCCAGGTTTCTTGCAGAAGACAAATATCACCAGTGTCAATATAGTCTGCCCAATCGGGGTCTTTTAGGTTCTTGGCAACCCCAGCGATGTTCCATGATAGAATAAGCAAGCGAGATGTCAGGCTCTGGTCATCAAGGGCTGACATGATTACCGGTTGATTGGGTACACTACCTAACTGACAATTGACCATTTCTTTCTCCACCTTGTTTGCCTTATCTCTAGTTGCAGTATCAGGTCCCCCATCCGGACTACCCATAAGTAGGGTGTGGCATACTTTATCAACTGGTAGAGGCAGTTCCCTATTGGGGTGATTTGTCATTATCCTACACATCCTATCCTCAACATCCTTATTTACATCAAGCATTCGTTGGTCCATTCTAGGATGGGAACTATCAGTACCAAGATTGCAAAAGGTGTCGTATAATTTAGAAATACAATCAGGCATAGTTCCAAGTCAGTCAACGGCATCTAAACAACTGTATCTATTAAAAGTGGGGATGCCAGACCACATATTTTGATCAACCTGTCTAGCCAGGTTGGGTGCGTAACCATGGTACTGGTTAACAATGTTCCAATTGGAGCCATATTGAGTGGGCCTAGGTGGAGGGTAAAAGAACGATAGGGGTCTAACTTCAATGGACGATGTTACTCCATATGATTTCCATTTGCAAATATGTTCAGCACTATGGGTTTCCTCGAAAGATATGACAATACAATCACCCATAATTGATTTGGCCATGGGACCTACCCACGGTACTCTCCGAACCATGAGAATATTACTTTTCATGTGGTTCGGAATGGGTTTATTTGTGTTTAACCAATATATCACTTTGTTTTTTAGAGAGTGAAAGGTCTCTTCCTATTGGCTTTCTAGTTCGGGCACCCCTGTGAGAACAGCTACAAATGGACTAGCATCGGGTGGTAGGTCTATAAACCCTCCTCTAAAATTATTATACATATGTCTAGATTGGTGACTTGCCTTATTGGTACTATTTACAAAAGGTCTGTCAGACAAGAGTTTGTCACTTGCCGGAGTGATATGAGGGAAGACAGAAGGATTTAATGGGGGTTTCTTTAGGGCTTTTGCACTCTGACTAGAGGGATGGGTAGTAGCAGCATTTGGCAATAGAGATGTGTTGCTTTGGCCTTGGCTTTTCTGCGACGGTTTGGTAGTGGAGTTTACAGATGTAGAAGTTGTGGGAATTGAATATAATTTGTCATTAGTGTTTATTGGTTGTTTAGTGTTTGTGTGTTTTACTATTCCCTCCTTTTGTTCCTGTTCATTAGTTGGATTTTTAATCGTTGCAAATACCGGAGAAGGAACTAGATCTTGCTTAGGGACTATGGGAACATCAGTACAATTGAGGCTCAAGCTTGATAAGGTAATGACACTTTTCTCTACCTCAAGCAACTGGTTCTCAATACCAGTTAGTCTGACTTCTAGCGGTCTAAGTAGTCTCTTAAGTGTCTCCCATACCAAGTTTAAGAATTCTTCCCTTCCCCCTTCTTGTTCTGTCTTATCTAAGGAGACTCTTTGGTCCTCATGAGCTGAATGGGCAGCCATTGTAATCGAGTTTTGCTCATCAGTGCTGTCATTAGAACTTTCTACTAGTAGAGGCGCTTCCTCTGATATAGTGATGTCAATAGTTACACTAGGCACATTTGGAACACCCCTCATAATATTCTGGCTAAGTGCTACCTTGGCTTTTTTTCTAGCATAGGCAGTCAAATATTTGCGTTTTCTCTTATGCTTTGGGTGCGCTTCATCGGGCAGCTGGCTTTTATTAGACTCTATTTCAGCCAAAACTTTTGGATTTTCCTCATTTATGGTCCCCTCAATACTCCCTATCGTGGAGTCCAAGGGAGGAGGGCTTTCGGGATCGACACTAACAGATGGTGCAACAGAGACATGACTAGTAGGGGGGGTTGTTCCCTTAACAGTAGAATGAACCTCAGCCAGAATGATAGTTGGAATAGGTCCAGTAGTGCGCTCGGGAGTTTTTGAGTTAGCAATACTACCTAAAGAAGATTTTTTCATCTGCGCAAATTCGGTAGAGAGCCTCCTAGCACACTCTAGTTCTAGTGATACTTTGTGCTGGAGTTTGGTTATTTCGTTATCAATTGAGAGGCTAGTCCTAGTGATAAAATCGTCTAAAGTGCCTGTGGGCTTTTTTAAGGTCTTAGTGGATTTACTCCTGGTTTCACGGACAGACATTATGTGGGCAATATATGAAGTAAATCAAAGCAGGGAACCCAACTATATCATTCACATGGAAAGGCCAAGAGGGAGGGCCCGGTCCGGTCTTAATCGGTCTCTAACGGCCTAGAACGGCCCTGTCTTTGCCCAGTCTTAGCCCGGGCTGCGTCCCGCGCTGCGGGAGAAGGAGGCTATGATATAAGGGGCGTGGGGGGCGGGCCAGCAGGGAGAGCGGACCAGAAGCTCTTCCTTGGTCTTGCAGGGACTTCTGGGAAATGAAGTCCCCGCACACTCGCAGCCCCGCTGACGCCTCGCGCCCACAACCGCCTTACCTCCACCTGAATGCCCCGCTGCACTGGAGACTGCCGCTCCCGTCGATGCGGCACCCGCGGAGCGGGTGCGGCGAGATATGGGTCTGGAGTTCAAAGCGCTCGGAGAGCTGGTGCTGGTTTTCAAAAAGTGCCGCTGTGCCTCTGGCCTCACAGTAAGTCCGCTGCTAGGACGGAGTAAGTGTCCCACCGTTGGAGGGCTGAACGCCTCTTAAGAACCTCGTGGGGGGGGGCGGGGGGCGGGCCAGCAGGGAGAGCGGACCGGAAGCTCTTCCTTGGTCTTGCAGGGACTTCTGGGAAATGAAGTCCCCGCACACTCGCAGCCCCGCTGACGCCTCGCGCCCACAACCGCCTTACCTCCACCTGAATGCCCCGCTGCACTGGAGACTGCCGCTCCCGTCGATGCGGCACCCGCGGAGCGGGTGCGGCGAGATATGGGTCTGGAGTTCAAAGCGCTCGGAGAGCTGGTGCTGGTTTTCAAAAAGTGCCGCTGTGCCTCTGGCCTCACAGTAAGTCCGCTGCTAGGACGGAGTAAGTGTCCCACCGTTGGAGGGCTGAACGCCTCTTAAGAACCTCGTGGGGGGGGGCGGGGGGCGGGCCAGCAGGGAGAGCGGACCGGAAGCTCTTCCTTGGTCTTGCAGGGACTTCTGGGAAATGAAGTCCCCGCACACTCGCAGCCCCGCTGACGCCTCGCGCCCACAACCGCCTTACCTCCACCTGAATGCCCCGCTGCACTGGAGACTGCCGCTCCCGTCGATGCGGCACCCGCGGAGCGGGTGCGGCGAGATATGGGTCTGGAGTTCAAAGCGCTCGGAGAGCTGGTGCTGGTTTTCAAAAAGTGCCGCTGCGCCTCTGGCCTCACAGTAAGTCCGCTGCTAGGACGGAGTAAGTGAAACAATATTTACCGCAAAATGAATGAATTGAATTTGTTCTGAAAAATCATTAAGCTCCACCAACGATCTAGTAACCAAGGCCACGTGCAGGGCTTTCCATGTGTGTTGTAGAGGCTTTAGGGCAGACACTGCTACTACACTTCTGTCCTGCCAGGCACATCATTGTACTGCTTGGTTATGGGTTTATCTGTCCTCCTGTACAACAGCCAGCACAGTGAAGAGGAGCCACAGTATGGAGCTGGTCGATAAGTTCCTTGGGCCACGACAGTGACTCCTAGAAAGGATTATCCTCCTTCTCCCCCTCCAAATGCTAACAGCCCAGGCCCAATGGTGCAGCAAGAGGCACACATAGCCCTGAATACTGCTGTATTTTTCAACCCTTATTTGGCAAGCAAAGGAGCCACTTAGGATCGCTGAGAATGTCACTGAGTCAGGCTCACGAATATTCCTGCTCCTCCCCATGAAAAAGTCTGAGATCCAAGAGAATCCTAATATTTTACTCTCATCCAATTTGATACTGTCAACACCCAGGCCACCTCCCCATCTTTTACAATACCGTCACTCAAACAAATGTTTAAGGAAGACAAACGCATAAAAACTTCCATTCTAATCCCTATGTGGCAGCCATGGTAAAAGATCACATTACTCCAGCTGCGGAAATTGGAGGAACAATAATTCAAGAAGACATAGGCATCAGCACTATAAAGTACTCTGTAATTATATAGGTGAAGAATTCAATCACTAATCCCTCTTGAGCGTGCAAGCCAACATCCCATCCCAAATGCTCTTCTTAAATGATGAAAGAATGAAGAGAGTGGCTTAACGAAACTTGAGGGGGCCACCCTGCAAAAGTACACGGAGGGGACCCCATACTCTGGGCCCAGTCAGGAGCTTTCAGGGCAGGGGCCTGCCACCCGTGCACAGTGCTGGAAGGGGCCCCCTTGAGTTTGACCCCTGACTGCAGGGCCTGAGGGGGCTATTGTTACACCACAGAATGAAGACATTTTTAAGGCACACACTACCTCGTGTGAGGCCTTCCAAGTAAGATATCTCATTTTCTCTAAACATTTCTGGGGTCAAACCTAATTCTTCTGATCAAGTGAGGGAGAAAAATGCTGAGGATAACTCGGCTTCCCACCGATTTGTATGGTAATCAAAGGGGAATGAATCACTAGTCCTGTTTGGGTCTTGGGTTCTAATCATCGTAAAAAACCCTCATTCACGAGTAGACCGTGAGTGCGGTATATCTAGATTATCCGCCTAGTTAGTTACGTGAAAAGTATCATCATCGGGTCTTTGTTATGCTTTCCTCCACCTGGAGGAAGACCAACTGGTATTTATAGTATCAGAAATAGTGAGGGTGAAAGTGAAGTGCGTTTAAAATGACCCTCATCTATCAATCTTGATTTTATTATGTTGAGGATGGGGTAAGGGTAAAAGAAAAAGCGGTGCGAAAATAGAAGGGCAACTGTTCTATAGCACCTACTAAAAAATCGTGGGTGGTTGGCATGTTTCATCCAATGGGTGCCCAGTCAGGTCAGCAGGCTTTCTTCAGGACCAAGTGGTTTCACGTGACTGGGTCGTAACGTGCAGGGGTAATTAATGCACTTACCCTTCTTCTTTGATGCACCTATTCGCACACTTGCAGGTTAGAGATGAGTTGTGTCTATAACTTATTCAGGAGACGTTTGTGCTTGGCAGACGGAGCCAACACAAGTTGCGAGCAGGACCTCTCAGAGAGCGAGTTCAAACACCCATCTCCCGATGGAGCACAAATGTCTCCTGAATGAGTTATAGACAAAACATAATAAAATAGCGAGGAGGGGAAAGCAGGAGCCTTCCGTGAATTTTATACATCTCTATATATACGACCAACTCATTAGACGAGGGAACCCAATCCCAATATTTAGAGTCACTGGAGATCCCTCAGGTGCCCCCTGCCACCAATGAAATGCTCAGCCAGCCCATTATGCAAGATGAGGTTCAGAGGGCCATAGGTGCTCTTAAACTTCAGAAGGCTCCGGGACCTGACGGGTTCAGCACCCAGTTTTATAGGACATTCGCCAAAAAGCTCCTTCACCACCTAACAGATCTCTTCAATGAAATTGAATCATCTCAGAGGGTTTCCCAGTCGATTGGGAAGGCGCTAATCTCTCTGATCCCTAAAGCAGGAAAATGTCCCCAACAGCATGCCTCATATAGGACAATTGCTCTTTTAAACTTAAATGCCAAACTATATTCCAAGATTCTGGCTAGCAGATTGGAGAGGATTCTTCCACACTGGATTCATTCAGACCAATTTGGCTTTATCAAGGGTCGTCAGACCCATGATAACTTGCAGAGGATTATACATCTCCATTACAAAGTGCAGAAGAAGCACGTCCTGGTGGCCTTGCTCTCCCTGGACTCAGAAATGCCCTTTGACCAGGTTGATTGGCCCTTTCTGATGAATGCGATGCATCGTTTAAGGTTAAGCATCACCTTCCAGGGCATGGTGAAAGCTAACTATCACTGTCCCAAGTCCCAAGTTTTAGTAAATGGAATTACCTCAGATTCTTTAATCCTATCAAGGGGCACAAGGCAGGGCTGCCCTCTCTCGCCCATTTTATTTGCACGCTGCATTGAACCCCTAGCAGCACGCAGGCAGTCTCTGCCTGCCATACAAGCTGAACTTGGTAGATTTGATGAAGTGGCGGGTTTTAGAGTTAACCTCTCAAAATTCTTCTTATTTAATTTGTCTCTGCCGCAGGAGGTGCTATCCACCATCACTGCGACAGCGCCTATTAGATGTGTACACAAAGAAATCACCTACTTATGCATTAAAATTACTCTCCACCCTGCGGACCTATACAAAGCAATTTCCCCCCTTTGTTACCACAGTCAAGTCTGACTTCAAAAAAATGGGGCTCTTTGTCCTTTCCCACCTTTAGATTTGGGTTCACAGTGTATTGATTATGTTCTATTGATTATGTTCAACGGAATCGCAATGTTGTATATTTCTACCTGGGATGGACTTTGGCTTTAACTTCTTTGATGTATGTCTCCTACTCGTTTCAGTTCTTGTGTTTTTAATATTTTCAGTAAACAGATTTGAAAGAAAAAAAAATGGGGCTCTGCTTACATCCCTTGGATAGGCTGCGTAAATGCAGTTATGATTTATGTCCTGCCCCGGCTTCTCAATCTTTTCCAGGGTCTGACGATAGTGGTAGACAGGGAGTTATTTGTTGAATTAAAGGCAATGTTAACTAAATGTATTTGGCTGGGCCACAGGGCTCGTTTATCCCATTGTTTACTGACCAGAGCGAGATCAGCGGCGGGGTTGGCCCTTCCAGGTTTTTTCCTTTACTATAGAGCAGCTACGCTCCGCGTCCTGTCCGAATGGTCCCTCAGGCCTCAGATAAACACCAGCTCAATATGGATAGGCTGGTGGCAAGGAGAACCAAATGGGACCTTCCTTGGAAACCGAAACAGGACCCACCAAGGAATGCCTATCTTAGCATCTAATACTCTGAAAGCCTGGGACACTGTCACCAAATCCATGCCATTGACTACTTTCCCGTTTCCCTATACTCGTCTTCATTTTAATCCAGCCTTTCCCCTGTGTCACTGGTGGTCCCCTTTGATAAATGGAGGGAGGGAGGAGGCCTGCTGCTATCAGATATATTTGTTTGTGGGGAGCTGCGCTCTTTCGTAAACGGTGTCTTCACGTTTTGTCTCCTTTCCACAAAGGAATTTCACTACTTCCAGTTGAAACAATGTGTGTAACAACCTAGGATGCGAATGGGGCGACTAGGGACCTTCTTTCTATAGAGAGCTTAGTGCAGGCAGGTGGTACAGCTAAAGGATGCATCTCCTTTCTCTATTCCCTCCTCTTGTTGGAGGGCTTCTCTCAACACCTGTGCCATATTGCTTTTTGGGAGGGCATCCTACAGACCCCTATTACAGACAAACAATGGTGTTCCACATACAAAGACATTGCTAAATTCAATCGCTCTATGTTTCGAAGGGAAGCCCACTACAAGATCATGTACGACCAGTATCTCTACCCTCAAAAGCTACATGCCCTTTTCCCGAACACGTCAGACCGGTGTTAGAGGGGTTGTGGGCTACCGGCGGACTTCCATCACATTTGGTGGGACTGCCCTGCAATCCAGCCTTTCTGGAAGGATATCCTCTCCCAAATCAGACAGATTTTAGGCTACCCAATCTCTGACCCTCCAGGGCACGCCCTACTTGGGCAACAGGATCCCAACTTGAAGCACCAAACCGTGGGAGATCGTTCCATTATGTGGCTATGTTTGGGGGCGGCCAAAATGGTAGTGACTGCGGCCTGGAAGAAACCGGAGGCCCCCTTCCAGACTAAATGGCATGCACGGCTGTAGCGGGTGCTGGCCCTGGAATGTATGGCTGATATTATGATGAATACCCATAAAGAGTTTGAGCACATTTAGAGTCCTTTGGTGGGGTACCTCTCGGACGGTTTGCCACTCAGTGCCTGTGGTCCAAGACTGCGGGCCCTACATCACTTCCAAACCTAGAGCAACCCGTTATAGTAGCACCCCCCCTTAGGGAGGCTGTGAGCCTTGGGGCGCTGGCCCTTCCTGGCTTGTGTGGGTCTCCCCGCTCCCCCATCTTGTATATATTATTATATTATATTATTGTCCCAATATCGCTGCAGCTAATAAGTACCACGGAAATGTTTGCTTGTTTCCTTTTTCTTTTGTTGATTTTGTTGGTTTTCATCTATATTTGGAAAGGTGCTTTGTGTGACATTGGGTCGATATGAGTAAACCTTTAAGAGGGGGAAGTAGCACCTGATTCTAGATGAGGTTATGCCGAGTACTTGGAGAGAAGATGTGTTATATCTCTAGCTATCTAATGCTCTTGGCTTGTGGCAAGATTATGTTGAGTCCTACAAGTTGTATAATTGTCTGTTCACTGCCTTTTTGGAAAATGCAATAAAAATTATTTTACCCAAAAAAAGTGGGCTGAGGTACTGGGCTACAGTGGTGCAGCAACTAATTGTAATCAACAGGTTAGAACAGCCGCCTAGAGACACAGCACTGCTGCTTTACGTGATTACACTGAATCAACTGTATGCATATGATTTCTAATTCCACAAGTGACTGATTACTAAAGAAGAACAGTATAACAATGGTATAAGTTTCTATAAATACATTTGCCACTGGATGAAGTAAAGCTGACCTAGTCTAAATGACATAAGGACTAAAATGTCCATAACTGGTTGCACTGAAGTAGGCAGTCAGGTTTTCAAAATTGGAATTTGGAGCTACTCTCACCTCCCACAAAGAAGTAAAAAAAATGGCTCCAACTGCACTCCAAATTGAAGCAGTCAAAATAATTACAAAACAGCAATCACCTAAAGACATTGAGAAATATCTTTCACATTCTTGGTTAAGTCATCACTTCGAAATTACCAGGGCCTTTGTTCTAGCTTGAATTAACTATTGCAGTGCAGTCTACACTGGTGCAACTATAAAAGGCATCCTGAAATTTCAAAGAAGGAAAATCTGCTTCAGTCTTAAGAAAGAATTCACATTGCCCTGGCTCAGAGAATAAAACATGCTATGTACCATTTTTAAAGGTAATCAAGGCTCCAAAAACCTACAGAAGTTGACCACTTGCAGGAATAACCTTAGATTCAGGTATTATAGTATGATTATAAATGCCTAAAACATATCCATCAGGAAAACCCTAGAGAGCAGCATAAATGTTGACCTTGGTCCTCACCTTCAAAATGCACTGAGCCCATTTCTGACTGAATCAAACAAGCCTGAAAGATTTCAAGTGAAACCTGACGACTTACCTTTTCAAAGAGCCTTTCACCTCACTCCTCAATGGCTTTCGGGTCATTACTTTCCAAAAGCAACAAGGCTATGAGAGCTGTCTAGCCTGAACCTTAAACTAAATCATTCTCTGCTTCTGTGGAGGAGTCTAAAACGATTCCCACTGCAGTCAATCTGAATGCACTACAATGTGGGTGACGTCTTACAATCTAGCATTAAATCAATTATTAACTAAATAAATAAAGGTAACTGGCAATACGAAATGGCCTAGTAAAAACAATCCAATTATGTACTAACTGGGCACACAGAAGATTTGTAATGATGATGCCCCGTTTGGCATTTTATGTCTGATACTGGTAAGAAGATCCTTGAATCCGAGTTCTACCCAGTGTTATCGATTATGGGTTAACATGCACCATTGGCCTCCAATATTACTCCCAAATACCTTGTTGGATAAAAAAGAAACCCACATCGCCATCTCAATAGCCTTAGCAACCTATCACTCTCTAGCCAGTGCTACTGGCCAAGTTTGCTTTAGAACGCCCAAATCTCACTAGCAGTATTCAGAAACACAATATTCTGACCAATGCTACCAGATACAAAGCTGTGATGACAATACGATTTGCATATCGCCATTGTCTAACCCAGGGTGGTGTGGAGTGGAAAAACGATGGATTTGGGCCCAGATCTTTGGACTGGGGTGAATGTGTGACATTGATCCACATTCTGTCCATCATTGTTGTGTTTGCAGTTACCGCTCTAAGTGTACTGGGGATGCTCAGACGTGAGTCCCAGTTACTCCACACCACTGGAATCAAGCTAGCCGGGCTGAAGAGAGGTGTTACCTCGAAACCGGGCCGGTCCTCGGATGCTTGTTTCCGTTCTGGGAAGGACATGGCTTTTGTAGTTCGGACTGGACTGTTCCCATGGGGCACAGGGTCAGCGCTGATTTGCATATCGCCATTGTCTAACCCAGGGTGGTGTGGAGTGGAAAAACGATGGATTTGGGCCCAGATCTTTGGACTGGGGTGAATGTGTGACATTGATCCACATTCTGTCCATCATTGTTGTGTTTGCAGTTACCGCTCTAAGTGTACTGGGGATGCTCAGACGTGAGTCCCAGTTACTCCACACCACTGGAATCAAGCTAGCCGGGCTGAAGAGAGGTGTTACCTCGAAACCGGGCCGGTCCTCGGATGCTTGTTTCCGTTCTGGGAAGGACATGGCTTTTGTAGTTCGGACTGGACTGTTCCCATGGGGCACAGGGTCAGCGCTGATTTGCATATCGCCATTGTCTAATCCAGGGTGGTGTGGAGTGGAAAAACGATGGATTTGGGCCCAGATCTTTGGACTGGGGTGAATGTGTGACATTGATCCACATTCTGTCCATCATTGTTGTGTTTGCAGTTACCGCTCTAAGTGTACTGGGGATGCTCAGACGTGAGTCCCAGTTACTCCACACCACTGGAATCAAGCTAGCCGGGCTGAAGAGAGGTGTTACCTCGAAACCGGGCCGGTCCTCGGATGCTTGTTTCCGTTCTGGGAAGGACATGGCTTTTGTAGTTCGGACTGGACTGTTCCCATGGGGCACAGGGTCAGCGCTGATTTGCATATCGCCATTGTCTAACCCAGGGTGGTGTGGAGTGGAAAAACGATGGATTTGGGCCCAGATCTTTGGACTGGGGTGAATGTGTGACATTGATCCACATTCTGTCCATCATTGTTGTGTTTGCAGTTACCGCTCTAAGTGTACTGGGGATGCTCAGACGTGAGTCCCAGTTACTCCACACCACTGGAATCAAGCTAGCCGGGCTGAAGAGAGGTGTTACCTCGAAACCGGGCCGGTCCTCGGATGCTTGTTTCCGTTCTGGGAAGGACATGGCTTTTGTAGTTCGGACTGGACTGTTCCCATGGAGCACAGGGTCAGCGCTGATTTGCATATCGCCATTGTCTAACCCAGGGTGGTGTGGAGTGGAAAAACGACGGATTTGGGCCCAGATCTTTGGACTGGGGTGAATGTGTGACATTGATCCACATTCTGTCCATCATTGTTGTGTTTGCAGTTAATACATATTGTGGCACTCATTTTCCAAAGAAATCATTAGGACAATTCTCTTAAATCCCTTCAAAATCTGTCTGATGTAAAACCCTTTCAACTTTTAAATAATTCTGCTTAACCAATAGACTTTAAAACATTCCACCTGTCAAAAATGTGTGGAAAATTCTATCAAGCTCCCCTGTTTTTGGCAACCTTCTATAAAAACTGCTTTTCAGGGTTCCCACTCATAGGCCAGGCAGTTGTCTACAGGACCAAACTCGCAGCAGGAACACAATATACCCTGTCATTTCTCAATAGTGGTTGCCTCCCTTCTGATCAAGAGTGGATGAACAATGCAGCTCTATACTGCAGGTTTATTGACGACATCTTTGTTCTTTGGACATCAGACAGGCAAATGTTGGAAAACAAAATATCTACATTGAATCAATATGATGAACATATTCAATTCACGCACAGCATAAGTGATAAATGGATTTCATTTTTGGATGTAGCAATACGAATTGAGGCAACAGGAATCCAAACCGAAGTATTTCGAAAAGAAACGGATATAAACAACGCGCTGTTGTTTCAAAGTTTCCATCCCCAAAACTTGAAAAACAACTTACCTTTTTCTCAGTTCATGAGGATAAAAAGGATTTGTTCCAATACCGAAGATCTAGATAAACATCTGGACATTCAAAAGAAAAAGTACACGGAAAGAGGTTACCCTAAAGAAATTCTGAATAAAGCAAAGAATAGGATTAAAGTTTGTGATCGTGTCAACTTATTGAAACAAAAACCAAAAAAGACCATTGAAAGGCATGTATTCGTGTCAACATTTTCAACTAGCTCTCAAAAAATTAGGAATATTGTGAACCGACACTGGGAATTACTCCGAAATGAAGGAGATTTTCATGGAATATATGAGCACAAACCAATCTTTGCCTATACAAGATCAAAGAATTTGAAAGAGATTCTGAAGTCAAAATCAAGAAAGACCACATAAAGGCATGAAGAAGTGTGCAAACTGTGTACATTGCAATAATATGATAGTAGGTTCCACCTTACATCATCCCGAAATAGGGAAGCTGATTACTCTTTTTCACGAAACAGACTGCAATTCCAGCGTTCTGATTTATTAAATAAGGTGCCCGTGCGGTAAACTTTATGAAGGGAAAACAGAACGAAAGTTAAAAATAAGAATTTCAGAACACAAAAGTACTATAAGGAACAAAAACATTAAGAGCACCTTAGCAGTACATTGGATGGAGGCTAAACACAGCATTGCCCAACTGCAGTTTTCTGTTTTAGAAAAAATTAAGCAACATGAAGGAATGGATCTCACCAGATCCCTCCTCCAGAGAGAAACCTATTGGATAAAGAGGCTAGAAACCCAAGAACCGAAGGGTTTACATGAAAAAGTAGATTTTTCATGTTTTTTATAAATGTGTTAAACTTGTGATTTTCTGCACCAGCTAAAATTGTGTGGGGTTCTAGTGAAAATGAGCAAACATGCCTTTGGTCATAAACAACGAATACTATGCACCGAAAAATATTTTTTAACTATGCCACGAGTTCCTTTCACGTTTTTCATTTATTTAGTCTGTTCACAGTTTTTTCTTGTGCGGGTATAAGCAAGTAGAAAGGATCTACAGTCTGTTTTCACTGTCTATGGAGAAGTAGAGCGAGGAGAAGCGAACCTTGTGTCTGTAGTCTCTGGGAAACGCGTTAGAATTGCGGCAATGAAAAGCACCACGGTAACCTGGGGTTTGCCATGGGAGTGAGTGGATGTGTCGTGAGATGCAGGTTAGCGTTCTAGCTTTAGGAAGGGTCCACGTAGTGTAGAAGGTTAGATATAGGTTTCAAGCGGAATTGAGGAATTGCTGTGAGACGCGGGTTTGGCGCTCCAGATTTAGGAATGTTTAATGGGATTGGCCAAGATCATACGTAATTCACGTTAAACAGATGGAACTTGCAGAAAGGTGTTCGCAGGATTGTTGAGCGGGTTGATTGGAAGTGACGAGCAGAGAAGATGAGGAAAAAGTGCAAAGAGATTTGGAAAGTAAGTTTTTAGCAAGCGAGTGTTTTTGGAAGTTAGACGGTTGTTTAAAACTTAGAATGCAGTACTGAGCGAGAATTGTTTTTCTCTTTTCTCGTGTTCTGCAGAAAGACAGTCAGCAGTTGCTTAGAACCAGTCCTAGTTGGAAAGATTCGGGAGGTAAGCTGTTGAAAATTAGAGGGTAACATTAGATGCGTGTAGCGTGTAGCGTGACACACGTGAGATACTTCGAGTGTGAAGCGTTCACAGGAAATAGGGTAAGATTTCTCAGATGGTAGATTGTTTTGGTGAAGGTTTCACGGTGTTTGAACCACACATTATATTTACTCGACACGTTTTATTTTGGGTTCTAAAGGAGCATAAAAAACAAGCATGTTTTAGCGCAAATAGAACAAAAGCCCCCACGTGCATTTGACAGTTCTGACTTATTTGGCACAGGTGTAAATATATGTTCTTTTTGTTTAGATTTCAGGCCCCCGAAGAAGGACCATTGGTGGTCCGAAATGCATGGGGCACGAAACGGAATCCGAAATTAATGTTAACCTCATTATAGTGTGAAATTATTCCATCATTTGATTACATGTTAAATGAAAACAAGAACAATGTACCTATGTAAAATGTATATATGATTTGAAAAGTTTAAGTTTACTGATGTGAAAAAGCTAAAGAAAGCAAAAAATATTTCTTTGAAAATGAAATTGGAAAGTTTTTTCCAGCAACAGTGCACAGTGATCAAGTGTGATTTCACTCGAGGTAAGATGCCTCCCTTCTTCCCACATGTAAATTGTATCTAGTATGTGTGAACGCTATGATAACAAATTTTAAGAGGGTCAATGCACAGGATCAAGACTATCTCAGTCTTCATAAGACAGAGTCCAATCCAATCAAATAAATGTATGTGGGACAAATTTCCAACCTAAACCTTAAAGGTTTATTCAAAATTAAGATCATTACGGCAGGCAAAAAAGTGGTTAGTTAATTATGAATTAGCTCAAATAAATTAGTTAAAGTTATAGTCTGTGAGGGGACTAATACAAGGTCAGTCTCTGAAGCAAGTCAATAGCCAGAACCAAATGTAAAGCAAATAAGCAGCGTGACAGAGAGTCTGCTTCCAAAGAAGTAAGCCAAAAGGATACGAGTAATTGTAATGACAAACTAGTGTACAGTCTACATAGTTAGAAAGTCAAAGAAAGTCTAGCCCATAACCCAAAAACATAATCTTTTATAGGGTTTTAGACAGAATTGCCACATACATTCAATGGTAAGATGTGACATAATAGGATTGAACTAGCAAAGTATAATTCTATAAAACCATAGAAGATTTTAATACATAAGATAAATTCCATAAGATGCACCTAGAAACACCTTCTTTGCTGCATATTGATGAACGAGGTGTGCATAGGGAATGAAGGTAATGACATACATTTATATAATACAGTAATACAATGGACAGTTCAACTAATAAATGATCTCTATGAAAGCCTCAAGCAAAGGACCTTAAACGTTACAAAGAAAGGAACACCCTGAACATGCCTTCCTCAACAGAACACACATTAATAGAGTTAATTATTAAAGAGACAATGGCCTGGCCTTCTATTTCAAAGGATTTTCTGAAAAGGAAAAGCACACAGAAAACATGCACGTGGACAAATGCGTTCACATAAAATAAATGTTGACATTTCTTTCTATAAATGTGAACAGATATCAACGCAAGCCGGCTAAGGCCTAGTCATGCTAAATAAACCATGTCTAAGATTGGCATTATTTTCATTTTAGTGTAAAACTACTGCTATAATCCCATCCTCAGATAATTCCATCAAAATAATGATCACATTATATTGGTATTCTATAGTACTTCATTGATCATTGTTGGTACCTTTAATTTCTTCCTCTGTAAGGCCTTCATGTCATCATACACTCTGGATTTAAACTCATCAAGTTTGACATTATGATCATGGTTATTATAATTAGTATAGTTAGTGTTATTCTTCTGTAAGTCATCACCAATCTCACTAATACATTCACCCATCTTACTAAATGCTTTACCAGTTTTACTGAACCATTTACCAACTGTTTCACACACACCTGTTTCTTCCAAAGAATACTCATGCTGTATCTTTCACAAACATACCACATTTCTGGACCTTAACTACATGACACACACCACCTTCTTTTGTCAAAAGCATATTTAGAGAAAGCCTATCCTGAATCAACGTTGCTCAAATGGCAAACGTTTCATCATGAAATGTATTTAATGCCCCTGCAGTAATAGTAGCCAAATGATCTAACTCGGTAGACAACATTCTATTCTGAACATCATTCAAAGTCACACCAATGGGGGAATCAACAAACCAAACACCTCCAAAATACCCTGACCCAATCCATGTTTTTTTCTTCTCTTTTGAAATCCCTAGTTTAGGATGTATCTTTGAATTTTTAATTATAAAACATAATGGAACTATTATATTTAATAGAGGGATCTAATCTTACAACTTGGTGTTTACTATTTACAGAAACATTATAACGTACTTCATACTCTCTAAAAAGTCTTGATTCATCGATATGCTAAAATAAACAGAACATGATAACCCATGTAAAATAGGAAGCAGTAAACATGTGACACCTTCTGAAACAGAAGTTGGTACACACATACAAATATAGTAATTAAAAACATTCATAAATGGATTCAAAATAAGAAGCAAATTAATATTTTCTCCATAATGTTTGTTAAAATGATCTCCATGATCTAAGCTACTATCTTCAGTATTGTTATTATACAATGTATATCAGTTTTTTTACTAATAGCAAAAGCTCCCTTTCTAATAGTAAATTCACTTTGAGACCCTGTCCCTTTCTGAATAACAGGACACCTATCCCATTTTTGTGGTATCAGTTTTTCTTAACCTGTGGTCCGAGGATCCCCAGGGGGTCTGCACTGCCTTCTCAGCGGGTCCACAACTATTTTGTTAAATTAAATAATACCAAAATTAATACATTAAAATTAATAATATATAGACAAATAAAGATACAGAATTTTACATTTTAAAATGTTGTTTTATATTTGTGAATTAAACAAAATGTTTCAATATTTAAATACTTGTTTGGTGTATATATGTTTCTACATTTGTGTGTATTGTTTTAAGGTTCAAATCACAGAAATTGCTAGGTCTCTGGCTTCAAAGAATGACTCAGTAAGGTTCCCCAGATTCCAGTAAAGGTTCAGTGGGGGTCCACCAAACTCAAAACGTTATGAACCACTAATTAACATGGCTTGAAACATATCCAGCAACAGAATATACACTCAATAATATTCAATTCCTGTAAGCAGAAATCCTACACAATATATTAAGAGCCAAGCAACACTTCTCTTTCCATGAAGCCATCCTCCTTTCTGTTAAAAGTATAGTATTTCAATATTCTAAATCTCAAAAACAAAATGCAAAAAAATCAAAAACTGTTCTAAATTGTTAAATATAATGTTTTGCGAACCTTTACAAAAAATAGTCCTTTAAGTAAAAGATACAAGCAAATCATGAAATAAAGCAAACAAATATTCTTCTTTAACAATCGGTTAAAATTTCAATAGACAGATGTGGGTAAAAAAGGTAATCAAAGCTATGCGGGTAATTTTGCTTTTGAATGCGGGCAGAAAACCATTTAACTATAATCTAGAAGGGTGCAAAAGTTAGTCTTTTTTAATATAAGAGGGTAATGTGAGCACACTTTTAAATCCTCAAAAATTCAAATAAAAAATTCTTCTGAGGGTTCAAATGCTCAGTTCCTTTTCCTCATCAAGAAATAATTTAATGCTGTTCATTTCAAGCTCAGTTCATGTGCAAATTCGCAAAGGTTCTTTAAAAGAATTTAGAATAACTGTTAGATCAATGTTTTTCTTCCGGCACAATGCTTGCCAGATGTGCTAATTAGGAGCTGGGTACACCTTGCTTGGCACTATTACACTTGTTGAGCTTCTGATTACTGATGTATTGGTCTGTTTGTCATTCAAAACGGTGACTGCTTCAGCTGACTAATCTTCATTTCTCTTCAGACTGTTAACTTTTTGTGACCCTCTTCATGCACTCTGTTGGACTTCGCCCATTTTCCGAGCATTTTTCGCTTTTCACCCCCTGTTTTAGGATGTCTCCCCCATGGTAAAGAACTGTATAGGCCATGTGTGGTGTGAGACGCCATGTTAAATGTAATGCAATGGTGTTCGCACTTGTTAACCCCCCATTGTAAAAATGCACCCTGGTGAAATGTCGCTTTTAAAATGGATGCCATGGCTGTGTGTTGTGTCACCTGACTCTGGTGGGCTAGCAGTCTAGTTATTGGTTCCCAGCCATCCCAGCTTTTGGAGGGAAAGCCTGGCACCCAGGGTGCTCTACTCCTCCCCCTGAGCCAGTTAGAACCAGTTCCCCAGAGGCTTCTAGAAGCTTCTAGCACTGCCTGGTAGGTTGGTGTGAGGGGTGTATAGGTACGGGGGCTGTGCCACCATGTGCTCAGACAGAGCAGGGACATGATCGTGAGTGCTGGACCCTGCACCCAACTGAAACCCCTCTGCTGTCCACAGGGCTAGTGAAAGCCCCACTGCAGGAGTACAGGCTGCTGTACCGGAGGAGTGCCACGCTACAGTGGAGGATGGTTTGTAAAGCCTACCATCCTGCCTTGATGAGTGCCCACTGACTGCTGACCTTGCCCAGTAGTGCCTGCTGCTCTGCTACCTGGCCCTTGAAGAGAGAAGGAGCACTACCCCTGGGCCCTGACTGCTGGCAAGGGCCTGGAAGAGAAGAGCGCGTTATCTGCCTGCGACCAGAAGGAGATGAGGTGCGCTAGAATCAGAGTGCCAGTGAAGAAGAGCGCTATCTCCTGTCCCCAGCTTGCCTGCTGACTAGCGCTTGGAGAGTGCAGCGCTATATTCCCAGCACCAGAGGTGAGGAGCGCTTCCGCCCCAATCTGCGATGCTGTGCTGGGTAGCGCCAAATGAGTGCTGCATCTGATGTGCCAGGGGAAGAGGAGCTGAGGCCTACAGCATTGTGCTGAGAGGACTGAGACCCCTGCGCTGTGCTACGCCAGCGCTGTAATCCTCTAAGCGCTGTGATGCCAAGGAGAACTGTTCTACTGTAAAGCGCCGCGGGAGCCGACCCCGCATTATTGCTACCCTTGCGCGTGATTGCCGCGCCCTTTTTGCCAACTTGAACACCAGCGGGAGCCTCCCCCACGTGTCGCCGCACTTTTGCATGATTGAAACCGGCGGGAGCCTACCCCGTGTTTTAATGCCCCTTTCGCGGGTGCCTACCCCGCTTCATGAATAATTGATAAGCGGTTACCTACCGCGCATGTATGCCGCGACGTGGTGCTTGGTTACCTCCGCGGAAAATCACCGCCGGTTCGTCCCCAGAATCACCGCCGCTGCCCGGCAGCGCTGGGAGCCCTGTCCAGCCACCCCGGTGACAACAGGAGAACGTCATCGGGGCGGGGCCGGAACCCAGAAGACAACGCGCCTACAGGCTGCAGCCGCCATTCGAGTCCCGTGTCCCAGGAGGGGGCCCGGGTGAGGCCAGGTGAGGCGTTGTCGGTGGCAGGGGAGAGCTCTCGTGAGCAGGGGAGAGCCCCGCCTGATGAGCACGGGAAGGAGCCGGAACCAAGAGGTGGCGTTGCTGGGCTCCCGTGGTGACGAGGGAGCCCCGTGGTGACAGCAGAGCCAGCGGCTGTCTGGAAGAGTACGGAAGGGGTCCCCAAGGCACATTGTTGGTGCCTGCCCCCTCCGCCTTGAAGTACCGGAGAGACAGGAGCCGCGCACAAGGAGCCTGGTGAGTGGGGCTCTGTCTATCGGCGGTTGGGGGGGACTCCAACACAGGGGACAATTGTGTGATTAGAAATCCCCAGAAGAGGGACTCCAATCTCCAACTGCCATAGACCTCCGTGAGCCTGAGCAGCATTTAAACTGGCCACCTAAGTGTTAGCCCCCCCATTTCCTGGGTTCTGGGGGTGGCATATTCGAAAAAGCGCAATACAAGCCCTGCGTAGGAAACGTCCCTGGTGTGGCGTAAATGCATCAAGAATGCTGCTGAGGGTGGATGTAGACGGGGATACAAAGGGCTGCCTTTAATGAATGTGGGCCTATGTTGACCAGGTGTATAGGAAAGGTTGTCTTTGGTGCACGGACCTAGGAAATGTGACAGTCACTGAGCCTACTCCATACATGTGTTGTTTATGCCTCTTACATTTCTAGGCCTAGGTGGATGCTTCCTGTTGTGGGTATATTTATGACTTATGCCCCATCTTCTCAGGAGGGTGCCCAATATATACACGCGGGTGCTTGCGGATTGTTACCTAGGCCCCACATTGTAAGCCAAAGTTATCTATGCAGTGTGGTTCCGGCTCCATGCTAATGTTATGCCCACTGTAGAGAGATTCCTGCCTAATGTTCTAGGCCATTTTTATGTGCACTGTGTTTCCTGCCTCATGATTTAGGTCTACTGCATGTCTATGCCTGATGTTAATGCCGAACGCCTGATGTTCTTTTTGCAGGGGATGCTGATGCTATGCATAATGTGCTTTTACGCCTAAGGTTAATGTTTTTATGACAGCCTTGGAACTAATGGACTTGCCTTTGTCTTCCTTTTCCTTTGCCCTTCGTAATGGTTCTGGCAGCGGCTCAATTGGCCCTGCCATGTACATAATCCCCCTTGTATATATTGCCCTGGCGCCAGTTGGCGCAGTCTAGAGACTACTGTGGTTACATATGTGGTTATTCTTGTATGTTTTATACAATACAAAACTTTTTCTTTCCATCTAATCTGGTGTGGTCTCTTTTTGTGGTGTGCCTTGTGTGTCGTCTGTGTGTACTGCGTGGATGCTTCACACATGTCCTCAGGAGTTTGGCCTGCCTGCTCTGCACCATGCTACCCCATTTCTAACACACTCACACCTTCAGACCATTGAGTTAAAATCACGCTTGCATCTTCTTTCTCATTTTCTCCACCTGTCTCATTTTCAACTTTAACTGTTTCATGATGTTTCAGCTCTTGCAACTGGATCACTATGATTTTCTCTTCCATTTTTAAAAATTCGATTTTTTTCTTTTGATTTTGCTGATTCTCTTGTTGATTTTGTCCTTCTTGGATTCTTTAATTTCCCTCCTTCGGAACGACGTAGCGAACTCAAACTTGACTCTGTGAATTAGCAGCTTGTATTCCTGCTTCTTCGTTTGCAGTCCACACTCTTTTTTGTGTGGGATGCGTAGATCCAATATGGCAAAACTTCACACTTCAAATCAGTATTTGTCACCAGTATGACTTGGTAAGGCCCAGCCCACCATAGCTGAAGACAGGACTCTCAAACATACTTGTTAACCACGACCCAATCCCCAGGTTCTAGGTCATAACAGGGTTCATTGCTTGCGGAAGATGTAACATGCTTCACCTGGTGAGAGATAGAGCGGTCCATATCAGCCAAGGTTTTGCATTAATTCTTATTATAACTACCAGTAATATTCAGAGCACAGCTAATGTAATACCAGAAATCCTCCTAGCTCTCACAATTACAATTTTATGTGGTGACAACCCTGTTGTTTTACTTGGGGTACTTCTCATTCGGAATAGATCTACAGGAAGAGCATCAGTCCATATCACTGACATTGGAGAACATTCTTTAGCCACTTTTTGTTTCATAGTGCCATTAGCTTTATCCACTATACTTGATGCTTTGGGATGATAACTATAATGAAACGTTTGCTGAATCTTCAGTGCTACCCATAGGACCACCTTCATCTCATTTTTGAAATGAGTTTCCTTATCTAATTCAATAGAGGCTTGCAAAGTGAATCTTGTGTTTAACTCCCTCAATAATAGCTTAGGTACAGTCAAAGAGTTGCATCTCCTACTTGAATATGTTTCAATCCATTTTGAAAACAAATAAATGATTACTAAGATGTATTTAAGGCCATTGCAGGGTGGCAGCTGTGTGAAACCTACCTTCAGCTTTGTGAAAGGACCTTCTGATGTATACACATGATTCATAGCCACTGATGTCTTCCTACATTTACCTGCAGGCATGTTACACATCTTTGACATATTTTCTGCAATATTTCAGAAATGATGATTAAACCAATACTTTTTGAAGATACTTAGCATACCATCATTTCCAACATTTGTAGATCCCTGCATGTATCTTGCCATCTACAGTGGCATTGAATATGGCTACACATAACTCCTATCAGTTGATCTCCTTAAATAATTTTTATCTTGTGTACTTCCTGCTTTTCCCAACCTCTCTTTTCATTCTGTGATGCTTTACCTTGCAAGTTCTTCAAGAGTTTGAACTGACATTTCCAGATAATGATTTACATTTTCTGTTTCAGAATTTTCATTTGTTGCCAATTTAAAAGATATAAGAGTACATCATTTTGCAACTTCGTCTGCAAAGTTGTTACCTTACGTCTTCACATTTATGTGCAGCAGATTTTACAACAGCAATTTCCTTGGCTACCTTAGTGCATTTAATTTTGCACCAATAAGACTTTATCTTAAAGTGCTGAAATATGGGTCTATTTTTGGTGTGCGCTATGTGAGTCCTTAGTGTGACTGCTTGTGACAGATATTTGTTTCTCTGAGCTGGAAAGGGGCATTTCAAACAGAATATTCGCACTAGCGAAGTCTCCAGGTCAAAATGTCCAAAAAACCTGTCAATTTTGATATCCATATTGGAGAGCAAGGTCCCAAATTATGTATTTAATATTGTGAAACATGTTGTGATCATTCGTCTTTGAGAGGGCACTCATGGCATCTGAAACCCTCATTTATTTAATTGTACAGGGAAATATACATTGTTTGGTAGGCACAGCCTAGCTACATTTGCCACTTGCACTATGTGAATCTCCATAGAGACATCCAAGACACCTAGCCTTTTGTGGTTATGTTGGGACTTCATGTAACCTTTGTGCTTGCCTGTGGGATTTGACCCTTGCTGTTGCTGGAGCCACTAGCGCTGCTGAAATCTTGGGCGCCTCTTTCCTCCTTCAAGCGCTACTCCTCGCCGGACCCGCTTCGCGGGTCCCGCTTCGTGGCGCTAGAGTCTTGCTGGCGCTGGGGAGTAGATACTTTTAAGTCTGCTGTGGGCGAATTTCAAAGCAGGGCTGCGAGCGTGTCACTACCAGGACTCCGTTTCCCAGGAAACACTGGAGCTGACCTGACCCGAGTCACCTGGGCCGCTCTCCCTGTTTGCCACGCCTCCCTCTACTGCTCTTCCACAAAAAGCTCACGTTATCTCCGCGGCGAGGGAGCGCGCGGGAGCGTCCCGGGAGAAGCCCGGGACAAGGGTTGGACCGTCTGTGGCCGTCAGGGGCCGAAGGAGGCCGGGCTGGGCCAGGTCTCTGACAGCCATAGCTTGTACATTTCCGCTATAGGTTTGGTGTTTTTTGTGGGATACCATAAGTGTTAAATATGTCCTCAGACTTGCTTAGTTCTTTGCCCTCTAGTGTTGGAGTTTCCATCCTTGGTCCTCTGGATAAATATTTTGTGAGGGCCAACAAAGACATTGATAAAGAACTCCTGTTAGAGGAGAAACGTGCAGAGCGTCATCGCTCCATAGAATCGTTAAAAAAGAAACCATTGAACACTCTTCAAAATGTAACCCTTATACAAGACCTAGCTACTACTGGTAGGTTGGAGGCAGACGCAGAGTCGCTCAGCTCTGACCCCATACCTATTCCTAGCATCTTTCAAGAGCATAGCATAATCCCAGATTTTCTTGTTAATATTAGTCAAAATAATTTAGGCAGCCCCCCTATTGTTTCCAACAGCCTAATTGATCTTAATTCCCCTGTTCCCTCGATTTTTGTCACACAATTGAACTCAACTCCCTCTAATCACTCAATTGTCACTGTAGAACCTATTGAGATTACCTCACCACATATTGTCAGCAAGGCTATAACCGATAGTAAGAAACCACGGAGGTTTCCTCATTCCCCGCCAAGGAAAAGGAGGAAAAAAGGTGGGGTAAAAAGAAAAGGGGAAAACCTATCAACTCCAACACCGCCCTCATTAGGCTCTATAATTAAATCAGCTTGTCCTCTAGTGAGTGATGTATTACCAGGTACTCATTTCGTACCATCTTCTTCTGGGGAATTGCCAACCTTGACTAAGAAAGAGCTAATAGAAATATTTGAACAGCTCTTTAAAGCTTATACGCTCCCTCTAATGGAGAGAGTTAGAACTCTGGGGGATAAAGTGGACTGCCTATTGTCAGCTGCCCACCTGAGTACAACTCCTGACGCCGAGAAACCTAGTGAGCAATCTCGATCAAATTGCCAGATAAGTTCTGCTACAGCAAAACCAAGTAGCTCAATTATATCAAAAGGAATTCCAACAGTAAATACCAAAATTGCCCCAACTATTTCTAGTAAGTCGACGGTTGCACATAAATCACTCAAAGTTAAGAAACTGTTGGCTCCAAATAAACCCCCAGTTCGACGATTAAGACTACTATGTCCTCGGGGGCAACTAATATTAAAAGACCCACTTTAAAACATAGGACTATAGTAGACTTACCGCCTGAGTCAGCCAACTTTGTGATCCTCTTAACAGGCGTCCCCCCTATCCTAAATGGAAATTTCGAACATAACGACAATTTGAAAAATAAAATCATTTTCTGGTTGAGATCCAACAGGCCTCTTCCTGCTCATTTAAACGGAGATATAATCTCTGTAAGAAGATGCAACTGGGTGGGTCCCCGACCGAAAGACATTGAGAGTGATGTCGTGATTGTTAATTTTAAGGATCACAGAGTTGTTACTTTCTTAAGCGATTGGTATCCTGGCAAAAATGAGGGTGGAATATCTACAAGAAATCTGAGCTACTTTTACCCAGAGGCCCTCTTTAGACCCCCTATTCAAGCTAGGACCAATAGACACCCTAATCCCCAGTCTCTGGTTCACTGCCCTTCACCTTTTTCTTGTCCCTTTAATAATCCAATCGTTCCCTCCTTTTTTCCTGTATATCAATATCCTCCCAGACACTTCCCCCTACCGAATAATAACCACACCAAATATACTAATCACAATGAGTACTGGGATATCCCGTTGTACAACCTTTACGAACCCTCTTCAGGGTTGGACTTAAATGAATGACTGGATTTACCATCTATTGATGCAGAGCCCATTCGAGATTGTACGGGTATTATTGACACCCCAGACTCAGATTTAGTACTACCTTTGGAAGAAGATCAGGAGGTAATATTTCACATAACTGGGAATGAGAAGCTTGACTCTTGTGGAGGGGAACGGGGTGAGTGTTTTATGTTAGATGAGGCTGAGAGCCAGGTTGTGTTGGTATTAGAAGATGGACAGAAGGAGCTCAGTACACATAGAGGGATTCAGGATAGAATAAAGAAAGTTGACGTGTTAGAAGCTGGTGGAATAGATAAAAACAATAAGACCTGTTCCCATCTCACGACAGATGATGCACTGTCACAGGAGCCCTTAAGTCCTAGGGGGGGAAGCCCTTTATTATCGGGTATTATTGGTCCTGTTGGGCCGGGTTTGCTCAACTATCCATCCTCTTTGAGACTTATCTCGTGGAACATAGCCGGCCTACGAGGTAGGCTCCAAATTGAGGAGTGGGTGGAGCTTGTGAATAATCAGGATATACTGATATTTCAAGAGATCTGGGCAGTTGACGCCATCTTACTTCCCGGGTTCCTTAACTTTCACAAGCCCGCCTGCAGGGGTGGAGTGGGCAGACCCTCAGGGGGACTATGTGTCTGGAGAAGACAGTCTCTGGCCTACCAAACAACAGAGCTATCTTGTTCTAATCCTGATATTCTTGTACTTAAGCTTACAAATCCAGGCTCCTTGACGATAGTTATTATAAATGTCTACGCGAGGGGCATTCCAGGAGGTCGTAGTCCAATAGGTATTTTTAATGACCTGGAGTTGATATTTAATCAATGTGAAAAGGAATCTTTTGTTATTTTGGCAGGTGATTTTAATTGCACCTTTGAGCCCTTTTCGGCTAGAGAGATGGACTTCCAGGAAGAAGAGGACAAACGATGGAAGATCCCGCCCTTAGAATTACCTCCCATTAAAAAAGGGACAGAGGCTGCCCTTCATTGGCTGGGTTTTTGCCTAGAACGGGGATTGAGAGCTGTAAATGGGCGAACTGCGTCTGACAAACAAGGGAAGCACACCTTTGATAATGGACGCAGGACGAGCCGGATTGACTACCTTCTTATCAAGGTGGAGTATTGGTCCTCTCTGGTCGATATGGTGGTGGGGGATCGCCCAGAGAGTGACCACAATCCGCTTGTACTTAGGCTAGCCCTAGATAGTAATTGCCGTTTGAAAGCCCCCAACAACTGTAGCACAGCAGATGTGTTGTTGGAGAACAACTGTAGAAGGGTTCAGTGGAGTAGAGTTGTTGAGGATCCCGCAACTCTAAGTATGATCTCACGGAAAGTAGTGGAGGTATTGAATGTCATGGAGTCAACGACAGAGACAGACGAAATTTGCAGGCTACACGATAACCTCTTTCTCTCCTTGAAATCTTTTTTTACCAAATCAAATAGTAATTCTGGAAAAAAAATCAAACAACTGGGGGAAGGGGCAAGTGGTACAACCAATCCTGCCGTAAAGCCCATAATGATTTACTTATTGCACTCAAATCACGAGATAGTGCTGGCATACGAAAATCAAGGCAGGATTACAAAAGTCGCCTGAAAGAGGCCAAGTCGGCCTGGGATGTTAAACACTGGCAGGACCTCTACGAGGCGAGCCTGTCTTCCAACCAATCTAGGTTCTGGTATGTCCTTAAATGGGGAAATTCATATGAATCCCAGCTCCCCTCAAACCATGTATCCGATGATGGATGGGTCGCACATTTTGGAGTGCAATTTGGCGACCCTGGCCCTCTAGTAGACCATGCCGTAAGCTTACGGGAGGCCTATCCCAGTTCCTCGAGTCATGACCCCCTCTTCGACCGCTTAGATGTAGAGCTGGCCTTAAATCAGACTAAAGGAGGGAAAGCACCCGGCATAGATTGCATTCCCTCTGATCTCTTTAAATCAAATCAGGCAGTCTGGGTTCCATATATATTGAAGATTGCCAATGCGGTGGCAGGTGGAGCTCCGATACCAGACTCTTGGCAGGGGGCGGAAATCATTCCAATCTTTAAAAAGGGGGACCGCTCCCTACTCATAAATTATCGTCCAATCAGCCTTATAGACGCCATCCAAAAAATCATCTCTCGGATGGTGCTATATAAGATCATTGCGTGGATGGACAAAAAGTCTATTCTATCACCACTGCAGGCCGGCTTTAGGCCTTGCATAAGCACAATAGACCAGATTCTCAGATTTCTATTAATCTATTGGAAGGTGGTGGTCCTAAATGAAGGAGTGATTTATGCGGCCTTTGTAGAACTCAAGTCCGCCTTCGATTTGGTACCTAGAACCAAATTGTGGGCGGCGTTGGCACAAATGGGTTTGCCCTTGGGTCTGTTGGCTCTAATCGTTAGACTCCACGAGAGGAATTATGCACAGGTCCGCTGGGGTATGCAGGGCCAAGTCACTAAAAAGTTCCCAGTGACCAGAGGAGTCCGTCAAGGATGTGTCCTTGCCCCGACCCTTTTCCTTCTTTTTATTAATAGAGTTGTTGATTATTTTTTACATACCCCTACAGATGCACCTAGTTTGGGAGGTATGAAGGTCCCACTATTGATCTTTGCGGATGATACGCTTCTACTCTCAAAAACCCAAAAGGGGTTACAATTGGCTCTTAATAAATTTTTGGAATTTTGTAATACTAACGACCTACAAATAAATACAAGCAAAACCAAGTTTATGGTTTTTACAATAGATAGACCAAGATTGGGACAAGTTAGTCTTGATGGCGTAAATTTAGAACAGGTATATGAGATGACCTACCTGGGGGTGGTTTTTGACCACAGATTAAGATGGTCTGCTCAGCTAGACGTTTTGTCTTTAAAATTTTCACAGCTGAGTGGGACACTGGTAAAGGAGCAAAGATCCTCGTTAACAAAAAGGGTGAGCCCAGCACTCAAAATTTACAACATCAAGATTAGAACGGCTATTACATACGGAGCGGACCTATGGGGTTACGCTAATTTGTCCCAACTTAAGAAATTACAAAACACATTTTTACGTAACTTGGTGGGTCTTCCCCTATCGACCCCTATGCTACCACTTATGTTGGATTTGGGCTGTTATCCAATAAAGGAAGTAGCTAAATTGAGAATAATCCTTTTATGGAGGAGAATTTGGGTAACCCCTGAATTGGCTTCCTTTGCTGAGGGTATTAAAGACCTCAGATGTTTAGTAGGTAGTGGCAATCTCCCTTGGTTTAGAGCTGTCAGAACCATTTTGGTAGATATGGGTCTTGCCCAACTATGGTCTGATCCCAGGAACAGTATGTTTCCTGGAAAGAAGGATTTCAAAGACCAGTTTTTGGCTGCTTATAGATATAGGCTGATCATTGAACATAGCTCAACAACCCTCTCTGGCAGATTCTTGAGCCACAAAGTGGATACAAGCTTGGAGAACTATTGGGATGCAATACTAAAGAGTAGTGACAGGAAACTCTTCCATCAATTTAGAGCAGGAACACTACCCTTGAGGTCGTTTACACAGAAATGGAGGGGGGGCACAGTGGACTCATGCCCATGGTGTAAAGCACAGAGGGAAACTGTGAGCCACTTTTTCTTTGTTTGCCCTACATATGCCAGTTCACGGAAAAAATGGTTAAAACCGATTTGCCAGTTGTTAAAAACGAGAAGGGCAGGGGAAGCTCTAAGGTTACTGGGGACGGTAACAGCTCTTCCGGTGGCCATATCTGTAGCCAAATTTCTAGGATGGTCCTGGTTAATTAGAGGGAAATATTTGCATAGCATTAGTTAGTCTGATAGTTCACTGTAATTATTACTATGCATATTACTGTGAAGCATTATGAATTATGTAAATCATGTATTATAGTGGCTCTATTGTTTTATTGTATGTTTTAAACTATTGTTTTATTGTATGTTTTAAACTGTGTGTTTTATATTGCAATGTCTTTTATGGTTAATTATACCGAAATAAAGACTTATGAAACGGTTATGTTGAGCTCCCCAGAAGGGCGAAGGACAAAGACAGGATGGTAGACTGTGATCCTAATGGCTTTCCTCTGGGGATTACATTTATAAGATTTTACCATCTTAAATATCACGCAACAGAACAGTTACTTACATACGGTTTATTTTCGTCTAGTGAATTACTTATATCCGTCCTTCACATAGCTATGTAATGATTGAATGAAGGAGGGAAGTATGCTTAGTGGGTTTAGCGCGTACTGCTCATATCTGTGCATGATCTGCAGGTCGCGTCTTTGAATCCCGCCAGCGTTGCCCCTGGCTTCCATTCTTTCTAGTTCGGTAAAATAACTACTCGTATGAAAATAATTCTGACAAACGTTGTATAAAGCGTTTTAAGAAAAACAGCTCCACCGCTAGCAGATTGTTAATAATATTCCAAGGAACGTTACAACATTGATTCGCAGAATGGGGTGGGGTGGGGGCAAAAACAGGGGCCTGGGGGGTCAAAGCACGGAGATTTTGACTTAATCCTCCAGCTGTGACACTGCAGGTAAACGCGGTGAGGCGGTGCGTTGTAACGAGTCATATTCAGGCCTTCACAAGCAGAGAAAACATGCTGATCCACACTAAACTGATTTATGCAGATCCAATAATTTCCCAACTGTCCCTGAAAGCCAATGACTATTGAAAAGATACTATTGATTTAAAATCAGTTTCGGGCATTAGATACTGGCAAGTGCAGGGAACAGATGCTTTGTTTAGAGCCTGCTTGATTTTAACACAGATGATTTTCTTGAATAAGACAGTACAGCAGAAAACTTGCTTGGATATAACCAAAAATCTAAGAAATGAATTTGCCCGGCATTCCCTCAATTGCTCATGTTAATAGTTGTCAACATCCGGAAAATTACACTGAGAAACAACTCAATAGTATGGTTCAAAATGTTACATACAATTCTACACTTTCAGGTCCTAACAGGTGGTTATTGTGGCCAGTGAACATAGATGGTTGTCATGCACATTATTTGAACTCTACTCAGGGTTTTAAAGTTAGAAGACCAGATCCTTGTTACATTCAGTCTCAACACTTAGGGGTTATCTACCTATTTAGTGGGAAAGTTATGCCAGCAATGGTTGCAACATTCCACTTAATCTGCAGTAAAAGAACATCTTTCTTGCCTTTTAGATTACATGGATTTGTAAGATCTCTAGTTAAGTCCTAAGTCTCCGGGTTCTAATAGATTAATTTATGCGGCCAAAATGAAGTTTGGAAACTATCACAAATGGAAGCTGCAGCATATTTAAGGCAAATTGATCAAGCTAATTTGGAAAAAGCACTTGCTGTTGCTGATAATAGCATGAATACATTGTGAAGTTTTACAGTTTGAATAACATTATATCGGCTGCAATTTACTTTATACAAAATGACATGCCTTCATTATGCAGTTGAGCTGGACACTACACGTTTTAAAATCTCACCACGTGCTATGGCGATATTTGAAGACAGCAGAATTGTTTTTGCCTTTTAATATGACATGTGGTCAACAGGTCATGGCAGAGCAAGATGCTACATATACAATGTTAAACATAGTTAACTTAGAAAAGTTATCTTTCGCAGTAGCTGCGACAAAGTCAGCAGTATGGTTAACACACAGGGTGATCTCATTATAAATTTCAATGTTTCATTTCACATCTTGCTTGAAACATTTTCCAGTCTTCAGATATGAGTCTTTAGGGGAGAATTTTGTCCACAAACTGTGGGCATTGCCCTTTGATTACAAATGTGTAAGTGGGGAACAGGCGGTGTTCCTTAGTGGAAACGAATGTGAATCTTAACTCAGCCACTCACTCATTTGTAAAGAGGTGACACTGCACGGGGCATGTAGTGCTTTGATGGCCAATCTGACATTTCTGATGGGAGTACCAGCTTCTTCGATCTGTTCAGTCATTAGATTACTTTACAATGGAAATTATTCGATGTTGAATAATCAAAGTTACAGTGAGATGAGACCAGGTGTCCCATATGTAGTTTCAGTCTCTCAGATAGTAACATGATGTAATTTGTGCCCCATGTACGCTGGGTTTACGGTGCGTACCCCATGTACGCTGGGTGTACGGCACGTATCCCCCATGATCGCAGGGGTATGGCGTGTACCCCTGCGATCATGGGGTGTACGTGCCGTTCGGTATGTATGTGATTGTGCGCTTTTCCGTACGAATTGCCCTTACCTGACGTGGACCGTACGACTCGCGTCCTGGTACCCCGGTCGGGATCGTACTCGTCAGGTCGTACGGCGTCTGTACGAGTCGTTCGGAAACGGCTCCGGATGCGAGTCGTACGGACGGTGATTTTAGCGGATCGGAATCGACCCCAAAGTGTATGTTATATTTTTAGTAATTAATATTGTGTTTTAGGAGCGGGATGTTGGGTTAATAGGGGATAAGGGTGGGGAGTGTTTTAAAATAATTAGTAATCATTTTTAAAATATGTAAAAAAAAAAAAAATCTAAATTTATTTTATTTTTGAAATTTAATTAAAAATTTCGAATTTCAATAATGTTTATTTAGGAGCCGGATGTTGTGTTAATAGGGGATAAGGGTGGGGAGTGTATTAAAATAATTATTAAAACGTTTTTAAAATATGAAATTTGTATTTAAAATTCGAAAATATTTAAAAATGTTGAAATTGAAATAAAAATTTCGAATTTAATAAAAGTTTGTTTAGGAGCGGGATGTTAGGTTAATAGGGGATAAGGGTGGGGAGTGTTTTAAAATAATTAGTAATAATTTTTAAAATATGTAAAAAAAAATTAGAAAATCGATTATTTTTTATTTAATTAAAATTTTTGAATTTCAATAATGTTTATTTAGGAGCGGGATGTTGGGTTAATAGGGGATAAGGGTGGGGAGTGTATTAAAATAATTATTAAAAACATTTTAAATATGAAATTTGTATTTAAAATTCGAAAATATTTCAAAATTTTGAAATTGAAATAAAAATGTCCATTTAAAAAAAATTTGTTTAGGAGCGGGATGTTGGGTTAATAGGGGATAAGGGTGGGGAGTGTATTAAAATAATTATTAATAATGTGTAAAATAAGTAAAACATTTTTAGAAATCGAAATTAATTATATTTTGGAAATTCAATTTAAATTTTCAATTTTCAATAATTTTGATTTAGGAGTGGAATGTTGGGTGAATAGGGGATAAGGGTGGGAAGTGTATTAAAATAATTACTAATAAATTGTAAAATATGAAATTTGTCTTTAAAAATCGAAAAAATATCGAAATTGGAAATTTAATTTCAAATTGTAATTATAATAAAAGTTAGTTTTGGAGTAGGATGTTGGGGTAATAGGGGATATGGGTGGGTAGTGTTTTAACTGAATTAGTAATAATTTGTACACATTTTTTAACAATTCAAAATTAAAATTATTTGTTAAATCAAATAAAAAAATTCTATTTTCAATATTTTTAATTTAGGAGTGGGAAGTTGGGTTAATAGGGGATGGGGGAATGTGTATTAAATGAATTAGTAATAAATTGGAAAATATGTAAATTAAAAAGAAAATATTTACATTTATTTTTTAAATTGAAATAAAAAATTAGATTAAAAAAAATTACATTTATGAGTGGGATGCTGTGTTAATAGGGGATAAGGGTGGGGAGTTTTTAAAAAAATTGGTAATAATTTTGAAATTTTAATTTGAAATTCGAAATGTAATCAAAATTTGAAATTGATTTTAAAATGTCAATTTTTATGAATGTGTATTTTGGAGTGGGATGTTGTGTTAATAGGGAATAAGGGTGGGGAGTGTTTTACAATAATGACTAATAAATTCGAATTTTGTTTTAATAATTTAGAATTTTAGAATTTTATTGTAAATTTCTAAGGTTGATGTTTTTTGGTATATGCGTTGAAAATCGGAATAGTAAATTATATTGCCTTACAGTCCAGCACCTTTCCTGACTTTCATTTGATTGGAGTTGGAATAGTAAATTGTATTTGGTCAGTGTCCAGCAGCTTCCCTGATTTTCACCTGACTGGAGTTAGAATACTAAATTATATTGGGTCACTGTCCAGCACCTTCCCTGACTTTCACCTGACTGGAGTTAGAATACTAAATTATATTGGGTCACTGTCCAGCACCTTCTCTGACTTTCAGTTGACTGGAGTTGGAATAGTAAATTATGTTGGGTCACTGTCCAGCACCTTCCCTGACTTTCACCTGACTGGAGTTGGAATAGTAAATTGTATTTGGTCAGTGTCCATCACCTTCCCTGATTTTCACATGACTGGAGTTGGAATAGTAAATTATATTGGGTCACTGTCCAGCACCTTCCCTGACTTTCACCTGACTGGAGTTGGAATAGTAAATTATATTGGGTCACTGTCCAGCACCTTCTCTGACTTTCACTTGACTGGAGTTGTAATAGTAAATTCTGTTGGGTCACTGTCCAGCACCTTCCCTGACTTTCACCTGACTGGAGTTGGAATAGTAAATTGTATTTAGTCAGTGTCCAGCACCTTCCCTGATTTTCACATGACTGGAGTTGGAATAGTAAATTCTATTGGGTCACTGTCCAGCACCTTCCCTGACTTTCACTTGACTGGAGTTGGAATAGTAAATTGTATTTGGTCAGTGTCCAGCACCTTCCCTGATTTTCACATGATTGGAGTTGGAATAGTAAATTATATTGGGTCACTGTCCAGCACCTTCCCTGACTTTCACCTGACTGGAGTTGGAATAGTAAATTATATTGAGTCACTGTCCAGCACCATCCCTGACTTTCACTTGACTGGAGTTGGAATAGTAAATTATGTTGGGTCACTGTCCAGCACCTTCCCTGACTTTCACCTGACTGGAGTTGGAATAGTAAATTATATTGGGTCTCTGTCCAGCACCTTCTCTGACTTACACTTGACTAGAGTTGGAATAGTAAATTATGTTGGGTCACTGTCCAGCACCTTCCCTGACTTTCACCTGACTGGAGTTGGAATAGTAAATTATATTGGGTCACTGTCCAGCACCATCCCTGACTTTCACTTGACTGGAGTTGGAATAGTAAATTATGTTGGGTCACTGTCCAGCACCTTCCCTGACTTTCACCTGACTGGAGTTGGAATAGTAAATTATATTGGGTCACTGTCCAGGACCTTCTCTGACTTACACTTGACTGGAGTTGGAATAGTAAATTATGTTGGGTCACTGTCCAGCACCTTCCCTGACTTTCACCTGACTGGAGTTGGAATAGTAAATTGTATTTGGTCAGTGTCCAGCACCTTCCTTGATTTTCACATGACTGGAGTTGGAATAGTAAATTATATTGGGTCACTGTCCAGCACCTTCCCTGACTTTCACTTGACTGGAGTTGGAATAGTAAATTGTATTTGGTCAGTATCCAGCACCTTCCCTGATTTTCACATGACTGGAGTTGGAATAGTAAATTATATTGGGTCACTGTCCAGCACCTTCCCTGACTTTCACTTGACTGGAGTTGGAATAGTAAATTATATTGGGTCACTGTCCAGCACCTTCCCGGACTTTCACTTGACTGGAGTTGGAATAGTAAATTATGTTGGGTCAGTGTCCAGCACCTTCCCTGACTTTCACCTGACTGGAGTTGGAATAGTAAATTATGTTGGGTCACTGTCCAGCACCTTCCCTGACTTTCATATGACTGGAGTTGGAATAGTAAATGATATTTGGTCACTGTCGAGCACCTTATCTGACTTTCACTTGACTGGAGTTGGAATAGTAAATTATGTTGGGTCAGTGTCCAGCACCTTCCCTGACTTTCACCTGACTGGAGTTGGAATAGTAAATTGTATTTGGTCAGTGTCCAGCTCCTTTCCTGACTTTCACTTGATTGGAGTTGGAATAGTAAATTATGTTTGGTCAGTGTCCAGCACTTTCCCTGATTTTCACTTGACTGGAGTTGGAATAGTAAGTTATATTGGGTCAATGTCCAGCACCTTCACTGATTTTCACCTGAGTGGAGTTGGGATAGTAAATTGTATTTGGTCAGTGTCCAGCACCTTCTCTGATTTTCACATGACTGGAGTTGGAATAGTAAATTATATTGGGTCACTGTCCAGTACCTTCCCTGACTTTTATGTGACTGGTGTTGGAATTGTAAATTATATTGGGTCACTGTCCAGCACCTTCTCTGACTTTCACCTGACTGGAGTTGGAATAGTAAATTGTATTTGGTCAGTGTCCAGCACCTTCCCTGATTTTCACATAATTGGAGTTGGAATAGTAAATTATATTGGGTCACTGTGCAGCACCTTCCCTGACTTTTACTTGGCTGGAGTTGGAATAGTACATTATATTGTGTCAGTGTCCAGCATATTTTCAGTTGTTTTGAGTGGGAATTGTAAGTTATATGTTTTTTATGTTTAAATGAGCAAAATATTTATAAAACATTTGTGTTGATAAATCAAAAATGCTTTTTAAAAGTTTGTAAATACAATATAACTTTTAAATATATAAGTATGAAAAGAGACATCACAATTTTTTAAAACATTTTGTATTGTTTGATAAAAAAAATAGTTTGAATTTTTTTATTTACATGATTTATTTATATTCGTGAAGGTACATAAGATAATAAAATAATGTTTTGTTTATGTGAAAGATTTTGTTAAAACAAAGTTTTTACATTGCATTTATTTTTATTCATAAATGTTTGTTATTTCAAATACAATATATTTTATTACATTGCATTTTTTAAATAAACATACAGTTTAGTTTGCATTTTACACATTTCTTAACATTTATAATTTTGCAAAACAATCATTACCAGTGTTACATATATTTCCTGATTTTTTTTTAAATATTTAATTAATATTATTAATATACAATGTATATTAATTGTATTAATTATATATTTGTATTATATTAACAGAAATTAAAAACAAGTAAGTATATATAACATATATAGAACGTATTAATAATAATCAATTATTTTTTAATTATTATTATTAATTTACAAATGTTAGTTAATTGTAAAGACATTTCTACAGTCATTGAAAAATAAATTGTATGCATACAGTCAGGTATAATGCTTGATATTTATTTTTCCAATATTTATATACATTATAAAAATTATTATTAATAATAATTAATATTTGGTATTAATTAATATTATTAATATACAAAGGTACATTAGTTGTACAGTAATTTTTAAAGTAACAAAACATTTCAAAAAATAATCATATTGAAGTCTAATTTTTATATGTATTGTTTTCTAAGTTATACATATCAAATATATTATTATTAATAATTATTAATGTTTTTAATAATATGTATTATTAATTTACAAATGTTCAATTATTATATAGTCATTTTTTAATGTTAAATAAAAATCTAAATTATATATACATTGATATGTAATTTGTCATATTTTTTTTGGGGTGGTATTTTCACAGATTAAACAAAGTATTAATAATAATTTTAAATATATTATTATTAATTATTAATTTACAAAGGATAATTAAACATATAGTAATTTATAAGGGCACACAAAAATATTTCTGATTTTTATACTCTAGTATTATGTTTTATATTTTGTATAACATTGTATTTAATATGTTTAAGTTAATGTTTTTGTTTTGCAGGGACTACTTTCTAACCGCGTAATGTTATTGTGCTTTATTCAGGAGTGGAGAAGCTCGCGGTTGGATGCTGCGTCGCGTTGGGAAAGGTAAGATTATTTTTAAGTACTATTTGTTAGAGATTACTAATGTTTGACTGTAGTTAGGATGTGTTTAGTATTAGTTTAATTATTTAGTTGTGGGTTCGGTATGTTTTAGGTGTTCGTTGTTTTTAACGGAAGTGTCGTGACGGAGTGTTTTAGGCCTAGTGTGTTTAGTTTGTTTAATTAAAGTTATGTTTCTTTGTAGATGATATATTAATGTTAATATGTGTTTTGAAATGTTTTGGGTGTTTTGTGTGGGTGGGTTTCTTTCTGTTATTTGTTTACAGGTTCCTGGTTTTCGCTGTTCCGTTTCAGGGAAGGGTGTTTTTTTTTTTTTAGAGAGAAGAGTGTAGTAGTTTATTAAATTCATATTTTTACACTCTTCTCTTTTTTCGGAGTTTCCTGGATCTGTTCTTAATTTTTTTAATTTATATTCGGGTTTTAAGCGTTTCCGATTGATATTGCAGATGAACAAGCGATTTTTTATTTATACTAAAAGTGTGTATATGTTATTTATTTTTTTAGGTGTACACACTTTGTTTTTTCAGGTTTTCCTGAAGCGATTTTTTTTTTTGTAACAAATTTTCGGGTTTTTAAGGGTTTCTATTTGATGTTGGAGAAGAAGAGCGTTTTTTTATAATTAAAAGTGTGTATTTTATTCTTTACATAATAAAGTTACCACACTTTTTTTTTCGGGATTTCCTGGAGCGTTTTTTGGGTGGAAAATGTTACAGTAATTGTGTTCTACTTTTTGTCTATGTTTAAAAATATTATTCAATTGGTTAGATATTTACTGCATGGCAATAAATATGTATGACAGTTATATAATATTTTTAAACATATATTTATGTTGGTTAAATGATTTTATTGTATAATATTGAGTATTTTTATGTGTGTATATGAAATTTACTGGAGGCTTTTAGCTATGAGAGACAGATAGTCTAGACCTTTTGAAGAAGGATATAAGGTAACCTGACTTTGAAGTACTCTAAACATTTGTTTGCTTTGTTTAGTTAGTTTAGGTCCTAATTGAGTTATTGATTGCTGCATGCGTAGTTCTTGGTAGCTCTGTTCTTTTTGTAAAGCTTCTAGTAGTTTTTGGACAGTAGGTTTTCCTCTGCTACTGGTTGCCTGGAAGGCATTGTGCCATCCTTCTACGCTGTTGTTAGTTCTTGCTTCTTGGTTAAGTGTGCTTAAATATACATTCCACCAAGCAATGTGAAATTTTGGTTGGCGTCTATGTCCTGAGCGGTGTAACCTTCCCACCCATGTATCCTCAAAGTAGTCGAGGAGAGGTGATAGTTTTTCCTAATTTTTTTTGTAGTATGGGCTATCTATTAATGTATTGTAATGTTTAGCTACATCGGTGACAGGGACATATGCTAGAGCAATTAGGTTTTTTCACTTGGTAAGCAAATGTGCTATCTGTAGCATATTGGATGCTTAGGTGTCGATTCCGATCCGTGAAAAAGCGCTCCGAATAGCGTTTGGGAGCGTTTTTCCCCATACGAATCGTACCCGTAGGCGTCCACGTACGAATCTGCAAGTACGATCACAATCTAAAGCGTCACTCCGTACGGCTCGGAAAAAACGCCGTCCGAATCGAAAGTCCATACGATTTGCAGTCGGCTGACGTTACACGCAACGTTCGGACGTAAAAAGACCGCGTCTCCCGAACCAGGAAGTACGATCCGTGTAGAACACACTCCGTACGGCCCTTATTCTACGAGAGCTCTAAACTACCGTAAAACCACACTCCTGCACGAACCGCACGCCGGTACGCGACAAGCAGGACATGAACGCCATCGTCCGTCTCATCCCTATCCTGTACGGCCACCACCTCGTACTTAGAAACCGACGACGGCGCAGAAGGTGAGTACAACAAACTTCAACATACCTGTACGTGTTGCCACACGCGCACATCTCCATTGCACGACTGTAATGTCTGGGTACGTAGCGCCACACACTCCCGCACAACACCAGTGGAATTCGGAGACGTACCGCACCTACGTCATCGACCTCGGGGTACGGTACGTCACCGCACAACACCAGTGCAATATGTGCCGCATGTACGTCATCGACCACGGTGTACGGTACGTCACCGCACAACACCAGTGCAATACGGAGACGTACCGCACCTACATCATCGACCTCGGGGTACGGTACATCACTGCACAACACCAGTGCAATACGGAGACGTACCGCACCTACGTCATCGACCTCGGGGTACGGTACATCACCGCACAACACCAGTGCAATACGTGCCGCATGTACGTCATCGACCACGGGGTACGGTACGTCACCGCACAACACCAGTGCAATACGTGCCGCATGTACGTCATCGACCACGGGGTACGGTACGTCACCGCACATCACCAGTGCAATACGGAGACGTACCGCACCTACGTCATCGACCTCGGGGTTCGGTACGTCACCGCACAACACCAGTGCAATACGGAGACGTACCGCACCTACGTCATCGACCTCGGGGTACGGTACGTCACCGCACAACACCAGTGCAATACGGAGACGTACCGCACCTACGTCATCGACCTCGGGGTACGGTACGTCACCGCACAACACCAGTGCAATACGTGCCGCATGTACGTCATCGACCACGGGGTACGGTACGTCACCACACAACACCAGTGCAATACGGAGACGTACCGCACCTACGTCATCGACCTCGGGGTACAGTACGTCACCGCACAACACCAGTGCAATACGGAGACGTACCGCACCTACGTCATCGACCTCGGGGTACGGTACGTCACCGCACAACACCAGTGCAATACGGAGACGTACCGCACCTACGTCATCGACCTCGGGGTACGGTACGTCACCGCACAACACCAGTGCAATACGGAGACGTACCGCACCTACGTCATCGACCTCGGGGTACGGTACGTCACCGCACAACACCAGTGCAATACGGAGACGTACCGCACCTACGTCATCGACCTCGGGGTACGGTACGTCACCGCACAACACCAGTGCAGTACGTGCCGCATGTACGTCATCGACGTACGTCACCGCACTTCACCAGTGTAATAGACGTGTGGGACATACGTCTGCTAAGTAATTGTATGTGTAAGTATCAGAGTGTGTGTCTGAGACCCCCCTGCCCACCAGTGCCCAGCATCATAGTGTGTGTATGAGCCCCCCCCTGCCCACCAGTGCCCAGCATCATAGTGTGTGTATGGCTAACCCCCCCCCCCCACTGCCCACCAGTGCCCAGCATCAGAGTGTGTGTATGGTAACCCCCCCCCCCCCCCACTGCCCACCAGTGCCCTGCATCAGAGTGTGTGTATGGCTAACCCCCCCCACTGCCCACCAGTGCCCTGCATCAGAGTGTGTGTATGAGACCCCCCCCCCCGCCCACCAGTGCCCAGCATCAGAGTGTGTGTATGGCTAACACCCCCCCACTGCTCACCAGTGCCCAGCATCAGAGTGTGTGTATGGCTAACCCCCCCCCCACTGCCCACCAGTGCCCTGCATCAGAGTGTGTGTATGAGACCCCCCCCCTGCCCACCAGTGCCCAGCATCAGAGTGTGTGTATGGCTAACACCCCCCACTGCCCACCAGTGCCCAGCATCAGAGTGTGTGTATGAGACCCCCCCTGCCCACCAGTGCCCAGCATCAGAGTGTGTGTATGGCTAACACCCCCCCTGCCCACCAGTGCCCTGCATCAGAGTGTGTGTATGGCTAACACCCCCCCACTGCCCACCAGTGCCCAGCATCAGAGTGTGTGTATGGCTACCCCCCCCCCACTGCCCACCAGTGCCCTGCATCAGAGTGTGTGTATGGCTAACCCCCCCCCCCCCCACTGCCCACCAGTGCCCTGCATCAGAGTGTGTGTATGAGACCCCCCCCCTGCCCACCAGTGCCCAGCATCAGAGTGGGTGGCTGAGACCCCCCCACTGCCCACAAGTGGCCAACCTTTACATCACAAACCTACCTTTGATAACGACATTACCATCAGGAGAGTGACACATGTCATCATACTTATATTCTAACATCACATCAGCTCCCAGGCACACAGCAGTCACAGACATTCTCACACAAACAAAAGTACTGAAAAGGAAACAAATAGCTTTATTCAGCTGGTGCAAAAATAGCAAAGCAAATAAGAGTCCTCGCTCATTAAAGGCCAATGGCCAGTCCAAAAAAGTCTCTGCAACAGTTTGTGCCTCCATGGGTGTCATCACACCTAAACCTGCCTGCACATGGCGTTTAATCCGCTGTGGTGACTATGGGGGCACCATCTGTGGAATCCTCCGGCACCGCATGGACAGGAGAGGGAAGGACAGGTGGAGTGGGTGCAGGTGTAGTGGATTCATCCACACTGGCTGGGTCATCGCCGAAAGTAGCTTCAAAGACCTGGCTGCACACCTCAGCCAGTGCGGAAAAACTACCACCTGAACCCGGGGACACATTGGGGGTGGAGGTACAGGGCTGTGAGTCAGTTCTACTGGGTGTGTGGATGCGTGTGTGAGGTGTCTCCCCTCTCCCTGTGGGTGTGCCTACTTCCCCTTGAGAATGGGTGCGTGGAGCTTTGAGCTTCTTATGCTATGTGTGTGCGCTTGGTGTGTCTGACCTGTGGCGTGTGCGTGTATGATGTGTAGGTATGTGAGAGGCAGAGGGGGATGGGTCTGAAGGATGGGGGGGGGACAGATGATGCTGGGTGTACACAGCTGCCGTCAGTGCTGACTCCATGGCAGCCACACTCCGACGTAGATCAGACATGGCTGATGACATGCTCTCCATGAACGACACCACCTGTGTAAGCAGTTGTGTATGTCCATGGAGGACAGTCAGCATGGATGTCTGACCTACTACAATCTGCCGGAGTAGGTCCACAGTCTCAGCACTGAGGGCAGCAGGGGACACAGGGGCAGGGGCTGCGGTGCCGGGAACAAAGGAGACACGGGGGCTAGCACGGACCCTAGGAACACTAACGACTGGGAGGGTGGAGATGGTACTGGAGGAGGGGAGGGCAGCCGAAGAAGATGTTACCATTGCTGCATATTCCACCCCCTCCTGAGAGTCTGACTCGGAGTCGTCGGCATGGTAAGATGTGTCAGTCACATGTCGTCCGGCCTGCAGACTCTCCTCACCCTCCGTGCCACTGCCTCCCTCTGACACCTCAAAGCAGGAGGCACTGTCGCTGGGTCCCTCGGCCTGGTCCGCGCCTGTGTCTCCTCCAGAATCAGATGATGATGCTGTGGGCAAGGAGAACAACAATAACATATCAGTCACTTGTACACATCAGACATATCAGCTACAATACATTATGGCTCATTTCAAAACATGGCATGCATCATGAGGCACATTACACAGAACTCTGCACAATGCCAAGTCTACTTGTGGCCAATTGGGAGAGACACAACGCTCAATGTACAGTAGGATACAAGCAAAATGTAAGCTAAAAACTAGTATGAGATACACAATGATGATCCACTGCCTGGCAACAGGATAGCTGATTATGCATCCCTGCTCATTTTCCCACCCTGCCACCCAAACCCAGAACAGGACATGTTGGAATTGCTTAGACCTTGTGCCACATGGGAAAAGTGCTGCCTGTACTGAAATGTTATGCCATCCTGGGACCTGAACCAAGTGTAACATCACCTCACACTGGCATCACAGCTGTTGACACCCAAAGCCTCATTGTGTGGCTGACCATCATTATTAGTTAGAAAAAACATTATACATATTTGGCGCATATGCACACACGCACTGCCCAGTGTGAGTATGCATAATGCCAAAATATTGCACATGTACATTGTGCACCTGTATCCAACACATTACAATTTGAAAGAGTACCATGGTCCAAGTCCACTGAGGCAGACTCGTGCAGAAAACACATGTTTAGACTCAAGATCAGTGCAAAAATATGAAGAATGGCAGACACTGTGAACATGTGGTGCTACATGTAATGTACCAACAGGTGTCACAGACCCACCTCAAACATGATGATGTGCAAAGGAAGATGCATACTGAGACATTGCACCATAGGAGTACATGTGAAAAATACACATCAGCCAAAGCGCAGGGCAAATGTGGAGTAGGGCAAGGCATGCAAAGAAGCAGCTGCAGAACCTGGGACATTCTAATGCCAAAGCATGGAGTGCCTGTCTGACCACACCACTCAAACTATGGGAGTGTGAACATGCCATGAAGCACTGCAGGGAGCATGTGACACACATGACAACAAACAGACATGTACCTACCCCCTACTTGCTGCTGTCCCTCCTGCAACTGCCTATGGAGGTCTGGGAACACCACTTCCAGGACCCGGAGCATGTTGGGGGTGAGGTGGCGGGTGCCGCCATGCCGGCGTGGAGCTTCCAGATGCAGCTGGACTCTGGCGATGCGGCGGGTCCAGCACCGGATGTCCTGCCACCTCTTCTTGATGTTCCTGAGCCTCCTGCGAGGCCCCCCCTCACTCCTGACAGCCCTGGCGATGTCCAGCCAGATTTCACCCTTCTCATAGGCAGATACCTGTCACAAATGTAAAGTTAAAGAGCATCAGTACACCTGGTCCATGTTCAAAAGACACACATATGTGCACAAAAGACTTGATGACAACAGGGCATCATAGGCTCCACACATTAGCATCATTGTCCAGGAGTATGTGGCCTGTGAGCAAACACTGCTGCATTACATGCCATTGAAAGACTACAGATGACATGACGTGGGCTAAACACTCTTAGAGCATAGCAATCACAGAGCAATGTATGCTACATCTGGGTGCACTGCAGCCTGTGACATGCTGTCACACACCCCACTACAAGAAATAGCCCTCTTTACACAAGACTGTACACCCTGGCATTCACTCCCAACAACATTGCATCTATACACCATACATACACAGTGGGCATTATGTCACACACACAACAGGTGCACACTCCACGGTATTGCACCAATCACTCACCTGATCCTCTGGTCTCCCATACAGCTTGCTGTAGTTGGGCAGGAGGGCATCCAGCAGGGCCTTGTTCTCAGCATCAGTGAATGCAGGTGCCCTCTCCATGCTCAGCTAATCAGGGTCCAGAGGATTCAGAGACAGCAGCAGTGGTTACCACACCAATGTTGTGCAGGCAAGTGCCCTCCCACAGCCACATGCTGCCTTATATCTGTGCTGCAGAGGGTCTGTGAGTCCAAGGAGTAGTGTGTGATAGGCCACCATAGTTAGCATCCTATGTTCCATCCAATCACATCACACATAAGCCCATTACACACATATGCATGGTTTGAAAATTGAGCCTGAGCTGAACAACAACTTTTGCAACATTGTATACTTTAGCCAAACTGATTTTTCTAGAACACCTGTAGGAGCCTCAAAAAACTCTATATCCATGACAACCTGGTTGCATTTTGATCAGTACACTGTTCCCCTAGTTGTTCACTATTATTTATCTAAAATGCCCACACAAGTATGGTGACATAGCGTTGCTAATGCAACCCATTCAATGGTGTAACGAGGCGTACACACGCACGTACCTTGGGGTACGCTTAGCTCGCGCATGGCCGAAAAGCAACAGGGAAACGAGGCGTACACACTGCACGTACCTTGGGGTACGCTTAGATCGCGCATGGCCGAAAAGCAATAGGGAAACGAGGCGTACACACGCACGTACCTTGGGGTACGCTTTGCTCGCGCATGGCCGAAAAGCAATAGGGAAACGAGGCGTACACACGCACGTACCTTGGGGTACGCTTAGCTCGCGCATGGCCGAAAAGCAATAGGGAAACGAGGCGTACACACGCACGTACCTTGGGGTACAGTGCGTCAGACATGGTCAAGTGAAGGGTTGTGTAGCCTGAGTCCCTGTCCACCTTCATGTCACCATTGGGAGAATCACACCAGGAAATCACATAGCAGGGATGTAGTCTACACTCATGTCGACGATGTGGTGCATACATCAGCATGGCATACATACATCAGGATGCCCATGGTGTGGCAGACATTGAAGAAGCACAGGGATTGTGACCTTGTGCCTCAGTTGATGTGTGAAGAGCTTGTGAGACATGTCATCAATCATATTGCACATGTGCATCACATGCAGTCAACACTTTGCACCGGAGTAACGTCAGCAACATGTTGCAAGGAACATCAACACTGGAATGGCTCACCATTCAGTACAGGGAACTGGCACATGATGACAGCAACATGCCCACTCTCACTGAGGTGTAATAGCCGCACGGCATGACCCTGTGTGACCACGTCATGTGTGTGCCATGAGCGACATTGTGCATGCCGTTTGCATATGAAATGAACAGGTCAGTATTCTATAACTCACCTTAGAATATCCCCACATGTCATCCTGGATATGTCAATTTCCGTTCTGTAGTACAATTGTGTGTCGGTAGGCATGTCCTGTGGCTCTGCATGGGTTGTTGGCGTCATGTGGGCCGTGGTGACATTGTCAGAGTACTCATACGTCACCTCTGCGTGCACACGTCAGGTCCGCTTTTTTAACAACACCAGCGCTGGTCCCGTATAAGTGTAACCTTACACACTTTTGTTGCCACTTTCATAGTACAATCACTTCAGACCTTTTACCTTGGATTCTCTGACTCTGGCCGGTGCCAATAGGGATGTCATTTTCCAAGCCTGTGAGGAATACAAACTAGTCATGTTGGTGACTGACCCTCACCGTCTGTGTCTCCACTCTTATCACGTCAAGCACAACAACAAGAGCAGCTCCCACTGCCGGGACCAGACATATGAATCCAGGTGTGATTGGTCCCACAAGCCACTCTGACTCCAGCAGTTGGCACTGCACCACAATCGCTCATGGGCTGGACGTAGGACGAGTGCATGGGCGTTGTAGTTGAGACATCACTGCCCCTTAATTTGACATCAGTGCTCCCGGGCAAAGTTGTCCCGTTAACTAAATAAGTCAGATATATCTGATAGAAAATCCAAATCACCACAATGCACGTGCAATGCTGCATGGGATTCGGGTGACACCAACCAGCGGCTCTGTCAGAATTGCAGCCGTCGTAGCCAGCACCACGACCTCCGGTCCCTGCCCTGCATGTGACGCAGGATGAGTTAGTGCACTTCCTCATGTCCATGATGTCCCTCACCCCACCAACGGCCTACGCATCGGCTTCTGGCACAGCGGACCCGTCTGGGGGCACTAGCGCGTCAGTTGAATAGCCCCTGACGCCATCACTCACTTACTACAGGACCAAGGCGGCGCATATGTCCCAAACCGCCGGGACAGACAGGATCTGAATGTTCATCCTGGTCCCCGCTGGTTGAACTCGCAACCTCACTGGCAACTATCACCCAGGTGTCAGCCGTGGCGCCGTTCTCGGGTGGTGATGTCCCCGATACCACACACTGTACGGCTCCGGCGTGGGAAATGTGCAGCAGAACACCCCTAATAATGCTGCATGGGGAGTTTAACTTCAATGAGCCGGGCAATGCTCATTACAATGGTTGTCAATGAGTATTGGGAGGGTAATGAGGAACTACTGGCACGTGAGTGTCAGTCCCAAGACAACAGGACAGGTGGAGTGGGGGATGCAAGTGGTCGGGACACCTAGCCAGACACTGGTGATGTCTCTACTCCTAACATGTCTTAGGATGAGCGGGCAACGTACAGTGTTGTGTTAACGTGGGAGGCCGGAGCCTTGGCCCTTCATCTCCCCGTTGCTGCCATGAGGACCAACTCCTCACTGAGGTCCTTAAACTTCACTCCGGCTCAGCTGATCCTCTGCAGGCATATCTTGAGGAATGTACTGTATCTATATTGGGCATCCTGTACAGCCACGCATCATGTTTGGCTGTAGATAGGCACCTTGTCAGACCCCCACATCCCCGCCCTGGACTGACCATGTTCCCTTTCCTCCCACCCCACCCCAGAGAGCATGGGCATCCAGGCCTCCCAATCACAGTCCACATTCCCGTTAGCTCTGCTGTAGAGGGTATCCAAGAGGTATGGGCACTACGGAAAGATGTCATCATCCTCCCTGAGTCTGGGACTGAGGTCTTCCAACATTACATGCATCTTAGTCCGCTACCCACACTCTCGGTGGGACATGGTTGTGTAACTGCTGGCAGAGTGTGCGTTGTAGGTACGGGCAACACTTGGGCACGCCCTTGTAGGATGCCAATCTGCGGCACTGTCATTTTTCCGGTGTGGCCTGGATACCCCCGACTCACTGTGTAGAGCGATGGCATCCAGGGATGCAAATAGGTCATAAGCCTGGTATGTATTGAAAGTCGGGAATATGCTTCTAACTACTGTTGCTTACTGATATTTTGTTCCAAAAGGGAAGTAATCCGTCCTTACTGTTCAGTACATCTGCAGTAGGAGCATCTATGTAGTGTCCTTGCCGTGATGACAGGGTTACTAATGTACGCACACCATGCCACGTGTGTTAATGACCTGTTCATATGTGTGATGGCATCACAGACCATTTGTGAGAATAACACATTTATGCTGTATGATGATGGATATGTAATAGTTAGGGAAGCTACACACCGCAACATGACTAAGGCAGAAGTGTTCAAATGATGGCACATGTGGTGTGTGTGTGTGTTTATTGCTGTCAGATGTCTGGTTGTGCAGACAACCTACTACAGACATTCACATGACCTTTGTCACTGACATGATACATTGTCATGCTCACTAAGACCTTTCCATCAGATTGTTTGTATGCATGTCATATCCATTCAACACACCACAGGTCTTTAATTATTCACGGAGGAGTGGCTGGGAGCTGGCACACGTTACTTCAGTGTGTATGCCACGCCACACTCCAAATTGTGTAGATTATTTTAAGCAGTCTTGCTTGTGCCATGTACATTGTTACAGTCTCAGTCAGACAGTTGAAGACATTTCCAATAAATTGTGTATTGCAGGGCACCCCCTCTGGAAAGGCCGTTGCCTGACTTGGAAGCCATGAGGGAGCGCAATTGTATTCGTCGCTATCGCTTCAACAGGCAGTTGATCAAGGAGCTGACGAACAGGCTTGAGGCTCACCTACAACCACGCCACAGGTATCCAACTGCACTGACACCCAAGGTAAAGGTGATGGCAGCCCTCCATTTCTTTGCCACAGGTACGTTCCAATTTACCATAGCTGATGTGGGAGGGATGTCTCAGACAATGATAAGCCAGGTGTTGACTGATGTTTTGGCTGCCATGTTGCTACACCTAGATGAATTCATTAGATTTCCGACTCCTGAAGAGTTGACAGATGTCAAGGGGGAATTCTATGCCCTGGACCGCATGCCACATGTAATTGGTGCAATTGATGGTACACATGTTACTCTGGTGCCACCACAGGCTCAGGAGCAAGCGTATCGCAACAGGAAACACTACCACTCGATAAATGCCCTGGTGGTGTGTCTTGCCAACATGATTATCTCACATGTTTGTGCATGTTTTCCAGGATCGTGCCACGATGCTTTCATCATGAGGCGTAGCAGGGTACCACAGATGATGCTGCACAACCACCGGGCATGTCTAGTTGGTGAGTATACACTGTCAGCTCTGTATGTCAGTATGTCACAACTTCATGATCTGCATCATATTAATCACTTTTGTACTTGATGTCTATTTGCAGGAGACGCTGGATATCCTAACATGCCGTGGTTAATGACTCCACTACGCAACCCCAGGACAGCTGCAGACCAGCGGTACAACAATGCCCATGGCAAGACCAGGCGGGTGATTGAGCGAACCTTTGGACTCCTGAAGAGCCGGTTCAGGTGCCTGGACAAGACAGGCGGAGCCCTCCAATACAGCCCACGCAAGGTGTGTGACATCTTCACCGTGTGCTGCATGCTACACAACATGGCAGTGGAGAAGGCCGTGCCACTCTACCTTGATCCTGATGAGCTGGAACATCCGCCCGTTGAGGATGAAGGCCTTGCCCAGGATGCCAGTGATGAGGAGGATGAAGATGATATCCGGAGTCACCTCATCCGCAACTTTTTTGCATAACGGTGAGTCATCGCAGCTTTTCAGCAACAGATGGACTCTAGAGTAGCATGGGTAGCATGCTGTGTATGCAACAGACTGTATGCAACGTCACTTGGATGTGTGTTGTGCAGTGTCACACATGTGCAGTTCTAATGCAACACACATACGTGCTACGTGTGCACTTGGAATGTACAGGTGTTCTACAACATCTGGCTATTCAACAGGACATTGTGATAATGACATTATACAGAACTTGACCCCTTGTGTGCCACTCTCATCCACAGCTCGCCCTGCCTGTTGTCCGTTAGGGTCATCGTGGTCATCCTGCTATCGCTCATTATGATTGCAACGTCAGCCAAATCAACGGAGCATGCATGGACATGTGTAGAAGTCAATTTGGGTAAGGACGCATATGAGGCTGTTTAGCGTTGGTATGTTTAGAAACGTGTGGTACATGTTCATGTGCATGTAGTGAGACCATGCATACATGCAACTACTTTTTGTTACTTATTACATGTATGCCCACTCCCATGACAGCATATTCACCCCATCTGACTGTCATCTGTTGTAGTTAGAGACTCTGGTGAATGCATCAATGTGTGTAGACATTGGCACTGCAACATTGCAAATACCTTGGGTTTACATTGTGTCAGAGGTCACAACCACGGACTCTGTGGGGAATTGCAGCCTCACTGTGTGCATTAGATTGTGACTGGATCCTCACCTCCAGCTTGTGGCCCAGTCCAGTTTGATTACCATGAAACTATGTGGTGTGGGTGTGGCCCAGTGTATGTTCCACATGTTAAGACAACTGTCCTGTGAATCAGTTAACATGGATGCATTGCCCCTTGTCGCTGTATATCATGTCACTGTCATGTCGTTACCTCAGTGCAGGTTGAGAATACTTCTACGCCAGCCTTCACAGTGAGTAGCAGTGCTGTTTAGACTCACATGATGCCAAGTATGTTTTGCATGTAAAGTCTAATTGTTGTGATGATGCATATGTGATAAATTGTGTTGCACCAGTGGAGTGCAGTCATTCACATGAATCTCTGGTCCCGTGCTGCATTCCTGTGTAATGGTAAGGTCTCATTATGTGGCTCGGATCAACATCACTAGCACTTTATAGTTCTTCTACTGGCATGTGATGTATTGCATAGTAGTGCTAACTTGACAGATCAAAAGACTGGCTACAGAGTGCCTCCATTGCATGTTGGTCATTAGCTTCCTCTACATATGTGATAGTTACAGCTGTTGTGGCTGAAGTAAAGTTTGCCTACATGGCCCTTATGGGTAACCAATATCAGACAGACATTACAGTTAGGGTAAGTAGCATTTCCATATGTTTCCATTTGTATGTCAGGTCCACCTCATCTGAGCCAGTGAAAGAGTTTTTCACAACATAGATCTAATTGCATGGTAGCTCAGTTGTGAGCGGTACACATGACTCTGATGGATGACAGACTGTCCTTGGTTTTATGTGTCCGTGTCATAGCATCAGATCTCATGTGATGGCATGATTAATCATCTACACTTGTCTCCAGTTAGTACACTTCACAGGTGTGAGTGGTACAGTGTATCAAATGAGGTATTTGAAATGTCAGTGACATGACAATGTAATCCTAATGGTTATATGCCTGTGTTTCAGGTCTCCCTCCCAGCAGTTCCCATCCTCTCCTTCCCTCGCCTGATCACCCTTTTGTGTCTGTCGTTTGTACTCAGACCAAGGGGCTATTTGGAGGTGGAACCCTTTGAGCATCACACCACTCTGAAGAAGAAAGGTATGGCCAGTCCTTGACAGGCTAGTAGGTAATAGTACTGCTGCATTACAGGGGACATCAATAATATTGTAATTTGGACTTCTTGCCAATGCACATGTATGTTTCATGATGCTCCATGGGCTCACAATGTAAATAATGATGTTTTGCATGACGTCTGACTTCTACGGAATATTGTGCCGCCTTGATGTCAACGCACATGTCCTTCTAATGTGCATCTATACTATTTGTCATTAACTTAGCTTATGCTTGTTTTGTGTTTACCTGTAAAGTGAGCACACGCATGGGGTTGGGGAAGGCTAGTATACTATGTTGTGTGTGAGGTAGATGGCTTTGTAGCTGCTGTTTAGCTTTGGAAACACTAGCTGTAGTCTACACCTGATGATGCTGTGTGTCCCCACTTGTCCATAATGTCCCTGATCCAGTGACCTTGGTGATTACTGTGCCATTTATTTTTCTGTGACCCTGAGTGAGGCAGACACTCCAGCCTTCACATACACATGTCACTTTGTGGCTTGCCAATGGCGTTGTGGTATGTGCTTGTTTTGCATGTTGTCACACCCCTCCTGCCGTCATGTCTTCAGTCATTACTGCTGCTGCTGCATACACAGCCACCATGCAGCGCACACCATTCAGGAACACTGACACCTACAGGATGACCCTCCTTACATCCATTTATGGAGCATGCTCCTGCCACCCTACACACAGACAAAACCAGACAATCAGCATCCTGGTATCACGATGCTTCCGACTCAGCCATTGCTGCTGCTATGCCTGTGTGTGCGACACATACTGGCACGACTATGCAGATTCACATGACATTGGGTCTACGTACCACCAGGTCATGTGCCGTGTCCAGCACAGACCCCCCTTCCACGGCCCAATATTGTACAGGGTTACCTTGTTAACACCACTATAGCACTAAGGGCCAGATGTAGGTAGGCATTTACCGGTCGGTAACGGCCGAATTCGGCCGTTACCGACCGGTAAATGCAATTTGAGATGTAGGGCCCTGTATTTTACAGAATCGGTAAATTTACCGATCGGTAAATTTACCGATTCTGTAAAATACCGAGTCGGTATTTTTACCGATTCGGTAAAATTGATATGTAGGTGGGACTCTTCTGAGTCCCACAAGCATTAAAAAATCGGTATTTTACCATCAAATCCTATTTGATGGTAAAATACCGATTCCGGTGTGCATGCACATGTGTGCATGCACACCTGTGCCATATGACAGGCAGACCTGCCCTTAGGGAAGGTATGCCTGCCACATGGCACCCGAACCCGTTTTGGGGGTGCTAGAGGGTGTCAAAGTGACACCCCCTGCACCCTTGTGAAATTCGGTAATTACCGATTCGGTAATTACCGAATCGATAATGTCCATTCATTCCTATGGGCTTCAAAGCCCATAGGAATGAATGGGCATTACCGGTCGGTATTTACCGAATCGGTAAATACCGAATTTTACCGATTCGGTAAATGCACATCTGTATTTACCTACATCTCGGTACTTCTATTTTACCACTTCTTAAATACCGAATCTGTATGATTCGGTATTTAAGAGGTGGTAAAATAAAATTACCTACATCTGGCCCCTAAAGTGCTTGCTTACAGTCACGTGGCTGTACACAACCTGCACACACCACTGCAACATGGCAGTCACAGTCAGTCAAGTTGCCACATGGAACACACACCATGAGCATGTCTCTTGGGTGTGGTGTGATTTCACCGTTCTGGTGTAGGTATTTGTCAGACGTGTGTAGTTGTTCTGTATGCGTAGCTACCATTACAGTAGTATAGTACTTGTAGCTACATAGGGGTAGGTCACCTATTCAGGTGTGCTTGTGTGGAGTGCTACAGCCCATTGCCCACAGTCTGTCCTGCCAGCCTTGTCGTGTGCGCCACACATCACATCCACAGTACTGCATCATGCTGATGATAGCTCACATACCTGAGGACACAGTTGTAGGTACTCCCTATGTGGACCACTTCTTTTGTGCCACTGATATGTACACCTCAAAGACACTCTCCTGGGTCAGCCTGTGATAGAATTTTTGGGATCCATACCCCCCTCCAGCATTTACTGTCCCACGCAGGTGTGTATTTCCATCCAGGTATGTAGTTGATAGGATTTTCTGACCAATGTGTGTCCTCACTCAAAATCTGATCGAAGTGTGAGGCTGACTGCTGTTTGTTGTATACCCTTGCATTTTATACATTTGCACACACATATCAGTTTATGCTGTTTAAAAGATAACTCACCTAAAGCGTATGAGGTGTAGAATATTTATTGGGTGAGATTGTGCAGGAAACGTGAATAGATGCTGTACAGGAAGGGGTGGAATCCAAAGTTCACTGCTGGAGATGAGATGCCTTACAGTTTGAGTCACCAGAGTCCAGGCCACAGTGATTGGCAACATTGGGCAGACTGTGACCAGCAAGTCCATGTGGGAGAGTCTCATAGGGGATGCTGTTGCACCCAGGGGGAATATGCCAGGTCCAGTGTCCTGGGAGATGTCCATGGCCCACTGCCCCTCAACGTCTTCGCTGTGGACAACCCACCTTCCTTGGGGGACCCTCATGTGCAGGCATGGACGTGCATGGGACGCTACGTCAGAGGGTACCTCTTCCTCCTCCTCCTCCTCCTCCCTCCCTGTGGCTGGTGTTGCACTTTGCCGTGATGTTGCTGGCCTTGTGACACAGGGAGGGGGCCGCATGTTGGCAGCCATCTGACGTAGCATATGGCAAATGTCCCGATGCACCATCAAGAGCTGAGCCTGGTGTGCCTCCACCCGTCCATAATGCTGGTCTTGCCTGGCTATTTGCTCTGCCTGCTGTTGTCTGACCTGGTTGAGGGCCTCCGCAAGCTGGCTTACCTCCCTGGTGTCCCGCCGTTATGCCTCCAGGATGTTAGCGAGTTCAGGCATACCGGGTGCTGCAGCTGACTGTCCAGATTCTCGCCTCCGCCTTCCGCCACTCCCACCACCCTGACCCACATGAGCACGGCCTGCGCTAGTGGGCACATCCGCTCAACGGGCCCCCGATTGCTGGCAGGGTGGAGGTCGTCACCATCCTCAGGGGCGCCCGACAAAGGGTGTCCCTCATTTTCAGACTGGCTCTCTTGTGGATCATGGGCAGGGCTCTGACCTGTGTGCTGGGATGTGGTGGGAATGGGTCCGGTGGTTGGCTGAGATGTAGCTGGTTCAGTTGCTGCAGGGGTTTGGGATCCAGAGGAGCCAGGTTGGTTGGGGTCATCCACAGTGCGTTGAGGGACAGCGCTATTGGTGGGGTCTGGGTCCTGCTGAGCCTGGGACTGGGATCCTTCTCCCCCCTGGTTGTGGGGGACCGCCGCACGTTCCCCTGTGTGTGGGAGAGACAGACACTGTTAAGGCACTATCAAGTGACATCTTGTTAACTTATCCATTATCAGCATCACTGTTCCACAAGCTTGACATTGTTAAGTTGTGTATGTAGTGGTACAAAATGTACATGTACTCTGGGCTATTTACATTCTTCATTTGTCTTGACAATGACTGACACAGCCATTGCTGTGTCTTGTGTTGCCGGCACCACACGTGTTAAGCATTGCTCATTTTCACGCAACATCCAGGATACAGTGTAAATCCTTATGTCTGCGTCATGCATGCACAGAGTTCATATGCAGCGTGTTGATGTAAGAGACAGAGCATCATTAATTTGCATGTCCTCTACTACTTTGGATGTCTTTTGCTGTCCCATGCTGGGCAAACAATGCCAACACACCTGGACCTGTAGACACACAGTTATAGATCATGGCTTTTGAACTTGGCACTTCTGAAACACGCATCACCTTGTCGATACCCATGTCCATGTCAGTACTTACGTGCATACACAAAGTTCATGAGATGGGACACGTGCATTGTTTGAGAGGCACAATGGACTAGAGCATCTGCTATGTGCATGTATGAGTTGTATGCATATTCATATGAGTGAGTGTTTTGTTGTGGTACATGACAATTGGGACAGTGTTGCACTCCATTGCCTGTCCCCTGGGGCTGACTTTCTGTATGGGGGTGTATGACAAGGCATGCTATTACTTAGCTTGGGAATTGGAAGCGTCAATCGTTCATGATTTGGCTGTCCCCTGATGTATCATGCTGGCATGATCGTGTTTTTGTGTTGGTGCCCAGGATGTGTGACCTTGTCCTGGTGTTTGTGTTAGCAGTGATCACAGGAGGGACTTGTGCTGCCTACACCTGTGCCCATTGTGTACTACAGAGCATTCCGAGAAGTGTGTCCTAACACAGTACAGTGTGGACTGCAAATGGTGGGTGTGTTGCAGGCACATAGCGGATGACTGGTGGTACTTGTTAGAAATCCCTTTACATTCAGATCTATGGTGTTTGTTAGGCCTGTGCAGTGCTTAGGAGCAACTGTGTGTGTGCCCAGGGAGCTGCGGTGAGGTGACAGAGGGAGGAACACTGAGGGATGGCAACAGAGGGAGAGGGCGACAGAGGGAGAGGGCGACAGAGGGAGAGGGCGACAGAGGGAGAGGGCGACCGAGGGAGAGGGCGACTGAGGGAGAGGGCCACAGAGGGAGAGGGCCACAGAGGGAGAGGGCCACAGAGGGAGAGGGCGACCGAGGGAGAGGGCGACCGAGGGAGAGGGCCACAGAGGGAGAGGGCCACAGAGGGAGAGGGCCACAGAGGGAGAGGGCGACCGAGGGAGAGGGCGACCGAGGGAGAGGGCGACCGAGGGAGAGGGCCACAGAGGGAGAGGGCCACAGAGGGAGAGGGCCAAAGAGGGAGAGGGCCACAGAGGGAGAGGGCGACCGAGGGAGAGGGCGACCGAGGAAGAGGGCCACAGAGGGAGGGGCCACAGAGGGAGAGGGCAACAGGGATGGAGACAGGTTGTTTGTGCTTGTTTGCTTGCTACACTGCCTTACTGTGTCACAAAATATTGCATCTCGGGAAGGTGTGTCCACAACATGAAATTGATTAGGATCTGTGGTCTACTATATTGTGTGATATTTCCCTATCCCTGTACATTGGGCATGGTGCCTGGGTGAGGCCCTGGGACATATGGGATGAGTGCAGCCTCCTACCCTCCACCTTCCACCCTTTGTGGGTTCCACTTGCAAAAAAACACTTTTAGATGTGTCCTGCTAGGACTCATGGCCACCCACTCCATGCTGCTGGGCACTGTTGTAAGTCCACCCATGTGACATGTATTTTTTGTACACTCACCAGACTCAACGGCTCCTTGTATTCCTTGTACTCCCACCGGTGGCAGCAGGGCCATGACTCTCTCCTCCCAGGGATGGTATACAGGAGGTCTGCGGGGACCGCCGCCTCCTGTGTGGTGTGCAGAGGCGTAGTCCTGGTCCATTTTCTTCTTGACCATCCTCCGCAGCTCATACCACCTGGACTGGCATTCCACCCTGGTGCGCCGGATGGGTGCAACAGCATTGACCCGGTCTACAATCCTCTCCCACAGGCGTGTTTTTTCTGCCAGGCTGGTCTGTCTGACCAATGCGCCAAACAGCTGTGGCTCGACTCTGATGACTTCATCTGTGAGTATCTCATTCTCCGGGTTAGTGAACTTTGGATTCTTGGCTGTGGTCATGGTGTGGGGTGTATGTGATTGAGGGTGTGATGGTGTGTATGGATGAGGGTGTGTGGTTGTAATTGTGAAGGGGGTGGTGTGGGTGAAGATGTGATGGTGTATGTGTGAAGGTATGTGGCTGCAATTGTTGGTGTGCTCTCAGTTTCCTCGCAAGAATGGGTATGTTGCTAAGGATGATGGGTTGTATGTGTGGACCCTTTTATTGGCCAAAATGTGGGTGTGGCTTATTTTGAATTGGGGGGGAGGTGTTATGTGGGGTGGGTGTTGGTGTTGACCTCTGTTTGGCTGTGACCAGGACAGTGATTCTCAATGGAGTGTACACAGGAGACATGTTCAGTGTTGTTGTGGGACCTGTTTGGTAAGTCCTTGTGCTGCTTTGGGTGTTGGCGTTATTAGTGCGTGTCTTACTTGTGCGTGCGGTTGACTGGTACGGCCGTTGGCGGGTGGGGGTGTTCGCGTAGGGGGTGTACGTGTCATACTTGTGCGTGCGATTGACTGGTACGGGCCGTTGGCGGTTGGGGCTGTTCGCGTGGGCTGGTTGGGGGGTGTGCGTGTCGTACTTGTGCGTGCGGTTGACTTGTACGGGCCGTTGGCGGGTGGGGGGCTTCGCGTAGGGGTGTGTGCGTGTCGTACTGGTGCTTGTGCGAGGGGTACACGTGTGGTATGGTTTGACGCTGCTTGATGCGACCCGATATTTGCCGTACGAATCATTGTTTATGTCCGAATACTTTGTCCCGTCCGAATCACTGTCAGGCTTCTCGTACCGGATCGTACTTGTGTGTTAGTACGGGTAGTTTGCGAATCGTACGGTAGGATTCCCGATGCATGTTCGTACGGATCATCGACTGTGATTCGGACGGTTAGATGATATTCGTACGGAAATAGACGGGAACGGATCGGAATTCGCAGGTCGGACGTAAAGTTCCCATTCGTACGGATTCGGATACGAATGCGATTCGTACGGCGGATTATTTTACGGGATCGGAATCGGCCCCTTAATGTAGATTTTTGGAGGTGTCTCCAAATGCTTTGGTTGAAATGATAATAACAACCTTGTATTGCTGTATGTGGATACATTTTTAGAATGGAATTAATCATGGCTAATTCAAAACCAAGAATTATTTTGTGGGGAAAATAATGATTTGTTTACTGTTTAATTGTGTTTAGTACCTCTATGTAGGTATTATGTTGTTTGTTTGGTAAAAGGCAATATATGAAAGGTATATTGGAATGATGGTATAATCCATGTATGGTGTACAGTTTGTAAAATGGTTTGGGGCATGTTTTAAAAGTCCCATCCATCATCCAGTGGTGGCAGTCTTGTAATTTTCTAATATTGTTACCAGTAGCAAACATTATAGTTCTGTTTGTAGGGTCTTTGTTGTCATAAAGCAAGAATTGGTCTTTATTGTGAGTTATACTCAATTCAGGGGGTATGACAGCTTCTGGGAGTGTTTTAGGATTTGGTAGACTTGTACTAGTTACTCTTTTTTGTCTTTGAATTATTTTTTTAAGGGAGTCAATAGAGGGTAATTGTCCTGAGGCGTGCTGAGGAACTTTTAAGAGTTCCTCTTTTAATATTTGGGTTGTAGGTTTGTCAGTGCTCGTACTTGCCTCTTTTATGCTTTCAAGGGCATCTCTTATTTCTATTTCTGTGATATTGGGGGGGGGGTGATTATGTTTTCTTGTACTTAGTACTCTGGCTTCTTCAGTTATAGCCCTGCCATAGCATTTATTGGAATAGTATTTAGTGCATTTCTTGATTATAGACATATCCCATATAACATAGTAAAAGTTTGTTTTATTGAGACATGACAAACTCTGCACCTTCAGTCATGTTTGTATTGGTTGTGCTATGAAAGAGTAGAAAGAAACAGATTTTAAGTATAAATGATGTTAATAATTTTGGAAAAGTATTCTATTTTCAATTATTATAATTACTATTTATCTTTGGTGCAATGTGACATGTTCAGTATATTTTCTACAGCTTTTACTTGAATTTTGATGATGTATTTTCTGTTGGTGGGAGAAAAATATTATTTAGTTCTTGTATTCTGTTATGTAATTTTGAGATGGTTTAAAAAGGCAACATGTTGTGCAGTTACCATTTTAATTTGTTACATTTTTGAAAATAGATACTTACTTTGGCAATTTGTGATTTTCTTGATTTTTAAGGAGTTGGTTATGAGTATGTATAAATTATCTGTTAAGGAGATAGTAAAAAAATATATATGCATTACAATTTTGTTTTGAAAAAAACATTAGGTGTGTCTTGGTATTATTTAAAATATATACTTACTTTGATATTTTGGTGAGTTCTTTCATTTCGAAGGAGTAGGTTTTGGGGTGTGTATACAATTTCTGTTAAGGAGATAGAATAACAATAAAATGTGAATTAGAATTTGTGTTTAAAAATGTAGTAGGTTTGTTTTCAATTATTCAAAATCTATACTTACTTAGGAAATTTGTGGAGTAAATTATTTGAAAGCAGTTGGTTTAATGTATTTATACATTTTCTGTTAAGGAGAAAGTAGAGAAATAAAATATACATTACAATTTAGCATTAAAGAAAGGAGTTTGTGTTGTTTAGTATTATTTAAAATATGTACTTACGTGGGTAGTTTGTAGAGTTCTTTACTTTGAATGTGTAGGTTTAGGGTGTGTATAGATTTTCTGTTTAGGAGATAGAACAAGAATAAAATGTGCATTATAATTTAGTTTTAAAAATGCATTTGGTCTCTTTACTAATATTTAACATCTATACTTACTTTGGTAATTTGTAGAGTTCTGTAATTGGAAGTATTATGTTTTGGATTTTTATAAAGTTTCTGTTAAGGAGATTGTAAACAAATAAAATATGCATTACAATTTAGCATTTAAAAAACGTAGTTGGGGGAGGAGCCAAGCTCACGTCCGCGATGGCCGCGTTTTAGCTCGGCTCCGTTCGCTTTCCTGCCTGGAACGTCTATCTTGTGTCTTATCCTGCCCCGGGAAGTATTCTTTGGTAGACTATGGAACTAAGACATTTCGCTGGCACTTACCGTCTGATCCGTCTGTTCCTAGGTGCCGCGGATCCTGAGCTGCGCCCTTGTTCGCTTCGGGGCCTCGGGAGCGGGCGGGCCTGAAACTCCTCGGCAGCGCCCGGGTGGTGCGGAGCGCTGTAGCTGGCCCTTGGTGGAGGTGTGGGCTCGGTCGGAGAGGCCGATGTGCAATTAGACCGGTGACGGCTCTCCGGGCCTGGACCGGCGATCCTGCGGCCTGGTGTTGAGGCGCTGCCTTCCATGGACGGGGGTTGACCGTGTATGTGGCTCGTCTCCCCTTTGTTCTCCTGTCCGGCCATCTTGAGTCCCTCCGCCCGGACTCAGAGAACGGAGCCGGTGGCGTGGGGAGCCGGCGACCCTCCTTTTCCTGGTGGCCCGCCTTCCTGCCCTGGGGGTGCCTCTGCTTGTGGTCGGCTGTATCCTGTGTGAACCCGCTTGTGGCCGGACGGGGGTCGGAGATTGCTGCGGCCCCGCCGGGCTTTCAAGATGGCGGCCGGCTCCCTGTCTCTCAGCCTGGCCGAGACTGGCGACGCTGGTCCGCCTCATGGCTCGTTTGCTGAATACCGTAAAGGTGAGCCTACGCTTGGCGACATCCTCGCCGCCTTGCACTCCTGGAGTGCTTCCGTGACCGCACCTATCGCTGGACTGGATGATGATCATTTAGCCGGGCCTGCTGGGCCCCCCCCGATGTGTGCGGCTTCATCGCTGCTGTGTGCTGCTGGGACTTTACTGGAGGGCGTGGACCCGGCGGCTGCCGCTTGTTTGGGTATACGGATACCCGCTGCTCTCAATCATCATGTGATTTCTCCTGTGCTGAGGGTTCGCCGGCCGGGTCCCGTCCGGACCGGTCTCGTTGGATCTCCCATTCCTTTTTTGCCTCGAATGGCCGAACGAAGATCCTGTGGTTGCTCCGCCGAAACGGCTTTCCTCCTATTGTCGGCGGAACAGTGCCTGCATTACCTGCGGTGGTTACCGTCTTTTCCTGTTCATCTGGGTCGAAATCGATATGACTTGTGTGGATTGACGATTGGACTCCCTGCTATTCGCCTCTGGTTCCTCATGATCTGGTTCCTGGTGCGTTGGATGCCTACGGCTTTGGATAGACGAGGACAGGGTTGAGATGAACTTGCCTCGGTGGACTATTATTTTGCGGTATGGTCGGATGATCCGTTTGTGACTGTATGACTATGTTTGATTCTCCTTCATGTTCCTGGAGCTTATCCTCGTAATTACTATCTTCCCGTGGGCACTGAGTGTGTTCGGACGGGGGGGGTGGGAGCTGATGGTTTTGATTATGTGGCTCCTCTCCCGTCGTTGTCTCCCTATTTCCCCTTCTTCTTTTTGTCTTTGTGGTTCTTCCTTTACTTTTAACTCTTCTATATTTCGGGTTTCTAGTTAGGGCGACAGGCACGCTGCTGGGGGGAAGGCCATAGCCTTCTGCAGGGGTGCAGGGTGGGGTGTGTGGGGTGGGGGGGGTCTGTCATTTTGTTTTTTCCCCCTCTTTTCCTTTTTTGGTTCTATGGCTCTTATGTATCCCTTTTTTCGGGACGCGGTGTCTGCATGTGGGCCCCCTGGGGTGTTTTTTGCTAGCATGGGCCTTCTGGTCTCCCTGCCATCACGGTTTACTACGCATCTATTGCTCCTGTTACCACTGGTTCCCCCTGCCGGTCTATTTTTGAGTGCTTTGTTAGCCATGGGGCGCATGCTGTGATGCCGCGTTCTTTCTTCCCCCCTTTTTCCCGATGTCCTTTTCCTTTTTCCCTTCCCCCCCTTTTTTTTTTCTTCCCTCCCCTGGGTTGTTGTAGCGGAGGGCTCTTTGTTTTGTAAGCCTATTTTCCGTTCTCTGTATCATTGTGTGTTCTCGTAGTGGTGGGTGGGCGCTGGGCAGCGGTTGCAATTGCTTCCTAATGTGGGACTCACGTTCTGCCTTTGTTAAAATGTAACTGTTCTTTTTGAATTTTCCTGTATTCTGTATTACTGCTTGCTCGCGGCCCGCCACGGCCCTCTGGACCTTAATGATTGCCATCATTCTGCTATACCCCTTTTTCTATTATAAAATCAACCTTCTCTCATCCTGCTCGTGGTGGTTGCTCTGTGGCTTTTCGGCTTTGATTCCCGTTTGGATTACTGTGGTACCCTGCTGGAGCTTCTGTCCTGATCATTGTGCTTCTATAATTGTGGTGGGTTGTAGGCCCGTATTTGTGAGCAATTTCTGCACAATAAAGGTTTAAAAAAAAAAAAAAACGTAGTTGGTATGTTTTAGTAATCTGTAAAATATATACTTACATTGTTAATTTGTGTTGTTCTTTATTTGGAAAATATCGTTCTTGGGTGTGTATAAATGTTCTGGCAAGGAGGTAGAACACAAATAACATTTGCATTACAATTTTGTTTATAAATAATCGTCGTTTGTTTCTTTAAAAATTCAAGAAAATACTTATTTATTCTAAAAAGATATGAAAGGTTTAGTGCTGTATTTTGGAGGTGTCTGTAGAGGAGATATAAATGGTGCGGCACAAATGTAAGATACAGTGTTTGATAAAAATAAAATTGTTTTCAACCTTTTAGTTTGTTAAAAATTAAAAATAGGTTAACTTACTTTGTGTATGTCTGTAATATTATTCTCAGGAAGAGTAGTTCTTTTTGGAGAAAGTTGGGCAGCGTGTCACCTTCTTCTTTAGAGTTAGAAGTAGGAAGTAACGCTCGAAAGTCTTTCCTTTTATACTGTGTTCTTGATTAGTTGTTGTGTTTGATTGGTTTAATGAAGAATGGGAGCTTTTCATTGGCAGGTTTGATTTTTTTTCGTTAATTGGGTTATTTTGTGTAGAGTAAGTGCTAGTAAGTTACTAAATATTGTGAAAATATACTGAGAGTTTTTTATTGTTAAAATATATGTTATATTATTTTTTTAATTGTTTGTTGGAATTATGTTATGTATTAATCATTTAATTTATTTGTTTTTGTGAGTTTTTGGTGTTACAGTGTAGTTTTGTTTGTTTGTGGGTTATTTAATTAGTATTATAAGTTACATATTTATCGTAGAGTGTATTATTTGATAAATATATATATATATATTTATTGATAATATATATTTTGGTACATTTTTACATAGTCGATATTTTTTAAATTTCAATGTATGAACTAACTATATTTTTGATGTCGATATTTTAGTTGAGTGCTGTTTATTTTTGTGATTGACGATATTATGTCTTTCTATAATTTGTCTTTCGATATTTTTTCCTTCGATATTTATAAGTGACTATATTTTGTACTCGATATTTTGGTGGTTTGTTAAATAGGTATTAGGAATCAATATTATGGGTGTCGATAATTTCTCGACGATATTTTTGGTAGTCTATATTTTGGCCGTCGATATTAAGTCAGTGATCCCCCTCATCTACCTGAGCAATAACCATCAACGATGTAGAATCAAAAAGAAACGTTATAAAGGGATCAATCAAAACATTTATTTTCAGCCAGAGTACAATTAGTTACCCTGCTAGTCCCAATTCTTATTTATAACAAATTACCTTCTACTATTACAGCTTGTGTACGTTTCAAGTGACGGGAAAAAACACAGTATTGTCACAACAAACTAATACATATAAAATGTTCAAATATACACAATATACACTTTAGTAGACAAACATTTAAATCACACTCATATATATGATACACTACATATATACAATATATACAACATATACAACATATATCAAACATATACAGATATCAAAAACCAGTAGATCAATAATTAGTTCCCCTACTGAAAACAAAACAAACAGAGTGTACACTCTTAACCCGTTGGCCGCTGCCGCGATTTCGCAGCAGTGCAGCCGTTTTAAAAAACGGCGGGGCTGCGTCGGCCGTTGAACGTGCTCAACACCAGCCAGGTGGTGCTCCGAATGTTCAACGGCTGACGGCAGCACTTAATGGGTTAATTCAGAGTAATACACTATAAGGTAGTCCCTATTGCGCCTGAGGAATAACACCTCAAAAACTATTAAAGTGGCGCTTTACTTCATTCACACAACTCTAAGTGGTGGGACTCCTTTGTAAATCTCCTTTGACACTTAGAACATGGATAACATCTTGGGAGCCTCTTTTTAATTTTAATTCGGCCCTTGTTTTTATAAATTGTTTTTTACGTTTGTTTCTTTTCATAGAACATTTTAATAGGCATATTTTTAGATGGTTTTTGTTCACTTGGCTTGTGAACGTGACTATTTTTTAGTATATGGTTCGACTTTTTTAGTATAATTTTATACAGAAGCTTAGTCTTTTCACGGCCAAGGGGAGGGTGTTGTGAGGCCTTCTTGGGCCCACTTTGGTTATTTATTTTAGTTTTTTATTTTGTATGTTTTAGGCTGACAATTTTAACAATTGTATTTTCATGTGTTTTGTTTGCACAATATTTTTCTGAGAATATGCTACACATGCTGCTTGTTTTTAGAAAGCCTTATTCGCCATGTAATCTGTTCAAGGCTCGGAAAGCAGAACAAGATATCCTAGTGCTTGCATTGCCCAATCGGAGACAGCTTCTAACATCTAGACATATCACTACATCAGAGCTGTACCTCTAACACATTGGCTTTTACTATATAAATGGTACACCGGCCTTCAGAGGTCAGAGAGGAGCTCTCCGGTCATGACTGCCCTGGAACGAATCCTGTGTTTGACATGTTACTCTGCTGACACTGATCTTCCATCCTGCAGAGAAGAGTTGCTAATCCTATTCCCGGCTGATTCCTTGGTCCAGCTATCCAGGTATGGAGGCTCAGTCTAACCTAAAAGATGAGGCAGAGGGTACACACACTATGCTCTCAGAGTAGTGGCAGTGATAGGTAGAAATATATAGAAATCAGACTGCCTTGTTTGGACGGTTTATTCTTTTCACGTTTATCATGCTGGTTACAATTCTTTGCTTTATCTACAGAATAATTGTAGCTCATTCTTTCTATACAAGTCTACAATTGTTTTGATAAATGTATTGAAAACTCTATTTGTATCTTTCTTGTGTTTACCAGAGGCATGAATTAGTAAGCAACGAAAGGGGTAAGATTTGTTTCCACGATTCCCCTGGGTATCAGAGTGTCATGTTCGATGTTGACAAAATCACCTGCCACCACAGGAAGGTTTGGGGTTTGAGTGAGGCACTCTGAGCTGGCTAGGAATTTGGCTGACTGTCTCTGATGTTGTAGAAGGACTGAGGGGCATATTACCAACCAATAGAGATAATTTTTGTCTCTAACTTGTTTAGAGACAAAAATTATCGCCGCAAATCTGCGATTTTTATCGCAGATAAACCTTGCTATTAGCAAGGTTTATCGCAAATGCGATAAAAAACGGCCGCAATGCATGAATATCGCTGAAAAGTCAGCGATATTCATGCATTATCGAGCAAATGCTCTTAGCCATGTTATCCACCTCCCATTGGATAACATGACTAAGAACTGCTCAGGGCAGGTGTTAGCTTTTGGAGATATTCGCGCTTAGCGCGAATATCTCCAAAAGTTGGTAATAGGAGATAGCGATGTTAGCGACTGTTTTCAGTCGCTAACATCTTGGCACGCCCACTTTGCATGTCATTAGTGATAAATATCACTGACATGCAAAGTGGGGCCCAAGATGGTCACTATCTCCTATTAGCTGTCGCTAACTGGTGTTAGCGACAGCTTGGTAATAGGGAGATAATTTTATCTCCGCTTTCTTGGCTTTTAAAGCCAAAAAAGCGGAGATAAAGCCCCTTGATAATATGCCCCTCAGTCCCTGTATTCTGAAGTTCTGTTGTCCTAATAATCAGTCCTACATTTTCTATTGAGAACCTTATAACACATATGTATACCTGTTTATTGCTCATATGTTTTCAGTCTGCGTATGTTGTGTTTCTGTTCCAAAAAGAACTAGATAGTAGGCAGAAAAGCATGACCTCGGCAGACTGAATGTCATAGCTGCTCTCTTTGGAATGTCTGATTCTCATCTCTCCTCAAGATGTTTGTGAACATGCTTAAAATTAATATATCCAACCCTTTTTTTGGAAACATATAATTCCAAGATCTGTGTTGTACGGTGCGAATGGAAGGGTAAACCCTCAACAAATGTATTAAAAATAACTGTGCTTTTCTCTAAATGTGACATTTCATGAATATATAAAACAAGTTGAAAATGCACTCTCAATGAGTAATGAAATTCTGTTATGCTGTAAATGCATATGAAGGAGCACATATCGGTTATGTATAATGTATATTATGTGAGGCATTAAGCAACAATGATTTAAGCATGCAAATATAAATGAAAAAGGGGTTTTGAGATAGAAATAAGGCAAAGCATATAACACCCACAAGGTATACTTTAGAGTATTACTGGATATAGCTTCGTGCATTTTATATATCATCCTGTCGAATCCCAAATGTTGCACATTTCAATGTATTATGTGATAAAGATCCACAAATTGTCATAAAGATCCACAAAATACAAGGGCAGTTTTTATACGCCATCTGCCTTTTCCCCCTTGCTCGCGGATGCAACCTATGGTTCCTAAGTGGTTATGGTTGCAACAACATGACAAAGCACGTCTATGGCCCAAGGAGTGGCGAAGAATGCAAGTGCTACAGAGAAGACAAGGAAAAAGATGGGACACATGTATAGGTAGAGGGGATCAAAGCTATGATAGGGAGTGGGGGCACACAATCAGGTCTATGCTAGAGCGGGGTGTAGGGAGCATGGTCAGGGAGGTGTAAGATCGGAATAAGAACATTGCACAAATGGAGAGGAGTTACAAGGAGGTCCACAAGAGTTTCCCCATGTGACATGGTCCACAGGCTCAGGATAGTGCAGGGAAGGGTTAAGGTGATCACCACCACCATCACAGAAAAACGGGCAACAGACATGAATAAGATGTCGAAACGGATATGACTCTCATGAAAAGAGTCAAAGTAAGTTTATTTCACTTAATAAAATCATAATTAGGTCTCCCCATTTTCAGTTTTTACTGATTTTTACAGATAAATACTGACAGAAAACATTGATTTGCTTGTCTGTAATTATTTTTATATGTGGATAAAAACAGATATTGGGTACTTTTTGAGTAATTCTAAATACTAGCTTCCATGACTATCAGGCCAATAGATGTGTGGATTGGTAGATAATGGGGTTAAAAAAGAAAGGAATTTTAGTAAAGAGGCTTTCACAACAGTAGATATGCACAAGGTTGATACTGAAATTTGCATATTTTTGTATAAGTGCACTGACTTATCTTCTCCGGGTGTCACAGCACTGAAACTTGGCAGACATTCAAGCATGAGTGTATATTTATCAATTAAATAAATGTGGAAATATACTACTTTCAGCTTAATTTTTCCACAAAACCCAAAATAAATATTGATAAATACAGACAGTATTAGCAAAAAATAAATATAGATAAATACAGGCGGAGATGGCAAAAAAATAAATACCATTAAACCGGGAGCGCTAATCATAATATATTGTACAGAAAGGCCGATAAAATGTTAAAACTGCAAAGTGAGAGGATACTAAAAGAGACTTTATAACTGACCATACATGGTATAATTTTGAGCGAATTTCTGTTTAAAATGCGAAATACAGAGACTCATAATTGTATGCAAATGCACATAACAGCATGAACACTGGCTATTTCTTATTTCCTTAGATTTAAAAACGCACATTTGTATGGGGATAGCGCCACAAAAAAGGTGCTACAGAATTCATGGAGGAATACAGTAGAAATAAAATGTAAACTAAGATCATCAAGCTCAGAATAGCTTTGATTAGTACTAGTTAAAGTGAATGTGCCAAGATATGAAATTTGGGTATGCACTGATAGTGCCGGGTTCCCCACTACCAACTTACTCCGGAACCCTCAGCCAATGGACCTTTGTTGCCTGCTGAGAAGTGTAGCGGGGAGACATCTAGTCAACTTTAGATGGAGACATGGCTCTGAGGAACTACTGACTTTGAAATTCAAATTAGTGGGTTTATTACAAAGCCAATCATAACTGTTCATATAAACACCCCAGGACGAGGATGTAGAAGTACAAAGGAACTAATACAAATCCAAACCTACGGGCAAGATTAAATCTTTGAAGCAGGAAAAGAATGACAATTTCCAGAACCTGAACACAGGCAAAGATTGCCTCAACATCAAGGTCCGTCTTCATCTGCGGTTGATAAGAGAAAAGCATTAGTCTATCCCAACACTACCACTATCGTGACATCCCTACTTAGCATTTCCAACAAGATCAGGAAAAAGGTGTCAGCGCATGAAGACTTCCTAAGAAGTACAGTCACGTTGTATGGGTCAAGTAGCCAAAGCTACAGAACTAGTTCTAAGATGCTCCTTCGATCTCCTTACCTCCTCTCCTGTCTCCACCCTTGGGGCACTGACCTTAATCCAAAATGCAAAAACACAAAACATGCCCAAAGTTACATCAGGATCACCTAATCCTCCTGGACACTTCTCATAGGTGATTTTTCGTTGAATATCAGTACTCCCAACTCCTAGCTTTGTTATCTTGATTCCCAGGCCTCCTCCAGCAAGAAAGAACACTGTCTCCCAATTATCAGCATTTCTCATAGAAAAGTATCCTCTCCTCCCCAGGCCCAACTCCAAAAACAAAAGGAGTTATTCTAACTAACAAAGACAACTTTCTCCACCTGCAACAGGAGCACGAGAAAGAACAAATCCAACATGCACATGAGTTCAACCTACCCCCTCTGCTACAGCTGATCCAGCGACTTACCAGCAACAGGTACTCCAATACTATATACTCACTTGGGCCGATAAACACACACACTCTAGTAATAACCGCTGGAGTCTAAGTTTGTTGTTTGCTGAAATTTTAAGATTAGTTACCTCTTATTCTCAACTAATCTCTTACTGATCAAAAAGTTCTTTCCTCTGGTCAATGGACAATGAGTTCAACTAGTTGATGGTGAAATGACATGAAATATTTCTCCTTTGCAATGAAATACCCACAGACTCTGCAAAGGTTTAAATCTTTATCTAAATTAATTTCATGTGAACCACTTACAAAGAACAGTACAGTCGCCGTCACTCATAGGAAGGAAGATTCAATTAATCAATCAGTCAAACAAATATATCTCATTCTCTGCAATTACGTTGCTCTGAAAGGGGAGGATAGAGAGAAAAGCACATCTGCACATACATGAAATTATAGTTACCAAGGATGGTGTGAAAACCAGCCCCCTGGCTAAGGAGCTGGGAAGGGTCCCCAGTGAAAGATCAGGCGACAAAGGCTTCAGGACAGGAATCAGGATGGGATAGATGACCTCTCAACGACCAACACTTGCGTAGCACCCCTCTTTGGCACTCTCTTCCTCCTAGAGATTCTTCTGCGATCTTCTTCTAAGTAAATTAATTTGAGATAAAATGGCTCTGTTTTCGATTCTTCATTAGCATCTCTCGTCAATTGGATAGCATCCCGTTCTCATGATTTCCGCCGTCTCTGCATCTCTCTAACTTACTAAGACTACCTCAGTTATACCCTACAATATTCATGTACCTCCCATTAATGTTTCAATATCGTAAAACTACTAGCACTGATTGGACAGGCAAGGGGGATGATCATCACACCATGCTTATTTTCCAATTTAGTTTTTCAGTACATTTTTAAAAGATCCCACCCCTTAATTTTTATTCACAAACCTTTATTCCCACCTGTATTCACATCATTTTAGAAACATAAGTATAAACTTCATGTGTTCCCATTCATTTCAGAGGTCTTCAAACTGGTTCCCAGGGTATGTATCCTTTGCGACCTTGGACTGTGCTCAAAAGTATATCACTTCTTCCAGCTTATTCACATCACACATGCGCGGAGATCAGGTGGTTTATGGATTCGTACGAGAGGCCCAAATACATACTAATAAGAAAATCAAAAAGCCAAATATTAATTTAAAAATTTTAAATTTTAAAATGATTTTACTGTATGCTACCTATCTCTACTTTAATCCCATTCATTTATTAATGCTTTCACCGCATTAGCATTAGTAAAAATAGCTCATGTTAGTTCAGCAAAGCAGATGCTCAGCATGTGAATTCTCAAGCAGCCATTTTAATAGCGTTTGCTCATGCACAGAAAATTCCCTCCAAGCGACAGCTCGTCATTCTGCGTAGATGCAGCTGATGCATGCACAATAAAGATTTTCCATTAGCGGCTATTTTAGAACTTCGCTCGAGTTACTTATTAGTAAGAACACGTATGCAAGCTTCTCTATCTTATATGTCAAATGTGGTGGGTATTAATTTAAACAATACACAATTAATACAAGGTTAGACATTAAATGAGAGGATTTCTTCCGAGAAAGTCTCTTTTCTATGAGTCATTGCTCCATCAATCCCCTCTCTGATGGCATTTTTGAGCCATCACAAATCACCCATCCCAACCAGATGCCAACTTTAACATATCTCATTTTCTTTCCCTTTTTCATTCTTGTTCTCATCCTTATTCGTCAAATCTTTCATTCTATCATATAATTTTCCTTTTATTTCTTCTAACTGTATCTCTTCATATTTTCTTTTTGTTCCCTTTCCAGTTATTTGATATCTTCTTCTCAATTTATTTGTGCAACATTTGCACCATATTAGTATTGTTAAGACTATTGTTATACCTACTAATGGAAGCACTACTAGACCTAAGAAACTTTTTCCTAGGTTGGAAAACCAAGACCCTATTGAGGAAATACTCTTTGTTAGTCTCTCCCATACATTCTCATCCTCCAGTGGTTTCAATTTTCATGAAGTTTTGTAATATTTCTAATGTATCCCCTAATTTCTTTACTTTTATCTGGTATATAGGTGCAACAATGTTACACTTTCAGCATTTTACAGACTCTGCCTTCCTTTGCCAATAATATATCAAGCGCAAGTCTATTTTGCATAACCATAGACTTAATTGCAATCATTTCTGTGTTACTAATCAAGAAACCTCCGGCAGCATCAGTCGAAAGACAATTAACTAATATTGACAATTAACAGATTCTATGTGAATTTAGAACAACTCCCACTGAAGGTATCAAATGTACTAAATATGTCACCTATTATTTCTGAAAAACAAGCTCTCTTTCTTTGTGTTAGTTCATTAGTGCTTTCATTGCTTCCAGTGATTCTTTTTATATGGTATATTTTCGGAAATACTATTCCAAAGTAGCAACTCCTGTACCACCGTGCAGGCAGCTTATAGTAAGCTTTATTCCCATGCACGTAGTAAACTCCAGGAAATACTGGATCTGTTCCCCGTTTTAGTCCCCAACCTCCCAAAATTAGGAAGTTATGTTCACATTCACTGGAACCAATAAATATGTTGTTATAGTCTGTCTTTAATCTATTGAGGCAGGTTTTTCCTATCTTTACAAAAATCTAGGGACATCGCAGCATGAACTTTGCCAGCTTTATACGTTCCCTATTTCTCACTCCAGGGTGGTAGATGGGTTTTCTGTTCTGCAGCTTTCCTTTGGAAATCCTGTCTCCTTTTTTTAACTAAATTCAAAAATACTTTCTCATCTTCACGTAATGAGCATGTTAGGTATTTATATGTGCCTTCTCTATATCTATTGACTTCATTGATAAGAAAAATTCACCCACACTCTGTGCATCTGGACTACTAAGCACTGGATTCATATTCTTTCGTATAGGAATTTCTGAGAATACTATATCTAAATTTGAATAATAATATTGAAGTTTTCCTGTTCTATAGAATAAACTTGTCAGTATACTACATGATATACCATATGTTAACGGTAAATTGTAATATGTGACTCCTTCTGCCACTGAAGCTGGTAATTTCATACAAACATAACAATCACTAATTTCCATCGTGTCTACATACTGAAATAATAACTTTGTAAATACGTTTAAAGATGTGTCATTATCTATTACTGTGTGATGCAAATCTATCTCATCTGCTGCTTCTAATTCTACTCTATCTCCTTTCAGGTTAGCTGTCTTTTCATCAGTGTCTGCGTCATTCTTCTTGTCTGTTATCATAAGATAAGGAACTGCTATTGTTAGAAATAGCCATACTATGGTCACTAATAATATATTACATATGCAAACCCTACAGCATTTCTTTATACAGTTTCATTTTGGTCTTTCAGTAACCCTGTTTGTAGCCATTTCAACTTAAGAAGATTTCTCTTCTTTTCTTTAGTTATGAATCAGAATATTTAGTACTTCAAGGAGGCCTCACTTCCCCTTCGTCAATCTGTTCTGCAATTATTTCTTCATATGTTTCTTCATTTAAATCTAGATTTTCAAATTCTTAAAGTAATATCTATGTCCATTCTGGACCCTTGAACTTATTGTTCAAGACTTTCAGTCTTGGACTTCTCTGAATATCAGACTGAGTTTGAATGGTAACCTCATTCACTTGTTCTGGGTTTTCAGATACTGTTCTCAAATTATATTTTAGCCTTTTGAGTCCACCTGGCCAATTATCACCCTTTCCAACCCTTTTAACTTGCACTGCACTTTCACCTTCTTTGTCTTTCTCAAGAAGTCTTTTATTCTTGTTATGTTGTGGCACAATCTGATTTTCACTTTTCTCTGTATGGATTTGTATCTGTCCTTGTTCAGGTCTTGTTATTGTGGCTTTTTCTGCCTGAACTTGTTCTTCTTCCTCTAACTGTTCCTGTTCGGGTAATCTTTCAGACTGTTCTTCTTCAGCCCAAACTTGTTCTTCTTCTCCTAACTGTTCAGGTCTTAATACAATTGGTTCTTCTGCTGCCTGAACGTGTTCTTCTTCACCTGTCTGTCCCTGCTCAGGGTTTTTGGCTGATTGATTTACCTGAGTATGTTCTTCTGTCCCTGTCTGGTTCTGCTCAGGGTCTTCTGTAGTTCCGCTTTCTTTTTCCTAAGCGTGTTCTTCTACACCTATCTGATCCTCACTAGTTTCTTGTCTTTCTAATCTTGTTCTACTTCTTGTTTTAATGACCACCTCAGGTATGTCGACCATTGGTATCTAGTCCTCCTGGCTTATGCTCGGTTGTTCTTTGTCAGTCCTTTCAGAATCTGTTCTTCCAGATTCTTTGACTGTACAACGTTCAGCAACCTGAACTGATCTAGTCAGTTGTGGTCCCTTCTCAGCAGGAGCTGGAACCCTTTTTGTGTGACTGGCATGGATCCAGTTGAGCAAACCTGCACATTTCACTGCTGTAGTAGTGACCAGTATGACTTGTCATGGATCATCCCACCTCCCTCTGGTGTGCTTCTTCAACACCACCCAGTCTCCAGGATTCAAATCATGCAACTGATCCGGCTGCCTGGCAGCTGCGTCTTCTCCAAACCTGGTGAGAGACAGAATGCACTAGGTCAGCCAATCCTTTGCAATAGTCTAATACCAGATCATCAGATATACTTAGCAATTCATGTCCTGATATAAATGCTTATCTCATTGCCCTTCCCATGAGAATTTCATGGGGACACAATCCTGTGTTTCTGTCAGGAATACTTCTGAATCCCTTCAAGACAAGAGGCAATGCATCTGGCCAATCCATTGATATGGATGCACACACCTTTGCCAGTCTTGACTTGATTGTGCCATTCATTTTCTCTACCACTCCAGAAGCCTCACAGATTAATCAAATTATTTCATTATTAATAAATTAGGTCTTCTATCTGATTTCAAAGTTACTGGAAAACCAAAGGGCGGAATTAGCTCCCTCAACAACAACTTGGCAACTGTTATGCTGTCATTTCTCCTAGTGGGGTATACCTCCAACCATCATGAAAACAAACACACTATTACAAGGACGTACTTCATTCCCCTGTATGGTGGCAACTCTATGAAGTCAAGTTGTAATCTTGTCAATGGTCCTTCTGTCTTTCCAATTTTTACCCAACTGACCACTGTCTTCCTGCCTGGGCTTATTTGTTGGCATACTAAGCATCTCTGGCAAAGACTGTCTGCGACTACCCTGGGTTATACCAATCCTGTCTAAATAGTCTGATAATAGCGTCTCTGCCTACATGAGTGTCTCCATGGTACATTATTTGCAATTGAGAAAGCAAACAGTCTGGTATGACTGGTCTTCCATCTGGGTATACCCACACATCGTCTTCTGCCCTGATTTTACCTATTTTTCCTTTTCACTCCCTTCTACCTCATCCTGCAACTGTCTCACCTCATCTCATGTTTCGGAAGCTGAGAATAGCATAAGTTGGCAGCTGATTCCACATGTTTCCATTTTGTTGTTCAATGAAATATTATTTCTTGCACAGTATTGAGCAACCTAGTCAGCGTATCGATTACCAGACTGGTGAGCTGCACACTTGACCGCGGCTATTTCTTTTGGTAATTGTATTGCTTCCAATAGTTCTTTCACAAATTTTCCATTTCGAATAGGAGACCCTGAAAAAGTCAGAAATCCCCTCTGCATCCAAAGCTGGCCAAAGTCACACACAACCCCATAACCATATTGACTATCAGTAAATATGGTTACTTTCCAGTTTTTCCCAATTTTGCATGCTTTTATTAAAGCTATCAATTCAGCTACTTGTGCAGACTTGACTTCCAGTAAACAGGATGCTTCAATGATCCCAGATATTTTGCAAACAGCGTAAGCTGCACTTAGTCCTCCACTTCCAAGTCTTAAGTAAGAACCATCAACAAATAGTTCATGGTCTGGCTCTTTCAGAGGCTCTTCCTGTATGTTGGGGCGGGGCTTGGTATACAACTCAGTTACGTCTAAGCAATCATGTTCTGCTTCATCCTTTACTTCCTCACCACGTGAGTCTGGAAATAGAGTAGTAGGAATCACCATCGTACACCTGATCACTGTCACATTTTCTGCTCCCAAAATTATTCTTTCATACTTAGTCATCCGACTAGGAGTAAGATGTTTTGCTTGAGTCCTTGTTAATACAATCTCGACTGAATGTGGAACATCAACTTTCACTGGATGTCCCATCACAATTGACTCACTTTGCTCTAGGCTTATACAGGTAGCAGCTACTACTTTTAAGCAGCCAGGTAAAGCTGAAGCCACAGGATCTAAAGTAGCAGAAAAATATGCAATTGGTCGTCTGCTTAATCCATGTCTCTGGGTTAGGACTTAGAGTGCACAACCTTCTCTTTCACTCGCCACTTTTTCCCGCCGCTGGCCCCCTGCGGCCCCGCCCACCACCAGCCCATTGGCCCAGCCGATCGCCCAGACCAGCAGACCCGCCCTCCTGTCCCCCTTCTTATGACGCCCCCGGAGCGACCGCGCAGCAGACGCGCGCAGCGGGAGCACCGATTGAGCGCCGAAGGTGCGCCAAAGGTAAGCCCGTCTGCGCCCGTCCGTGCCTGGACCGCGCCCAGTGCCAGGACCCCTGGCCCCCACCGCCGGAAGCCGACCCGACGGACCTACGACGCCACCGAACTCAACGCACTCAACACCGGCCGAACCCCGGGCTGCTGCCGAGCCACACCGAGACGCACCCACGGACCCTTCAGCTGCCACTCCTGCAACTTCACCTGCAACCGGACCCACGCCACACCAGCACCCACCAAGCCGAACTCCAGCAGCACCCACCTGAGGTGCATCCTGCTCAACACCCGCTCCGTCCACAGACACGCCGTCGAGCTCTGGAACCTGCTCGACACCACAGACCCAGACGTCGCCTTCCTCACGGAAACCTGGATGAACGCCTCCTCAGCGCCTGACATCGCCATCGCCATCCCGGACGGCTACAAGATCATCCGGAGGGACCGCGTCAACCAGACAGGAGGAGGCATCGCCATCATCCACAGGAACACCATCCGCATCTCTACCAACACCGACGACAACCTTGCACCCGCCGAACACCTGCACTTCCAGATCCACGCCAACCCCAAGACCACCCTCAGAGGCACCCTCATCTACAGACCCCCGGGACCACGCACACAATTCAGCGAGGACATCACCGACTTCGTCAGCCCGCTCGCCCTCCCCTCTGCCGACTACATCCTCCTCGGGAACCTCAACTTCCACCTGGAGAACAACAACGACCGCAACACCACCACCCTGCTGGACAACCTCGCCAACCTCGGACTCAAGCAACTGGTGACCACCCCCACCCACTACGCCGGACACACACTCGACCCGATCTTCTCTTCCAGCAAGGACATCGCCTTCAGCCACGCCACGGGACTCCACTGGACGGACCACAGCTGCGTCCACTTCAGCTTCAGAAGAACCACGCTCCACCATCACCAGCAACAGGTTCCCCACAGAAGCTGGAACAAGATCACTGCAGACCAGCTCACTACTTCCCTGAGCAAGAACCTTCCCACCAGCAAAACGAACCCCAGCCAAGCAGCCACCAACCTCACGAAATGGATCAGCGACTGCGCAGACGACCTCGCCCCGCTGAAGACCCCGCCGAGCAGACCCGGCAGCAAGAAAGCCCCATGGTTTAACGACGAACTCAAGAGCTCCAAGAAGAACTGCAGAGCACTCGAGAAAACCTGGCGCAGAGACCCAACACCGGACAACATGACTGCCCTCAAGCTCGCCACCCGAAAACACCACCAACTGATCCACGCCACCAAGAAAACCGCATTCAAGGAACGACTGGACAACAACGCACACAACAGCAAGGAACTCTTCAACATCGTGAAAGAGCTCTCCAACCCCAACGCCGGAAACAACGACATCACCCCTTCGCAAGACCTCTGCAACTCCCTCGCCTCCTACTTCCACAACAAGATCGCAGACATCCACAACAGCTTCAGCACTCAACCGACGCACGCCACGACCGAACCACCGCCCCCCTCCACCACCCTCCGTGCCTGGACCCCGATCAGCACCGAAGACACCATCCGCACGATGAACTCCATCCACTCCGGATCTCCGACAGACCCCTGCCCTCACCACGTCTTCAACAAGGCCGACGCTGTCATCGCACCCCACCTGCGGGACATCATCAACACCTCCTTCGACATCGCCACCTTCCCGGAGAGCTGGAAGCACGCCGAACTCAGCGCTCTACTCAAGAAACCATCAGCAGACCCTACCGACCTCAAGAACTACCGCCCCATCTCGCTGCTCCCGTTTCCGGCCAAAGTCATCGAGAAGACCGTCAACAAGCAACTGGCCGCCTTCCTCGAGACGAACGGCTCCCTCGACCTCTCGCAGTCTGGCTTCCGGGCCAACCACAGCACCGAGATCGCCCTGATCGCAGCTACAGATGACATCCGAGCCCTGCTCGACAACGGAGAAACAGCGGCCCTCATCCTCCTGGACCTCTCCGTGGCCTTCGACACTGTCTGCCACCGTACCCTAGTACAGCGCCTCAGCAACGTCGGAATCCAGGAGAAGGCACTGGAGTGGATCACCTCCTTCCTCGCCGGAAGGACACAGAGAGTCCGCCTCCCCCCGTTCAGATCGGAGGCCACCGAAGTCATCTGCGGCGTTCCTCAAGGCTCCTCGCTCAGCCCAACACTCTTCAACGTCTACATGAGCCCCCTCGCAGCCATCGCACGCCAGCACAACCTGAACATCATCTCCTACGCCGACGACACCCAGCTTATCCTCTCCCTCACTAACGACCCCGCCACCGCCAGAGCCAACCTGCACGAAGGGATGACAGACGTTGCCACATGGATGTCGAACAGCCGCCTGAAACTGAACTCGGACAAGACGGAAGTCCTCATCCTGGGATCCTCACCCTCCGCCTGGGACGACTCCTGGTGGCCCCCAGCCCTGGGCAGCGCACCCAAACCCACAGACCACGCACGCAACCTGGGCTTCATCCTGGACTCCTCCTTCTCCATTACCAGACAAGTCAACGCCGTCTCCTCGTCATGCTTCAACATCCTGCGCATGCTACGTAAGATCTTCTGTTGGATCCCCACCGAGACCAGGAAGACGGTCACCCAGGCCCTCGTCACCAGCCGTCTGGACTACGGCAACTCCCTCTACGCCGGAACCACCGCCAAACTCCAGAAGAGACTCCAGCGGATCCAGAACACCTCAGCACGACTCATCCTGGACATCCCCCGCCGCAGCCACATCTCCGGACACCTGAGAGACCTGCACTGGCTCCCGGTCAACAAGAGAATCACCTTCCGGCTCCTCACCCACGCACACAAAGCCCTACACAACCAAGGACCAGGATACCTCAACAGCCGTCTCAACTTCTACGCTCCCAAACGCAAGCTTCGATCGACCAGCCACGCCCTCGCCGCCGTCCCCAGCATCCGAAGAGCCACCACAGGAGGAAGGTCCTTCTCCTACCTGGCCGCCAAGACTTGGAACTCCCTTCCGACCCACCTCCGCCTCACCCAGGACCACCTCGCCTTCAGGAAGCAGCTCAAGACCTGGCTGTTCGAGCAGTAGCGGACCCCCTCCCCCCAGCGCCTTGAGACCCTCCGGGTGAGTAGTGCGCTATACAAATGCTCTGATTGATTGATTGATTGACATTCTTTTGAATAACTAGGCATGCCTAAAGCTGTGGCCTCACATAACCAATTTCACAATTTTACAAATGCTTCCACACTTTCATCATCCCAAACTATTGGATCCCTCACTCTTTTCCGTGTTATCTGAATCAATGGTTTAGCTAGTAATGAAAAACCTACAATCCATTGTTGACAACATGTAAGGAGCCAAGGCCGTTTCCGCAGGAGTGCCAGGAACCGAAGTCTAGCCCAACCCGTCCCCCCCTTCACCAATTGCGGCTATTGAACACTAGAATGCAATGGTGATAGGAAGGGAAAGGAGGGAACAAAACAAGTTAAGTAGGGGAAGACACTGGACCTCTTGATAGGCTTCCTCTCTGGATGGAGCTGGTGCTAAAAGGAATGGTTCATTAGTACAACAACAAACCACACACACTAACTACAGTACTCTTCATATATACATATGGCCTGTTACCTGGCGAGAACACAGGGGTGATCTGGGTTATCTGTTTTCCTAATGGTCACAGTGATTAAGCAGCACGAGATGTCTGTCATAAATAAAAGCATGTAACCAAGGGATACGCCACACACCGTAGAGGTAATATATATGTGGCTGAGCTATCTTCCCCCTTGAGAACAACGGGTTAGCAGCGTGGTAACCAATGGAGCTATTTAGGATCACAGCAATAATGTGTCTGGAAGAGCAATGTGCGTATGTGTAAGAAACAGCAGAGACCTCACATAAGAAATGTTAAAATAAAGGTGCGCTACAAGCGCGTTACCAGGTCATCTTCTCCCCAGCACTGTGAGGAATGCCAACCTCCAAGTAGAGCAGTCGAATAGACAAGGTACAGGAATCAAAACATAAATAAATAAAAAGGAGAGTACCACCAGGCGGACCACAACTCCCGGAATCCAATGTAAGCACCAACCACCCACACCCTGCAAGGCCGGCCCCTCGACGGAACAGTAGTCCGGCCGAGCGACGGATCCGTAGGAGCGTAGGTGAGTGGCCCCCCCAAGACTCTGAGAGGAGACAGCCGGCACTGGGAAAATTTTGAAAACAAAAAAGGGGAAGATCGGAACAAGACCGCAATTATATAAGCAAAGCGGTATTCCGACTCTTAACCTCTGTGCTTCGAGGTTCAGGGAAGCACAACAACGCTTCTGTAAACGATATGGGCAAAGGTCCCTTAGGAGAAGGATAACTCGGAAATCCTGGAACGAAAAGGGTCCGAACTGGCCGGAACCTCAACAGGAAACAAGGAGAACGAGACGGGCTATGCGGTAGTGACGCGCCGCAACTGGCGACGGGGAAACTAGAGCGCGAAGCCCAGAGCAGCGGCTAGATCAGGCTTTAGTATCCTGCCTGATCCCCTCACACATGTGCAGTACCAAGCGGCCATCTTGGATAGGTCTCGCGTTGTCTACCTTACTTTGGAAGGGCTGGCAGGCGTGACACAACACCCCACCACTCCGAGAAACATTCTGATTTCTCTTTGAGTCTGTGGTAACTGATTTGCTTGATTATTTTAATTCTCTCAGTGGTCACTTTTTTCACTCCTCTTTCTATTTGGTGACCCAAATATTTGACTCCCGTTCGACAAAATTTAATTTTTCTGGGGACACTCTGTGTCCTCCCTCAGCCAAATGATTTAATAGTGCAATAGAATCAGTAACACAGTCTTCTCTGGATTTCGATGCTACCAGTAAGTCAGTGGTTCCCAATCTGTGCGCCCTGGTGCGCCCCTCAAAATAGCCAGGGGCGCCGTGAAACAATACGTCGATATCCTGGCTTGTGCAATTACTTGCATTTTGTAAGTTCGCTATTTAAAATACGTTTTGTTAAAGGTAGATGAAACTCCCTCTTGTACCGCTAGATGGCAATGCAACATATAAAATAGCACATTAACTGGCTCCTGTATGTCAGATATTGACGCAGTTTACACAAACTATGAGGGATGAGGAAATATAAACACACACAAAGGGAAGGCTGTTTAAATCATAACAAGTAACTGAGCCATTAAGTGAGTTTATTGAACGTATGAAATTGATGAGGAAATATCTTATTATTCTTAGTCGTCTCCTCTTCATGAATGACTCATGATATAATTACTGAGCTAAAAGAAAGCTACGTGTGCATTTGGGAACTCTGTTGCTTTGAGAATTCATTTACAAGGCTGGATTGCATCCTGGTCTGTGGTTAAAAGTGATTCAAGCCTGACAATATCCTCAGCAGGAGTTCATTTGAAACTTGGCCTCCAATTGTTTCCTGGAAACCTTCGAAAATTGCAGCAACTAGAAATATTTGCCCTTTGCTTTGTCAGAGTTCCTGACATTTCTGCACTTTAAGGACACGCACAATTCTAATTATTCCTTCATATAGTAACCCACTGTGAGAAGGTGGCTCTATATACACTGGACAATAAGGCTGTACAGTGTGTATAGAGTCCACAAACCCCAAAGGTTTAACAGAGGTTAAAGTCAGAACTGACCTTACTCTCCAAAGTGTTAGCTTGGTCGAGCAGTAAGGCAGTACCAGAGGACAGTGTAAAGCATTTGTTGTACACACTCAGTCAGCAAAAGGTTTCACACACTCTAGAACTGAACTCCAGGCCAATTATTATTATATCCTTTAGATATGGTTGTTTTATTTTTAGAACCAACAGTTATCAAAATATACTTTTCATATTACGAGTACTCTCAGGTAATTACTTTGCAGAGGTGCAATAAGTTTGTACACACAATAATCACAGGTTAGCTAATAGCAATACAGTTCTAAAACACACTCTAGCATTGAGCTCAATGGGTTTTCATAGGAAAGTACGATCGCGTTACTTTTGTATCCCAGCACTAGTCTCCTAGGGCCAACACTGGGGGCTTAACTCAAAACAGGTAGGTAGTTGTGTTTCAGTATGTCGTACGATTTTTAAAGAATATTTGCAGTTTTCAAAAGTAGACACTTAGAAGAAATTTCATAGAAAAGCAGACTGTTGTGGTTCAGTACTGGGCTGTAAGGTACAGTACTGGCTTCTCTCCTGACCACAGGTGAGTATTTTCGAATTCAGACTTTGGCTGATTTTATAGGAATATTTTCAGTTGTCAAAACTTCCCACTTCGAAAATTTTCGAGTCAAAAAATGGGTCAATGTTATCCAATGGCAAAGTAAGTGAATTACCGGTTTCCAGGTGAGTACTTGGTTGGTGAAGTTAGGGTTCTGGGCAAAAACTCAGGGGTCCCCCAGGGTCAGGTGAGTACAGTTAGTTCAGTCCCAGCGGCGCAGGGGTGACCGGGTGTAGAGCAGAGATAGGTGGGCCCAATGTTATCCAATGAGGGAAAGGAGGCCTTCGGTTGGTGGCTGCTGGCTAGCAGGCCACGCGGCTCTGGGAGCTGGGCTCCTGGTCACTTGCTCTGGGCAAGGGGGGAAGTAGGATAGGGCAAAGAGGTCACAGCCAGCGGCACGCGGGCGGCTGGGTGCAGGGTGCTTTTGAGCCGTCGGGCGCTCAATGTTATGTAATGAGGATCTTGAAAAAGGAACAAAAGCTGCAGGCTCGGGGACGGTGACTCTCCAGGGGCGACCAGCACTTCGAGAGGTAAGTTGGGATGTTGGAGCACAGGTAGGTACCCCAAAGGGAGGCACAGGGGGCTGTAGGGCGCCGGGTGCAGGGTTGTCTTTGGGTGTCGGAAAAGCTTACCCTCGGCTGGTCGTGGTTGGGGTGGCCCCTGGTTCTGAGTCCACAATGTAAGCAACAAGGACCCCCTGTTTAGAATAGATAATTCTTAGGACAGGGACATAAACTGTGTGAATATCGAAACATAATTTTAGCAAATAATAATAATATTATTTCCAACGTCGGCGGGCCGCCAGCAGCTATCCTTTGCAGCGCCCGGACATACACGTATGCAGCACCCGGCTTGGTCTATCGAGTCTTATCGAGTGGATCTTTTAACTACGAAGGAGATACAGTTATTAGCCATTGAAACGTTACAACATTGATGTAGGCAGCTCTTAAGATTTTTACGGGTAACGTTCCGGACCTGCATATAAAAACGAGCCCGGAATTGGAGCAGGTGATATTAGTCTCAACGGCCGCGGGACGCCAGCAGCTCTCTTCTGCAGCGCCCGGTTGATTACATACGCAGTTCCTGGCGTGTATTATCGATCTAGAATCTTATCGATTGAATTGTAAATCACGAAGTTGGTACAGTAATTGGCCATTGAAACGCTGTTACGTTGCTATAGGCAGCTTTCAAGATTTTTTCGGAAACCTATCAAGTACATTTTAAAGTAGAAGAGTGACGCTACTAATTGAAATATATATGGTCGATAGCTACCTGGCTTTATGAGCAACTGGCCCTTATAGCGTCAAGTAAACCTGGTCGCCAGATAAGACTAAAACAACTACAATTAGCATACGGAAATTGTGGCTCCTGAAGAAGGCGTCTCTTGTAACGCCGAAACGCGCGTCGGAAAATATTCATTGCCACCAAATTTTGCTTTTTAATTTTATATGAATGTACTGTCTTGAAATTGCTTAAATTGTTTTTTATTGATTGTCTAAATTTATGTTTTATTAGTATGTACAATGGTTGTTTTTAACATGATTCCCTAGTAAATGAATTAGAGTTCTTTTATCTTGTTGTTCCTTAATGAATTTACCTTCCCTTGTATTTTGCTAAAATTATGTTTCGATATTCACACAGCCCTGGTTCTGAGTCTGCAGGCGCCGGCTGGTTCATCGAGGAGGGCCTTTGGGCACTGGACTTCGGGTCCCAGTCGCCGGGGGGACGTCCTCGTGGTCTTGGTTCGGGTTGGCCCGGCCCGGGCTCGGCTAGTGCAGAGTGGGCTGGTCTGGAGCTTCCTGGTAGGCACCAGGTGGGTTGCTGCAGCAGAGAATCTGCTGATGGGAGTCCCAATCGTCGAGAGGGTCAAGGCAGGCAGGTCCTCTGGGTGTCCCAAGGTTGCTGTCCGCGGAGGTCGCCGGGTTTTGGCAGGAGCAGGTTCCAGGATCAACAGGCCGGTAGGGCTGGGGCCAAGTCAGTTGTTGTTGTCCTGTTGTTAGCAGCTGCACGGCGGGTCTTCCTCTGCTTGATCTTCTTTCTTCTTTTTGATATCGGGATCTGAGGAAGGAAGGTTCAGGGAGCCCCTAAATACTAATTTTCGGGGCGTTACAGGTAGGGCAAGGGCAGGGACCAATGGGTCCCTGTCCTGGGGTGAGTATACCCCCTGGCCTGCTCTTCTCCTGTGGGAGGGGGCAGGAGCCTAGCTGGGATTGGGCAGGGCTCCCCATCTACAAGATGGCCGTAGCCCGGGGTCTCGCCTCCTCCACCTGAGGGGTGGAGTTGGCACAGGTTGGCACCCCCCTTCCTGACGTAGTTTTTCCCACCAGTCAGGTTTTGGAGGGCATCTCTAAGATGCTCTCTCGTGCATGTTACATTAAATCCCACACTGGCATCAGTGCGGGTTTAATGTGCTGAGAAGTTTGATACCAAGCTTGTCAGTCTTCAGTGTAGCCATTATGGTGCGGTGGAATTCGTAATGACAACCTCCCAGCACCATATACTCTTAATGGCATCACTGCACTTACATTGCCCAGGAATGGCCCTGGGTACTGTAGGGGCACAGGGCTCATGCACCTGTACCCTCACCTCTGGCATAGGGCACCCAGCTAGAGGGGTGACTGAGGTATGCCAGGGCAGTGGGTTCTGTGGGCATGGCACACAGGAATGTGTGCCATGTCGACTATGTTTTGGTTCTGTACTTAGGCACTCAGCCTGCCAAGGCAGTGTGTGGGTGCCAGGGTACAGGGCCCCTGAGGGTGGCACAATCAGTGCTGCAGCCCTCAGGGGTCTTCTCTGGTCACCATGCCCTGGGTACCTGGAGTACCATTTACTAGTTACTGACAGGTGGCCAGAGATGCCAATTGGGTATTTCGTTTCTGCATAGTTTATAGGGAAGGAACACAGGCCCTGGGTACCTGATTGGCAGGGACCCAGGGCACACTCAGTCAAAGCACATCAGCAGTTCAGAAAAAAGTGGGGGCATACCAAGGCAAGAAAGATGGCACTTTCTCACACCCACACTTTTTTTTAAGAAAGTGTGACCTGCAACAAGCAGCCCAGGTCATATATAGTGGGTCTTCTTACTAGTCCCACTTTTTCTTCCTTATGAAGATCGCTTAGCAACACAATTCCTGATCAGCCTCTACCTGCTGCTGACCTGGTCGAAAAGACCGTCTTCAAGCTTGCAACCACCACAGGCTCACAGGTGAGTTTAAAACGACTAAAGCTGTCAGTAGCTGGTAGCGCCGTTTTGGGATAGCTGTCTTGCTTCGTTATATTTTTAAATATTGCTTGTATGATTTGTTTTACCATCACTAACTCGTACAAAGATTGGGACTTAAGCATTGTACAGATGCCTCTGTACTTCCACTTGGCATTCTCCAGCAATCTCCACCTCCATTCTTGAAACCTAGAAGTTGGTAGAAGTGTATGCTTTTTGATTGTTTTCCCAAAAAGTTGAAATCAATTGTATTTCTCCACAACCTCTAAAGTCTGTAGGTTTTAGTTTAACAGCAGTCTTGTGCATTTCCTGTGTATATTCGCAATCTCAAGAGCTGCTGCTTATGTACACTGCATAACTGTGGCCTTTGTTCTTTCACTAAACCTACAGTATCTTGTCACTCTGTCTAGTTTAACCCTTGGGTGGGTTTATGGATCCAGTCTGTCAAATTTTGTAGTACCAAATCAACAGTTGCAGAGTTTGCCAATTGTAAGAGGCATTAAAAGTGAGAACTAATTAACATACTTTACATCAATACATGAAGTGATATGACAGAAATGATAAATATATGTAGGACACCAAAACTTTACTAATGTGGACAAATGGCTATTAGGATCAGTGGAGCAGCATTCGTATATATATCAAAAGTGGCTCCTTAACAACTAAAATTATTTTTTGTAGGAGAGCATCCAATGGTAGTGCCAAATGTTTAAAAACAATGTTTTTAAACAAATATTCTACATGCAAACCACAGTGCTGGAGAGTATTCTTTCTGACTTAACCAAATCAACAGCCAACGGCCAATAGGTCAAGGGAGCCGCAGGTGGAAAAAGTTTGGGAACCACTGCAGTAAGTCATCAGTATACTGCACTAGAACTGAATCTCTGGGCATGCCTAACTTCTCTAAACACATTTTTAGTATTTGATTAAAAATTGAGGGACTTTCTGTATACCCTTGAGGAATGCGGTTCCATGCCAAGATATGATCTTCAAATTTAAATGAAAAAAGATACTGCCTATCTGGATGTAAGGGAATTGAGAAAAAGGCTTGGTACAAATCAATTACAGTAAACCAACCTGCGTTCCAAGGGATCTGGTAAAGAATCACTCCTGGATGCAGTACCACAGGACAAGAAGGCACTACAATTTTATAAATTTTTCGCAAATCCTGGACTATTCTATCCTTTCCACTAGGCTTTTTAAGTCCTATTATAGGCGAATTACAAGGACTACTCATTATCTCTTTTAAAATGCCCTGCTTAATCATACGGTCAATTTCTGAAGCTACTCCAGCTTTTACTTCTCCATGGGGAGACGCTTTGTTGTGTGCAGCAGGGGGCCAGCTTCAATCGGACAACAAGCCCCAGGAACCAGCGGGGCACAGTGCGGAGTGACAGCCCCTCCCTCATCATCACCAGGCACCTGAAAACTGCTTGCGCCTCCCGCTTCGCGGGAGACGCTTCGCAGGAGACGCTTCGCGGGAGACGCTTTGTTGTGTGCAGCAGGGGGCCAGCTTCAATCGGACAACAAGCCCCAGGAACCAACGGGGAACAGCGTGGAGTGACAGCCCCTCCCTCATCGTCACCAGGCACCTGAAAACTGCTCGCGCCTCCCGCTTCGTGGGAGACGCTTTGTTGTGTGCAGCAGGGGGCCAGCTTCAATCGGACAACAAGCCCCAGGAACCAACGGGGAACAGCGTGGAGTGACAGCCCCTCCCTCATCGTCACCAGGCACCTGAAAACTGCTCGCGCCTCCCGCTTCGCGGGAGACTCTTCGTTGTGTGCAGCAGGGGGCCAGCTTCAATCGGGCAACAAACACCAGGAACCAGCGGGGCACAGCGCGGAGTGACATCCCCTCCCTCATCGTCACCAGGCACCTGAAAACTGCTTGCGCCTCCCACTTCGCGGAAGATGATTCACAGGAGATGCTTCGTTGTGTGCAGCAGGGGGCCAGCTTCAATCGGACAACAAGCCCAAGGAGCCAGGGGGGCACAGCGCGGAGTGACAGCCCCTCCCTCATCGTCACCAGGCACCTGAAAACTGCTCGCACCTCCCGCTTCGTGGGAGACGCTTCGTTGTGTGCAGCAGGGGGCCAGCTTCAATCGGACAACAAGCCCCAGGAACCAGCGGGGCACAGCGCAGAGTGACAGCCCCTCCCTCATTGTCACCAGGAGGATTTAGCCAAGTAGCTCTTTCCTGCTCGCGGGAAGCGTGTGGACGCGCACGGGCGCGCGCCGGGTGAAGCCCGGGCCAAGGGCGGGCCCATCTGAGCCCGTCCGAGCCAGGAAGAGGCAGGGCAGGACCTGGTCTCTTTCATTTGCCCTGGAGTACTGACTATACGGTATTGACTATTTGTTAAACCATCAGACTGCCTCAAGTATCCTTGTTGCCCCCCATATTTAATCTGAGTTGCTAGTATTTTATTTCTGTTGTAGCGACCTTGATACTTTACTCTTAGTAAATAGAGCCTTAGATAGACATCTAAAAGGGTTTGCATAAACCAAACAATGGGAAAAAGAAAAGTAAAAGGAAAGTAATGGAGGGTGCTGGGGGAAGCAATGGGCCACCAACAGAGCCGAGGAAGAGGCTGAGGAAACACCTAAAAAATGTCACTGCTAATTGTGTGATGGACAGGATAGATAATTTGATACAGGAATGAGAAGATATTTTAGTTGAGGAGCCTACCAATTTTGTGGAAGAACCCTCTACTATGAGCCCTGCAGCCCCTCCTAAGAAAGCGGTAATTCCATAAATTTTCAGTAAAGCAACTCGGAAAAAAGGGGCTGTGAGTCTGACCCAGCTGGAAGTGATCCCCCCTGAGCTTGATCCTATGGCCGCTCATGAAGAAAATAGTATGCCGAATCAGATGGGCTCTTCTGTCCAATGCTCGAATAGATACGCTCCCCTTGCCACGCTAAGTGACCATTCCCATTTAATATCAATATCACCACTGCCCGACACACCTAAGGTGTTACAAAGCTGCCCATATAACCATTCTAAGGGGGACTTAGAAGCAGTTATTATGGCACTCAAATGAGAGATTGAACAGATGAAAAGTATGATCATAGAGCTCACTGCAACAGTCAATTCCACACCCATCTTCAAAAAAAAAAAAATAGCCAAGCTGTATCAATTCCCCATGCTGTCCAGAAAAGAACACCCACTCAGGGGGGCCCAAGTACGATCATTTCAGATGCAGAGAGGGTTCCAATTGAGTCACCCAGGGGGAAAGGAGGTTTACGACAGCATACTACTAATACACACCATCTTACCTATGAGAGTCATGATAGATCAAGCCCCTTAGTAAGCAAACAATCTACATTGGACAAGCAATATAGAACCCAGAATAATAATCTGCCGGCCCCCTCAACAATTCCAGGCTTAAGAAATTTTGGGGATCAAAATACACCTACAAATATAGTTTTTATGGTTAATGTCCCTAAACTTACAGAGACAAGAAGATTCGAAACTGGCGAATCACTGACTAACAAATCAATTCAATGGATTTGTCATGTACGTGGGTGCCGCTCCATCATTAGGGAGGATATGATTAGAGCAAGAAGATGTACAATCCCTAATTCATCACTAGATAACATCGAATTGACACTGGCTAATTCCAGCTTGGCTGAAAATCTTATAGCATTAGAGTTTCGAACATCTTCCCCGGATTCGTCTCGTAGTATAAACCTTGCTAGAAGGTCTTCATCAGGACAGGGGTTGCGGGAAGTGGGGCAATGGATCTGTATACAAAATTAATAAATAGATGTTACCGCGGGTCACATGGGATCCCAGAAAGCTCATAAAAATAATAAAAGGCCGAGATGGGGGACATAGTCATATATTATGAACATGAGGAATACATCATTAGCAACATGAGAGTAGTTACGGACAAATATCTTATGAGGCAGGCAAATTAAAACGAGCCTCAAAAACACAATGTGAACCCATACGTTGTAAATCAAAGGGAGTCCATAAGTCATACAAGTATAGAGCAAGTCTTCCAGACATGTAAAATGGCATACCTTAAGTTGGTACTGTGATGCCGTGATTTGGGTTCAATAGTGGTAGACTCTTGGAGATAAAGAAGTGAGGTTATGTCTAAAAAATCAAGAATATTAATTTAGATAACGTAAACAAAAGGGTTGTACATCAATGTAAACCATTTAGTGACAGAAATAGGTGTAAACCTCACTGGTAACGTCAGTTTGACGACAGAAATAAGGGCACTCATCTGTTGTCAGATAGAAAGAGCACGTATACCTTATATATAGGTGCCGGTGTGTTAAAGGCAACTACTCACAGTAATCATGATTATCGCACTAAAACACGTTGGCTAAGCGGTTAACGCATGGTGAAATTGCAAACATATCTTATGCCAATGCCGTATTTGGGGATGGAGTGGTGCGAAATAGCTCGGAATCTACACAACAAAAGGAAAGAAGAAGGAACACCCAATGTTCACTCGTAGCACCTCGTACGGGTGCCTACAGTGTCGGCAGATGACTCAAAGATAACATCACTTGCGTGTGAGTTGGCATACCTGTCAGTAGAAAAAATGCCGTTGACAGCGGGGGTTCACACATAGATGTATAAAGTGGCAAGTACTGATCACGGCCGAACTGTGTATTGAGAAGATCGTGGTTGGACACAGGAAAGCAGGATCTATAGGGTAGCGAGGCAATATATTAGTACCTTCGCTTAAAAACAACAGACTGTACAGGGCGCTTTCAAATTAACATACCTGCCAAGAGCAGAAATCGGGGGTTCAGCTGTGGTTGTTAACAGCGGCGTGCGTTAGTCACCGTTGAATTATGTGTTGTGGCGGTCGTGGTCAGCTCAACAAAACAAAGTCTATGGAGTAGTGGGACAGTATATTAGTATTTTAGTCCCCAGGTTGGTAAAAAATCACGCACAATGCGTTCAGGGTGACATACCTGTCGAAAGCAGAAATACCACGGAACGTAGAAGCTCGATTATAATTGTGGTATGCACCGAAGACCGCTGGATTATTTTGCGGCTCGTAATTAGTTCAGGTCAAAGAACGGGATCTGCAAAATAGCAGGGCAATATATTAGTACCGTCGCCAAATACACTAATGAAGCGCTAGAGTCCTAAAGTAGGTTAGGATAAACAAAACGTACTGTGTAGCAGGAACAATCGTAGACTAATCGTAGGATCCTGAATGGCACTGCTCCTCGCTGGGCTCAGACGACAGTAACCGCTTAAACTACTTCCTATAGAGTTCCGATCACGTGACCCATAATAGTCATGGTCACAGAAAGGGGACTGGTGGAAAGGGGTACGATACAGTCTATGCCAGATACCGTGAGCTGACAGAGTCTGATCTATAGTATAGCGGTAAAGAGAAAACCCTCATGGGAGTAGTGTATCTCAAGATGGATAATAACATTAACGCTTCCTAATGCGCAGTATCTTAAAGCAGAGGGGTTGCAAAAAGTCAGGGGGTGTAGTAGAGACTGATCATGTAACAGAGTGGAATTTATATACAGAAAAGTATTGCTGGGTTGTAGTGTAGTTCCTATTATCCCAATAGGCTCTGCGCATTGGAATAATATCTTCAATAGTATAGACCTAGGGCAGAGGTTAACTAGGTCTTCTACCGACGATATTAGACTTAAAGTTTTGTGTTTGCCAGCTAGCTCAGAGTTCACTAGAAACTTTCTCGAATAGGCAAGGAGGATTTTAACCTCCCTGGATAGACAAGAAGGGATTTAGTTTCTGACAACCATAGAACATGACAACTTTGCTCTCCCCTAATCAAGAGTGTATCTCTAGAGTCGTGTGAAAACAATAGACAACTTATTTTACTCAGTCAGTACGTGCATTCTTAGTTTCACCAGTTTGTAGAGAAATAAGAGATGGGCGTGGTTCAATAAAAGATGTTATTTATTGATCAGTCTCTTTTCTCATACAAGAGAAATGAATCGCTATTATTGCAATACTTGTAGTTAAGTAAAGTGCATACAGTCAATCAATCAATCAATCAATCAATCAAAGCATTTATATAGCGCTACTCACCCGGAGGGTCTCAAGGCAGTAGAGACAGAATTATAAAATAATACTGTAAAAGCATTGATATGGTTTCTGAGCCATATGATACTTTAAAATGGATAAAATAGATACATACATATATACATTTGACTAATCGTACTCAACTGGTGCTTCTAACCACGCCTACCCCAATGTACCTGACCTAAGCCTAATACGTGGGCGGGAGTAGATAAGTAGCAGTTTAAGTTAAGTTTGTTTTGCCAAGGGACTGATTCGAGAATTCTCTGCAAGGGGTTATTCAGTTCTGTACCTGAGATCTAGAATGATGGAGGGCTGGTATCTCTTATCCCAGGTCTTGATATTCCAGCTGCCTGCGAGGGCTGCTTGGAAGCGCCGGAGCTGGATTTCTCGGCAGGAGAAAGGCAGCGTCTCGTTCTCAGCGCGTCAGGAAGGCGGGGCAGCGTCTGTGGGCTTCGCTCTCTGCTGGGCTCCTCAGCACGTCTCGCTGCTCCGATCTCGTCACCACCGCATGTGTTTGCTTAAGGCAATGTCGGTAATATTTATACCTGAAAGGTGCCGAGATTGACGTAAGGATGGACATATATACGTCAATAAGGATGTCATATGAACAGGCTCGTTCGCACATTCTTTTGCTGAAGTTCTCGGTGAAATCAAAACAATGGCTAAGGGAATTTCCCAGGTCGCTGTAGGTTTGATTTGTTTTGAGAACTCCGTATGCCTTATCAGGGGCTGGAGGAATATCGCTTGTCTAATTAGATGGCATGCGTTATGACCTAATCAGATAACGCGCTTCTGTGCCGTGGTGTGGCTTAATCAGATAACGGTTTTTGCACCGTTGGATGGCTGCTAGTTAATTATTAACCAAACCAGGGTCAGGAATAGGGGAATCGATACAGTACCTATAGGAATACATCACACCCACTCCACGTAGACTATGTCCATATTTACAAATCTAGGCATACTGAATATCAGTGGCGTTTGTGTATACCGTACCACCCCAAAATACATTTATATGCATTCCGAAAATTGGATTTTATAAAATATACGAAACACAATCACATGTACTGTCACGTATACTATAAGCACAAGCAGTCTAATAATGCTACTCATATGTTAAAAATTCAGCATAATCGAAATGCGAAAACCACACATGAAATGGCTCTTAATACAGAAAAAAGGTGCGAGACCATTTCATCACAATCATAAATTTATGTATAACAGTGCTAGCATAGCGAATGTCTTGTGACTACCTAAAAATAGAAATTTAGTTCTCTAAGAATAACGTCTACTTTAAGCAGAAGATAAGTGTCCCAAAAAACGTAAATATTTTGGAATTGGGGAAAAAGTTCTTGCAGTCTGAAAAAAAATTATGAGAAACATTTTTCATATCGCTTTTCTTCAAAAAGTTGAAGGCCAAATTCAGCATGTAGGGAACTCCAAGTGCTAGTTTGCTCAAAGTTATTCCTGCTGCTCTGGTGAAAACATCATATCATTTAGACTGTTGAAAAAACTGTCAACAGCTTCTTGCGTAAGTTCCACTAATTCGGAAAAGGTTGTTACCATGCATTCATGAGCCTGAGCATGATTGCCTCCATTGATGTTTGGATCAGCATAGCTGACTGAAGGTCGTACCTGATCGATGCTGCTTTCATCTTGTACTTCACTACCCCTCAATCGTAGTGGTGAAGACTCCACGAATGCCGTCATCAGGATTGGTAGCCGCTGGGGACAGCACAATGCATGAGCCGTTACCGGACCCAACAAGGTATCTGCGTCCATTGGCACATCCGATTGTAGTGCCAGACAGGTGTCCAACACGCATTCTTCGCTGCATAGCAAGCACCTTAATACAGGCATAACACAACTTTGCCACATTGGTCTAAATGAAAGAAACCAAGTCATGTTCAGGTCTCTAAGCCGGGATAGTCCAAGGATTTTAGTTACCCGGTCCCGGTAGCCAATGGCTAGGATAATTTCTTCCCTTGTCGCAGGTGTTTTGTCTGTGACATGGTTTGCCATAGCGAAATAACAGGATCAAAAATAGAATACCCGCTACTAGTCCTAAAAGGAGAGGAAGTCCGCCAAAAATGGAATGGACAAAGTCTGGAAAAATACCCAGGATGGCTTTGAATGGAGTTAAAGCACCCGAAAACACTGCTTTAAATACACTGGAGATACCAGTGGTATCAGAAATATTTAAGATTTCGTTCAGTATTTCTGCGAAATGTATGGGGGAATTAGTTGATAATAATGAATGAATCTCTTCTGTTGTCCTTGCAACTTGGAGATCATACGTTTCTTTTGATGACGTGAGCCTGGTCGGCGTCTGTAGGAGCACAGTCTTCATTCTGCTTAAAGTATCTATTCGAATAGAAGCAATTTTCAAATCGGGCCATAACCTTGCCTCCCTGTCTGGAGAATCGCTGGGGAACAATACATGTTCACAGCACATGACCTTCCTAGTCACAGTTATGAGATAAGGTTTTCCGGGCAGCAAACTACAACATCTGCGATCTACTATTAGAATGTAACTCCCGTTCGAGAGTCTCCTAAAGAATGGTTCTATTCGTGTTGCAGGTGTGCCTAGCTGGTAACATGAAAGGTTATTTGAAGTCCCTTCACAGGCTCCGTGCAAACTAATACCCTGACACAGAAGTGTACCGCTCAGTGATCTTGCACAATTATCGCCACTGAGAAACACTTTCTGGCCTTTATTGCTGACACATTCGTGTGTATAGGGCAAGTTCCATATTGACTTAATGTATCCTTTACCCAACCTTTCATACTGGCCTGCCTGTATATATTTTTGGCAGAATTGAAACTGGAAAGTAGTTATCGGAATATTTATTATTCCATGTATTATCCATTCAATGACAGGTCGTTCTGACATTGTCAATGGTAATCTCTCAAGTTTTTCAATGCTCAGAATTGTATAGTCAGCACCCTTCTGTGCCAAACTGATTTGTTTATCAGTGAGGTTAAAGATATTAAATAATGACGTTGTGTTGATTAAACGCCAAGGCACATAGCCAGAATGCAAATTTTGTAACGTCCAGCCAAGCTGTACAATAGAACGCAATTGGGACTGACCGTGTTGTAACATCAGTAAGTCTTGCGATATTATATCGATTGCTGAAGACACAATGCTGTCCAGAGAATATATTCTGGAGGACAGAGTCATTAACCCAGTGTCCACCACAGAAAGTGATTTTTCCAAATTAATACGGTCAATTTCCCGTATTTTTTCTGCTGTCTCAATTTGAGTTACTTTCCAGACTTCGTTATAAGCTGCATATATAGAGGCCGCTATGAAACGTTTTTGACGCTGTTTGCGTGGTCCCAATATGAAATCACGCAAGTCAGCACCTTCTGTAAGTAAAGTTAGGTGTTGCTTAATTTCAGCCAGTGTGGACGTTTGTAGCCATTGAAGGCAGAGCTTGCCCACGCTGTAGGTGGTTACTATCCCTGGATGTTGTCTTTGGGAATATCTAGGGTCTGGCCTAGTCAATGTGAACCCCTGTACTTTGTTCAGGAATCTGTCTTGACAGTTATTTGTATCTGTGGGCCAGATCAACCATTTTTTCCATTCAGGATGTGTTCTGTTTTGGTTTAATATATGGTTTACGTCTATCTCAACATCTATAGAGCTATTACTGTTCACTGTTGGCTTTGGAATAGACGGTTTGTTCAAATCTTTGATTTTGGCTAAGCCAAGACAGGTAGTTTGTTGAATAGTGTCGTTCAAAAATATAATTTGTTCTGGGATCATGCAGGCTCTAAACAATTATTCTATACCTTGTACTTGCCAATCTCTTGTACCCCAAACAGTTTTTGTTTCAATATTATTGTTCCAGAAATCAAACCCAAATGTATTCATTTGTTCAAAGAATGAATCGGAATATATCAATTTTGTGTTTGTAAGCATGGTCTTCATACCTGTCTTATTTGACAATTTGAAATAAAATGTTTCTGCATTACTTGTGTTAAACCCTGAAAAGTATGAATATTTATCATAAAATGTTTTCGAGCTATCTTTTGGAGGAGTAGCACAATGTTCCCATTGGTTATAATTTAAAACATTTCTAGGTTGAGCAGATTTATGTAGATAATGGTTACCATAATGGTTGTAGCAGAACATCTGATCATAATTAGACGAACCCTGCAAATAATCATGTTCTGTAAATTTAGCAGACATCACAAGATCAGACATCATATCATTAATACTTTCAAAGTCCCAATCATCCGCAAATGAGCTTGGTTTTACAAAGTCCCTCAATGAGATCTTGAATTGGTGTGGATACTTCAGGATTTCAACCGGACCATAGATTTCATAATCAGTTTTGTCCCATGCTACACCGCCTGGTATAGGATTGGCTGTGAAGTTTACTGAAGAAAGTTCTCTTTTCTCGATGTGTGAAGATGTGTGTGGTTTAAGGACCAAGTTGATTTTCTGGCTTGCTGTGTCCATTTTAGCATATTTCCCTTCAATGAAATGTCCCAAACATAGTACTAAGATGAGCCAAAGAATGAGGATAAATGCACCGAAGGCCACCCAAAATTCAATCCATGGAGCGATCAGATAGGTTTCTTTCAGCTGTTGAAAAAGTTCCTTAGCTTTGTCTTTAAAAGTTTTTGTTGATGGCTGTTTCTTTGCTTCACTCAGGGCTTCAGATGAATCATCGAAGTTGATGAAGTAGCCGGATGCTGTTCTGTCAATTGTTCCAATTGCTTTTGGATTTTGCTTTGTTTCATTAGCAAAGTCTGCAGTTACATCATCATAGGTTGTTGTTTCTTGATGAAAAGTTTTAATTTGGGTTTTAAGAGGTTCAAGTTCCATTGCTTTGTTGCATAGTCCTTGTTGATTCACTGTAGATTTTCCAAATGTGATCAGTCTTCCAGTTTGAGCCTCTGTATTTGTAGCAAACATTGGTGTTCTGCTATTTCTCGGGAGTCCACTTGGCCTACTGTTTGTTATCGGCCACATGATTGTGGTTTTACCAGGTCGATGGATATGACTCGGTTATCCTTTTTATCAGCAAGGGGCGGTAGTACTACTGATCTTGTCCCGTTGATAGACAAGACAGGGACTGCTTTTCTGTAAGAAGGCCCAAATTCCTTCTTTACCGCGATCTTTTCTCTGACTAGATCCCCGACTTTTGGAATCCAGACAGGCCTTGCTGTTACAGGTGGTTTCTCTTCAGTGGTTGTTGGCTGTTGTTTCAGTTTTATGTTGCTCCGGTCTTTTCTTGTTTCATTTAAGTCCTGTAAAATAGCCAAACGATCTTTGATATCAAAGCTTTTGTCTTTAACCACTGAAGTCTGACTATCAAGATCTTGGATCATCATTCTAGTCCCGAACAATAGTTCGTACGGACTGAACCCTTTCAGAGAATTCCTTGGCAGGTTATTTAGACTACGTTGGACACTTATTAGATGTTTGACCCACCCAGCACCCGAACCTAATACCTTTTCCGTTCTAGATTGCTTTATGTCTTGGTTTTTTCTTTACACCATCCCGTATCCCTCAGGAAGGAAGTGAGAAGAGTCCCGCTATGCTATGCTCATTTGGCCATGCTTCCCCATAAGCTTGAAGGCTAAAAGGAATACATTAGTCAAAACGTAGCATGCTCCTAGCGTATATGCCATTATAGACTCGCAAATCCTTTTATAACAGTCCAGACGTCAGCCGAGCGCTGGGGTCTACATTATAAGTGAAAATTAGTCTTTTTATGTTAATATAATGCTTTTTTTCATGATGGGGTCTTTCTTATTGTTGTTGTTTATCTGGAGTGAAATGCCATGGCAATAGTCCTCCCCGCTCGCCACTGCGATCTCTATTGCAGTCTGGGCAGTTTTTTACAAAAATGTGATGATGCAGGCTCATGCCTGGCCACCAGTACACTGATTGTAATTCTTCCAGAGAATCTTTTTGTTTAAGGTGTCTGAGACCCTCACCCATATGTGCGTCTGCTATTAACAAGCCTCTCCTGTCCGTGTTTGGAATCACTCTATCCCCCACTCCAGGGATTCGAGCAAAAGGGACTGAGTTTGCATCGATTATGTATGTATAATTGAGTGGATAATTGATCGGTAGCGCCGAGCAGTCGCCTTTTGATGACGTTTTCACCGCCAGCACAGTTTCACCGTCAATGTGTTTTACTGTACGCTTTTTTGTAGCTACGGAAGCCGGTTTAGTTGCTACCGCTGTGGCTGTCTCAGCCAATGAATTCCCTGCAACGTGAACGCCATCACGCTGATGACTCAGTGAATGTATCACGTGAGTTTTTGGTAGTTCTTTCTGTAAAAGAACTACTTGTTCCCAAAGCACTTTTTGCTTTATTGTTGCACCTGTGTCATCTTTATAACCGTTTTGAATCCATTTCTGTAAATCGTTATTGTATGATTTGACGCAGTAATACGAATCGCACACAATAAGTGTGGGGAATTCTCGATCGGTATTTTCAAGCGCCATCTTGAATGCTATTATTTCAGTTTGTTGTTCTGAATTATTTTCCACAGAGTGTGTTTTTGTAAGTAGAGGTCTTAATTTACCTCCGCGCCACACTTCTTTTACAATTTCGCATGTGGCCTTGTAAGCCAGCTCTCCCCAAACTGAGGGTTGAGCATGCCCGTCTGTATGTATTACACAGGCGTACTGTCGTAAAGGCAGAATGTCGATTGGCAGAGGGTATTCTTTTTCATATTCTAGATATTTTAATTCTTTCATTTCCGGGTCAAAATAGTATTTTACTTTGTCTGTAGCAACAGAATTTACCCATTGTATCCATTCTGGATTTAGTGCAGTTGTCGGTAAATTACATGGTGTTGTTAATGCCTCAAAAGCTGATTCTGCTGTTCTGACTGTAACCTGTCTACCGTCTGCTTGGTATTTTTCTTTTTCTACAGCTGTTTGAACCGCATGAACAATGTTTTCCTTAATGCTGAACCTTTTTTCAGCTTCTGTGTACAAATGTGATTTGTATGCTATTGGTACTTTCTCTCCCTCATTAGAGGTCAGGTATGTGAATCCGCATCTTCCTGGGATGACTCGAATCACAAGGTTGCGTGTGTTGTCACGTGTTTGTAATTTTGTTTTAACTAACATATCCGTTTGTAAAGATCTCAAAATTTCTGTGTGTTTTTGAGTCCAATTGATTCTTTTAAAATCTGGTTTTATTAGATCATAGAGAGGTTTAATTCTCTCTGCATAATTTATAATGTAAGTTCTTCCGAAATTTAGGAAGCCTAGAATTGATTGTAAGTTTTTTAGTGTTCTAGGTGCTTGGATTACAGCACATTTCTCTAGGAAATTGTCAGCCAGGCTTTTGCCTTCACTTGATAGTTCATATCCTAAAAACAGGACTGTTAGAGGGGCAATTCTTGACTTTGTAAAGTTAAATTTGTAACCCTCTGCTGCGAACCCAAGTATTATGGTGTTCACTCTTTTCAAGTGAGTATCCAAGTCATCATCTGTTAGATAGATGTCGTCGAGATAAGATAATGCCTCGTCATCATATGTTTGTAGTAATTCTGTTACTCTCGCTGAGAATAATCCTGGGCTGTTCTTGAACCCCTGGGGCAAACGACAGAAATTTTTTTGCGTGCCATTTATTGAGAACGCCGTCAAATATCTGCTCTCTGGTGCTATATTTTGACAAAAGAAACCATTAGAAATGTCTAAGGTTGTTTTGTATTTTTTGCGCACTATGTTATTCATTAGTGCAGCACTGTGCGAGTTTTGTACTGCAAATGTTTTGCAACATGAGTTAAGGTGTCTGTAGTCCAAAACAAGACGATATGAATTGTCTGGCTTGGAGACAGGAAACAAAGGGTTGTTCATTTGTGAGGTGCAGGTTTCAATCACCCCCTGGTATTCAAGTTGATCTAGGATCTCTTTTACCTGTTTTTTAGCTTCTTGCTTAATCGGGTACTGCCTCTGTGCAGTAGGTTGTGATTTTAACTGGATTTTGTGAGGAGGAGAGTCCTCATCCCATCCCACATGATTTTTATATAAGGCAGGGGCTTGAGCTACTGCCCACTTTCTTGCAAGTGTATATTTTTTATGAATTGGAATATGGTTTGAGAAGGCAGGCATAATTATTTCTTCGCCATGTGGGCACTCCCTGACAAACTCTGGAGGCCAGTCTCGTTCAGCTAGAAGGATGTCATAGCCCTTGGACAGATTATCCCAAAATAGTCCCCTTATTTTTCTAGTCTTATCCCCCTCTATACGCAATGTTATTTCATATATTTTATGAGGTTTGCTAACTCTGGTATCTGCAGTTTCCACCTGAATGTATTCATTCGTGTCCACTGTCTCCAGATGATTCATAAGGACTTTGCGAGCTATGCTCACTTCTGCTGCGCTGTCTAGCTGTCTCTCTTTCTTCTTCAGTGTCTGATATTTTACTGACATGAAGGTTATTCTGTTTGTTTGCAGATCAAGTTTCCACGGAATATAAAGATTAGATGCACAATATTTTGGAACAGTGTATCCTTCAACGTTGAATAAACCAAGAACCATACATAGGAGTCTCCTCCTGCGAGGTTTGGCGGATATGACCTTTCACCCACTCCAGACGTCTTTGGAGTATTATGGGAAAAATGGGGTTCTGTGTGAAAAAGCACGACTGAGTTACTCTAATGTCTTGCGTTAGTTTTATCGCCTATCCAAACGTTGGGCGCCATGTAGTGTAGTTCCTATTATCCCAATAGGCTCTGCGCATTGGAATAATATCTTCACTAGTATAGACCTAGGGCAGAGGTTAACTAGGTCTTCTACCGACGATATTAGACTTAAAGTTTTGTGTTTGCCAGCTAGCTCAGAGTTCACTAGAAACTTTCTCGAATAGGCAAGGAGGATTTTAACCTCCCGGGATAGAAAAAGAAGGGATTTAGTTTCTGACAACCATAGAACATGACAACTTTGCTCTCCCCTAATCAAGAGTGTATCTCTAGAGTCGTGTGAAAACAATAGACAACTTATTTTACTCAGTCAGTACGTGCATTCTTAGTTTCACCAGTTTGTAGAGAAATAAGAGATGGGCATGGTTCAATAAAATATGTCATTTATTGATCAGTCTCTTTTCTCATACAAGAGAAATGAATCGCTATTATTGCAATACTTGTAGTTAAGTAAAGTGCATACAGTAGAGACAGAATTATAAAATAATACTGTAAAAGCATTGATATGGTTTCTGAGCCATATGATACTTTAAAATGGATAAAATAGATATACACATATATACATTTGACTAATCGTACTCAACTGGTGCTTCTAACCACGCCTACCCCAATGTACCTGACCTAAGCCTAATACGTGGGCGGGAGTAGATAAGTAGCAGTTTAAGTTAAGTTTGTTTTGCCAAGGGACTGATTCGAGAATTCTCTGCAAGGGGTTATTCAGTTCTGTACCTGAGATCTAGAATGATGGAGGGCTGGTATCTCTTATCCCAGGTCTTGATATTCCAGCTGCCTGCGAGGGCTGCTTGGAAGCGCCGGAGCTGGATTTCTCGGCAGGAGAAAGGCAGCGTCTCGTTCTCAGCGCGTCAGGAAGGCGGGGCAGCGTCTGTGGGCTTCGCTCTCTGCTGGGCTCCTCAGCACGTCTCGCTGCTCCGATCTCGTCACCACCGCATGTGTTTGCTTAAGGCAATGTCGGTAATATTTATACCTGAAAGGTGCCGAGATTGACGTAAGGATGGACATATAAACGTCAATAAGGATGTCATATGAACGGGCTCGTTCGCACATTCTTTTGCTGAAGTTCTCGGTGAAATCAAAACAATGGCTATGGGAATTTCCCAGGTCGCTGTAGGTTTGATTTGTTTTGAGAACTCCGTATGCCTTATCAGGGGCTGGAGGAATATCGCTTGTCTAATTAGATGGCATGCGTTATGACCTAATCAGATAACGCGCTTCTGTGCCGTGGTGTGGCTTAATCAGATAACGGTTTTTGCACCGTTGGATGGCTGCTAGTTAATTATTAACCAAACCAGGGTCAGGAATAGGGGAATCGATACAGTACCTATAGGAATACATCACAGGGTAACCAAAATTGCAGTTGCATAAAAGATTTTTACCAGCATAAGCCGTAATAGTGGTGGATCTTTACCTCATGGGTTACATATTAAACACATCATTGATATATATTGCTATTAACCTTACGGCGTACCTATCGGACACGATGGTAAAGGCCGTCTGAACAGAAAGATTCACATTATTAGTGTGCATTAACGGCGTACCTATTGGACACGATGGTAAAGGCCGTCTGAACAGAAATATTCACATTATTAATGTGCATTTAAGAAGTTGGTATGGGTGACACAACAATGTACTGACCAGCATTTCTATTTACAGATTGGCCATTTGGGCAAAAGTACTCTCAGTTTCATTAAGACCCGTTTTTACTGAGTCAAACAGGAACATCCATTTGGCTTCATGGGTGTTGAGAACATTTGAAATACTGCCTCCCCTAGCACCTAATGTAACTTTCTCAAGAATGACCCACCTAAGACTCTCTGGTGAGTGTTGTTTGGCTTTGAAGTGATCAACTAATGGAGCTCCCACTACCTCACATCTAATTCTACTTGTGTGTTGCAAGATCCTAACTTTTGCCTTTTGCTGGGTCTGGCCAATGTAGATTAAATCACATTCACATAAAATGGCGTAAATTACGTTCTGGGTGTTACAGTTCGTTAGTGATTTCAATGCGATTTTGTGATCCTTATATTCAAAAACCTTTGTCTGGATTGTACTGTCGCAGGCTTTGCACTTAGTGCATCTATGATGACCTGTGACAGGTGGGAGATTCCACAGTGATAGAACGGTGGTTGGTTCTATAGGAGGGAGGAATGATCGGACAACATGGTCTCTGATGTTCTTACCTCTTTTAAAAGCATGTAGAGGCAGGGTTGGATATCCAATATCATCGGATATTAGTGACCAATGTTTATTAATGATCTTTTTGATCCTGTTACTCTCTGTTGTAAAAGTGGTGACACAGACCATGCGAGTATTCTGTTCCTCATCGCATCGTTTAGGTTGTAGTAAGCATTCCCTGGGGTTGTAACACGCTCGTTTTTTGGCCCTCTTAACCAGACGCCGGGGGTATCCTCTCTGTATCAATCTATTCATCAGGTCGTCTGCTTGCTCCATATAATGCAGTTTGTCCGAGCAATTCCTGCGAATTCGCAAAAATTGCCCGATAGGCAAGTTATCCCTGAGGGATCTGGGATGGTGACTGCCATACTGAAGGAGCGAATTCCGCTCAGTGGGTTTGCGGAAGAGGGCCGTTTTCAGAATTCCATCATCATTATAGATCGTAAGATCAAGGAAATCGACATGGGACGAGTCAGATTTGAATGTGAATTTAATGTCTGCAGACTGTAGATCCAACCAGGCTTGGAAGGCAGAAAGCTCAGTATCAGTTCCGTTCCAAATGAGTAGGATGTCGTCTATATAGCGGACCCACACTCCAAGATGGTGTTTGAATGGGTTCCGCTCATTATGGATAATGTTTTCTTCAAAGGCCGCCATATAAAGAATTGCCAGATCTGGGGTAAATGTGGCCCCCATCGCCACTCCCTTAGTTTGTAAGTAAAAGTGGTCCTGAAACATGAAAAAATTGTGCATCATGGCCAGCCGTAGAAGTCCTATGATGAATTCTGTGGGTACTGGTACTGGGGCAGTCCTCTGATCTATGTAGCGTGTCATGATGGTCAGGGCCTCCTCTTGTGGGATACTTGTATATAGCGAGGTTATGTCGCAGGTGACCAGCATCTCTTTCTTTGCATCATAAGGTAGACCATCCACAATGCTTATGGTGTGCATAGTGTCGCGGAGATAGGTAGGTGTCGCCTCCGCTAAGGGTTTGAGAAAGAAATCGATATATCGACCCAATGGTTCCAACATAGAACCACACCCCGATACAATGGGTCTGCCAGGTGGCTCACTCAGGTTCTTATGTATCTTTGGTAGGGTGTATATAGTCGGGAGCCTTGGAGTCTGTTGGTTTAGATAGTTGAATTCCAACTCAGTGAGGAATCCTTCATCAAGGCCCGACCTGGTCAGATGTAGGATGTCAGAGGCAAGCACCAGGGAGGGATCAATGTTGAGTCTTCTATAGCTGATGCCCTCATTCAGCTGTTTGTAGATTTCCTTCTTGTAGTTCTTAGTGTCCTGAACCACAATGGCACTGCCCTTATCCGCCGGTTTGATTATTATTTCTCTGTTGTTCCCAAGAGATTGAAGGGCCTTCTTCTCATTCCTATTGATGTTGAACGGATGGTATCGACGTGTGTCTAGAATGTGATTAACGTCTCGTAGAACCACTGCTTCATAGGCTAAGATTTTGTGTGACATGGTGTTTGCAGGTGGCACAAAAGTAGAAGGGATTCTTAAACCAGTGTGTGATTTGCATTGGTAGGGTGGTCTGTTTTGAAAGAAGTATCTGAGTCGAACTTTTCTGAAGAACTTACAAAGTTCAGACCTGATGGTAAATTGGTCAGGGATGTTGGTCGGTACGTATGAGAGTCCCTTGCCCAGCACACTCAACTCATCCTCAGAAAGTTGATAGTTGGAGATATTGACCACCGGATTGGGTGGACTCACCATCGGTATACCTTGCGGCGGGTGGATATTTCCCCGTGCTGTTCCGGTTGGAAGTGTATCTGCTTCTGGGCCTGCCGCGGCCACCTTCCCAATTCTGGTTCACTGATTGTTGGCCTCGTTGGTATCCTCTGGACCAGTTGTTGCCTCGGTTCCTGGGGGGTCGCCATTGTCCCTGTCCCTGTTCTAAAAAAAGTTGCTGGCGGGGTTGTTAACTGTATTCCTGTCCGCTATGAGGATGGCTAGGTCCATATTGGTCAAAGTCCCCGTCAGAGCCGTAGGAAGAATCAGAGAACGTTTTGTAATTGCGTCTCCCTCGTGGGTGACCCGCGCCCCTGTTGGTGAACCGGCCTTGAGTATCTTGACGATAATAATCCTCCTGTAAATAGGGGTAGGTTTTCTTCTTATCGTAGAGCCATAGGTCGCGGGCCAATTTCTCGAGTTTTTTATTTTGCGTTGTCAACTCAAAATCTTTAAGAGTAGCCTCAAGAGTGGTTAGGGCCTCTTTAGCATTTGTCAATGCTTTGTCACCATTGATTTCAGCTTTGAGTGCTGCAATTTCTTTCGAAATGGACTGTACCTGTTCTCCTGCAGTCTCAACCCCCAGCACCATCCAGTGCCGGGAGCAGTTGTTGGCCACGTAGCTAAAGCCTTCCTTAAACTTCGGGACCTCAACGAAGATGGCCGGTTCGATCTTGATTTGAAAGCCTACTGGGATAATATTCTCTTGAAGATAGCGGGTAAACAGATGGCCGTGCCACCGTGTTCGAATTAATTTCTTTTCCAATCTTTCTAGACGGGCTATCTTATCTTTCAAGGTGAAATCAATTGTGGGTACATTCGTGGGGAGAAAGGTGTTAGCTGGGTCCCCTATCAGTTGTGTGATGTATTCCTCAGAGTATGAGAGTAGTTCCCTCTCGACCATGTTAAGATGAGAATCAATCTCAGAGAAAGAACCTCACAGGTGTGACCTGTACAGGAAGTGCTGCAAAAACACGGGTTAACCCAAGAAGTCACTGGGACCTGGGCGGAATATTGATACAAACAAAGCGGTCCCAGATAGACACACAATTAACTCAACCGTAACAACAATGAGGTACATACAAAGATAATTATAACACCATTGTTTTTAATCACAACGTGTATCGTAAAAGATTCATTCATAAAATTAAATATATAATAAATCACATATATAATGCCCCTAAAGAGTGGAGGAAGACTTTAGCTACGTGGCCAACGACTGCTCCCGGCACTGGATGGTGCTGGGGGTTGAGACTGCAGGAGAACAGGTACAGTCCATTTCGAAAGAAATTGCAGCACTCAAAGCTGAAATCAATGGTGACAAAGCATTGACAAATGCTAAAGAGGCCCTAACCACTCTTGAGGCTACTCTTAAAGATTTTGAGTTGACAAAATAAAAAATTCGAGAAATTGGCCCGCGACCTACGGCTCTACGATAAGAAGAAAACCTACCCCTATTTACAGGAGAATTATTATCGTCAAGATACTCATGGCCGGTTCACCAACAGGGGCGCGGGTCACTCACGAGGGAGACGCAATTACAAAACGTTCTCCAATTCTTCCTACGGCTCTGACGGGGACTTTGACCAATCTGGACCTAGCCATCCTCATAGCGGACAGGAATACAGTTACCAACCCCGCCAGCAACCTTTTTTAGAACAGGGACAGGGACAATGGCAACCCCCCAGGAACCGAGGCAACAACTGGTCCAGAGGATACCAACGAGGCCAACAATCAGTGAACCAGAATAAGGAAGGTGGCCGCAGCAGGCCCCAGAAGCAGGTACACTTCCAACCGGAACAGCACGGGGAAATATCCACCTGCCGCAAGGTATACCGATGGTGAGTCCACCCAATCCGGTGGTCAATATCTCCAACTATCAACTTTCTGAGGATGAGTTGAGTGTGCTGGGCAAGGGACTCTCATACGTACCGACCAACATCCCTGACCAATTTACCATCAGGTCTGAACTTTGTAAGTTCTTCAGAAAAGTTTGACTCAGATACTTCTTTCAAAACAGACCACCCTACCAATGCAAATCACACACTGGTTTAAGAATCCCTTCTACTTTTGTGCCAGCTGCACACCACTGGAGTCAAGCTATCCAGGCTGATGAAGGCTGATAGCCAGAAACTGGTCCTTGGATGCTTGGCCTGGGAAAGACATGGCTTGGTAGTTCGGACTGGACTGTTCCCATGAGGCACAGGGTCAGAGCTGATTTACATATAGCCAGTGTCTAACCCAGGGTGGTGTGGAGTGCAAAAAAACGATGGATTTAGGCCCAGATCCTTGTACTGGGGTGAATGTATGACATTGTTCTACATTCTGTCCATCATCTGTGTTTTTTGCAATTTTCACCCCGAGTGTGCTGGGGATGCTCAGACGTGAGTCCCAGGCTCTCCACACCACTGGAGTCAAGCTATCCAGGCTGATGAAGGCTGATAGCCAGAAACCGGTCCTTGGATGCTTGATTCCGGTCTGGGAAAGACATGGCTTGGTAGTTCGGACTGGACTGTTCCCATGAGGCACAGGGTCAGAGCTGATTTACATATAGCCAGTGTCTAACCCAGGGTGGTGTGGAGTGCAAAAAAACAATGGATTTAGGCCCAGATCCTTGTACTGGGGTGAATGTATGACATTGTTCTACATTCTGTCCATCATCTGTGTTTTTTGCAATTTTCGCTGCAAACACCATGTCACACAAAATCTTAGCCTATGAAGCAGTGGTTCTAAGAGACGTTAATCACATTCTAGACACACGTCGATACCATCCGTTCAACATCAACAGGAATGAGAAGAAGGCCCTTCAATCTCTTGGGAACAACAGAGAAATAATAATCAAACCGGCGGATAAGGGCGGTGCCATTGTGGTTCAGGACACTAAGAACTACAAGAAGGAAATCTACAAACAGCTGAATGATGGCATCAGCTATAGAAGACTCAACATTGATCCCTCCCTGGCGCTTGCCTCTGACATCCTACATCTGACCAGGTCGGGCCTTGATGAAGGATTCCTCACTGAGTTGGAATTCAACTATCTAAACCAACAGACTCCAAGGCTCCCAACTATATACACCCTACCAAAGATACATAAGAACCTGAGTGAGCCACCTGGCAGACCCATTGTATCGGGGTGTGGTTCTATGTTGGAACCATTGGGTCGATATATCGATTTCTTTCTCAAACCCTTAGCGGAGGCGACACCTACCTATCTCCGCGACACTATGCACACCATAAGCATTGTGGATGGTCTACCTTATGATGCAAAGAAAGAGATGCTGGTCACCTGCGACATAACCTCGCTATATACAAGTATCCCGCAAGAGGTGGCCCTGACCATCATGACACGCTACCTAGATAAAAGGACTGCCCCAGCACCAGTACCCACAGAATTCATCATAGGACTTCTACGGCTGGCCATGATGCACAATTTTTTCATGTTTCAGGACCACTTTTACTTACAAACTAAGGGATTGGCGATGGGGGCCACATTTGCCCCAGATCTGGCAATTCTTTATATGGCGGCCTTTGAAGAAGACATTATCCTTAATGAGCGGAACCCATTCAAACACCATCTTGGAGTGTGGGTCCGCTATATAGACAACATCCTACTCATTTGGAACGGAACTGATACTGAGCTTTCTGCCTTCCAAGCCTGGTTGGATCTACAGTCTGCAGACATTAAATTCACATTCAAATCTGACTCGTCCCATGTCGATTTCCTTGATCTTACGATCTATAATGATGATGGAACCTCTGAAAACGACCCTCTTCCGCAAACCCACTGAGCGGAATTCGCTCCTTCAGTATGGCAGTCACCATCCCAGATCCCTCAGGGATAACTTGCCTATCGGGCAATTTTTGCGAATTCGCAGGAATTGCTCGGACAAACTGCATTATATGGAGCAAGCAGACGACCTGATGAATAGATTGATATAGAGAGGATACCCCCGGCGTCTGGTTAAGAGGGCCAAAAAAACGAGCATGGTACAACCCCAGGGAATGCTTACTACAACCTAAACGATGCGATGAGGAACAGAATACTCGCATGGTCTGTGTCACCACTTTTACAACAGAGAGTAACAGGATCAAAAAGATCATTAATAAACATTGGTCACTAATATCCGATGATATTGGATATCCAACCCTGCCTCTACATGCTTTTAAAAGAGGTAAGAACATCAGAGACCATGTTGTACGATCATTCCTCCCTCCTATAGAACCATCCACCGTTCTATCACTGTGGAATCTCCCACCTGTCACAGGTCATCATAGATGCACTAAGTGCAAAGCCTGCGACAGTACAATCCAGACAAAGGTTTTTGAATATAAGGTTTACAAAATCGCATTGAAATCACTAACGAACTGTAACACCCAGAACGTAATTTACGCCATCTTATGTGAATGTGATTTAATCTACATTGGCCAGACCCAGCAAAAGGCAAAAGTTAGGATCTTGCAACACACAAGTAGAATTAGATGTGAGGTAGTGGGAGCTCCGTTAGTTGATCACTTCAAAGCCAAACAACACTCACCAGAGAGTTATGGTGGGTCATTCTTGAGAAAGTTACATTAGGTGATAGGGGAGGCAGTATTTCAAATGTTCTCAACACCCGTGAAGCCAAATGGATGTTCCTGTTTGACTCAGTAAAAACGGGTCTTAATGAAACTGAGAGTACTTTTGCCCAAATGGCCAATCTGTAAATAGAAATGCTGGTCAGTACATTGTTGTTTCACCCATACCAACTTCTTAAATGCACACTAATAATGTGAATCTTTCTGTTCAGACGGCCTTTACCATCGTGTCCGATAGGTACGCCGTTAATGCACACTAATAATGTGAATCTTTCTGTTCAGACGGCCTTTACCATCGTGTCCGATAGGTACGCCGTAAGGTTAATAGCAATATATATCAATGATGTGTTCAATATGTAACCCATAAGGTAAAGATCCACCACTGTTACGGCTTATGCTGGTAAAAATCTTTTATGCAACTGCAATTTTGGTTACCCAGCAATACTTTTCTGTATATAAATTCCACTCTGTTACATGATCAGTCTCTACTACACCCCCTGACTTTTTGCAACCCCTCTGCTTTAAGATACTGCGCATTAGGAAGCGTTAATGTTATTATCCATCTTGAGATACACCACTCCCATGAGGGTTTTCTCTTTACCGCTATACTATAGATCGGACTCTGTCAGCTCACGGTATCTGGCATAGACTGTATCGTACCCCTTTCCACCAGTCCCCTTTCTGTGACCATGACTATTATGGGTCACGTGATCGGAACTCTATAGGAAGTAGTTTAAGCGGGTACTGCCGTCTTAGCCCAGTGAGGAGCAGTGCCATTCAGGATCCTACGATTAGTCTACGATTGTTCCTGCTACACGGTACGTTTTGTTTATCCTAACCTACTTTAGGACTCTTGCGCTTCATTAGTGTATTTGGCGACGGTACTAATATATTGCCCTGCTATTTTGCAGATCCCGTTCTTTGACCTGAACTAATTACGGGCCGCAAAATAATCCAGCGGTCTTCGGTGCATACCACAATTATAATCGAGCTTCTACGTTCCGTGGTATTTCTGCTTTCGACAGGTATGTCACCCTGAACGCATTGTGCGTGATTTTTTACCAACGTGGGGACTAAAATACTAATATACTGTCCCACTACTCCATAGACTCTGTTTTGTTGAGCTGACCACGACCGCCACAACACATAATTCAACGGTGACTAACGCACGCCGCTGTTAACAACCACAGCTGAACCCCCGATTTCTGCTCTTGGCAGGTATGTTAATTTGAAAGCGCCCTGTACGGTCTGTTGTTTTTAAGCGAAGGTACTAATATATTGCCTCGCTACCCTATAGATCCTGCTTTCCTGTGTCCAACCACGATCTTCTCAATACACAGTTCGGCAGTGATCAGTACTTGCCACTTTATACATCTATGTGTGAACCCCCGCTGTCAACGGCATTTTTTCTACTGATAGGTATGCCAACTCACACGCAAGTGATGTTATCTTTGAGTCATCTGCCGATACTGTAGGCACCCGTACGAGGTGCTACGAGTGAACATTGGGTGTTCCTTCTTCTTTCCTTTTGTTGTGTAGATTCCGAGCTATTTCGCACCACTCCATCCCCAAATACGGCATTGGCGTAAGGTATGTTTGCAATTTCACCATGCGTTAACCGCTTAGCCAACGTTTTTTAGTGCGATAATCATGATTACTGTGACTAGTTGCCTTTAACACACTGGCACCTGTATATAAGGTACACGTGCTCTTTCTATCTGACAACAGATGAGTGCCCTTATTTCTGTCGTCAAACTGACGTTACCAGTGAGGTTTACACCTATTTCTGTCACTAAATGGTTTACATTGATGTACAACCCTTTTGTTTACGTTATCTAAATGAATATTCTTGATTTTTTAGACGTAACCTCACTTCTTTATCTCCAAGAGTCTACCACTATTGAACCCAAATCACTGCATCACAGTACCAACTTAAGGTATGCCATTTTACATGTCTGGAAGACTTGCTCTATACTTGTATGACTTATGGACTCCCTTTGATTTACAACGTATGGGTTCAACACTTGAGTCCACGTCCCGGTTAAGTATACCATGTGCAGTGTAAATCGATGCTGTCCAGTTTGTCTTTTGGTGACTTTTATTAACCAATCAACCATTGTGTTTTTGAGGCTCGTTTTAATTTGCCTGCCTCATAAGATATTTGTCCGTAACTACTCTCATGTTGCTAATGATGTATTCCTCATGTTCATAATATATGACTATGTCCCCATCTTGGCCTTTTATTATTTTTATGAGCTTTCTGGGATCCCATGTGACCCGCGGTAACATCTATTTATTAATTTTCTATACAGATCCATTGCCCCACTTCCCGCAACCCCTGTCCTGATGAAGACCCTCTAGCAAGGTTTATACTACGCATGCATCGACTTGGGTCGAAACGTCGACACTCCCTCTTGTGTTCAGCCTCCTCCCTGATTTATCATTTGTGATTTTATTTGAGGCATGATTGTTAAATTAATTGATGAGTTATTTGTTCCATTGTGTTAACTTATCATTATTTTTGGTGTATCCAGGTCTTAGTGACCCATGCTCTAGTTTCTATACTTTCACTATCCCAGCACTACCCTTCCCTACTCCACTCTTTAGGGGCATTATATATGTGATTTATTATATATTTATTTTTATGAATGGATCTTTTACGATACACGTTGTGATTAAAAACAATGGTGTTATAATTATCTTTGTATGTACCTCATTGTTGTTACGGTTGAGTTAATTGTGTGTCTATCTGGGACCGCCTTGTTTGTATTGTAATTCTATCTGTGGCAGCTTCTCTGTTCTGACTAATCATGAGCAACCCTTAGCGCTTCCTGACACCATTCCATTAGAAAATGTTATACAAAATGAAACATCAAGCTTAATTCCTGAAGATCAAACCCATCTAAAAATCCTCTCCTGGAATATAGCTGGTCTGAAGAAAAATCTGTCTCTACTTTTGTAGAATAAGTTTGTCGGAACATATGACATATGCTTATTCCAGGAGACCTGGAGTGTAACTTCTTTGTATAAATCTGGATATTGCACATTTTATGTCCCGGCAGTGTCCACGGGAAAGGGCTGGCCATCAGGAAGACTGATTGCATGGATCAGATTAGACCTGGGTTGGACAGTCCTCCTACATGACACTGAATCTTCTGATATTATGTGGCTAACAATAAAAGGCCCGAAGGGAGGAGATACACTGGAGCTTTTCAATGTTTATAAAAGAGGGACAGCGAACAGCAAGTCCTCAACTATTCTAACACAGCTAGTAGAACAATTAAACAAGTGCCCTCCTTCTGCTAAAGTCATTGTGGCTGGCGATTTTAATTGTACATATGAGCCACTAAGCAGTGAAGATCTTCTAGGGACTATGGATGAGGATAGTAAATGGGCAGTGCCCGCTCTAGCCTTGCCTCTAGTTAAAAGATGGTCCCAGATCATAATCCAAGTAAATGCACTAACATTAGAACATGGCCTTAGAGCTGCGAATGGCAGAACTCCATCAGATACTCGGGTGCTAAACACTTTTAATAAACTTGCATGCCCGTCCCGTATTGACTATATCCTGGTGGACCTACGCCTTTGGGCTGATATTATAGACATGGAAGTGGGCCAAACCGTTGATAGCTATCATAATCCTCTAATGTTTAAAATAAAGAACCGATGGTCCTTACTTACAAAAAATAAAGCCGTGACCCCTTCCCTTTTTACTAAGGAGTTAATGCTCTCAAATTGTGGGAGGCGCCTAAGGTGGTCAAAGGTTGCAGGGGAGGATCTAAAACTCAAGAACATTTCTTCCATCTTAGTGTCAAAGATAGTCGAACTTGAGGTAGCTTCTGTTGAAGCGCAGGGGTGGGAGACGATCCGTATAATATATCAAGAAACAATTGGCCAGATTGGTGCCCACTTTCTTGGAGGACCATGCAATGGCCGCAACAAGAGGCAAATAAAAAGTTCCCATTCATGGTATACTGAGTCATGCAGAAAAAAAGGTATGCACTATTCTCAGCGGTAAAGGGGAAAAATTCCTCCAAGGTCCAAATAGCGAGGAAGGAGTATAATCAATCTTTGAAGCAAGCAAAACGCGATTGGGATGAGGCACACTGGCAGGACCTAAAAGATGCATGTAACAGAAGGGACTCCGCTTCCTTTTGGGCTTAATTAAAAAGGGAGAAAGGAGAGATACCATTCCAATCCCGAATCATATTAGCAGCCAGGTCTGGCAGGATCATTTTGCCCAATTGTATACGGAGGAAGATGAGGGGCCATCTATAATTCAATCACAGCGAACACAGGTTCCGTTCGCATTTGAAGCTACCAATCTCTTCCAACTGAAGGAGATTGAGAGCGCAATTAATTGTATTACTCCTGCAAAGGCAGCAGGACCAGATGGTATCCCAGGTGACTTGATTTTACTAGAACCGCAGAAGTGGGCCCATTATATTTTGCTTCTAATCAATACTATATTAAAAAGAGCGGAAGTTCCCAAATCTTGGAAAGGGGCAGAGATTGTACCTATATATAAAAAGGGAGTCCACCAGGACCCTGCCAATTGATATCATTCAGAAAGTGGTTGGTAGAGCCCTCTTAAACAGGATCCAGAATTGGATGGAGGAGGAGGGTATTCTTTCCAACTACTAAGCAGGCTTCAGGAAAGCTACTAGCACAGTGGACCAGGTATTTAGACTACTTCTTCTCCACTGGAAGGTGGTCGTAATTGGCAAGGGAAGCCTCTACCTTGCGTTCATTGACCTTAAGACCACTTTCGATTTAGTGCTACGTAAAAAGCTATGGTCAGTCCTCCAAGAAATGGGTATACCTTCCTATATTTTAAATCTTTTAATACGTCTCCATGATGATAACTATGCCCGAGTTAGATGGGGGAACAGGGGCAACCACAGAGAAGATACGGGTCAACAGGGGGTCCGCCAGGGTTGTGTGCTGATTCCTACCCTCTTTTCACTTTATGTGAATGGAGTGGTTAGTTTCCTAAGTCAACATCCAGCAGATGCCCCAACCCTGGCGGGAGAAAAAATACCAACCCTCCTGTTTGCTGACGATACTCTCCTAATTTCGAAAACCCCGATAGGACTCCAGAAACTCCTTACCCGCTTCCAATTGTTTTGTACATTAAGGGGCCTAACAATAATCATCTCAAAGACAAAGTGTATGGCTTTTAACCCAGGGAAACATTTCAGAAGCAAACTCACCCTCAATGGTTCTCCTTTAGAGAGAGTCCATTCATTCGATTACCTGGGCATTAGGCTATCCGACAAAATTCAATGGGGGACCCACTTGGACAAAATGTTACTTAACCATAAGCGGGTGGTGGGCGCTATTGGCAGGGACCAATGTTCATCTTCATCTAGACTGGTAGCCCCAGCCATAGCAGTGTATGAGGAAAGGCTGTGAGTTCAGCAATGTATGGTGCAGAATTCTGGGGTTTCAAAAAAACTGAAGAGATTGTAAGATCAGAGAATACATTTTTTAGAGATCTGGTATCCCTCCCTATTAGCACACCTCTCAAGCCTTTATTCTCTGACATGGGCAGACGCCCTTTTAGTGATGTGGCCAGACTTCATCCCCTTTTATATTGGGTAAGATTAAGGCGCACCCCAGAACTTCATAATTACGCGACTGGTCTCTCCGAGCTTATCACCTTGGATACCAACAAAAGGGTCAAATGGCTCAGGGATCTAAGGGACATGCTGACTAAATTGGGTTTAGATGAATCCTGGGCTAATCCGGTCCCTCCGACCAAGACCGAGATAAAAAAGATCTACTGGAGCTGGGTTAACCAACAGGATTTATACAACCCAAAATTTGGGAGACTAACCGATGAGTTCCTGCAGCACAAACTGGTTGGATCCTTTGAATGATACTTAGATCTTATCAAGATACCTAGAGACAGGGCATTGTACATGCAGTTTAGATTTGGGTCTCTAGTGCTAAACACCCCACTGGCTAAATGGGATCCATTAAAACGTACTTTAGCTAACTGCCCTTGCTGTGACGCCCAGCGAGAAACTGTAGCCCATTTATTTTTTGCCTGCCCAGCTTACAAACATCAGGATTCAAGCAAGCCGGGCCGACGAGGCTGAAATGCCAGAAACCGGTCCCCGGTAGCTTGTATCCTTTCTGGTGAAGAATTGGCTTGGTAGTTTGGTCTGCCCTGTTCCCATGATGCACTGGGCCAGGGACAGACTAATTTGCATATAGCCAGGTTCTGAGCTGGGATGGGGCAGTGAGCTAAATAACGGTGATGGATTAAGCCCTGATCTTTGGACTGGGTAAGAGTGGTCTGCTTAATTCAGACACTCTGTTCATCACCACCCCCTTTTCTGAATCCTTTTTGGCCACTATAGGTGTGGCAGGGTATACTCAGACATGAGTCCCTTGCTCACTGCTCCATCAGGATTCAAGTAAGCCGGGCCGATGAGGCTGAAATGCCAGAAACCGGTCCCCGGTAGCTTGTATCCTTTCTGGTGAAGAATTGGCTTGGTAGTTTGGGCTGCCCTGTTCCCATGATGCACTGGGCCAGGGACAGACTAATTTGCATATAGCCAGGTTCTGAGCTGGGATGGGGCAGTGAGCTAAATAACGGTGATGGATCAAGCCCTGATCTTTGGACTGGGTAAGAGTGGTCTGCTTAATTCAGACACTCTGTTCATCACCACCCCCTTTCCTCAGCTTACAAACAGGCTAGGACCAAATGGCTCAAGCCTATATGTATTCAACTGGGCACTAGAAACCATCTTGTTGCTCTACGTATCCTGAGAACGGACTTATCGAGGTCTTTGTTTTGTATGTGGTGTTACCAAGTATCTGGGCTTTGCCTGGATTGTCTGCACCAACGCACAAAACAAGAAAGAAAGTTTAAACAATTAACATCTAACTTAGGGCTAGCGGAGTAAGTTTAGATACAGGATTGATTTCTTAAGTATTGTTGACTAATTGATCAGTGCGAGCTATATGTATTAGCAATCATATAAATTTTTAATTCCGATGTCGGTCTAGCGAATAGGAAAAAATGTTTAATTTTAGAGTGGTTTGTATAGCAAGATTTTAAATGTTTTAACCATATGAAATTTGTAAATATATACTTTTTATACGACTGTAGAATGCTTTTATGATACTTGCTATCGAATAAAGTCAATTTGAATTGAATTGAACTTCTCCATGCATTTTGTATTGTCTGGTGTTGGGGTACTTATTAGTAAGAACATGTGTGCAAGCTTCTCTATCTTATATGTCAAATGTGTTGCGTATTAATTTAAACAATACACAATATTACAAGGTTAGAAGTTAAATGAGAGGATTGCTTCTGAGCAAATCTCTTTTCTACGAGTCCTTGCTCCGTCACAGCCATCTAAGAAAATACATTTTAGTCCTACAGACATTGGCCATTCAACATAAGAATAAGTAAGACACATAAGCCCTTCGAATATACACATAAGTGAACATTTTCATTCAGGCCTTTCACATCATCATGTTACATAAGCACAAAATGTTTTTTTTCATTGCAAGCAACCTATGTAATCCTACACGTTAAGCACAATTAGTCATATCTATGTGCAAACTTTAACATGGTGCACATTTAAATCAAATGCATTACATTATGTGAGAAACAACCTTGTTAAGCAAATGCAGGCAACTACTAATGATTACATTATTCAGAACACAAATGATATTTCTTTCCATGGCCTAAAACATTTCTATCATTACACTTTCACATGTTATTACTGTATACAATCTAGTAACCAAATGTTATGAAGACAAAGGAATATATATATATGGGTACAGACTACTCGTGGTTATAATACACCCCTACAAATTTAATGACCATCGTGCTCCATCAGTCCCCCCTCTGATGACAAGTGTCATCATAATCAATCACGCTTCCCTGTAGAAAGACTCAACTTAAACAGAAGTAGTAGCCACTCTTCCCTGTTGGTACTTTTCTAGGCACTTGGGATTCTCATAGTGACTGTCCTGCAGTCTCTTCATTCTCCTTTCACGTTCTCTATGAGATCTCCCAGCGTGTCCTGCCTTATGCCACTTGTAAGCTTTTACTAGTCCCAACAGTATAATCACACAAACCACCACAATAATGATGGGCTTCAAGATATAACCCAGAATTCCTTTACCACAGTTGGAAACCCAACTCCCGATCTTTCCAAACCCTTTTCCAACTTTATCCCAAACGCCCTCTGTGGCCAAATCATGCACCTCATGGTGAATCTTAGTGATGTTACTTATATACCTTCTCAGATATGTTATCAGGTACATAGGTACAGCACTGTTGGACCTTCAATACTTTACAGACTCCGCCCTATTTTGCTAACAGGACATCAAGTGCAAGATGGTTCTGCATCGCCATAGCCCTTATTGACACCATCTCTCCATCCACAAGTAGCAATGACTGAGCTGTATTTGCTGACAGCTTATCCAGAATAGCTGACAACTGCCTAATCTTCACATCATTCAGGATCACTCCCAGACTGGGTATCGTTGCTCCAAATCCATCTCCAACAATTTTTCCTGTGCTTGCATCTTGCTACTCGCTATGGTGTAATGCCCCTTCCAAAGGCCACAAATCCGCTACATGGTATATCTTGGGGAATACAACAGCCATGTAACATGTACCATACAAATTCAGTGGCAATCTCACATAGGCATTTCTTCCACACACAAAATATAAATGTGTCACCACTTGCACCGCATCTTGCAAGAACTTCTTTGCAGTGGCCTCAATTGTGAAAATGTGATCACACCCACTCTCTCCCACAGAGACCTTATCATAGTGCATCTGTACTCGTCAAATACAAAGCTTTCCCCTATGCTCAAAATCTAAAGCTATTGGACAAGAACTCCCCCTTTCCATGTGGGACACCTCTTCCTCGGTCCATTTAACCCTTCCTCCTCTACTATCTGATTTTGCCACTAGTCGTCTATGTCTATCTTCTACCTGATCTATACATTTCTTCTCTATGTTTGTTAGTAGGCATGTTAAGTTATGATGATGTGCATATGCTGTATCCAATGCAATGGTAGGTATGAAATACTTTCCCACTCTATCTTCTTGCTTGTAATAATCATACATGTTCAAGTGCTTATAGGCTGGAACTTCTGAAAGCACTATGTCATAGTTTGAAAAATAATACTCATAAGGACCTTTACCATAAAACATACTAAGCAATAAACTACATGTAAAGCCATATGTCAAAGAAAGATGATGATAACGAATGCCATGCTGAATAGATACAGGCAACTGCATACACACATAACAGTCTCTCACATCCATCATGCACACATACTCATATAGCAGCTTTGCATAAGCATTAAGGGTATAATCACCCTTAGATAAGTCTACGTGTACCATACGACTATTTTGATCTAGGATACCTTTCTTAGCTCCTACGATACCCCATTTTGTGCTAGAAATTACAGGTGTGGTTATCCTTTGTCCTCCCACCCCTTCCTCTACATCATGTGAAATTTTTACAGACACAATATTGACTACTGCTATCACTGTTATCACCCCTACTATGAGTGTACCCATGACACACTTAGACCTATGGTTCGAATTTCCAGACTCCATTTTCAAGTTGTCAGTTTAGCACAGCAAGAGGATCAATGCAAAGTCTCTTTCTCTGCCTCTAACTGCTGGTTGACCAGATATACACAATTCACTGGAGTCCTAGAAATCGATTCACAATTTGTTGCACTTTTATTTAAAAAAGACTTCCTTAGGCCTCTTTCTTCTTCTATGGAAAGGTCCCTAAATGTATTCTTCTTCCACTCTGGCCTAGGTTATCCTCTTTTAAGCAGCTTTATTTACAGTTCACAGTTCAATCAAAAGTCTCTTAGAAGTTCAGAACCAATTTCAGCAATAACACATTCTAGAATCTCATGACAAATAGCTATAATCTCCTGTGCTGGTGGTAGATACCCAAAATATGGAAAGGACAAATTGTGCAAAATTGAATTGTGTACTCTGCTCAGTATTGGAGGTCTCGGCAGAGTCACTGTCAACACCCCTTCTATTTCTAATGTAGAAACCATTAGCACAATATACATTTTCAGTTCCGGGAATCTGCTGACCACTTGAGAAGACCTCAATCTCCCGGTCCCCACTGCTCCCGGCATCTGTGACCAAGGAAGTCCACTCAGGGGCAGCGTAGCTCTGACAAGGCACTCTTGCTTTTCTTGACCTCCTCGGGCTCTCTGGTGCTTGTTCTGCATCATTCAGACATTTCAGACACTAGAGCAAGGTCTGTTTCAGACGTCACTCTCATGTTTAGCCTACTCTGTCTCACAGGCCACGATTCACTTGCAACCTCTGCTCTTCTTCTCTGCACCTGCCCACTTTGCGCACCAGTTCCCTCAGCTGAGTGTGACTCTATACCACTTGCAACGTTAATGTCGCCCTCAGAGTGAATACTTGGGCCTAGTGTAGCGTGACCCCCCTCACCTTGCTCTGCTGGGCGACCAGCTTCCAAAACAACCCTCACAGCTTGGTTCGTCCTCTCCTGTGGCCTTGAAACCATGGCTGGATTTTCTTCTGGGAGAGGACCTGTCTCTTCCAAGGGTGCTGAAACTCTACGGGTATGGGAGGCGTGTATCTAGTTTGTCAAGCCCCCATACTTCACAGCCATGTTTGTCATCAGAATCACTTGGTATGGACCTCTCCAGCGAGCATCAAGGCAGCTCTTCCTCAAGTGCTTACAAACTAGCACCCAATTACCTGGGCATAAATCATGGCACAGGTCGTTCGAGGTCAGGGCAGTCACATCTTCAACCTGGTGAGACACAAAACAGACTACGTAGGCAATTCCTTTGCAATAATCAAGGATCAGATCATCTGTGATGTTTATCAAGGCTGTAGACGACACTGCGGGCAAACGTTTTGCCCTCCCCATCAAGATCTTGTGAGGAGAGAGACCTGTCCTCCTATCAAGGATACTACGAATACTCATCAATACCAGTGGCAATGCATCTGGCCATTCATTTCAGAGATGTGGATGAGTACACTTTTGCCATTCGCATCTTGAGTGTTCCATTGATCTGCAGCAGGCCTCTGGCCTGTAGCTACAATACAATCTCTGATCCACTTGCAAAGCAGCCCAAAGTAACTTCATAATCTCGCTATGGAAATGTGTAACTCTGTCCGACTCCAAAGTGGTTGAAAAACCGAACTGAGGTATAAGCTCCCTAAGCAATAGCTTTGCTACTGTGAGACTATGTAAAATGAAAATGTAAATGTAAATGTACAGGAATTTATATAGCGCAAATCACCAAGTGGTTTCTAAGCGTTTGCTTAGGGAACCCGTCCTGGTATTCCCCTGTGAGATAACCCCGGCAGGGTATCCGCAAGGTGAAAGCCAGGCATCCTGCCGCGAGGGGCCGTTGTGGAGATTAAGCAAGCTATTGCCCAGAGTCGCAGAGTGTGAACCCGTGAATCGAGTAGGCACCGGAGCGAGAATTGTCGAGTCCATGGACATTTTAGGACTCAAGACCCCGCCGAGCCGGAAATTGAACCCTGGTCCCGGGCTGACCTCTGCTTCCAGGTCTGCCTCCTCTGACCAGTGAGCCACACTTCTCCACTATTACACCTTCTTGTCGGGTACGCTACCACCCACCGTGAGAAAACCAACACCACAACCAGAATATACCTCAACCTATTGCACCTGGGCATCTCAATAAAATCAAGCTGGAGCCTATTGAAGGGTCCCCCAGATCTTCCATTGTGACTCAGTGCAATCACAGTTTTCTTTCCAGCATTCATTTGTTGACAAGTAACACATCTGTGACACACTGCTTCAGCAAACACACGGTTAAATCACGTCTGTCTGAACACGCGCACCATGGTATCCCTTCCAATGTGCACTGCTCCATGAATCTGCCTTGCCATATCACTTAGTAAATCGTCTGGTAACACAGCTCGACCATCATTTGAAACCCAAATACCATCATCTCTCTTCTCACAACCTGCTTCAAACCAACAAACTTCTTCCTGTCATGACACTTCTCTCTGCAGACGCTTGATCTCATCCCAAGTGTCCGCCATGGCTAAAATCATGCTGAGCTCGGTTCTTTCTAGGCTCTCTCCAGTGTACTCTCCTGTGAAAATGCATCCTTGTTCAGCACAGAAACATGCAACCTCATCCGAGTATCTGTTGCTCAGAGTCATAAAGTCATTTCCCCTCCCGTGAGCTCCGCACTTTACCACAGCTATCTCCTTTGGAACTTGCAAAGTCTCTAACAGCTGTCTCCCATATTCCCCATTTCTGATGGGAAATTTTGATGACGTTAGGAACCCCTTCTGTGACCATAGCTGTCCAAAGTCATGAACCAAACCAAACCCGTACTGGCTATTGGTGTAGATGGTGATTAGGATTTGATCAGCAACCAAGCAGGCACGTGTCAATGCAATAATTTCAGACACTTGTGTGGAATATACTCATTATAAACAATCAGCTTCCACAACTATATAATGGAACATACAGCAAAGGCTGTTCTCATGAACCATCTACAGAGAAAATTTAATCAGACTCAGGTAGAGGTTCATCAACAATGTCAGGTCTCGGTTTGGTGCAAAGTTCAGTCACATCTAGACAGTCATGGTCCTCATAATCTTCACCATCAACATTTGGAAGAGGCATCAAAGTAGCAGGATTCAGTACAGAACATCTTTTCAGAGTTACATTCTCTGAGGCAAGAATAACCTGCTCATAGCGTGTGAGTCTGTTATTTGTCAGGTTTTCGTCATCAGGAGCTCAACCAAGTGTGCAACATGAACAGTAAGAGGATGACCTATCACTGTACATTCAAATCTTTCAATGCTGAGACCTGCGCCTGCAACGGACTTGGGACATCCGGGCAATGCTGAGGCTACAGGATCCACGGTAGCTGAGAAGTAATCAACTGGTCTACGGACACCTCCATGAGTCTGTGTGAGTTCGGAAAGTGCACAACCATCCTGCTCATAACAAAATAGTAAGAAGGACTTTTTGTAATCAGGCATTCCTAGAGCCAGAGCGTGACACGGGCTTTCTCTCATCTCCAGAAAGGCAACCAAACAGTCGTTATCCCATGGTAACGGAATGCTCACCTCCTTGTTGGGAACAACTGTCTACAGTACCCAACCATCCCCCAAAACATCCTGACTTCCTTTTGTGTGGTAGGCGCAGTCATGTTCATGATCGCCTCTATGCGGTTTGGTGACACCTTCCTCTTGCCTTTCTCAATGCGATGACCCAAATACTGAAACTCGGTCAAATAGTACTGTCGTTTGTTCGGAGACACCTTGTGTCCATTCTCTGCCAGGTGGTTTAACAAGGCAACAGTATCAATCCTACAAGCGTCTTCTGTCTCGGATGCATTAAAGAGGTCATCAAAGTACTCCACAAGGACTGAATTATGTGGCAGTACCAGACTCTCAAGATTATTCTTCAAAATCTGATTGAAAATCGATGGGCTCTCTCTATACCCTTTTGGGATACGACACCACGTTAACACACGATTTTCCAGGCGGAAAGTGAATAAAAATTGGCTTTCCTAGTGTAAGGGTATCAAAAAGAAGGCCTGACACAAATCAATCACTGTGAGCCATTCAGCTTCACATGGGATTTGGAATAAAATCACGGATGGATTCGGAACCATGGGACAGCATGGAACTACAATTGTGTTGACCTTTCGTAGGTCCTGCACAATTCTAAAGTTCCCACTATAGGGGAATTACATGTGCTTCCCATTATCTCTTTCAGGATTCCCTGTTTGATCAATGACTCAATCAAAGGCTTAATTCCTGTCACTGTTACCGGCATCAGATTATACTGAGGCGTTCTTGGTAACTTAGCGCTTGGCTTGATCTGAATTGTAACTGGATCACCAACGTTGATCAAACCTATCTCTCCTCCTGTAAAATCCCATACATCCAAAGAGACTGAGTCTCTCAAATCAAGTGGTAGGTCTTTAACTGTCAATATGGGATACACCTCTGTACAGAAGGTCGGGTTTGCCAGTTTTGAACGCAAGATCATCATTGTTCTGCAACTCTACTCCTTCTGGCATGTAATAGATGGTGCAATTCAACTTACATAAAAGATTATGACCCAACAAGCAGACAGGACTAGAATCGCACACCACAAATTGGTGTTGATCATGGAAGTTTCGGGCTACTGCAGATCTTACAGTAGAACGGGTAGCACCAGTATCAATCAGAAAGGTGATGGGATGACTGTCAACATCTGCATCCACATACGGTCCTCTCTGGTCTACCTCCAAGACTGCTCCAAGGGTACAGTCTTCCCCCCACCCAAGCACCGTCATTCCAACGGGTCTGAATCGAAATCATCGAAAGTCTCGATGAATGGCATTTGTTTGTACGTCCGATTTCCATGAAGGATTCAGAGAGGTTAAGGAACCTGCACTTGTGGACTCAAACCCCCTCCGTGTACCGATCTGGGTCTAGTCATTGTATTCACAACCTAAGGAGTTTTTACTACTTCCTCATCTTGAATTTGATTAGCGGGATTTAATCGACACTCGCACTTCCAGTGCCTTATCTTGTGACAAAAGTGACATGCAGTCATTCTCTTCAAGGTACCAACATCAATCCCTGACTTGGGGTCTATAGGCTTCACTCTTCCCTGACCCGCGTTATTCGACACACAATGGGTCCCTCCATGATTGTTTCCCTGCCTTCGTCCTAATGTTCCCTCACTCAGCTGTGCTTCCCCACCCTATCTGCATTCCTCATTTGGACTAGCATCAGCTTATCCTTGAGCTTTCTATGCTTCGAGTCAACTTCATCACTGAAATATCTGGCATAGTGCAGAATTTCGTCCAAGGACTTGTTCTGCCAGAAAATCAAATGATGTTGGATCATAAAACTAATCTCTGGTCTTAACTCCAGGACAAATTTGGAAACAAACTGTCCCATGTCCTTTAAATCTACAGTATCCAATCCACGATACTGCTTGAAGGCTTGCAAGAGCCTTTCATAATAAGCATGAACTGACTCTTTGGGTTCTTGAGTGGTGCGATCTATTTTGACCCAATCAATATCTTTTGGGCAAATCTTGGACTGTAACCATGCCACTACCTAAACATATTTTTTCATAACCACAGGTAAAGGACCATGCGTTATGGGGTCTCGTTTGGGTTCTGTGGTTGGTCATTTAACAGCAATTTTACACAAGCAAACCACAAATCACTTGGTACTACGGTGTCAAACAAGGTATTCAAATGAACCCACAACACTTTTGAAATCTTGACAAAGCAATCAACTTGCTTGTACCACTCAACAACTTTTTCCACCAGCCGAGTAAAATCATTTGTAAATGCTGCCAAATCACCCCTACTCCAAGCTACATGCTTGATGCTCCTCCTTCAGGGGGCGGCGTATCTCAGACACCCTTTTTGACACTATTTTTCTTCGACCGCATTTCCTCCCATTTATCAAGCATGCTCCACTCACGGATCATTACAACCAATTCAAGAACATGTGTTTTCAAACCTATGACACTTTTCTTTTCCAGTTCTTGATCACTGTAATTTAGCCAATGACTTCCCTGTAACATTTTTGTTTTAGACAAATACATCTCATATCTCTGTGCTAACTCTTTCAGTTTCTCATGTGCCTTCCTTGCCTTATGGGTCACATCCTTTTACACAAACAACAGCTTATCTTGCTCATAAAGCTTCATCCTTTCCAGTGGTAAGTTAGCACTTATCATCTCATTGGTTTCTGCATTTAACCTCACTACATCTAACACCTTGGCCCTTATAGCAGCTCTAATCGTCCCCTGACTTGATGCACTACTCAACTCTTTGCTGTCATTGCTCTGATTTCCCTAGGTACTCTCTTCAGCAGTACCCCGAGGGACATCCTGACTCCCAGAAGCTCCTCGATTAATTCCTTCTGCAGTCCTTCCTATGGGACCTCAAACTGGGACTTCCCACATCCTCAAGTCAGAACGTGGATCTGCGAACGACACTGATGTTACCGCTATATGCTTAATGGGTCCTCTAGAAGAGTCTGCAGTGGCTGGCAATAGAGTAATAGTCTCTACAGGTCTCAAGAAGGGACCACTTTCGCTTATTGTAGTGTTTCCTCCAGAACTAATGTCTTCTCCCACTCATGACTCTATTTGACTATTGTTTTCTACCTGGCTCGGGTCGTACACTGACACTATGGAAACGATGGTAACCGGCACCATAAGGTATTCCGGTTACCGTGTAAGAGCATTAGCTCTCTGCATAGCGGCGTTAACTCCATTAGTTTCTGTACTCCTCAATACTTGCATCCCACTTCCTTTAGTACCTGTTGAAATCTTCCCCACTACTCTTGCACTGGGACTCGACTGTGGCTCTCCCATTTCCCCCATCAGCGCTCGCCTTCCTTCTTCTGAGCTTGGATTGTATGGAGGCGGACGCTCTGCCAGCAGCCTGTCTAACAAGCTGTCATCGGAGTCACTATCGTCCTCTTCCTTCCTTTTCTGTGTTTCTCCTACCTTCACTAGCAGTGGGAATAATCGTTCTCCCTTAATGGTGTCTACTCTCCACTTCTCCAACTGTGAGTCCCAACGCGCATCTCGATATGCCTTTATCGCCTTTTTCATTCTTCCTTGACTTCGTTCCCTCTTCTTTGCCTGAGCTGCTTCCATCCATGCATCCAATGCCTCAAACTATGTTGGTCTAGGTAGAGGTCGCAACAAAGTCATCATTGCCCTTAACTAATACAACATGTCTAATTTAAATGAACCATAACATGGAAAAGCCAAATCTCCCACTTTTTTGGCAATCTTATGCCAATTTTGAAGCCAAACTATGGTATGGAGTCCTACATTTGTGGCCATGTAATGTGCTGGTGTATCCTCAGGTGGTGCTTCCTCACCCACTCGAGTTACTACTCTATCTACCCTACAAAGGTCTCTAGCACCCTAAAGCATCGCATGATCAAATCAATTATTTTGCCCAAACGATGTTTTCATTCCACTTCCTGATGACAATCCACCAATGCCAGCACAGCTCTACACCAACCGACCTATTGCAGTGCGGCACACTCCGACGTCACTTCTTCCCCCTCACACAAGCACACACAAAAGATCACCCCTTCACAATATCTTCCTTACACATTCACGCACTTCACTCATAGAATCAAGCAACTGTCTGTCCACCAAATGACTGGACAGTTACATATCCGACTGCCTGTCCACTAAATGACCTGACAGTTTTGAGTAATTGTCTGCCTCACCTCTGGCAATCGTCTGTCCGCGAAATGACCGGACAGTCACCTCAGACCATCTGCCCATGAACAGCTGGAAAGTCATATAAATAAATCGATAGGATCTACTCTCTCATTCACATACACACAGTGACCCATGACCTGCATTGGCCACTTGAATCGCTGTGGTCCATCCTTGTGCACTAGCTTCCCACACGATTCTAACAGGCTCACTCACACACGTTCCTGATCTCCAAACGGGTCGTCGATAGCTCTTAACAACTCCCACAATCACTGGTCAGACAAATACATCACTCGGTGTCTTCTATACCTCCAATCTATCCAGGGTTCTTAGGCTACTCGTCGAGCCTGACATCAAAACAAAATCATCAAATCGTATCACATAGACCGCGCGCGTTCGGCCCGAAACCACAATCACTCAACTCTTATCCCAACTCCGCAAGACATCACACAATCAAATCATCACCGCAATCTAACACACACGTCCCTATTCATATTCACTCCACTGTGAACCGCTGTCTCAGCACACCGTCACTCTCCTTTGGTTTCTGTCAAAGTCCGTTGTCCTCTGCTCTCAATCCTCTGGGCTTTCATCCTCTGGGCTCTTTGGGGCTCTCTGACTAACTTTACCTAACTTCTAAATTCTCCCCTCACTGCTGGGGCAACCGTCCTCCAGCTACCAACTGATAGGGCTGAGTTCCATGCTACCAACTTACTCCGTAACCCTCTGCTGATGGACCTTTGTTGCCTGCTGAGAAGTGTAGAAGGGAGAACAACTCATTTATACAATCTAGTCAACTTTAGATGGAAAGATGACTCTGAAGAACCACTGACTCCGGAGTTCAAATTAGTGAGTTTATTATACAGCCAAAAATAACTGGACATACAAACACCTTAGGACTAGGTTGTGGAAGTACAAAGAAACTAATACAAATCCAAACCTATGGGCAAGATTAAACAAAGACGACTTTCTCCACCTGCAATAGGAACGTGAGAAAGAACAAATCATACATGCACATGAGTTTTAACCTTTGCTACAGCCATCAGGGAAAATACATTTCAGGCCTACAACATCGGCCAACATAAGAATAAGTAAGGCACATAGGCCCTTCAAATTTACACATAAGTGCACATTTTCATTTAAGCCTTTCACATTATCATGTTACATAAGCACAGAAAATACATATTTCATTGCAAGCAACGTATGAAATCCTGAATGTTAACCACAATTAGTCATATCTATGTGCAAATTTTAACATGGTGCATGTTTAAATCAAATGCATTCATTACATTACGTGTGAACAACCTTGTTAAGCAAATGCAGGCAACTACTATAACCTTATAGCCCACTGTAGGTGGTCATACCGGCTATTAAAGGCCCGTTCCAGCGTTCGGCGAGGGCCTTTAACAAGGGAGCGAGACTTTAAAAGCCGGTATAGGCCAGCTACAAAGGGCTATAAGGCTAATAGAACATTCTGCCACTAGAGGGCAGAATGTTCTAACAAATTAAACAAAGGCTTCAGGGAGTGTGAGGGGATTGAAATCCCCTCAGGCTCCCTGAAGCCTTTGTTCACAGGCAGAGCTGTGACAAAGACATTCATTGGAATGTTGGAGTTCCCGGCCTACACCAGCCATTGTAAGCCCAGAGCTAATACATTGTTTTCAATGGAGCTCCCAACATTCCAATGTTCTAACAATTATTAAATTATTCGGAACACAAATGCCATGATGTTTCTTCACATGGCACAAAACATTTCTATCATTACGCTTTCACATGTTATTACTGAATACAATCTAGTAACCAAATGTTATCACGACAAAGGAATATATATATGGGTGCAGACTACTCGTGATTATAATTCACACCTACAAATTTAAAGAGCACCATCGTGCTCCATCAACTCCATAGCTATACATTTATTTACATATACATCGGCAGTGGAAATAAGGTGTTAGGCAATACTTCATTAGGGCGAGCAAAAGTGATGATATTATTATGTATTTAGAACATTTATCATAAAATCTCCTAGTGTCTTATTTAGTGCATCCTTTTACCAAGTGTAGAGCTGTCTTACTTAAGGGGCAGAAGAATTTTATACAAATTAACAGAAAAACAAAACTGACTAGTTACACATGATTTCTCCACAACCATGTGTTGCAATTCACACGAGCAAAAAACAGTATAGCAGATAAAGCCAACTGAGTTATAGGTTTGGTTAAAGTGATGATGAGCCCTTTTGTTTCCTTGTTTCGAAGTTAAAGTGCAGATGTGAGAATGAATTATATAAAGGTTTCTATTATTTGTGGAGATTCACCTTTCATACAAAAAAGTAAACCATGCCGACATGTTCCAATACCATGCTGATTAAAGATTCGTTTCAGTAATTACTTACGTTCTGCAAACAGAATGGGACTAGCTTTCATTGTGTAAATAACATAGTCTACACTTAGTAATCAGGGATTTCGCCAGCCATTTTGGAGTGTATTTGAATGTTTAACATAGACCAAAGCGCAGATGAATTAGCTTATTTTAGTAGAAAGATCTGAGTAGAGTTGTTAGATATGTCTGAGGACAAGGCTGCTTATAGGAGTGAATAATCGTCTATGTGTGACTTCTTTTGCTGAGCTCCTCCTTGACTTTATGCCATGACAACCTTCTTATTTGTTTATTTATTGCGCTCTTAGAGGAGTTCTCGGGTAGTGATGAATCCCATAGCTCTTTTGCTTTCAGGTCCTTTGTGCCAGCTCACAGGCCTGTGACCAATTATTTTAATTTACCTGAGGACCAGTTTGGATTTCTTTCCATATCAGAGTGCGTACTGAGGCTTCGCCTGAGGACCTTAAGAGAGACATATCCTTGAATTGCGAGTCATTTTGTGTTAGATCTTGGCTGTTCAGGCTGAATTCAAGATGAATCTGAGAAGGCAACGCATTCTGGGTAAGATGGAACAAGAGACGGAATACCTTGTTTTGTACAGAGTTAAGGATATCCCTGAACTTTTCTGTAAAGGCTTCTATTCCATAACAAAGTTTTGGAATGAACTGGGCCTTTATTGCTGTGTGTAATGGCTGGAAGGTGGGGCTTTGTATTTTTCGATGTATTAATTGAAATGCTGAAATCATGGAATCAATTCCTGGTTTCAGTGAGTTAAGATGGAGTTGGTGCGACAGCCGATCTCGTAGCCAGACCACAAGATATTTATATGACGATCCTTGAAGAATTCAAAGATCTGCCAAAAACCACGACCTGAGTTTTTGTGAGATTGAGCGTCCTTTTGCTTTTGATGCAATAAAGATTAAGATGGTTAAGTGACCTTTGTAACCCAATCCTAGTCAGGTTCATCAGGACTAAGTTATTGGCATATTGTAGTGAGGACAACTTTCGAGAACCCAGGCTTGAAGGATGGGGAATGACTATGTCTAGGTATTTACTTAGGTCCACCAAGAAGAGATTAAAAATAATTGGCGCTCAGATGAAGTCTTGCATCAAGCCTCTCTTTATTGGAATTTTGTCAGTCGAGCTGTTATTCTGATCAAGTTTTGTTTTTTTTTAAACAGATTTTATTGTCAGACTGCACATACGTTGCAGGGCCCTGTACTCCAGGGACATCTGCAGGTTGAAAACATTACAGTATCTGAAAGGCAATCAACGTTTTACTTTGCAAGCACAAACAGGCAAATGTATAACCAAGCAATACTTAAAAATCTATCTCTCTCCCCTCCCATCAGCCCCACCCTCCAACTACCCCCCACCCTAACTCCCTCCCCCCAGAGTCGCACAAGATCAACCAAGTTCTACCCACACGCAACGGTGAGTACACAGGAAAAACATAATAGCTGTATATGCACACCCGCCTCCCAGGCCCCCACGCCCCTCACCCCAGTACCACCCAACCCCATAATCCCTTCCCAGGAAGATCTCCGAGCTCCACAGGGGGTTCAAGACACAGGCCCCTATAATCGGCCCAGCGCTTCCGAGTTTTATAATGTTTTCATGGGCACACCCTGGCCACGAAGATCAGCTGCTCCAACCCCATACAAAAAATCGAACCCCCTTTTCCAGACGGCCACCGACGGGGCCTGTGAGTCTTTCCACCCTTTAGCAATGTCTCTCCTGGCCAATGTGAGGCCAAGTTGCATCAGGTGCCTTTTTTACAGATTGCCCTCACCCCTTCCATTACATGTAGCAGGGCAAACTGTGGCGTACGTGGGAGCACCCATCCCAATACTTCGGATAAACAGGCCAGGACCCCTCTCCAGAACCGATCTAGGGATCCACAACTCCAGACTGTAAGTTAAAACGTCCCGTCCTCCCTGCTACAGTGGAGGCATTCCGTTGAGGCAATCAGTCCCGTCTGCCAAAGCCGAACCCTGGTAAAGTAAACTCTGTGTAAGTATTTAAATTGGATGAGACGGAGACGCATTGCTATGGCCACACCCCTGGGGGTGGCCAGAGCCTCCCTCCAGTCCTCTTCCTCCAGCTCGCCCATATCCTCCTCCCATGTCTCCCGGAGCTTCTGCAGCATGGGGGAGCAGTGCGTGACCAGTGACTGATAGATGCGGGATATCTTCTTCATCTCCAAGTCCCCCATGAACACTTTCGCTTCCAACGGGCTAAACTCCGGGAGGGACTCCAAACCCTCCAGGCAGGGGGACAGTGCTTGACCGAATTGGTGGTATCTAAAGAACTGGGAACGAGGCATACCAAATTCCTTACAAAGTTCCTCAAAGGACTTAAGTGTTGTACCCCACAGTACATCCCCCAGGGTCGAGATGCCTATGTTGTCCCATCCCCTAAAGCCCTGTAACGTCGCAAGGCTGGGCAGCCGCCCATTGTTCCACAAGGGGGTTTCTCCAGTCAGGGTATTCCACCATCCCATCCGGCGCAGTGCCTGTTGCAAGATTCGAAACACCACCTGTGTTGCCACTGGTAGCTCACTCCGTATCAACGCCGTGTAGAGAATGGTGTGTAGCATATGGGATCCCATTAGATAGCGTTCCAAGACATATGCCGGGTCCCCCCTGTCACCATACCACCACTCGTTCAGGAGCAGAAGGTGAGAGGCTCTCCACAATAAGTGGAGAGGAAGCATGTGCGTAATGCCACATGCACCGCTCCACCCTCCCACAAAAACTGCCCTAGTACAGAGTTCACCAGCCGGAACCACCCGGGCGGTATTGGATACAGGTGATTTTGCAGTTGATATAACAGATGGGGGAGTGCCACCATTTTAAAAATTGCTGATCTACAATAGATAGTAAGCGGCATACGTGACCAGGTCTTGAGATCTGCCCGAACTCGCTCCCACACCGGCACCAGGTTCCGCTCCCAGGAGACGTCCGGAACCTCTGACAAAAAACCCGAAGATTATTGAGAACCCCCCACTGCTACCTAAAGTGAAGATGCCCAATTACCCACTTGTGACTGCTCCCCCAGCACCAATGCGGGGACTTGCGAGGGTTCATGTAGAGCCCCGATGACTCTCCGAAGATCTGCATTATCCGCAGGAGGCGCAGCCCCAACCTATTGAGATCCATAAGAAAGAAGAGGACATCATCTACATATAATGCAATCCTGTCGGATGGCCCCATCGCCCACTCGAACCCGCTCAACTGCGCATCCATGCGCACCCACGTCACCAATGGCTCCAAGGTATGGCGAGAGGGGGTATCCCTGCCGGGTATCGACGGAAATAGGCGAGTGATCCAAGAGGCCGTGGGGGAGGATCACCGCCGACTCCACTCTACCCTCCATTTCTCTAGGGACAAAAATAAATCCAATCTTGCAAAGGATTTGTGAACTGCAGAGAGAAATGTGTACTCCCGTTTATCACTGTGCAGGCGCCGCCATGTGTCCACCCAATTCAAACCCACAACCATGTCCCGTAATTTTGTGGAATGGCCTACACTCGGGCCTCCCCCAGGCCTGTACCTGTCCCGGGTCATATCCAGAACATCATTCCAGTCTCCTCCCACTGCCGATAGCACATCAGGGATGTCTGCCCAAATCGCAAACAGTTTCTCGACGAAAGACCACTGCAAGGGGGGCGGAGCGTAGACACAGCCCAACACCAGAAGGTCCTCACCGACCATGCCCCTAATAAACAGATATCGCCCCTGTGTGTTGGTCCACTGCTTTGAATGGATGTAAGAAATTCTACGATGCACTAATATGGCCACCCCCCTGGAACTCCTCGCAAAGCCCACGTGAAAGACTTTTTGAAATCCATATCGCTGCAAGCACAGGGCCTTAGTACCTAGTAGGTGGGTTTCTTGTAGCAAAAGTATGTCAGCCCCAGCTCTTTTCGCCTGGCGTAACACTGCTCCCCTCTTGAGTTTATCTAAAAATCCACGCACATTTCAGTTGAGGATACGGAGGGTACCATGGGACCCTGAAACATTATCAGTGCGGCTCGCCATCAGGGAATGGCCAGGGTCACAGCACGAGCACTGGGCTGTGCGGACGTGCACAAAACAAGTGCAGGAAACCCCTCGTGGTTGTACGACTCGTGCCCAACAAGAACAACTCCCTACTGTTTGTTGCCCAGGAGCCGGGCCCCCCGGGCAGAGGCTCCGCAAGATGCAGAGTGCCGCAGGGATCGGGATCGCCAGTTCCCCCTCCGGCACGATTCCCGGGAGGATTTCGACTGTGCCTTGCTCATAGAGGAATCCGAGTCAGCCTTGGCGGTGTGTGCACCCACACCTTTACTGTTTCATCAGTCCACTTGAAGACTTCCTCCAGAGTTTCGAAGAAGTGGGTGCGTGATTGGAACACCACCCGCAGGCGGGCCGGAAACAGCAAGGCATAAGGGAGCTTGAGGTCCCTGAGACGGGCTTTAGCGGCCATGAATGACTAACGCTGCTGCTGTACTAGGCGTGTATAATCCAGAAAAATCAAGATGCGCTGATTCTCGTATAGCAGGGGTTCCTTGGCTATGGCCTGTTTCAGTATCGCATCGCGGTCATGATAATTCAAAAGTTTTGCGATCACAGGCCGCGGATGAGCCCCTACCGGAGGTTTCTGAATGAGAGGTCTGTGGGCCTGCTCTATCATGAAACACAGCGACATAGCATCAGGGGGAGCCAGCTTTCCAGCCACTGAGTTAAGAAGCTCTCCATATTACCTTTCTCACAGCCCTCCGGAAAACCGACAAAGCGTAGATTGTTCCGCCGAGCATGCCCCTCCGCATCCTCAGCCCGCAGCACTAGGCCCTTCTGTGTACTTTCCATACTGGCTACCTGACGCTTCAGGGCCGCGACGTTGTCCTCCACCCCTGAGATCCGAGTCTTAGCCTCCGTAATGCGGGACACGGCGTTCCGTAGGTCCTGATGCAATAGCATGACATCCAAACCCACTGCGCCAATTTTAGCGTCCAAAGCGGTACAAAAGGGGGTGGTGATGGATGGAGCATCTGAACCAATCAAACACTTACACCCAGTCAAAAGATCTGGGTTTAATCCATCACCGTTCTTTAGCCCACTCTGCCACCCCAGTTCCGACATGGCCATATGCAAATCAGTCTGACCCTCTGCCTCATGGGAACAGTCCAGCCCGAACTGCCAAGCCATGCCTTCCCAGGACCAGAAACAAGCTTCCTAGGACTGGTGTCTGGTATTTCAGTCGTCTTCAGCCAGGCTTGCTTGAATCCACTCGCAAAGTGAGCAAGGGACTCACGTCTGAGCATACCCTGCCAACTTATGGCGAACAAAGCGGTACAAAAGAGGGTGGTGATGGACGGAGCATCTGAACCAATCAAACACTCACACCCAGTCAAAAGATCTGGGTTTAATCCATCACCATTCTTTAGCCCACTCTGCCACCCCAGTTCAGACATGGCCATATGCAAATCAGTCGGACCCTGTGCCTCATGGGAACAGTCCAGCCCGAACTGCCAAGCCATGCCTTCCCTGGACCGGAAACAAGCTTCCTAGGACCGGTTCCTGGCATTTCAACCGTCTTCAGCCAGGCTTGCTTGAATCCACTGGCAAAGTGAGCAAGGGACTCATGACTGAGCATACCTGCCAACTTATGGCGAACAAAGTGGTAGCGTCCAGCATGTCCTGGGTCTGAGTGATTGCCGCCATCAACGCCGCATTGTCCGGCCCGGGCTCCTGCGCCCTCCAGCCGTTCCTGCCCCCCGCTAGGACCAGTACATTTGTCAATGGGCCCATGCTTTGTGGCACCGCCATTGCTCTTGTCCCTCGTCATGTCCACCTGCAGCAGGCCGCCTACTGACGTGGCACGATCCCGGCTCACTGTCCCCACCGGATGTCACTCAGCGTAAACATCCCCAAGTCCAACTCTGGCCACTCTCCACTGGATGGCACCCTCGACCTCGGGCCCACAGTTCACCTAAAGCGTCTCCTGTGGCTTCCGAGCAGGGAGGCCCCCTCACTGCCCCTGCCCCGGCCCACCCGCAGGCCACGGCCGCAAACTTCGTCTCCAGAGACCCGCCACGGCCCGATCGACCGTCGACCCAGGCCATGCCCAAGGGCAAGGGGGGGCCCCAACAGTCGTATGCCAGCATCCCCGCCAGGCATACCCGTTCCACGCGCTGGGCTCTCAGCTAGGATTTCACCGGGATTGGTATGGGGCCGCAGGACACCGTACCAGCCCCCCCGCCACACTCCTCACCTGTGTGGCCCAATCTGACTGCCTCAGGGCTTCCTCTGGGCCAGCGTCACCCTCAAGGCTGCCTCGTGACCACCACCAGGCCCCACGGTCTCCTTCCTGAAATCACGGGCCCCGTGGACACCCCGTAGACCCAGCCAACGAGAGGGGCCACTATCTCCAACACCGCTGAGACCGCCGGTCTCCGCTACACAACCTCCGATGCCCGCTGCAGCAGGAAGCGCCAGGCCCAACAACCAGGAGCCGTACAGGCCTTCCCATGTGACGCGACCCTGCCGCCGATCCGCGGGGAGGTCTCAGAACAAGGTGAGGGGGCCCTCCACTCAGGAGCCTCTGACCGTCCAAGTTCCCTGCAGCCACGTCTCGGGAGGATGTTCCGGCTGTCTGAGTCCACAGCTATGGGCCCCGATCACTGCCTCAGCTGTCCTATCTCCCCCAGGCAGCATGATCTGTCGCCGTGCCCGCCTCGGGCCGCTCTGCTCTGGCCGCACCACAGGATTCTCAGGGGGACGATATGCCCCCGATCTCCGTCTGCTGGGTCCACCGCCCCGGGCACTCACAGGGTGGAGCACCAGTCTCAGAGGCGTCGGCCCACCACTCTCACGGGGTGTGCCAAAATCTACTCCCCGGCTCCACTGCTCAGCGCTAGGCCTCACCTCGCAGGGATCTCGGCTCCAACACCCGGTCCCACCAGGCAGCAAAAAGTCCAGCGGATCGTCGTGGCCGGCTGCAGGTGCACCAACGTTACCCCGGGACTGCAGACACGTACAGGGAAGTCCGGACAAGCCCCGACTCAGGGGAATATGCCGGCCATCTGACCTCGGCGTTACGGGCCCCGGTCACCGCTCCCGCCGTCCTATCTCCCCCAGGCAGCTTGACCTGTCACCGTGTCTGCCTCGGGCTTCTCTGCTCCGGCCGTATCACAGGAGTCCCAAGGGGCCGATATGCCCCTCGACCTCCGTCCGCAGGGCCCACTGCCACAGGGACTCACAGGGCGGAGCGCTGGTCACTGAAACGTCGGCCCACCACACTCACGGGGATCGCCAAAATCCACACCCTGGCTCCACTGCTCCACGCCAGGCCTCACCACGCGGGGATCTCAGCCCTGAGCCCCGGTCCCACCAGGCATCAAAAACACCGGCGGATCGTTGTGGCAGGCTACAGGTATATCGATGTCCCCCCCGGGGCTGCAAATATGTAGAGGGAGTCAGGATAATTGCAGGATGATTATCAGGCTGGACGGAGCACAGATAAAACACGTCCGCCATGCTGGCTCCTCTAGTCACGCCCCCTATTCTGACCAAGTTTGACCTGAGCCGAGTTGTTAGAATATAGGAACTGGATTGAATAATAGATTTCGATTGATGTGATAGAAGGCTCTGAAGAAATCCACAAAACATGTGTACAGGATTTGTTTTTAACAAAAACCAACCATCCATGATCATAGTAAGTGTGACCAGATTGTCTGTAATGCTGGATTTTGGTCCAAAACCAGTTTGATTCAATGGAATAAGGCTTTTGCTTTCAGCCCATTTTTCCAATTCAGCCAGTATCAGGCCTGCAAAGATTTTAGAGTCTGAATCCATAAGAACGATCATGCAATAGCTAACCAGTATAGCATAGGAGTAGTCCTTATATATTGGCTGAAAAATTGAGCTATGCCATAATTCTGGGATTGCTTCTGCTGTTAGACAAAAATGAAACACGTTGTGACCGTGGAAGCTGAACTCGCCGGTTTTTCTTTAAAATGACCTCCGGGAGGCCATTTGAGCCAGGTGCAGAATTGCCTCTGCTTTCCCGATCTTCTTTACGATTTTGCTTTGAGTAAAGATTAAAGGTGTGCCACATCGATATCTAAATTATTTATCAGGGTCCAGAGGAATTTTGAGTTGTTTTTACAAGTTTGCACTAAGTGGATCCAAACCTGGTCGGTTTGGGCCTTTTTAGTTTCTCAAACTGCTTTTTAGAAGCATTTTGTAGTTCTCAAAATGTTATTTGTGCCTGGGGATCAGGATGGAGATTGATGAATTTCATTACCTTTTGCAGTGCCCTTTGCTGTTCTATGAGAGTACTCTAATACTAGGTTTAATTCTTTGTTTGTGACAGAAGTGAAGATCGAAAATGGATGTTATAAGAGTGCCTTTGAGTTTATCTAGTGTCTTGCACCATGCCGTATTTGGGTCTTGTGAATCTCAATTGATTAATACACCGGGCCATTGCCAGACCTCATAGTGGGCTGATGAGAATTTATTCCATCTGACTCTTTTCCAGTTGGTGCCTGGATCTTGCATGCCAATCGATTTGTAGACCTGAACCCTCACATTGTAATTTATGATCCTGATGGACTGTGAGGAGTGGTCACTCTCGCATCTTGAGGTTATATTATATGACAAGACCTTATGAAATAATTGAAGAGATGCAAACGTGAAATCTAGGACGGATTCTGTTTTGCAAGATTTTCTCAACACTGTCTTTATGGTGTCTCCTTGAATCTGACCAGTTAGTGCCTGGAGTCTGAGGGTCTCCGATGTTCGGAGTAGTTCATGGTCTGGTTTATTAACTGAGATAAATTTGGAGATTTGGATTGGAATTCCCCAGCGCATGTCTGTTCTTTTAAGGCTGCCACTTCTTCCCAAGTGGGATCCCATTTCACTTTTGATCTGGTGAGGCGCAGTTCGTCGCTATGTCAGACACAGGCTTCATCATGCTGTGTGCCTGATCAAATTTGTATCATTTCCATCAAGTCAATTCTTGGCAAAAGCCTCTTGAGAGTATCCAAAGCATCAAAGATATATTGGGAGATACCTTTGCATATTATAAGAAATTTAGGATATAACTAGGAGCCATAAAAATTAGAAAACTTCATCAAGGCAAATCAAGGAGAATATGGCACAGGTGCTGGAATACATGAACATCTGAAATTCCATCTTATATATGATCTAGTATCATTTTCAGAAATTCCCAGAAAAACCTAGATGTCTGGATGGCGAGTCATCCCATATACGGAATGGTCCAAATATAACAAATGAAAAAACGATATGGGAAAAGAAATCAATTAGTTTCTGTTGTAAAGACTATTTTCCATCACTTTACAAACAGATGCTATTCTTGTTAATTGCTTTATGTGGTTATATTCATATGGAAAAAGATTTATGAAGGTTTTTCCAAAACATAGAACTCCAATTTTGTATGTATGTGTGTCTTTTAAATAGAATTTGATATCAACTATAAACCTTGAGATAAAAAAAGAAATAAAAAAGATATATTTTTGTAATATATATGTGTGAAGTATATTCATGTTTGGATATCCATGATACAGTTGCTGCACAGATGTACATGTAGCACTTTTGCCCAGTGCTGTCCTTTTTCCAATTAAGTCTCCTTGAATCTGACCATTTAGTGCCTGGAGTCTGAGGGCCTCCGATGTTTGGAGTACTTCATGGTCTGGTTTATTGACCGAGATAAATTTGGAGATTTGGATTGGAATTCCCCAGCGCATGTCTGTTCTTTTAAGGTTGCCACTTCTTCCCAAGTGATTGGCCATATTCAAATTAAAATCACTTGTAACTATACATGGGATTCCACTATACGAGATTTCCAGTTCCATAAGAAGATATTCTAATGCTTTGATGTTCTGTCATTTTTGTGCTGGGCTAGGGTTAATATATGTATTTAAAATTACATTTGGTTCTGTGGTGCTTCTAACGTTCCAATTGTTTATCATGATGTCTTGTATGAACGGTGCATTGATTGAAAAGTGGGTAAAAGGAAAACTTTTATCCAGCAACACATAGATTGATAGTCCCCCTTTTGGATGACCATTTTTCCTAGTTTTTTCTGCTTAGGTGAAAATTTCCACATAGCCTCCTAATGGCAGCTACATCTAATTCCACATCTCTTGCAGACATATGATGTCAACGTTCCTCAAGTAGTTTTCGAGATCAGGGTCTGAATGAAGTTTTGTGGTTCCTGCAATGTTCCAGGAAATTATGGACGTTGACCATAGGGTCTTGTCAGCTTTATTCCAAACATGACACGAGTAAATGGAGCCACTGTTCTTCTGGATGAATATTTCCCTCTTGTCCCACCTACCCCATTCGAATACCTTGGTATAAATATGTTGTTGGACTTCTGTGTTTTATGGATGCTCTTGCTTTCCTCTGCCTCAATAGCGTGCATGTATATGTCCACCTACACCTCTTTAATTTCAATCCCAGATAGTCTAATCTATTCATAAGGTCTAAGTGATTGGCTGTTTTGCAGAAACATCATTTTTTAATGAGCTATAGTATTGTGACTCAGGTTTAAGGGGTAGCTCAGCCTCTTCTCGTAAAGAATTGCATTATTTGCATCTATCAAGCTTGTCCAATAGAGCTAATATAAGATCTTTACTTTAGAATCCCTGATTCAAAGATGTTTGACTAGTGAGCTAAAGAACATCATTTGCCACTCTTGGTGCAGGCTCCATTAGGGCATTGCAAGTGTGCACACTTTGCTGCTTATATGTCTCTGCCTTATAGACTCTCACTTTGCTACTTAGCATGGCAAAGATCCTCTTGTTGTGCCTTGCTATTTAATAAAAGACCACATTTCAGTTTTAATGGGCATTTCATATGGGAAAACTACTCTACCCTATTGTCTGACTGCCTTTTATCTTTTTAAGCATCACTGTCTGTATTAAATATCATATTGTATACCGCACACAACCAGTCACAATAACAACAACACAAAATATAACAAGTCACAACAACACAGAAAACAACAAGTCATACCTTCTGGGAATATCGTATTTAAAAGGACATGTCAGCAAGGGACCATTTGAATGTAAGTGTCCTGAATAATTACTCATTGTGCACTTCATCTGCTATGGTATTTAGCACAACAGTACCAAAGTAGTTAAGACATATGCAGCCTTCTTTTAACTCAATCGTCCTTTCCCATGTGTGCTTCTTAAATTCACATTATGCATTAAATTGAAGTCTCAGGCACTCCGTACATGAGTCCAGGCCAGTTGTTGGCTGAGTACTGACAATTGTGGTTGCATGCTTTTATTGTGTTCCCCCATTTACAGTAGACAGCTTGGCCTCCTGCCCATGCTGAGCCTCTGTTGAGTAAATCACTTCTGATTTGTGACTGAGTAGAGCTGACAGATAAATGAACACCTCATATAAATGTATGAAAGATCTTTATCCAACTCTTTGTCCAAAAAGTTAACGCTGCTGTTCTCCTGGGCTGGTGAGGAACCAGACTGCCCTAGTATGATCCGCTGTGTTATACGGGGCAGGACCCTGCTTCGAGCAGCATGAAATGGCTTGCATTGTTCTTCAGTGGTCGAGAACTAAACTCCGGGGACCAGTCTCAGGCAGAGGTGAAAAACAAGGTGGCGTCTGTCCCTATTGCAGACTGAAACGCTGGCTGCCGAGCACTTAGTGGGTGGTGGATGCCCAAAGCTTCCAGTTCGAATGGGTTACACCTCAGGGGATTGTATATGCAGGAAGAACCCAGATGGCTGCCCTATTTATTGATGTGACAATCCGACACCTTGGAGAGACTGAGGACCTGATAACACAACAATGTGAGGGTAGAGGAAGATGCAAAAAGAAGAAGCAACCAGTTGAGCCCAGCACAGTAAGTGTAGCCCCTTTCAGAGGAATAAAGCCAGGAGGCATAAGATAACACTACCAAAGCTACTGTCTTTTTGCTTAAAATAGGAAGATATGTATTGGGCATGGATCATTCCACAGAGGGGGGAGTTCCTTATTCCAAGCGCAATCTCCCTGATTAAGAGTCACATGGGTTGATTGCATGTTATTAATGTTCAAGTTGGATAACTACTTAAGGGCGAACAGGAAATGTGCAATCCACCCTGGTGCTAGGTCTTTGCTGTTGACTCCAACCCAAGCATCACACTGGTAAAGCCCCACAAAGGGAGACAAGGGAATAAGTAGAGATATTAGTGCCAGGAGGGACTGTCAGTGGTTAATGTTGTCTTTCTAAATGTAAAAGGCCTGAAATCTTCTTCCAAGAGCATTTTTAATCCGGAAATATTTAACTGGGGAACAACTGGGTAAGAACTATAATGACAAGAAACATTGTGTGAAAGAGGTGAATTTGGACAAAGGAAAGATGTTTTGTGTGGAAAGACACGGTAAAGATCAGAAAGGAGACACAGTGTTTTTCCAAGCTCTGCAGTTCCTACAGGTCCATAGCTCATCCTAATATTGATGCAAAAATATACTCAACGATCTTTGCCTCTGGGTTAGATACCTATACCAGCCATCCTAGTTTCTCTTAAAGCAAAGAAAGCATTTGATCTGGTGGACTGGTCTTTCCTACAGTTACCATTGGAGGAGGTGGGTCTGGGGCCAGGATATTTGGTCATGGGGATAGCAAACTACACAACACAAAATGTGCACATAGTCATCAATGGTCCAATTTCTGTGATGGTTATCCTTAAAATAGGCACTCGACAGGGGTGTCCTCTAGTACCCTTGGTGTTTGCTGTGAGTATTATGTGTGAACAATGCACATCTCAAATAGACCTTAAAACTGACTTCGCCCCTCTGCTAACACACCTTTTACAATTGTTTGAACAGGTAGCTGACTATAAAATAAACATGGATAAGTTGGAAATCTTAAATTGAACAAAGGACAAAAGAAAGTTAAGTCTCCAGAGGAATTAATTAGACTTCAGGTGAGCGATTTGCATGTCAAGTATCTGGGGCTTAAGATTACACAGTGGGTGAATGACCCATATAAGGCTAATTATTCTGGTTTGCTTGCTGACATTCGCAGGGATCATTAATGGTGCCCCCTCAGTTTTCTTTACATAGGGCCTGATTACGAGTCTGGCGGTCTGAGGACTGCCAGGCTTGTGGGGGCGCGGCCGTGGCTAAACGGTCCGATCACCCTATTACAACTAGGGCGGTTGTAGTGCCATTGAACCTTAGCAGATGGAAGTTTTTTCAGGGCAGTGAAGGGGGCCATTTTAGAAATATCGACCGTTACCATAATTCCTTTATAGCCATCAGATGGAGGTAGGGCAAAGATGAATTCAGTGTAAATGGTATGCCAGAGTTCAGGTGGAACAGGTAAGGGTCACAGGAGTCCAGAAAGATGAGAATGGGAACTCTGATTCTGAGCACAGATTGGGAAAAAATTGACATAATGGTTAGTGTTTCGCAAATAGAGGGCCACTAAAAAGAGCGAAGTATGAGTTTGACCTTTAAAGACTAGACCCTCTTTTTTATGTACTGGTCCTTGCAATGTTGTCTATTCAATCTTCTGGATTTTAGCATAGCTATTTCACACTTTAGCACTTTAGCAAGAAAGGATTGGTGAGTATAATGATGCATTGAGGTGGTACGATACTGTGACCATATTGGACTGGAGATTCAAGATATTGATGAGAGGGCATCAGCCAGAATGTTCTTGGAACCAGAAATATATGTGGTATAGAAATAATACTGTTTGAAGAAATAAGCCCAATGGGCCTGTAAACAGTTTCAGCACTGTATGTTTTTTTGACACTGTAGATTACGATGTTCTGTGCGAATTTCAAAGGGCTCGGAAGTACCCAGTAAGAACTGCCTCAGTACCGGCCATCTTCATTGCTAGGAGTTCTCGTTCAAGAACCAAATCATTTCTCTCTGAATATGATATTATGTGAGGCAAACAAAAGACTGGATGCTCCAACCTATCACCATCTTATACTTGTAAAAGTACTGCTCCAATTGCTCGATCGGATGCTTCTTTAAAAATCACAAACTTTTTTGTAGGATCTGGATGTTGTAGAACCGATGTCTGGGCAAAGGCTTGTTTTAACTTAAGGAAGGCTTCCACAGCCCGATCATTCCATTGGTAACCTTCACATAACATATCTTTCTTCAGAATTTGTGTGATGTGGTTGATTAGAATTGCAAAATCTCCAATGAATTGATGATAAAAATTGGCAAACCCCCAAAAACACTGAGTTTCTTTGACACTTATTGGAGCAGGCCAGTCGATAATACCTGAAATCTTCTTTTGATCCATGAAGATCCCAGTACTGTTCAATTCATATCCTAAATATTCTTCTTTGGATAGATGGAAATCAAAATTTTCTAGTTTAAAGAAATGGTTATGTTGCTGAAGTCCGGTTAACACTTGTCTGACATGTTGACAATTGGAAGCAAGATCCTGTGAGTAGATAAGAATGTCGTCAAGATAGACTACAATGAATTGGTTCAACATACTTGCACAAATATGGTCCATTAACCATTGGAGAATTGTTGGGGCATTACTGAGGCAAAAGGCATGATCCAGTACTCAAAATACCCTAAAGGGGTTATGAAAACTGTTTTCCACTCATCTTCCTTTCTGATATGAAGGAGATGATAGGTACCATAAAAAATCCAAATTAGTAAATACCTTTGAACCTCAATGATATATTTCTTTGACTGTAATCTTGTTGAGCCCCTATAGTCAATGCGAGGTCTTAGATCAACAGTCTTTTCGGGGACAAAGAACCAAGAAGCCCCTGCAGGAGAGGTGAATCAAGTGATAAGGCGGTTCTGGTGATTTTCTTCAGGATAGGCCCTGAGGATGTCTTTTTCTGTCCCCGACAGGGAAAAAATAGGTCCAAATGGTACTGTGCTGCGAGGTACGATATTTATAGCACAGTCAAATCCACGATGGGAAGGTAATTGCATACCTTTAGGTTTCTCAAGAAGTTCAGAAAAATATTGATATTAAGATGAGAAGCCTTGGAGAAGATTAATTGTACTGAATTTTTCATTGGGTGGTTGCAGTCATTTCTTTTGGGGTCCAATAGTCACTTGAAGTGTAACAATTTTTATTACAAAACTGAGAGGATAAAGATATGGTTCTAGTCTCCTAATTTATATATGGATTATGACCGGTAAGCCAAGAAACCCCACAAAGGTATGGTATGATTGGGAATGGAGATTAGGTAAAAAATAAATATTTTCTTGGTGCTTCCCAAAGATTAACTTCAAAGGAGCTGCCGTTTCCTTGAATGGATTTGGTTACACCTACCATTTGTACTTGTTCAGGTATTTCTTTTTAAACTCAAGAAGTATGGTGGATCTGAGCCTATCTGATATCCAATAAAATCCACTAGCTCCTCTATCCAGTAGAGCCAGAATTCTCCCCTTCTTCTCTGTCGGTAACTCCAACCAGAAGCGTAGATTAAAGGGGCTTGAGATTTTCATGTCCTTTCTCCTTTCCCAAGAGATGGGATCTGGCATATCGCGACTGCTTCAGGGGATGGACAGGGCAGGCTCGGATCATATATTCTGGAAACCCACAATACATACACGGGCAATCTTTGAGTCAATGTGCTCTTTCGCACTCAGTAAGGGTCCCACGAGTGACTCCGTCTTGCATTACTTCCTCTTTAGAAGAGGCAGACTGCTTTTCGGATGCAATTTCAGACTTGTGAGTAGGCAAATGGATGTTGGTCAAACACAAAGAAGATTTCACCTTAAGTCTCTTGAATGTTTCTTGCAGATGATGTTCACAAGTCAAGGCCTGATCCATAAGTGTGGACAAAGACTCAGATTTTAAAATTACGTAGTTCATCTTTCATTTCTTTTTGCAGACCCCATCGGAAAACAGTAACCACCATATGTTCAATTAAAGTAGTCTCTTCCACCAATTGATGGAAGTGAGTTTTATATGGCAGGACGCCTTAACATCCCTGCTGGATATCACATAAATCCTCTTGCTGCCGATGCAGGAAACGTCCAAGCAGGATAGTGCTCTCTAGAAGGAATCCAAAGGGAGGCTAAGGCCTGGGCTATTAAAAACTTCCATAAGGCAGTTGGGATCTAGGCGGAAAACACAGGGAGCATTAGCTGGAGGAACCCACGCAGATGGAGGAGCAGGAGATAGGGTACAATGTCTAGGAAGAAGACTAAATTGCTGGAACGGAATAACCCATTTTTTTTTTTTTATATAGTGCGAACTAGACCCAAGATATCAGGTATCAGAGCACTTTAAATGAACACCAGTTTAGTTACAGATGGACAAATGTATTTTTGTTAGGCACAGGGAGATTAAGTGATTTGCCCAGAATCACAGGATGTTGAGCGTCATTGCCAAGACTCGAACCCGGTTCCCCAGTTTCAAGGTCGACCGCTCCAGCCGTAAGGCTACATCCTCTCCCCAATTGAAGCAGGCGTGATGAACAATAGGGCAGGAAGCATTGTGACACAAGGAAGTGGGAGGAAAATCATCCTTATATAAAGCAAAAAACACATGAAATTATGAGGAAGCCATCTTGGATTTGGAAACGGTTTTAGAGGAATAGTCTTGGCTTGGGCTTTACTAGAACTCAGGATCCTTAATAGGGAATCCTGTCAAAGAAAAAGACATGCTGGAATGGAGGCGCCAACGACATCCTTCAGTAGCATTACTCCTCATGATGGAGGCAGGGACACAACAACATTGTAAGGGTCAGGAGCTGTAATGTAAAAGACAGCTTTCTTTGTGTAACTAAAAATCACTACGCACCTTTTTTGAAGATCGTGGTGACTACTAAAGCACTTTGCTCCCCAGCTGCTTCTCTCAACCCGCTCCAGGAATGACGAATATTGTGAGTTACTTCGGCCACATGCTGGTGACTCTCTTCTTCAGGATTGACCTCCCCGAGCTCGCCCACGGCGCACCCTTAATTTGACAGATAACTCACCAGCGCTGTGTGGTGCATTGGTGTCCATTACACATCACCGATCACTACTAGCCCCCCTAAGCAGTGATTGTCTTGTGTAAGTTTCTTACACCATCATACGTGTTGTTTTCCTTATATAGATATTAGATATTTACGCTATCCTTTCAAACCTTGTGCAGAGCGGCACCTGTTGCCATCTCTGGCATGATCCAGCTTCACCTTAGACAAGTCCAAACTTTTGTTTTTTTAAAAACATCTTTTATTGAGAGAGTTCATCAGTTACATAACCAACAATTGCATAAAAAAGAGTCATTACATCGTTTAAAAACAATGTTAGAAAACTGATTGTTAAAATGGCAGGAGAAAATGCAATGTATTAAACTTGCTTACAACAATACCGTAAAGACCCTCCGCAGCTTGAGGAAACAAAACCATAATTTAACATTGCACATATTACCAATAAAGCCTCCGAATTAAATGCTTCCCAGAGTTTAAAGAATTTCCTATAAGATCCTGATCTTAACGCATATCTCTTTTCAGATTCCCTAATTCTACATAATTCGGACCACCAATGTTGACATTTTGGAGTGCCTTCAGACTGCCACTTTTGAAGAATTGATGATCTAGCTATTAAAGCTATAACATATAGTCACTTTGTTGGTAAAAGGCTGATATTTAGATCAGATAAGTACCCCAAGACCACTGTCTGAACATCTAATGATTGTTCAAATTCTAATGTGCAATAACAGTACTGATCAATCTCAGCCCAGAACAGTCCTAATCTTGAGCAGCTCCATATAATATGGGTCCAATTTACCCCCTCCCTCCAGAGAACACCTAAAACAATTTGCAGAAATTTAAGGGTTACATTAATGGAGAAGGGGTGAGGTTCTGCAAAGCAGCCACAAGGTATACAATTGCACTTGCCGCACATGTGCCTCCTTTTATACAGATAAAATAAAATCATTAATTTTATCCCAAGTTATTTCCCTCCAGTTTTTCTAATTTTCTGCAGCTAGAACATCCCATATTGTACAATACCCTTTGCTCTCTAAAAAAAAAATTCTAAAAGGGGTTGATCCTCAATATGTATCTGTCAAATAAGTAATTCCATTAATAAAAGGAATATCATAATGCCTAACATTTGCTGCTTATGCTTAACGGTCCACGTTAGAAACTTATATCTCACTTTTTTGGAACTTTCGTCAGATGTAAAAAAATCCACAATTTTTTACTCCCGAAAGAACAATTCTAAAAAAATAATCAAACAGATTAACACCTTGATACTTAAAAAATCTATATGTAGTCTGAACGAGATTCAGAAAGCTAACCACAACTGCTGTTTAAAATGAAGCTGGGATTTTGCCTCCTTCTAAAATGTGATTGACTAATTTTACGAGTTCAGGGTTTAATACTGATGCAAAGCTTTTGTACAGTTTAGACGACAAGCCATCTTCTCCAAAAGCCTTTCCATTTGTCAATGGTTTCACAACATCTTCAATTTCTTTAAGAGAGATGCTAGCAACCAAGGATTGTGCTTGGCTTGTCTGCAATTTAGGAATAGGGAGCTTGCTAAGAAAACCCCTAAGTCTCAAAACCTCCACATCTTGTTGTGCATAATATATTGTTTCATAGTGTTTAAAAGACCTACCCTGTATTTGTGCCAAATCCGTTATATGAGCTTTGGTTTCCTTATTTCTAAGAGATGTAATCCTATTTTGTTCTTGACGCTCCTGCACTAGCCATGCTAAAAATGTACCTGCAAATTCACCGTCCTCATTTACTTTTTGGAGATATGCTGAGTTATCAGAGTACCCGCTGGCATAATTATATTCTTGCTTGTCTAAGTGCCAGTTTCTCGGTCATAGTTTTATTACGTAAATGGTGCACATTTGTCTGATTCACATCCAGCTCTAACTTTGCCCTAAGTGTCCTGAGGCTTTTCTTCTGTGCTATATCATTTGAAGTTATATAACCACATATGGTTGCTTAAAATGCCTCCCAAATAGTCTATACTCTTGAAGTGTTGTTATTACTCTGGAAAAAAAAGAATTATTTCGCTATGCAATTCTTTGCACCAATCTTCATCCCAGTTGTTTTTAATATGCAAATACCCGATACTTCCATCTTTACCAGAGCATGATTCGAAAAAACATTTTGGATGTGCATGCAGCTAGTTAATTTCAAATAGCAAGAGGAGAGAAAATAATCTATTCTGGTAGCAGATTTATATTTTGCAGAAAAACAGAAATATTATGTTGATAGCCTACCCATTGCCTGAACATTTTGTAAGTAGGATCCCTTTTATTCATATAATGCATCTCCTAAATAAGCACAGTATCCGGTGAGTGACTTCTAACTTCATCTATAGACCAAGCTTTGCTTTTATTATAGAGGCCATTAGTATTTAAGGTGACAATCAGTGACAAATGCAACTGCATTAAGCATCACCAGAGCAGCAAAATCTTACCTCTTCAGATGGTAAGAGCCTAGTCAATATTTTCCAAAAGTGCATAAAATAAAAATCTCGAACCTTATTGCACCTTCCCTCACAAAAAATATAAAATTATGTTCGTAGCATTTTCTGAGACTTAAAGTGCAACATTGCCTAATAAAGTGCATCTTAAAACTACAAAAAGGTGACTTAGTGCTTTGTTATAGGTAAAAGATATCCACCTAAGATAAGACCTAGTCTAACAGGCATAGAAACGTCATGCCGCCCAATATATTTTTTAATTTGAAATTTTTTCTTATCCATCCCCCTGAATTAATTATAATAAAAAAACTCCCAACATTTACTACATCGTAAAGTGCCACATGCATAGAAAAGTACCGAATCCATGGAAAAATAAAATGCGTTGTGTTCACATTAATTATAAAAGAAAGGGACTGAGTGCATTGAATTAGCAAAGAAAGCCTGTTAGGATATTCCCTCAGCTAACAAACAAGAATACATCATAAGCGCATCGTAGGTTTTAAATTTGAAGTCTTCCTTAGCCATTCCCTTTGATTGGCAATAGAACATACAACATTTTTCAGACCTCTAATCTTCCATAAACATTCTCAACCAATAGTTTTCTTACAATTGCATCATTTTATACTTCTTTCCAGCATATCCAACCTAGAAAGGCTAGTAGTGAACTCTCCCATGTTTTGCCCTACTGTAAGTAACTCTGTGGGCCCACCCATCCCCCACAAACTCCAAACTCGAGAGTTGCTTTTGTGATCTTTTTTCCACATTGGCCTGACGAGGCCAAAATTCGCTGACCCTTGCTGTATGGATTTACTCCTTAGGGCATTTGTATAGAAAAATACCAAAGGTATTATAGACCATGGTCAATATCTTTCTTTGCAATTAATTTGTATCAATAGATATACTGGTCTATTGGGTCTAGGTGTTCTTTCCTGGAGACAGAACCTTTTTCTCCGTTAAATAATTGTTCACTGTCAGTCATTGCTGGTATATTTCTCACCTGGAAACAAATTGAATCCTCAGAACTTAGATTAACTCACAGTGACTTTAGCAGTTTTGTGATTTGCCATAACTTGCATGCATTGCTTTTTCATTGCAAAATTTGGATAAGTCACAAAAAGTAAGCACATTTTGTGAATTATCTCTGTTGTCAGTTGCCTCCTTGACTGCAGGTTATCAATGCCTTAAAATGAAAACGTATTGAAACTTACTGCAGTAACTACGATTCATTTCCCTCGGTTGATTTATTCAAAGTAGAGGGAACAAATTAGTTTTCCTCACTCTGACTCCTCAGAATCTTTCCTACTAGAGCTCCTTTCTTTGTCTATTTGTGATTGGTGCAGCCTAAGCTTTAGTTTAGAGGGTCATGTTGGCTCCTCCCCTCACTTGTCTGCCCGTAAGATAAAAGACAGCAAGCAGCATGATGACCCAATGGGGTGCTGCCCGCGTTCCTCCTCTGCCCCAAGCAGCGCATCCCACCCACCTGACAAGATTACAGGCATCGAGCTCAGGCGGGACGTCAGAGGCAGAGCCACAGCCCAGTACACAGCAACAGCCTACAGAATTGATTTCTTTTGTGATCATTCTGAAATTGAGGTCAAAATGCAGTGCCATCAAATTCCAGGTTTCACTGAGGGGAGCTTCCTCTACCTAGCCACATTCAGATACGGTATATATAAAATCACCTTCCTATATGCAGCAATTTAGATAAAGTTAATTAAAAAGTGACTGCTGGCCTTAGTCTACAGACTGTTCATTGTTATCCATGTCACTCAGTGGTCGAAGTGAGCGGGATCGGCAGGGGACGGCTTGCCCCTACTTCTTTTATTCAATAGAAACCGTTCACCTGCTGGTTTTTTCTAACAATGCGTCCCACGACGCAGGGCTGGCTTTAGGGCAGTGCGACTGGTGCAGCCGCACTGGGTGCTGACCTGGAAGGGGCGCTGACCTCAGGTAGGGGGGGCGCTGTGTTTAGCAATAACAGAGCTAAATCCGGCCCGGCAGGACGGCAGAAATAGCCTAAGACAAGGCTCGGTGATCTTGGCCATTTGGGATGGGCTGGGTGGGCAGAGAAGGAAAAAGACACTGTCTTTTCCTTCTTGTCCAGAGAAGACAAGGACAGAGTTCACTTTTTCTCTGTCTCTGTCAGATTCCCCCCTCCCTTTTTTTCTTACTCTTCCTCACTCTCTTTCTGTCTAGAAGCTCCTCCTCACTTACTAAAAACCGTTACTTCAAGAAACGGTTCTCACCCTTTCTTTTCTCCTTTCGTTTATTTGCTGCCCTGTGAAATGGATCCAAACAAGAAAAACACTTTTGCTTGAAATGTCATAATTTTTCTATTCCAAAGTGCAGCCTCCAGAGGGAGAGAGATAAAAGGTTCAAAATATGAAAAATAAATAAATAACTTAATGAAGCCAGACAGAGTGGATGCAAAGTAGCCAGATTGATTTTATTCACACCCAAACACATCAGCATCACTTTACAGAGTTTGCCAGTGAAGTGCTACTTTTGTTTTCTCGTCTTTCTTTGAACAACATTGTTTTACCAGGGTGAGGAAGAGCATCATTCATGGATGTATTGCAATACCTGGTTAAGGGGTGGATTGGAAAACAAAATGCTTCAGTTAATTAGCGGCATTTAAGCAGTGCTTGTGAATATTTGTATATTGTATTCTGTTGTAAGGAATGTTCAGCAAGTTAGAATCCTTGCTAAAGATGTTTTCAGAATGTTATAATTTGTACAAGACAAGGGCAGTTGGATGGGAGGCCTTGATAAAAGAGGGAGCTCTTGGAAGTTCAGCAAGTAAACTCCATAAATAAAACGTATGTTTCTTGTCGTTACTTTCAGGAGAAGTAAGTGTAACAATGGTTATACAAACTCCCCAGGAAAAGAGACCCATAATCTCTTCAAAGGAAACCAAGGTGAGGAAACACGTTATGTGCTAATGATTTATATATACTGTACACTCTAATCTTATCAGCTGTCAGCCTGCTGCTCATGCGATGTGGATTTAACTGTCAACTGCTGCTCCATATCAATATTAAGGAATCAGATATTTGTTTTTCCTCATCAAACTGTGATGGGCACGCAGATCTGTTGTTTGTGAATTTAAGCGTGTTTTTCTGTCAGCATGAGTTCAAAATTCTGTCTTTGAGAAACGTACACGTAAGTGCACATTAAATCAAACATATTTCACACGTGTAGGCACCTGGGCACCTAGCCTGCCACTTACCTGTGGTCTCCAGTTCCTGTTTGTTCCAGCCTGATCCAGAGACACTGCTGCTAACTAGGTTTTCCCGCTCACAGTTGTTTCCGCCGACAGAAGCCCTTCCCACCTTAGGACCTACTTCAGGTTCATACGTTTTTATTCGAGATATTTCATCATAAAAGACAACATACATAAGAATTATACATAAAACACGATAATCTTGACAATATTAAAAGACAAAATCCCCAAGTAAAAACATTAAAACTAAATTATACAACCCTAAGGTGCGACAATTGATTTCGACACACAAAGAATCACTGTATAGGGGTTGAACATATTATTACAACCTAAAACATTATTAAATTTACAATTAGAGACGTACAATTGTATTAAATATAGAACTAACAATTAATCAACTCGTAAATGAGTGCCTTGCTCTGATAATCCAAGCCCACCCCAAAAACTTTGCTACTGCTATGGTCACAATCTCAGATGTATTAGTTCTTAAAAACCAAAGCGCCTCCGCGCTCACCCTCGTTTTCAATTTAAGACAAATTGGTTTTAACCATTTTCTCCGAGGGGCGAGGTAGGCAGGGCAGGCAAAGAAAATATGTCCTATTGATTGCCTTTGTTCCCTACACCAGTGGCAATACTCAGAGGACTGACCACGCCACTTCTTTGTAAATGTCCTCACAGGTAGCGTCCCAACTCTGAGTTGATGATAAAGCTTTCTATCATTACTCCTAGAAATGACGTCCCAGTATTCCACCAATGAGGGGTCAAGCTTGTGAACCAGGAACCTGTCAGACAATGATAAAGATACTGTCTGGGCAACTGTTTGATATCTTATAGACGCCCAGTATAAAGCCTTAAAATCACCCTTTGAGGGAAAGGCATTATTTCCGGGGTCCGTCCACAGCAGGCTAGGGCCCATATTTCCCAGCATAAGCTTCACATCTCTAAACCAGGGAATGTTACCTGAACCCACAATTGTTCTTACATCTGAGATCTCATTAGCAAAGAGAGCCAGTTCCGGTGTTGTCCATATTCTCCGCCACAGTGCTATCATCCTAAAGCGTGCTACATCTACAATAGAGCGGCACCCCATATCGAGCAATAAGGGTTTCATAGGATTAGACTGTGGGAGACCAGCCAGATTGCGTAAGAATTTATTTTGAATCCTGGCCAGCTGGGAGAGGTCAGAAAAACCCCATAGGTCTGCGCCATACATGATTGCAGAGTTTTTTTTGGCATCATATATTTTGAATGCCGGCGCTATCCTTTTGGTAAGTGAGGTTCTTTGCTCCTTAATTAGGCACCCTGTCAGTCGAGCTAATTTTAAACCAAGTGCATCAAGTTGCGGTTTCCATTTTAACCTATATTCTAAGGTTACTCCAAGGTAGGTCATTACTTTCACCTGTTCTAATTTCATGCCATTCAAGCTTACGTGACTCTTCAGCAGCCTATTTTTTGTTAAGACCATAAATTTCGTTTTGCTCACGTTCACCTGTAGGTCATTGAGTTTACAGAAAACTGCAAACTTGTTTAGCGCTGTGTGGAGTCCCTTACGTGTTTTAGAGAGAATGAGGGTGTCATCCGCATAGATTAGAAGGGGAAACTTTGTACCACCCAAGACAGGGGCATCAGTGGTTGAGTCTGCAAAAAACTGCACTACTTGATTTATGAACAGCAGAAACAAAGTCGGGGCGAGGACACACCCCTGTCTAACTCCACGTTTAACTAAAAATCGCTCCGTTACCTGCCCCCGTCTACCCCATCTTACCCTTGCAAAATTATCCTCATGCAATCTTATAACTATTTCCAACAAATCGCGGGGAATTCCCATTTTACTCAGTGCAACCCATAGTTTTTCTCTTGGGACGAGGTCGAAAGCAGACCTGAGGTCCACGAATGCTGCATATAGGGTTCCTCCACCCAATAACACCACCTTCCAAAATATCATGATGAATCTAAGCACCTGGTCTATAGTGCTGATACATAATCTAAAGCCAGCTTGCACGGGGGATAAAATGTTCTCATTATCAATCCAAATCTGTATTTTAGCTAATACCATTCTAGAGATGTGAAGGGGCAGGCCTTACCTCCCGGGTGCAGCGCTCCTGTAGGACCGCCCATACGGGCGATAACACTAACCCACAGCCAAAACCGGCTACCCCTCTGTCTGTTTCCCTGCAGGCGCCAACAGCAACACCGGAGTACAGCGGACCGGAAGCGGCCTGGCCTGACCCCGGAAGTACAACGGACACTGAAGGACCGGAAGTGGCCCCATCTGACCCCGGAAGGTGTTCCTCTGGAATCAGCGCAGACGCTAGAAAAGCCGGCGTCCCGGAGGAGGAGAGATCCCCAGCGGTGGACTCGTGGCAGGAGTCGGCGAGACGCGACGGATCCGGAGCGACGACGGTAGCAGAGAGGACGAGGAGAGAGAAAGAAGAAGAGGAAGACGTTTGGTGCGAGGATTGGTGGCATCCTCAGGAGGTGGCTGGAAAGCGGCCGTAACTCGGATGAGAGTTACGGCGGGGCACGTGAGTAAACGGTTAACATTTCTCCGTGTTTCCCCTCCATGTGTAATTAGTTTAAATAGTGTAATTCTTGTACATAGGTTCACGTGCACCCCACTGTATATTGTACACCCCCTTGCACTGTATAGTATCTTCCACCCAACCCCCCCCTCACTATCGACACTCTGTCCCATCACCCCGTCTCTCTCATTCCCATCTTCCCCGTCCTTCCGCCCTCCCTCACGGCCTATTTCCGCCCTAACACTCCCGGTGTCGGTGTCATCCTCGTGAGTTCCGTGGCCATTTGGAACTAACTGCCCTGTGTCTCTTTCCTTATCTCCGAGGGACACCCCAACTCCCGTCACCAGGAAGGAGAACCCAGCCGTGCAGCAGAAGACCTACCTGGATTCTCCTCACCGGAACCCCTCACTCGGAAGCCCGACCTACCCACCGAGGCCAAGGACAAAACAGTTCTGTGTATCAATAAACCACTTGCTAATCATAGCACACTATCTCCGGCCTCCCAGCCTGTTATTCCGGCCCGCACACCCCCACACCCCACAAGATGACTTTCTGAATGGCATCTATTAAGCTTATCGGACGATAATTCGCCGGGGCCAACCGATCTCCCTTTTTAAAAATCGGTAAGATTTCAGCCCCTTTCCACCAGACCGGAATATGTGCCCCTTTTTCAATGGCATTTGCAAGGGTAGTAATATATGGTACCCAATTCAACAGGTCATGTTTAAATAAATCAGCTGGGATGCAGTCCATACCCGGTGCCTTACCGGCTTGGACCAATCCCAAAGCTGCCTCAGCGTCATTATTTTCAAATACTAAGGTCGAGCTTGACAATGGGGGCAAAGGCGCGGGAGTAACCAACCCACACCTAGGTTCTGGATCGTGGCCCTTAAATTGAGGTGCAGAGTACTCAACTCAATTCTCAGCGGGTACATGATTCGCCGGGGTTTGCGAATTCATGTTCCCACCCCATTTTACCACCTGCCAAAACTTGATCTGGTTAGAGGACCTGCTCACTTCATATAACTCCTGCCAGCGATTTTCGTCCCACTCTCGCTTGCCATCCCTTTGGGCTTTCTTGTACATAAGCCTTGCCTTTCTAACATCATCTATCACCCTGGATTTTATGGCATTAGTCAGGAAGCTAAACGCCTGTCGACATGATTTGTTATACCATTTTCTACCTGCCGGCAACGCCAAAACTTGCCCAGGTTTAACGGTTTTGGTTAAAAGAACTTTTAATTTACCAAATAACTGCTCGTGGAGCACTATTAACTGATCAGATGGCCCTGTGGAGTTCATCAGAGCCTGAATAGCACATTGAGTGGAAGAAACTTCATGTGATATCCTACCTAGGATTACAGGATCTTCGATTATCCTACTCCAACGGACCCTACGTCTATCGTTGGTCAGGATAGCCTCAGTTGTGACACACTTCGTCAAACCACTGCGCCCTGGATTAACATCGGATTTAAAACTTAAAACCAGCGGGTTATGGTCACTTTCTGGGCGTGCGAGGATTGCCATGTCATCGAGAAGTGACCAAAACTCAATTTTAATTAAAATGTAGTCGATACGACTTGTACTAGTACCATTATCGAATGTTGGCCGGCCCATTTTGTCAGAATTTGAGCGGCCATTTGCCGCTCTCAATCCCCACTCGAGACACAATCCCAACCAATGAAGAGCTGCCTCCGTCCCCTTCTTAATTGGACTTAGGTCGAGATATGGGACATTCCAAAGTGCATCTTCTTCGGCATACAAGTCCTCACCCTCACACTGAAGTGGTTCGAAAGTGCAATTTAGGTCCCCCGTCACTACTAGAAATTTGTCCCTTCCAATTGAGTTCAAAAGTAAGTCTAATGCTCCAATAATTTTCGGGCACCGCCCACCAGGTAAACCTCGAGCATATATATTAATAATGAAAATTTCCTGGTATTTGTCCTTACTGAGCTTTATCCCAAGTATATCTGGGTTGGTCACCATTAGTTCCGAGGGCCTATAATTAAGGGACTGCCTCACCCAGATTGTTAAGCCACCAGATGCTCTTCCTTTTTTTCCCCTGATGGCGGGTTTAAAAAAAATCGGTTCAAGAGGCCAGCTTTCCTGAAAAATCAGGATATCATAGGTTTCTACAAAATCTGCCCACTCTGCTAAATCTATTTTCCCCTTCAGCCCAGCTATATTCCACGAGGCAATTTTAAGTAAAGGGTCCTGAAGGATAAGTTGGCTTGATTCAGGGGACCCTAAGTTATGGTCTGATGTCCTCCTACCTACATTCAGTGTCTCTCTGTCTACTAGGTCACTAGTCAGAGGGTCGGGGGAGGTCCTGTGCATCCCGTTTACAACATTCTGTCTCTCCATAACCACCTCCTTAGTCCTACATAGTACCAGATCACCATTACTATCTTCCCCAACCTGCGGTATTCACATGCCCTCAGAATCCCCTGTTGAACTCTTGAGCTGGATGTTACAACCTGGCTTGGATAGAAGTCAATCAACTCCCTCCAAGCCTGAAAGGGGCTCAAACTGGTTAAACAGGGGTGGAAAAAAAGGGAAGTGTGTTGCCTGACCAGGGCGGTGACCTCTAAAAGGACTTCTCCCACGAGGCTTAAATGGGTGAGAAAGAGAATCCCTGCTTCTTTGGGGGTAGAAGTAGTAAAGGTCCAAAGATTGAACATCACCCACCCTTCCAAACCTTGGATCTCTACGGATGAAGTCCACCACCCATTTGTCCCTAAAGTTTATTATTACGCAATCGCCCTCTAGATCTTTAGGGCAATATCCAACCCAACTTACTCTTCTGACATTTAGAATCTCTGTTTTAGACAGGGGGGAAGTGTTCTGTTCTTATTTAGCCAGAAGGTAACTTTATTTTTGAGGTCCCTGTACATTTCCGTTTTATCCACCCCAATGCCCGGCACACCTGTCAAGATAATAGTGTAGGGAACGGACTCAGGGGGTAAATTTACACATCTGTTTGACTACCCCCTTCCCCGGTTTGTCATACCCCTTGGGCTGCCGACTAGTGGCCGGCACTCGAGGAGCGGGCTGAGTTGTAGTCGCCACACCTTCCTTCGTGGTCGTGCTCTTAGTAGAAGCCAAAGCATTATTGCAACCATGAGGCAGCTCCACTCCGAGACGGCTCGACTTGCTGTTCAGTGGGTCATTAATAGCCAGAGGAGCCGTCTTTGGAGCAGTCCCGTTATTAAGTGAATTAGAGGGTAGTTCCTTTTCTTTATATTTGCCTTTTACTAATTTATCTAACGTATTGGAATTAGTTATAACAAGATTTTCCAGCAAATCCAATTTAGAATTGATCAGCCTCGTACGTTCCAATAGGGGTAACATCAAAGATTTCACAAGTATTTATATTTTACCCAAAAGAACGTCATCTGATCTATTAGTCAGGCATTGATCGACGGTAGCAGTGGGGGCCACCGTGGGAATTGGGGGGCTATTAATAGAATGTGGGGTATACGGGGGCTGTGTTAGACCATTAGTTTTTGGCATTTTTGCGGTGCCCCCTTTCTGGAGTTGTCTCCCTCTTTTCCTTTTACTGGGGTAAGAATTCTTCAATTTACCATCAGGTTGGGATATTTGTGCCGGTCTAGGATGGTGGGGCGAATCGCCAATACTATTAGTTGGATTGATCGTAGGGGCACTAGTTACGGTTGTATTAAAATTTAGTACGGGACTGGCCGCCTCGGTATCCGAAGCCATAGATGTAAAGTCTGGACTTGGGCTATGGTTCACTATAAGGGCTTGGTGGCTTAAATTAATAGGGGATACGACTGAGCCAATTTTTCCCAGGGACGAGCGGTTTCCCATAATAAGATCAACTGATAAGCGCTTCTCAGCAAAGGCTATCTCCTTTTCTAAAATACCTGATGCACGTTTAAAAAAATTATCAAGGGTGCCAGATACAACCCCATTCTTTGTTGAGACCTGTACAATTCTTTCTTTCCCAGAGCATAGGCCATGGTGGATGGTATCTCAAGGCTATGAAAACTAACAGGGGATACAAGAGCCCGCTAGACAATAAGTTACCTCAGCTATAACCTGGATACAAGCAAGCCGAGAGACAATACACAATTGGTAACTACTACTAAAATAAGTAATAAGTATTATAAGAGTATGATAACGATTAGAGGGGGGGGCCCGGCCCGGCCACGATCGACCTCGGACGGCCTCAAACGGCCCGCCCTTTGCCGGGGCTTAGCCCGGCGCACACCCGCGCGCGTCCCGCGTGTGCGGGGAGGGGCGATCCTTAATAGGAGGAGGGCGGGAAGAGAACACAGGTGCGGCAGATCACTTGGCCGCAGGGGAGACTGGTCCCCGCAGTCCCGCACGCCGCACTTGCCCCAAATCGGCGTCTGACTCAGCTTCCAAGTGGCAGTATGTCCCAGTAAAATGAGAAGCAAAAGATTCCACTCTGGCCCTTAGTCCCGACTGCGAGCGGCACCCCGCTAATGTAGGCCGCAGGTGTGCTATAGGCAAGCCCATCTGCACCCAGTCGCACGTGACTATGCCCAACGCCACACTCGTGGCTCTCCCTCCACCAGCAGATACACCATTGCCCAGGTCTACACCCTCGACACTGGACCCCGCAACAAACATTGCTACTGCGCCCACCCACACTCCACGGTAGGATCTTTCACCTGCACCTGCTGACACTTCACCTGCCACAGCACACATACCAGCCCACTGATCAGCTCTATCCTGAACACACCACCTGAACAAAAACACCTACTCTCATGCGCCCTTCTCAACACACACTCACAATGCAAACACATGATTTGGGACCTAGTTTTCACCTTCACACCTGACGTCCTCTTCCTCACTAAGATCTGGCTCAACCCCACTTCCATGCCCGACATCGCCACCGCGATAACCGAAGAATACAAGATCACCTACTGCAAATGCATCAACAAGCCTGGTGGAGGGATCTCCATCATACACAAGGAATTCATCCAATGCACCACCACAAATGACAATATCACCCTAGCCATCGACCACCTCAACCTCCGACTACAAAGAGTCAACTGAAGGACAACTGCTAGAAACTCAACACGGACAAGAAGGAGGTACCGATTTTCAGAACCAAAAGCTCCCCATGGGATGCATCCTGGTGGCCCTCTAAACTCAACTCAAATCTAATCCTAACCCCACTGACCATGCCAACAACCTAGGCATCATTCTGGACAACAAGCTCACCTTAAAGACTCAAGTCAACTCAGTCTCCTCCTCCTGCTTAGTCATCCTCTGCATGCTTCGTAAGATATTCAAATGGCTACCCCAAAGCTCCAGATGCACCATCACCCAGGCCTGCATCGCCAGCTGACTGGATTATAGTATCATTCTCTATGCAAAGATCACAGCTCACCACTTCCGATGACTACAGACCACATATAACACTGCAGCTAGACTCGTACTGTATCTCCCTAGATGAACCCACATGACCCCCTAACTTAGGGAACTCCACTGGCTCCCTGTACAGAAAAGCTGCCAGATAAAGCCCCTGACCCATGCATACAAGGCCCTACACAAATGCGAACCACCCCTACTTGAACCACCACCTGAACTTTATCAGACCACCAGACACCTCTGCTCCACATCGCATCTTTCGTAGAATATTAATCATTAGTAAAAATATTCTTACTGCATAACTTCAATGGTATAATGTTGCAAATATCACCACCTACTAGTTTCTTTTTTACCATTCCCTGGTTCACCAGATACCACATGGGAAAAGTGATTAGATGCTTTTAAAATATGCATGTTGGCTTTTGGGAGTGGACGTGTATCTGATGATAGGAAACACACTACTTTGTTGCATCACATAGGTAAGGATCGCTGAGAGTTTACAGAACACTACCACCATTAACCACTGCAGAAGCAGGTGATAACAATACATTATATGCACCAACCCTCAGGCTATTAGAATTGTATTTTGGTAATAAAACCAATATTATATTAGAGAGATATAAATTCTTTTCAAGGGTTCAAGGAAATGACAAAACTATTAATAATTTCGTGATGAGCCTTAGAGGGTTATTGGTACATTGGGCTTTCAGTAGAACCCACATTGAGTATATCACAGATCAACTAATTGTCAGGAGTGCTCTTCAGTATTTCACACAAGAGCAGCTCGACGATGGTCCCAATGCCCCTCTAAGAACTTTCCTGCCAGCCGCATAACACTCAACTGTCAGTCCAGCTCCCAGGGGGGGAAGGGTAATGGGAGAGAGAAGAGACAATCAGCCAAACTTGAAATCTAACAATTATTCTATATATATGTCTAAAAACCTTTTCTACATTTACCCAATTTAGTTATGGCTGATGCCTCTCTTTTATTACTGATCCGTTTATGACAGGCCGCGAGGGCTGATTCAGTTGCGCACACTGCACTTGGTATTAAAAAACACCAAAACTTAAACCTCTATGTTGCTATATATTTCAATATTTATTTGTGTTATGTCACACTCTTTCTTATTTTTTTTTCCAATGTATTGTTGTTATGTTTCTCAATTCACAACAATTATTGGTTCATAAAAACAATATTGATACACAGTTTGAAATAACAATTCTATTCATACATAAATAAACAATTTCAATTAACATTCAGTATTGGCGCCCAATGTATTTCGGAACCCTAGGTGGTTCCTTTTTCAGGGGCTCATCTGTGGATGAAACATATAATGAAATGCTGTCAGTGGTCATGGAGGGTTAAATCAATGTACTGTATATAAACTATGTCTCTAGCATTATTTATCATGAACAAACCATATATGCCCATGTGATGTGTTTAATCATGCAGGGAACCTGTGAAAGTGTATAATGATGGGTGGGTTGCCCTACCTTCCTCAGTATCAAGCAGTCTGCCACGTGCAATGTTCCCATGTCATCAACTACGAAATAATCATAAATCGAAATAAGTAAAAAATAATCATATGCTAGTTCAATGCACTCTAACTATACACTGTATTAGTGTCTTACCTCAATATAACACCTTCGCTGCGGCGGCTATTCCGCCGCAGCAATAACGGTCGCGGGGGGGTGCGCGGCTTACCTGCGCTGGTGACAGAACCGTTCCGTCACGGCTCGCAGGTGAGCTGTGCTGGTGACGGAACGGTTCCATCACGGCCCCGCCCGCTTAATGAAATGCGCCGCGCAGGCGCGGCGAGCGGGCCGTGACGGAACCGTTCCGTCATTAGCACAGCTCACCCGCGAGCTGTGACGGATCGGTTCCGTCAGTAGCGTCGAAGCAGATAAAGTATTCCAAATAACTGTCAAAAACAAACAGTGACAATTCATGTGAGTAATACTTAGAAAAATGCCACAAGTACGATCCATAATGATGTATTTGATGAGGTAGGCTCTTACCTCCTGTTAAATGTACATGTTCTTATCTGTAAAGAACGAAAAACCAAAATGAGCCCAAAATAACCTATACTCAAACCTTAGAGTCACTAATGCCTTAAAGGAAAAACAAACGTATTCGCGCTGCTGAATGCAGGTAAATACCTGAAAGAAACCGATATGCCACCATACTCGAACGCCCTTTCCTGAAACAATCTCGTGATCCCGTTACAAATGCTCGCGAGACCTATAAGCAAAGCTCCAATTTGATGATACTCAAAAACAGACTATCGCGTCCCATTCTCAAACACGGTCGCCATATTTGAACAGTGTGATACCTGTTTGTACATCCACTGCTGCTAAATGTATATTCACATTTATATGTAAAAAAAAATCAAAAAGTATAAGCTGTGAAACTATCTAATAGTAATCCACTCAATAGACTGCCAATTGCTATGAATTTGATGTGAAAACGAGTATGTGAAAACGGGTAGGCTCTGCTATAATGAGTTCCAAATATGCTCGAAAAACGCCAACTAGTGCGATAAACAACAAACAATATCTTCAAAACACTACGTCGGTCGCTGGTGACACAATGAGAGTATTAAAAACGAAAATAATAAATAAAAAAGATTCTGTGGTGTTATCAGCTGTATAGCTCAATAGGGATTGGCTCGTGTGTTTATGAAGAGACGGTGTAACTCAACTGTATCCCTAGTTATGAGTTTAAGGGTGAAAAGCTACACATACATAAAATGAGTATAAAACAGTTGCATTCCGTTGTTATTCACTATTGCATATTTTTAGGAATAGGAAAAATGACAATCAGAAAACATCTTAAATGTAGATAATAACAAAACGCATAAACATGTACAAATACTTGATTTATGATGAGCTCACATACTGCTTAAAATGTGAGTGCCTAGTAGTATTATGAAATAAGTAACTGTTTTCTAGATTTTGTGACCTGGTTGCCTGAGCGACCTACTGTTATATAAGTGTTACTGTTGTTGTAGCTTAAATGTAATCTAATTGTATGACGCAACCCACTAATGTGTAAATGATATTTTAGTGTCTGACTGGAATGTTTTCTGTTTTAAATGAAGCACGACATATCCAATCTGTCATTAAGTCCTTTGGGAATCATGGTGTCAAGCGTTTTTATCCAGTAAACTTCTCGTTGAAGTAATTTCCTGTGGTTGTCTGTGCCTGTCTTCAATTGTACTTGCTCTATCACCTGGATCCTTATTTGTGAAATTGAATGGTGTGCTTCCATCCAGTGAACCGCCAGTGCTGAGCTGGTATTTATGGTACGAATCCGACTTTTGTGCTCGGTGAGTCTAATTCTAAGTTTTCGTTCAGTCTTTCCGACATATGCCTTACCGCAATGGCACTTAATGCAATAAATCACATTTTGTGAGTTACAATCCGTCGTGTGTCTCATCGGTATTTGTTTTCCTGTTAAAGGGTGTGTCAAGGTGTTGCCTAAGGTAACATTATTGCAGTGAGTACAATTATGACATTTGATAGTTCCCTCCAATACTTTATTTAAATCCGTTGCGGAAGGATTAGACAATATTTCACGTAGGTTTCTCCCTCTTGTGTAGGCATGATTTGGTGTGTTTTTAAAAATGTTGTTAAAATCAGGTTCATTAGCCAATAATTGCCATCTGGTGTTAATTATTTTTTTAATTGCTGGTGACTTTGTGGTATACTTAGAAACAAAAACTAAATTGTTAGGTTTTTTTTACTGTGTTGGATCCAAATAATGCTTTGCGTTCTCTTCTGTTACTGGCTTTTTTTAATTCAATGTATTCTTGTTCTAAGTGTTAAGTCTTTTCTTTCAACATACAAATACCCCAGATCTTTTCATTAGCATTTACGTGTTCTACATCATCACTGCAATTCTTTTTAATAACTATATTATTATTATTTTTTTCTCTTAGGGTTCTGGCGTGTCTTCAACGAGGCAAGAATCGTCTAGAGGCAGCTGATCTTGACCTTAGTTTCTTCCCTTCTTCGATTCTCGATGAGGTGAGTATTAAAACATTCTTTATATTTAACTCAGGAATTCTGGAAAGGCTATTTTAAAACTCATGTATTTTAATATCTTTTGTTTGCTTCAAAAACACTAGGTAGCTGATTCTTAACTCAGCTAAATTAGTAGATAACCCTTGTTATGAGTTTAAGGGTGAAAAGCTACACATACATAAAATGAGTATAAAACAGTTGCATTCCGTTGTTATTCACTATTGCATATTTTTATAAATAAGAAAAATGACAATCAGAAAACATCTTAAATGTAGATAATAACAAAACGCATAAACATGTACAAATCCTCGATTTATGATGAGCTCACATACTGCTTAAAATGTGAGTGCCTAGTAGTATTATGAAATAAGTAACTGTTTTCTAGATTTTGTGACCTGGTTGCCTGAGCGACCTACTGTTATGTAAGTGTTACTGTTGTTGTAACTTAAATGTTATCTAATTGTATGAAGCAACCCACTAATGTGTAAATTATATTTTAGTGTCTGACTGGAATAGTTTTCTGTTTTAAATGAAGCCCGACATATCCAATCTGTCATTAAGTCCTTTGGGAATCATGGTGTCAAGTGTTTTTATCCAGTAAACCTCTTGTTGAAGTAATTTCCTGTGGTTGTCTGTGCCTGTCTTTAATTGTACTTGCTCTATCACCTGGATCCTTATTTGTGAAATTGAATGGTGTGCTTCCATCCAGTGAACCGCCAGTGCTGAGCTGGTATTTTTGGTACGAATCCGACTTTTGTGCTCGGTGAGTCTAATTCTAAGTTTTCGTTCAGTCTTTCCGACATATGCCTTACCGCAAGGGCACTTAATGCAATAAATCACATTTTGTGAGTTACAATCCGTTGTGTGTCTCATCGGTATTTGTTTTCCTGTTAAAGGATGTGTCAAGGTGTTGCCTAAGGTAACATTATTGCAGTGAGGGCAATTATGACATTTGGTAGTTACCTTCCATACTTTATTTAAATCAGTTGCGGAAGGATTAGACAATATTTCACGTAGGTTTCTCCCTCTTGTGTAGGCATGAGTTGGTGTGTTTTTGAAAATGTTGTGAAAATCAGTTTCATTAGCCAATAATTGCCATCTGGTGTAAATTATTTTTTTAATTGCTGGTGACTTTGTGGTATACTTAGAAACAAAAACTAAATTGTTAGTTTTTTTTTTACTGTGTTGGATCCAAATAATGCTTTGCGTTCTCTTCTGTTACTGGCCTTTTTAATACAATGTATTCTTGTTCTAAGTGTTAAGTCTTTTCTTTCAACATACAAATACCCCAGATCTTTTCATTAGCATTTACTTGTTCTACATCATCACTGCAATTCTTGTTAATAACTATATTATTATTATTTTTTTCTCTTAGGGTTCTTGCGTGTCTTCAACGAGGCAAGAATCGTCTAGAGGCAGCTGATCTTGACCTTAGTTTGTTCCCTTCTTCGATTCTCGATGAGGTGAGTATTAAAACATTCTTTATATTTAACTCAGGAATTCTGGAAAGGCTATTTTAAAACTCATGTATTTTAATATCTTTGTTTGCTTCAAAAACACTAGAAAGCTGATTCTTAACTCAGCTAAATTAGTAGATAACCCTTGTTATGAGTTTAAGGGTGAAAAGCTACACATACATAAAATGAGTATAAAACAGTTGCATTCTGTTGTTATTCACTATTGCATATTTTTATAAATAAGAAAAATGACAATCAGAAAACATCTTAAATGTAGATAATAGGGGGGAGGAGCCTAGCTCGCGACCGAGATGGCCGCGCTTTAGCTCGGCTCCGTTCGCCCGCCTGTGTTTTTCGCATTTATCCTGCATTTATCCTGCCCCGGGAAGCCCTCCTTGTTGTGTGGTACTACTACGACGCACTGCAGGCACTTACCACTTGTTCCGGTTGTCCTGGCGGCTGTGGGTCCGGTGCAGTGCCCCCGACCATTCCCGGGACTCGGGGGCGGACTGGCCTGGTTCTTCATCCCGGCTCCTGGGCCAGATGCAGCCTGCGGGCTTGCCCTTCGGGGCGCGCTGGAGGTGATTGGAGGGCCGCTGTTCGTGTGAGCCGGAGGTTCCTGGCTGAGAGACTCCTGTGTGGCGGCAGCCTTGGATGGTGACGCTGCCCTTCATTATTGGGGTTCCTCGTGTGATCAGCTTCCTCCCCCTTTGTTCTCCGGTCCGGCCATTTTGTTCTTTGCCGCCCGGACTCGGAGCGCGGGACTGGCGGCATTGGGGGGCTGGCGAATCCCCTTCTTCTGGTGGCCCCCCTTCCTGTCCGGGGTGTTCTTCTGCCTGTCGGCGGGACTTCATCTGCTTGACTGCCGCCCCGGCGGAGGTTGTTGGCCGCGCGGCCTGTTCTGGCTCTCAAGATGGCGACCAACCCCATTTGTTTGGGCCGGGCCCGGACGAGCACTGGGGGCCCGCCGCAAGGCCCGGGTGTCGGATACTGTGAAGGTTTTCCTGCACTTAAGGGGATCTTGAACATCCTGCTATCCTGGCGGCTCTCGGTGGCCGCGCCACTCCTGGCTCTGGAGACGGTTCCTCACTGCGGGCCTCCCGGGCCCCCACGACCGGATGAGGCATTGATATCGCGGGGTGTGGCTGGTACTCTCCTGGCGGACTCGGCCCCGGCTGCCGCCCCGGAGGTGCGCAACCTGATGGCGCCTTCTCCTCCTGTGCTGCCTCCTCTGCCCTTGGCCCGGGAGCTGGATTTTGTTTTGCCGGACTTTCATGATTCTCTTGGTCCCTCTCAATCACCACTGCCCGATGACGTCTCCTGTGCTGGCCCGGATGGGTCGGTTTTTATGGACATATCCTTGGAACTGTGCCTGCATCGTTTGCTACATTCTGTGATTTTCCTGGATCTTCCGTGCTTTTCTTCCTGTGACTTTTTTGGACTGCCGTTGGACTCTCCTGCTGCCTGCCTTCTGTTCTTTTTGGCAGGGTCCTCGTTGGATCGGACCCTTACTGCTTTGGATAAAAAGGGTCAGGGCTGATGAAAACTGTCTCTTATATGCGGTAGCTTATGAACGGTTTGGATGGTCTCTGTGTCCTGATATGGTTCTGTGTAACTGGTTAGTGCTCCTGGACGTTGGCCTGATACTCTTTGGCTTCCCGAGGACTTGGACCTTTAACCCGGGCGGGTGGATGGGTGCGTTTACTCCTGTCTTTGGCCCTCCCCCGTGTATATGTTTGTATGTCTTTACTCCCTTCTTTCTTTCCCTTCCTTCCCCCCCCCTTTTTTGTCTTTTAATTCCAACTTTTCTTGCTCCACTAAATTTCGGGTTCCATTTAGGGCGACAGGCACGCTGCGGGGGGGGGTTGGCCGTAGCCTTCTGCAGGGGTGCAGGGTGGGCTTAGGGGTGGGTGGGAGGGGTCTGTCTGTTTCGGGGGGTCTTTTTCCCCCCTTATTTTCCCCCTTTTTTGTTCTATGGCTCTTGTGTATTCACTTTTTCGGGACTCTGTCACCTCGAATCTCCCCCGGGGGTTTTCTGTCCTTCTTCCGGTGTGTGGCTGATTGTGGTTCGCTGCCTATTCTGGTATCGTGTTTCTGTTACATCGCATGCCGGTTTTATTGTCCTGTTTTTCCCCCTGGGGGTGCATGGTCTGGCGGGTGTTCCTTTTTGTTGTTTTTTTCTCCCTCTTTCCCTTCCTCCTTTATGGAGGTCCCCTTTTTCCGTTGGGGTGCGTATTGCATAGTCTTTGTGATGGGGCTTTTTGATTACGTCTTCTTTGTTCGGGTAGGGGCGGAGGTGGGTGAGCGCGATTGACTGTTGCCACTGTCGCTATTTGATGGTCTGATTCTGTTTCTGTCCTTTGCTGGATTTGATTGTATGGCTTCATTTTCTTACGTTGTGTTCATAAAATGGCGGCTTGCCGCGGTCCCTCCCTTGTATTCTCATATACGGCCCGTTATTCCTTCGGTCCCCTCCCCGTGCTAGAAAATTAACCTTTGTCATCCTGCTATTGCTGAACGCTCGTTGGTTTTTATTGCTTCACCAGTGCTCCTGATGTTATATCCTGTGCAGATCTTCTTTTTGTATGCTGGTTATTCGACCATTCTGTTCTGGCCAGCCCGCGGGGTTGTAGGCCAGTATTTGTGAGCTTTCATTGTTCAATAAAGGTTTTAAAAAAAAAAAAAAAAAAAAAAATGTAGATAATAACAAAACGCATAAACATGTACAAATCCTCGATTTATGATGAGCTCACATACTGCTTAAAATGTGAGTGCCTAGTAGTATTATGAAATAAGTAACTGTTTTCTAGATTTTGTGACCTGGTTGCCTGAGCGACCTACTGTTATGTAAGTGTTACTGTTGTTGTAACTTAAATGTTATCTAATTGTATGAAGCAACCCACTAATGTGTAAATTATATTTTAGTGTCTGACTGGAATAGTTTTCTGTTTTAAATGAAGCCCGACATATCCAATATGTCATTAAGTCCTTTGGGAATCATGGTGTCAAGCATTTTTATCCAGTAATCCTCTTGTTGAAGCAATTTCCTGTGGTTGTCTGTGCCTGTCTTCAATTGTACTTGCTCTATCACCTGGATCCTTATTTGTGAAATTGAATGGTGTGCTTCCATCCAGTGAACCGCCAGTGCTGAGCTGGTATTTTTGGTACGAATCCGACTTTTGTGCTCGGTGAGTCTAATTCTAAGTTTTCATTCAGTCTTTCCGACATATGCCTTACCGCAAGGGCACTTAATGCAATAAATCACATTTTGTGAGTTACAATCCGTCGTGTGTCTCATCGGTATTTGTTTTCCTGTTAAAGGATGTGTCAAGGTGTTGCCTAAGGTAACATTATTGCAGTGAGTGCAATTATGACATTTGGTAGTTACCTTCCATACTTTATTCAAATCAGTTGCGGAAGGATTAGACAATATTTCACGTAGGTTTCTCCCTCTTGTGTAGGCATGAGTTTGTGTGTTTTTGAAAATGTTGTTAAAATCAGGTTCATTAGCCAATAATGGTTGTCTGTGCCTGTCTTCAATTGTACTTGCTCTATCACCTGGATCCTTATTTGTGAAATTGAATGGTGTGCTTCCATCCAGTGAACCGCCAGTGCTGAGCTGGTATTTTTGGTACGAATCCGACTTTTGTGCTCGGTGAGTCTAATTCTAAGTTTTCGTTCAGTCTTTCCGACATATGCCTTACCGCAAGAGCACTTAATGCATTAAATCACATTTTGTGAGTTACACTCCGTCGTGTGTCTCATCGGTATTTGTTTTCCTGTTAAAGGGTGTGTCAAGGTGTTGCCTAAGGTAACATTATTGCAGTGAGTGCAATTATGACATTTGGTAGTTCCCTTCCATACTTTATTTAAATCCGTTGTGGAAGGATTAGACAATATTTCACGTAGGTTTCTCCCTCTTGTGTAGGCATGAGTTGGTGTGTTTTTGAAAATGTTGTGAAAATCAGGTTCATTAGCCAATAATTGCCATCTGGTGTAAATTATTTTTTTAATTGCTGGTGACTTTGTGGTATACTTAGAAACAAAAACTAAATTGTTAGTTTTTTTTACTGTGTTGGATCCAAATAATGCTTTGCGTTCTCTTCTGTTACTGGCCTTTTTAATACAATGTATTCTTGTTCTAAGTGTTAAGTCTTTTCTTTCAACATACAAATACCCCAGATCTTTTCATTAGCATTTACTTGTTCTACATCATCACTGCAATTCTTGTTAATAACTATATTATTATTATTTTTTTCTCTTAGGGTTCTTGCGTGTCTTCAACGAGGCAAGAATCGTCTAGAGGCAGCTGATCTTGACCTTAGTTTGTTCCCTTCTTCGATTCTCGATGAGGTGAGTATTAAAACATTCTTTACATTTAACTCAGGAATTCTGGAAAGGCTATTTTAAAACTCATGTATTTTAATATCTTTGTTTGCTTCAAAAACACTAGATAGCTGATTCTTAACTCAGCTAAATTAGTAGATAACCCTTGTTATGAGTTTAAGGGTGAAAAGCTACACATACATAAAATGAGTATAAAACAGTTGCATTCTGTTGTTATTCACTATTGCATATTTTTATAAATAAGAAAAATGACAATCAGAAAACATCTTAAATGTAGATAATAACAAAACGCATAAACATGTACAAATCCTCGATTTATGATGAGCTCACATACTGCTTAAAATGTGAGTGCCTAGTAGTATTATGAAATAAGTAACTGTTTTCTAGATTTTGTGACCTGGTTGCCTGAGCGACCTACTGTTATGTAAGTGTTACTGTTGTTGTAACTTAAATGTTATCTAATTGTATGAAGCAACCCACTAATGTGTAAATTATATTTTAGTGTCTGACTGGAATAGTTTTCTGTTTTAAATGAAGCCCGACATATCCAATATGTCATTAAGTCCTTTGGGAATCATGGTGTCAAGCGTTTTTATCCAGTAATCCTCTTGTTGAAGTAATTTCCTGTGGTTGTCTGTGCCTGTCTTCAATTGTACTTGCTCTATCACCTGGATCCTTATTTGTGAAATTGAATGGTGTGCTTCCATCCAGTGAACCGCCAGTGCTGAGCTGGTATTTTTGGTACGAATCCGACTTTTGTGCTCGGTGAGTCTAATTCTAAGTTTTCGCTCAGTCTTTCCGACATATGCCTTACCGCAAGGGCACTTAATGCAATAAATCACATTTTGTGAGTTACAATCCGTCGTGTGTCTCATCGGTATTTGTTTTCCTGTTAAAGGATGTGTCAAGGTGTTGCCTAAGGTAACATTATTGCAGTGAGTGCAATTATGACATTTGGTAGTTACCTTCCATACTTTATTCAAATCAGTTGCGGAAGGATTAGACAATATTTCACGTAGGTTTCTCCCTCTTGTGTAGGCATGAGTTTGTGTGTTTTTGAAAATGTTGTTAAAATCAGGTTCATTAGCCAATAATGGTTGTCTGTGCCTGTCTTCAATTGTACTTGCTCTATCACCTGGATCCTTATTTGTGAAATTGAATGGTGTGCTTCCATCCAGTGAACCGCCAGTGCTGAGCTGGTATTTTTGGTACGAATCCGACTTTTGTGCTCGGTGAGTCTAATTCTAAGTTTTCGTTCAGTCTTTCCGACATATGCCTTACCGCAAGGGCACTTAATGCATTAAATCACATTTTGTGAGTTACACTCCGTCGTGTGTCTCATCGGTATTTGTTTTCCTGTTAAAGGGTGTGTCAAGGTGTTGCCTAAGGTAACATTATTGCAGTGAGTGCAATTATGACATTTGGTAGTTCCCTTCCATACTTTATTTAAATCCGTTGTGGAAGGATTAGACAATATTTCACGTAGGTTTCTCCCTCTTGTGTAGGCATGAGTTGGTGTGTTTTTGAAAATGTTGTTAAAATCAGGTTCATTAGCCAATAATTCCCATCTGGTGTTAATTATTTTTTTAATTGCTGGTGACTTTGTGGTATACTTAGAAACAAAAACTAAATTGTTAGTTTTTTTTTACTGTGTTGGATCCAAATAATGCTTTGCGTTCTCTTCTGTTACTGGCCTTTTTAATTCAATGTATTCTTGTTCTAAGTGTTAAGTCTTTTCTTTCAATATACAAATACCCCAGATCTTTTCATTAGCATTTACTTGTTCTACATCATCACTGCAATTCTTTTTAATAACTATATTATTATTATTTTTTTCTCTTAGGGTTCTTGGTGTCTTCAACGAGGCAAGAATCCTCTAGAGGCAGCTGATCTTGACCTTAGTTTCTTCCCTTCTTCGATTCTCGATGAGGTGAGTATTAAAACATTCTTTATATTTACCTCAGGAATTCTGGAAAGGCTATTTTAAAACTCATGTATTTTAATATCTTTTGTTTGCTTCAAAAACACTAGGTAGCCGATTCTTAACTCAGCTAAATTGGTAGATAACCCTTGTTATTAGTTTAAGGGTGAAAAGCTACACATACATAAAATGAGTATAAAACAGTTGCATTCCGTTGTTATTCACTATTGCATATTTTTATAAATAAGAAAAATAACAATCAGAAAACATCTTAAATGTAGATAATAACAAAACGCATAAACATGTACAAATCCTTGATTTATGATGAGCTCACATACTGCTTAAAATGTGAGTGCCTAGTAGTATTATGAAATAAGAAACTGTTTTCTAGATTTTGTGATCTGGTTGCCTGAGCGACCTACTGTTATGTAAGTGTTACTGTTGTTGTAACTTAAATGTTATCTAATTGTATGAAGCAACCCACTAATGTGTAAATTATATTTTAGTGTCTGACTGGAATAGTTATCTGTTTTAAATCAAACCCGACATATCCAATCTGTCATTAAGTCCTTTGGGAATCATGGTGTCAAGCGTTTTTATCCAGTAAACCTCTTGTTGAAATAACTTTCTGTGGTTGTCTGTGCCTGTCTTCAATTGTACTTGCTCTATCACCTGGATCCTTATTTGTGAAATTGAATGGTGTGCTTCCATCCAGTGAACCGCCAGTGCTGAGCTGGTATTTATGGTACGAATCCGACTTTTGTGCTCCGTGAGTCTAATTCTAAGTTTTCGTTCAGTCTTTCCAACATATGCCTTACCGCAAGGGCACTTAATGCAATAAATCACATTTTGTGAGTTACAGTCCGTCGTGTGTCTCATCGGTATTTGTTTTCCTGTTAAAGGGTGTGTCAAGGTGTTGCCTAAGGTAACATTATTGCAGTGAGTGCAATTATGACATTTGGTAGTTCCCTTCCATACTTTATTTAAATCCGTTGCGGAAGGATTAGACAATATTTCACGTAGGCTTCTCCCTCTTGTGTAGGCATGAGTTGGTGTGTTTTTGAAAATGTTGTTAAAATCAGGTTCATTAGCCAATAATTCCCATCTGGTGTTAATTATTTTTTTAATTGCTGGTGACTTTGTGGTATACTTAGAAACAAAAACTAAATTGTTAGTTTTTTTTACTGTGTTGGATCCAAATAATGCTTTGCGTTCTCTTCTGTTACTGGCCTTTTTAATACAATGTATTCTTGTTCTAAGTGTTAAGTCTTTTCTTTCAACATACAAATACCCCAGATCTTTTCATTAGCATTTACTTGTTCTACATAATCACTGCAATTCTTGTTAATAACTATATTATTATTATTTTTTTCTCTTAGGGTTCTTGCGTGTCTTCAACGAGGCAAGAATCGTCTAGAGGCAGCTGATCTTGACCTTAGTTTCTTCCCTTCTTCGATTCTCGATGAGGTGAGTATTAAAACATTCTTTATATTTAACTCAGGAATTCTGGAAAGGCTATTTTAAAACTCATGTATTTTAATATCTTTTGTTTGCTTCAAAAACACTAGATAGCTGATTCTTAACTCAGCTAAATTAGTAGATAACCCTTGTTATGAGTTTAAGAGTGAAAAGCTACACATACATAAAATGAGTATAAAACAGTTGCATTCCGTTGTTATTCACTATTGCATATTTTTATAAATAAGAAAAATGACAATCAGAAAACATCTTAAATGTAGAGAATAACAAAATGCATAAACATGTACAAATCCTCGATTTATGATGAGCTCACATACTGCTTAAAATGTGAGTGCCTAGTAGTATTATGAAATAAGTAACTGTTTTCTAGATTTTGTGACCTGGTTGCCTGAGCGACCTACTGTTATGTAAGTGTTACTGTTGTTGTAACTTAAATGTTATCTAATTGTATGAAGCAACCCACTAATGTGTAAATTATATTTTAGTGTCTGACTGGAATAGTTTTCTGTTTTAAATGAAGCCCTACATATCCAATCTGTCATTAAGTCCTTTGGGAATCATGGTGTCAAGCGTTTTTATCCAGTAATCCTATTGTTGAAGTAATTTCCTGTGGTTGTCTGTGCCTGTCTTCAATTGTACTTGCTCTATCACCTGGATCCTTATTTGTGAAATTGAATGGTGTGCTTCCATCCAGTGAACCGCCAGTGCTGAGCTGGTATTTTTGGTACGAATCCGACTTTTGTGCTCTGTGAGTCTAATTCTAAGTTTTCGTTCAGTCTTTCCGACATATGCCTTACCGCAAGGGCACTTAATGCAATAAATCACATTTTGTGAGTTACAATCCGTCGTGTGTCTCATCGGTATTTGTTTTCCTGTTAAAGGGTGTGTCAAGGTGTTGCCTAAGGTAACATTATTGCAGTGAGTGCAATTATGACATTTGGTAGTTACCTTCCATACTTTATTTAAATCAGTTGCGGAAGGATTAGACAATATTTCACGTAGGTTTCTCCCTCTTGTGTAGGCATGAGTTTGTGTGTTTTTGAAAATGTTGTTAAAATCAGGTTCATTAGCCAATAATGGTTGTCTGTGCCTGTCTTCAATTGTACTTGCTCTATCACCTGGATCCTTATTTGTGAAATTGAATGGTGTGCTTCCATCCAGTGAACCGCCAGTGCTGAGCTGGTATTTTTGGTACGAATCCGACTTTTGTGCTCGGTGAGTCTAATTCTAAGTTTTCGTTCAGTCTTTCCGACATATGCCTTAGCGCAAGGGCACTTAATGCAATAAATCACATTTTGTGAGTTACACTCCGTCGTGTGTCTCATCGGTATTTGTTTTCCTGTTAAAGGGTGTGTCAAGGTGTTGCCTAAGGTAACATTATTGCAGTGAGTGCAATTATGACATTTGGTAGTTCCCTTCCATACTTTATTTAAATCCGTTGCGGAAGGATTAGACAATATTTCACGTAGGTTTCTCCCTCTTATGTAAGCATGAGTTGGTGTGTTTTTGAAAATGTTGTTAAAATCAGGTTCATTAGCCAATAATTCCCATCTGGTGTTAATTATTTTTTTAATTGCTGGTGACTTTGTGGTATACTTAGAAACAAAAACTAAATTGTTAGTTTTTTTTTACTGTGTTGGATCCAAATAATGCTTTGCGTTCTCTTCTGTTACTGGCCTTTTTCATTCAATGTATTCTTGTTCTAAGTGTTAAGTCTTTTCTTTCAACATACAAATACCCCAGATCTTTTCATTAGCATTTACTTGTTCTACATCATCACTGCAATTCTTTTTAATAACTATATTATTATTATTTTTTTCTCAGGGTTCTTGCGTGTCTTCAACGAGGCAAGAATCCTCTAGAGGCAGCTGATCTTGACCTTAGTTTCTTCCCTTCTTCGATTCTCGATGAGGTGAGTATTAAAACATTCTTTATATTTAACTCAGGAATTCTGGAAAGGCTATTTTAAAAATCATGTATTTTAATATCTTTTCGTTTGCTTCAAAAACACTAGGTAGCTGATTCTTAACTCAGCTAAATTAGTAGATAACAAGGAATTTCATTCCGAAATGCAAGCGGAAGGCTTTTCCGAAGCGCGTCGGTTAATTGCCCAAAATCCGTTACTTATGACAGGATTCAGCTCCTATTTGTGAGCTGACTGGAAAAAATTATTCTAGTCCTGCCAGTTTTTCAATTCTGAATTGCGATCTGAAAGATTTTCCGATGCACATTCATTACTGCTGTTTTTAATCTTTTAATTAGCCTATGTATTTGGGTGCGACTGGCGAGCTGACTGAATCGCGCCACACTTGGGGCCAGATGTAGATATCCAAATACCGGTCGGTAACGGCCAAAAATACCGATATTCGTCCGTTACCGACCGGTATTTGGATACTGAGATGTAGGGCATGAAAAAATACAGATTCGGTAATTTTACCTAATCAGTAAATTTACCGATTCGGTAAAATTACCGAATCTGTATTTTGAAATGTAGTGCTACAGGGCTTTAAGGATTCGTTATTTACCACCAACTATTAGTTGGTGGTAAATAACGAATTCCTATGTAAATGCAAATATGTGCATTTACACCTGTGCCAAGTGACACACATACATGCCCTTAGGGCATGTATGTGTGCCACATGGCACACAAGCTCTAATCAGGGGTGCAACAGGGTGTCAAAGTGACACCCTGCCACCCTTGACTATTTCACAATTTTACCGAATCGGTATTTACCGATTCGGTAATTGACATTCATTGCTATGGGCCTCCAGGTCCATAGGAATGAATGGCGATTACCGAATCGGTAAATACCGATTCGGTAATTACCGAATCTTAACGATTCGGTAAAAAATACAGAATAATTACCTACATAGGTTTTACCGATTCTAAAATACCGAATCGGTAAAATTTGGTATTTTAGAATCGGTAAAAGCTTTTTACCTACATCTAGCCCCTGATCTCTTGTGGCTGACCTTGAGAGACTTCTTTCTCTGAACTCAGAACCGTAACAAATATCTCGGGTAACTGATGTGAATAAATTAAATACAGTGAACTAAAAAGTCGAAGTTAGAGACACCACTGCCCTGACTAAACTTTCGCAGAGCAGGGGAAAAAATGTCTGACTGTCTTCAATTCTTCAGTGAAGTGCGCAGCTCAGAGGTTGAGCGCGCTGGACATTCCAAGCCTGTCTCCAAGGTGGCAACACTGGTATGTAAAGGTGCTCGTGATTTTATGGCAGCCATCTTAGGGTTTCTAACTTGCCTTTTAAGTTTCCTGTCAATTCTCCGATGCCCACCTAAGGACAAGTGTACTGTTTTCTTTTTGATTGAAGTGGAAGACTGTGGGGTCTAATGATGCATACGTCTAACACAAGTATACAAGAGAAGTTGTGGCATGCACTTAACCCGACTTTGCTAGAAGCTCTTGATATAGAATGTAGTGTGGAGTTAACTGAAAATGGGCAAACATAATAAATGAGAAAAATGTAGGAGATCCCAAGGTGGTACAGCTAGCTAAGAAAGATGCAATAGATTCAGTAAATGCAGTTAAATTAAAGAATACCACTTTAGAAAACAAACTGCAGTTTAGGTAACACAGGGGTCCCAATAATGGGGCATGTTTGAGATCTAGAAGTGCTAACCACTTGGCTGATGATGGAGATTGTCCATCAAGAAAACTATCATGTTTGAAGTGTTAGAAAATGGGGCACTGTGCCAGAATGTGTAAAGGTGCTAAAGAAAATCAAATGGGGCAAAATAATGTAAACTATGTAACCAACAGTAATAGTAGCACAATTTAAGAGAAGTATTCTATTCTACTTATCAACAATGATGGGAAAACATCAGAAATGTTTGCGAATACGTCAAAAGTGCTGCATGATGAGGATGAAATTAGAGTAAGAAAAGTTAAAGATCCCAAATGTGTAGTAAAAATTGATAATATTGAATTGATGTTTTATTAGATTAGGAGTAAAATACACCATTGTGTCACAAGAAGATTGTGAAAGGCTGTTTGATTTGAAGAGTAGAAATGTGATGAGAGCTAATGTAAATTTTAAAGGACATGGAGGTGAGAGAACTGAGATGAATGGTTATTTTAGCACCAGCATTGCTTTCAAAGATAGAAAAATGTAGGTTATTTGTAGCCAAAAAGGATGCACCAATCTTGGGCTGGATACATCAAGTGGCTTTAGAAATATTATTAGGACAAGGAGCCAAAGACGAAAAAATGTTGGTCCAACCAAAATCAGAAGGATAATGTTGGAGAGAGAAATTTTCCAGTGTTTTCAATGACACACTGGTGGATTTCAAACGAAGAATTTCTTTGACAAAACAGGGAGCAGGCCTAAAGTACATAAAATAAAAAATATACTTTTAGCCATCAGCGAGCAAGTGAAACACGAGATAGAAAAGTATGTGACAATGGTATAATTGAAGGTATAAAGTCCTCAAATGATGTGGGCATATTGAATGACTAAACAAGATGTGACGGTACTCTACATTTGAGATGTTGAGGGTAAGGAAACTCAGAACTGCTTTAACGAGAAGAGACAGTAACTTGTGCAGCAATGCTGATTAGGTGTCGCCTGTCGAAAGCTGCGCAAGCAGCGTTTCGCGCAGGCGAAAACCTTTGAGAAGAGTATGGTGCCTTTGTCACGCCTCTCACTTCCATTGGCTAGCTCCATAAATGGAGGCTAGCCATTGGAAGTGAGATCTGTCCGTCATGGTCCGAGGCGATTCGTGGGCGTTCCGGCGATGTTTTTCTCATCCTGCCCCTTTTATCACGTCATGCGGCTGTGGGCGAGTGTATTTTTTAATTTTTTTCTCTGCATGTTTTGGCCATTTTGGACGTGTCTTTGGAAGGGGTGGGCTGCGCACTGAGGCCGCTGGCCGATGTCGGACGAGCTGCAGACGGCAGCAGTCACCGCAGCGGGGGTGTACCTCTGTCCTTGCCTGGCCTCTACTTCTGTGACTCTCCCTTGTCGGTGAACGCCTGAGCTTGTTTTAACTGGGTAACTAGTACTGCTGTCGAGGGGCCTTAAGCGCTTTCTAATCGCCTCACTGTCAAGCTGCTTCCTCTGATGTTTACTCTCGTCTCGCTTGAAGGTCTCTCCTCCCCTTTTCCTCTGCTTGCTACCTGGCTCCGGGATACGTGATGTGCTCTCCGGGCACCCTACTCCCCGCAGAGGCGGTCTCCAGAGATTGTGCTTTTGCCAGAGTGCTACTAGCCTGCATGGAAACCTGGAGATTTCTCGGCAGGCCAGTGGCTCCCAGAGGCAAGTAGGGCTGGGACAGGGACAGTTGGATGACAGTCGGAGCCTGAGGTGTGACTGACTCTGCTTCAGCTCTCCCTGCCTGCCAGATGTTATGAAATCTTACTAAACCCCCATAACAAGCAAGAGGGTTACGAGCGAAGCCAAAGCCCTTGCGTCATCAATGGGGACACATTAATGAAGCCAGGAGCAGTGCATTCTGGGGTGTTTTGACTGCTTTGCTCGACACAATTCAGTGTATTTTTAGCGCTGCATTGCAGCTGAAGTTTTTAGGGGAATTTCTGTGGATTTGTATAGCAAGCAGCCTTGTCTGTTCTTGGCACTGAACCATTATTTCCTTGTGGATTATTTTTCGGGATTTTTTAATGAGATGCTCTGCCCACTGGGCTTATCCCACTCTGTTTAATACCCGGTGGCAGCTACAGTAAATAAACAAGCATTGGCATAACCAATAGGTCTCGCCTTTGGGACCTTATAAGTGTTTAGCCATGCAACAGTTGATGTTTTTGCACCAAGGATATTGTGCTGCATAACTAAATAATTATAAGGTCCATAAAGCGAAACCTATTGGCTATGCCAATGCTTGTTTTTACTGTAGTCTCCAGGCCATTGCTATTGCCATTGAAGCAGCCAGGCCTGGGGAAGCAGTCATCCATAGCTATCCCTGTTCCGCCTAGTCTGCTCTGAGCAGACACAAGGGCCGTGGTCCACCAGTCCAGACTGTGATAGGCCCACCACGACCCCCACACTGGAATTTCCTCAGACAACACCTTGCCTCATATACCACCCTTTCAGCCTCCATGCAGTCAATTATGCTGATCTCTCACAGGCTTTTTGTGGGGAGTGGGGGAGGGGGAAGGGGGGTCAAGGCTTTCCTTATGTGCTAGTTATATCTCTTTTTGCTACGCAGAAGCCCAGGTGCAGAACATGAGATGTCTTTTCGGGAGGCCTACATCACCCAGGATTCCCAGTATTAGGAACTGTGGTGTGGAGGGAACTTCAACCTCCATTACATTAGCTAATTCAGCAGCCACTCCCCCCGGTATGTCTGAATATATGAACATGACCAAAGAATATGATAAAAGGTACCTACGCCTTCCCTACATCGCAGACAGTTGGAGGCTCCTGCACTACCCATTGTGGACAGGAGTGATCTCGTAATATATACCCTGTGGAGGATTTTGAGGTGTATGAGTCACAGGCTGGCTTTATTGCCACCTCTCGAGGGTGCATCAGCACCACTTCAATATTCTCCATGGGACCCAGGTCTATTTCCCACTTAGTTCTTAACGGATCCAGAATATCTGGCCTGTTATGGAGGGGGATACTATATGTTACTGAAATAACTTAGGCAAGCTTTTCGTCCTGTAGTACCCTGTTTTCATTGGAGTTACAGTCCTCTATCGTTTCCCGCTGTATTTCCTCTGCTAGCAGGGCATGTTGTATTTGAATGCATCAAAAAATTTGCATATCTTGCAGATTATATTCAGCTGGCAAATCCCAAAACGGTTTGATCACCTCCCTACCTCCAGGGACCTAGTGCTCAGATCCCTATCAAGTTCCACAGTGAGGTCCCTGACAGCCCTCGGAGCTCTTTTAGTGTGTCTTTTAGATTGGTCATCAGAGAGACTTTGTCCTTCCAGTCTACCTTGGAGACTGCCTTGTCCTAGGCCTCCAGGGTACTTTTTGAGGGGCCAAGGAAGTGTGAGAAGAATCGTTTGTCATATAGAGAGTGCACAGGGGACTTATCATCCATGACTGACCTCTCCAGCTGTGTTGCAGGGTTGAGCCTGGGTATGAAGCACCACTTGTTGACTGCATGGAGTTTGGATGCCCAGTAGTATGCCCTTAAATCTGGAAGCGAGATACTCCCATTGTATACATTTTTCTGCAAGGCTTGGAGGGCAATGCGCGGAGGCCATCGTCCCAGAGTAGGTTCCAAAGCTTACTGGTGGCTTTATTAAGAAATTCCTCTGGCACTGGCCATGGGATGTTCTGAAGGACATACAAGAATTTGGGCAGGGCAATCATCTTAAAAAGAGCTGCTTTTCCCATAATCGAGAGAGGCAATTGTTTCCAACTGTCCATGGTCTGTTCGAAGAACTACAGTTTGGAGGGCCTTAGATCTATTCCCAGGTAGTGGAAATCTTCTCTCGTCATCACCATCTGATGAGGGACCACTATTTCCTGGGGCCACGGACCCAGTTGGTAGAGTACCAACTTATCCCAGTTGATTTTGTATCCCATGTATTTTTCAAAGAGACAGAAAACCAACAGGACCGTTGGGATAGAAATTACAGGGCCGGAGAGATACAATAATATATCATCCACATACAGGGAGACTTTCTTCAGTTCGCCCATGAACTCCAGGAGACCTACCACATCCTCCATGATCCTCAGCCAGCAAGTCAGTTGTGCCAGGCACAGTGCAAACAGGAGCTGCAAGATGGGGCATCCCTAATGGACCCCTCTTTCCAGTCCGAACTCCTCCTAAAAGGTGCCATTCACCTTGACCTTTAACACTGGGTTATGGTATAATAGTCATATCAATCGGCAGAATGTCGGGCCAGTGCCCATCCTGGCCAGGACCTAAAAGAAGTAGTCTCGCCATATAGAACCAAAAGCCTTTTCTGCGTCCAAAGACACAGTCGCCAGCGGCAGCTGTGCATCCTATTGATGATCCAGCGAATCAGCAGAGATTTTGTCTCTTGGCCGTGTGGGGCATATACCCCATCTGATCCCGGTGGACCAACCCAGGGATCCCGGTGGACCAACCCAGGGATAATCTTCGCTAGTTGAAGTGTTGATCAGGAGGAAGATTGGTCTACAGGAGAAGCAGCTGGCACCAGGCTTCCCGGCCTTGGGCAGCATCGCTATCGTTGCTGTATGAAGGTTCAGGGGAAGCTCCCCCCTCCAGAAACCCTGTGAACATAGGAAGAATATGTGGGTCCACTATCAAGAAGGTTTTTTTTAATGAAATTCCACCAGAATACTATTGGGACCCGGCATTCGCCCCAGCAGCAGCAACTTCAATGCCTCCGTCAGTTCCTCCAGGGTAAGGTCCTGGTCTAGACTCTCCCTATCCTCCAGTGAGGGCTTCAGGAGAGGCAGCTCCCCCAGGAAAGCCTCGATCCCTGCCTTGGTCTCGTAGTCTACAGAGTTCTCTGTAGTAATGTGTGAACCTTTCCGCTATGCCCTCTTCCGCCCAAATCCGGGAACCATCAGGTGCCTCCAGCTCCGACTCACCTGGTTTCCTGCACCCATCTACTAAGCACTGCCAGTAGCCGTCTGCCTTGTTGCCCACTTCATTTGGTCTGCGTTGGGTGGCCAGGAACTGCTGTTTAGCCAAGTCTTGGGTCATGTTGTGGTATTCTTTCGTTAAGGCTTCCAAGCGGTTCAGCTGCACCTCACCTCCCGCTGAGGCACAGACCGTCTCAGTGGCCTTAAGTTGATGTTCTAGTGTAAGCAAGTCCTGCTCTTTACGTCTCTTTTAGCAAGAGATGATGTTTTGAGCTCTATCTCAAAGTACCGTTTTATTGGCTTCCCAAAGTGTCACTAGGGAGCTCACCAAGTCTTATTTCTACTAGAAGTAAATCTCTGAATCAATACGGAGTTCAAACACTACCTCATCATCTTCAAGGTCCCAGCTGTTCAGTATCTAGTTTGCCCACCCCTGGTCCCAGTTCCAGTCCTGGGAACTTTCCTAAGCGGGGTGTGATCCAAAATGTCTCTGTGTAGGTATTCTACTACTATCCCTACAAATACGTAGTTTAATTGAGAGAACATTCTGTGAGCTTCAGAAAAGAATGAGTAGGACCTCTCCCCTGGGTGTCTAGCCCTCCACACATCCAATTGTGAATAAAAACTGTACCAATAGGGACAGGTTTTGCACAAGTGTACATGTGGAAAATAGGTATATTGAGGCATCCATTACTGTATTAAAGTCCCACCCACTGTATATGTCTGCTGTGGCCTTCAGCGGGATTCGGCTTAAGGCCTCAAACACCTGCTTATGAAGGTTGATGGGAGATTAGACACAGCACCAGCAACATTTTCTGGGCCCTAGTGCCCAATACACCCACAAATCTGCCCAATGGATCGTGCTATATTCGCTCCAATTGGAACACAGGATTTTGTTTTGACTAGGATTGCAATGCCTTTTGATCCCCTGGTGTAGCCAGTGTGGGCCGGGACAGTACATTGTTAAACCAGGGGCACTTCTTTCTGGCCAAGTTGGTCTCCTGAAGCAGCACCACGCCCAGAGCTTTTTTCTTGAGGCATTGTGCAACCATCCCTCTTTTAATCTTATTCAGGAGACTGTTCAGGTAAATCAACGGGATTGTGAGATAGGCTTCAGGCTCTGTCTCATGGGGGACCATGGAGTTGTTGACTTCGATAGCGTCTTTCTCCCTCACTCGGGGTGTCACATGTTTGGTCGTTCATTAGCCAGGTATCTAACATCTTACACCAGAATGGTAAGAATTCCCTCTTCCAGGCTGACGTGTCCGGGTTGGCCAAGCCACATCTCCATCCCTGCCCACAGTGTTCATACCATTAGTGCATGTTCTCATGGTGGTGTGCAACATCAAGTAAACCATCCTGAATCCCAACTGTGTAGATTGAACAAAACTGCCCCATAAATCGGGGTGAAAACACAATCCACAGATAAACACCCTGCCTCCCTAAACACACTTCTGTTTCCCCGGTATACTAGCTTCCCCAACAAGGCCTAGGACAAAGAAATACAAAAGGGAAGAAAAAACAGCAACTCTTGCAAATGGGGATACCCCAGTGTGACTGATGCTGTCCAAGTGTCTAATCAGGGACCTGTTCCTCATTCATTGGAAGCTGTTCCACAGAAGGATATTCTGGTGGCCCCTCCTAGTCTGTTACCACCTCCCACCACCTTCATGGGTCCTCAGGGTCTTGTTGATAAACATGGTCGCCGTCCTGGGTCGGCCCCCCACCCCAATTGGCTGGACACAGATTCCTTCCCTTTGGGTGTCCTCCTTCTCTCCTGATATGGAAGAGTCTTGGTGCTGACCCCCATCGAATCCATGATGGGAAGTCACTGACTGTGCCTGTCTCTGACGACTCGGCCTGATGTCCAGGTCCTGGGCGCTTCCGGAGTGGCTCGCCTGGTCAGCTGTGTCTTTTCCGCGGTCCATTGCCATGCGTCTTCGGGCATTTCAAGAGTGTTTTTCCCTGGAAGATAATCTTTAACCAGGCTCGATACAGCAGCATGTACTTTATTTGCATTGCTCGCAATTTCTGCTTCACCTCAATGAAGGTCCACCATTGCTGCTGTACACGCAAAGTGTTGTTGAGGAATATCATCACCCTGTTGGACTCCATCATCACCACTGTTGGCGGTGGGCCTCTGCAAGAATGACATCCCTGTCAGAGTAGTTAAGAAGGCGTATATTGACCAGTCTGGAAGGAGCTCCTGGTGACGGCCACGGGACTAAGGATCTATCTCCCCTCTCAACCACAAATCATGGAGATAGGGACCCCTCTGGAACTCAGGAGTGTAACCAATGGGTGAAGTATTATCCTGTATGGGCATCCTCCAGCCCCTCCGGGAACCCCAACAACCACACATTATTCTGCCAGAAGTGACTCTCAGCATCCTCCGCGTGCCTCTCCAACTGTAAGGTCACTGAATATAGTTTTATGAAGTTCTATTTAGGGATCTCTGTTCATCCTCTGCTGAGAATACCTGTGTCTTCACCTCCGTCATGCAGTCAGTTATCTTCTGTAGGCTGTTCTGCAGGAGATAGAATTCTGTCCTCACTCCGTCAATGTGAGTTTTTAGTGCCGACCTAGAGTCTTTAACGGCTAGCAGTTTGGAATCCTCTGAGGGCACCTCCTCTCTGGGCAGACACTCAGCCATTCCTCCTGTTGGGTTTACCTGTCTGGTGTATTTATCCAGGGTCCCTTGCGAGGCCTTCGCCACCTCACCTCTCATCATGTCCTCAGGGGGTCCATTATCCCAGAATCCTCCAAGCCTAGCTCCGACGTATGCGTGTCCAGGAGCCACAACGGGATATATGAAGCCACCCCCACTTTCACCCTCCAGAGGGGGAATCCCTGAATCTTCACCCATGTGGGGGTGGGGGGACAGCACCCCTGTTCACACCCAGCCCCCAGGGCTCCTAGAGGGCGACCTCCACTAGCCATCCAGTTCCAGTGGGGGTGCTCAAGGCTGTCCACCTGACTCTGCCCCCCTCTAAACTGCTCCACAGGGAGGGTTAGACTCCTCAGGGGGGCCCCCATCGCTGCTGGCCCACCTCACCTCACCTCTACAGATCCTGTGAGGCACATGCAGCGGTCTGATCGTCCACAGTTCTCCAGCCACTGCTTCCCCAAATCCCTCAGAGTGTTTGCCACTGTGGTTCTGCATTGGGGGCCAGGGTACACCACAGGACCCCTCCAGGGGGGACACCTTCAATCAGCACCCATAGGGGAGATCAGCACCTCAATTCACACCCAGTTCCTGGGGCTCCCAAGGGGGAAAGTACAGATCTCCAAGGGTCTTTGCCCTTCCTCAACTGCTCTGCGGAGGGTTATACTCCCAAGTGGGGCCCACACCATGCCAGCCGGCCCGTCTCACCTGAAATGCTCCTGAGGAGCACATGCAGATGCTGGCTCCACAGGATCCCCAGCCGCCCTCCAGCTGCCACTCCTCTTCCCCTCTGCAGGTGCCTCATCAAGGACTAGACAGCTCACCCCTCCTTGCTGCTCAGGCCTTCTCTCGAGCGGATCACAGGCTCCTCACGCTCTGATCCCCCTGAGGAATCGCTCCAGTGGTGTGGGTGAGAGGCACAGTACCGGGGACCACGGACTCCGCATCCCTACAAGGCCCATGCGACTCTCGTGGGCCTCTGTTCACTGGAGCACAGCACCACCAACAGTCACCCTGTCTGCCTGGGGGAGGGGTCACTTCCCTCAGGTGCTGTGTCCTTCAACCGCCACCCAGGCATGTCAGATCCCAGTACACAGGGCCATCCCCTCTCCTGCTCTCGTCCGACTCACAGCTGGCAGCCGAGCAGCTGCTCGCTCGGTGCCACTCGGCAAACAAGGGCAGGGGGCCTAGCCCTGTGGCCTATTCTGCCCAATTGTGCCGGATTCCCCCACAGAAGGCGACAGAATACCCTTATCACCGAGGAAGCTCAACCCCCATCTTTGCCCACCAGACCAGGCCTCCTTCCTAGATTTCCATGTTCCCACAGGCTACGGTATCAAATGTGTATACCTCACACATAAGCAGGGAGGGAACCATTCTCATTCTCATCCATAAGTCTCCCAGCTACTGCAGCCTTGGCAAGCAAGAAACACTTCGCTTCATGGAGCTCCTCTCATGCAACTTCCCACTTTCTGCAACTAAGTCTGTTGCTTTATAGCTTAGTAGTTGCTAACCATTTTACTTCGGTGGCCCCCCAGTAAGTCAGTACTGGAAGCTGAGGTTCCAAGCCTATACAATTTCTATGATTTGAAACTCAAAACAATGCACAAAATACAAAACCAAGTATACATCAAACACAAATTAGTAAATAGTTTATATATTTCACAAATAAATAGAAATACTTTTAATTTAAGGGGAAGATTGGAGCTTTTCAAAGTGTGCTTTTAATACTAAAACATTAAGGGATAGGCTAGACTCCAGCATATCACTTTGGTTTTTTTCTCCTAATGCATGCTATTGGTGCATACCAGTGCTTCAATTGAGGTCACCAATAATCCATACTAGATTCTGTTTGCAATACTTGTGGCACACCCACAAATTATGCTAAGAAGACCACCTTAATTTACAGCTTCCAATATCTAATTTCTTCACATTTACAGAGCATTTCAAAAGTTTCAATTTTGCTTTTTAAGAAGTATACTTTATTAATCTACAAATATTTTGATCAGTTGCGGGCTTGCTGAATAGGATTGTGGACCCAAGGTTAAGAAACGCTGTGCTACCTCACAGACAGGTGTATCCGACAGAACAAGTGCTTTATATAAGAATTCTTAGCTCTCCTCTCCATCTCATCCATCTAACATGCCCACAGCACCTTCCATGATGACTTCAACCTATAAGACTTTCAAGCATGAATACAAATATAAGACACCTTCCTCAACACGCTCAACAGGCTACAGCATGTACCCCAATAAACAAACTTCAAAGGCCATAACTTGCACCAAAGGTCCTCGACATTGGCAAGTTTGTAATGCAAACGTCTGGAAGCATTGGACTGACAAACATGCTATCCCCATTATCCTTCTCAGCGTCCGACCAACACACTGTGATCAATCCGAAAGAGAACAAAAAATCTTCAGATCATTCAATAACAAATGCATGGACAATCTAAAACTCATACCATGGCACCTCCATATCCAATGTCAATACCTTTTTAAACAACTTTAAAACTTTTTTCGATGTCATTCACTTATCCATAATCAAAAGCTCCTTTTGAATATAGCAAACAAAGTGGGAGAAAAGCAGAACACCCGATTAGCTCACACTACTGACATTCCTCCAGCCAACAGGTACTGCATGAACACCATCATTAAACTTGCCAACAGAAGCTGAACGCTCTACAAGACAATCAAGCACTGCCCAACCCTTCTAAATCACAATTCACAAACATGTGCACTGCTTCCTGATACTGTGGGATCTCTCCGCTTCCTTTACAACGGTGAACATCCCACGCTCATCTACAACATGAAGTAAGGAATAGGATTTAATGGTTCTTGTCCTACTCATCCAACTGACAAAAGTTCCTTAAAACCCTTTCCATGGGCACCTCCATATTTCAAAATCTCACTATCACCTGCAGAGTCCCCCAGAGTTACACCTCTAAATAGAGCCAATACACCAACAACACACACTCTGTTTGAAACTCTTGCTTTACTCCAGACATCCAATGACTTAAACACTGATCAAGAGCGTGGGGCTGAGCGAAGAACCAGCAGTTGATATCGGTGGGTTTGGAGATGAAGGAAGGGAGCCTGATATTCTGGGTTCTGCCGGTGAGAAAGGATCGAATCATGTCAAGGGCTTCTTATCGTATCCCCAGGTCGTAAAGTCTGGCGGTGAGTGTGCGGTGGGAAACGGTGTCGAAGGCTGCGGAGAGGTCTAGAAGGATGAGAGCCGCGGTGTGCCCCTGGTCGAGTAGCATGCAGATGTCGTCAGTGGCGGCGAGGAGGGCAGTCTCGGTGCTGTGGTTGCTGCGGAATCCAGATTGGGAGGCGTCAAGGGTGAAGTGCTCTTCGATTAAGGTGGTCAGCTGGGCGTTCACGAGCCTCTTGGTGACTTTGGCCGTGAAAGGTAGGAGAGAGATGGGCCGGTAGTTTTTCAGGTCAGTTGAGAACACCGTGTTTGGGTTACGAGTTAATAGGATAAAAGATACGTTTGGTGAGTACGAGTCATGGCATTGATATGCTTTAATGCACTGTATATAATTGATTAGCAACGCTGAAACTAGTCCCATGTCGTTCCTTTTATTTTAGATCACGCACATGAGATATTTTTGGGATTATAATTGATGCTTTCAGCTTTGGAAATAATGGCTGTGTGCGAAGTCGGATGATACTAGCTTATTTGTTTTTTGTGAGAAACAAATAATTTATTGACTGGGGGTTTAGTAGAAATTTCAGTCTTCGCCAGGTTTATAATTTCTTAACAATAGTTCTAACAACCAACGCTTTTATGAATTGACCAGTGAGCAAAGGAGACCGTCAATGGGTCTATCAGAAACCTTTTACCCTTTTATGCTTAATGGAGATATTAATGAATAATGAATAATGAGTGATGGATGTTCAATATGCTTGTTATTTTTAGAGCTTTGAGGAACGTACGGTATACGGCTATGATAGGAGTGCAGGACGTACATGTTCGATACCAAGTGGATTAACAGTGATAAACGGGACGTTTTGTTTCAACACTACACGTTTGCGTGGGAGATATAAATGGTATATTTCTACATAAAGTTTTATACTGATTTTGGTGTTTATTATCTTTAGTTTATAGTAGTTTACTTACTTTAGTCCTGAGAGTTCTTCTTTTTTAGTCTTTGATATCGCTTTATGAATATGTAGTGTAGATTGAGTCTTACATTTTTTTTAAGATTTGGTACCTCGATGAGTATCTTGTTACTACTTGAGATGGACATTACAATTATATTATAATATAACTTTTAATTGTAATTAGATATGTATAGCTTTCCTTTCCAACAATATGACTTTGTTTTCACATATATATTATTAGGCGTTCTATACAAGAAGAAACATCTAGTTTGCGTTTGAATGATGTCAATATTTAAGGTGATTGGAATATATTAAAGGTGATAGTTTACTTCTTATCTCTGCTCTTGGGCCTTCACGTTTCTTCTTCGGTGTTTGTGGAGGGGACTATTTATTATTATTTTTATTTAATTACTCTTTTTCTGAGACCTTATTCTACCAGCACTCTGGGTGATGGTATACTTGATTAACCTGATGTCTTCCCACATTCTTCCATTGTTTCATTAGACCAATTGGATTCTGGATTGCATGACGAGACAAGTGTTGCCTGCTTTGCATTTGTATTTGATTGAAGAAATATTGCATTGAATCGTTGGATATTTGAATATGGACATTCTGCTGTGCCAAAGAGAAAAAAACTTATATCAAAGGAAACTGAATAAAATTATGGACATTGAAATGTGAACTAGTTGGACTTTTACAACACCTTTGGGATTGATTATTGAGTGCTCAGGGAGGGTAATTTTGTATCTGAGTTGTTACCCTACTTAGAGGGTAATGGTAAGGTTGTGGAGGTAACCAACCTTCTTCCCCTGAAGCACCACTGATTACTAAAATGATATAGTTACATCAACCCAGTAAGTAAAGTTGAGCATCCGTTTATATACCTGGTTACCTAGCTTTTCTCAGTATGAAGGATGCATTGATGGTCAGTCTAAGTTCAGGTGCGATGACGGTGGCGGCCCTGTGGGATATGTGCAGTGGGCAGGGGTCCGTTGGGGCTCTTGAATGTGTTTTCTTCATGGTAGAAGTGATGTGTTCGACAGTGGTGGGATTCCAGGTCATGATGGTTGGCTTATCAGCGGTGAATGGGGGGGAGGTGGCTCCGTCCGTTTGCTGAAGTTGTCGTAGCGGGCCTTGATCTTCAGATGGAAGTATGAGCTGAGTTTGTCGCAGAGTTCCTGGGAGGGTGTGATGTCCGTGGCTTCGCTGGGGGGTTTAGTGAACTGCTGAATGACGTTGAACAGTTCCTTCGTGTTGGTCGCGTGGGTCTGACCTTTGTCTCTAATAAAGGTCCGTTTGGTGTCTCTTATGCGCTGGTGGTATTCTTTCAGGGCGCTCCTGTGGTTGTTCTGTGCTTCCGTGGTTTTCAGGTTTTGCCAGATTTCCTCAGGTGTCTGCAAGTGCATCTGGCTTCATGTAGTTCAGTGGTGAACCAGGTGGCCTTTAGAGGGCGTTGTTTGGTGGGGTGGCAGAGGGGTGCGAGTTTGTCAGCGCAGCGGGAGATCCCGCGGTGAAGTTCTGTGGCTGTGGAGTTGGTGTCGATCATGGTGCTGGGGGGGTCTTGGAGGAGGGTGGTGATGAGGAGTTCCTCTGTGACCTTGCTCCAGTTCCTTCGTGGCGGTCGCGGTGCGGGCTTGAGTGCAGTGGTGGTGTTAAAGGTGAAGTGGACGCAGTGGTGGTCCATCCAGAGGGGCTGGGTAGATGTTTGTTCCTCCTGCGAAGATTGGGTCGAGGGTCTGTCCACCTCTGTGTGTGAAACTAATGAAAGTGGCCTAGCTCCAAGTGGACAACTAGGACTCTAACACGCATCAACAGTCGCAATTTAGTAAAGTAAATTCAGTTTTAATGGTTCTTTATACAATTAAACTGTAAAACTATTTCTAAACATGCGGGCATGTTTACCAGCTGCTTCAGTCCGAGGTCGTTGATTAGAGTAATGGAATCGGGGTCGGTGCGGTTATCGAGGTGGAAGTTCAGGTCCCTAAGTAGAATGTAGTCCGTGGAGGTGATTGCGTGGGGTGCAGTGCGCTTGGCGATGTTGGTTGCGGACTGGGTGCGAGGTCCTGGGAGTCTGTAGATGAGGGTACCGCGTAGTGTGGTCCTGGGGCTGGTCTGGATCTGGAAGTTGAGGTGTTCAGTGTTGGAGTGGGGGTCGCTAGTGCTGGATGTGGAGAGTCGGAATACAAAATACTTGCAATCCACCAAGAACAGCAAGTCCAACCCTGGCTAAATGGCATGAACTTAGATGTCTTCTAACTCCAGCTTTCACCACACCAGGTTACTAGCATTCACTCTGCATGGTGACCTCACTTTCAAGAAACATGTTACAAAGAAAACAAAGCAGGCTGGTACCAGCTCTCTCCAATACAGAAAGCAACTTTGAAAGGCTGTTCATGCCCTTGTACTCTCACATCTGGATTGTGGCAGTGTATTGCTTCCCAGCCTCCACAGTGGACTAGCTTAAGGACCTCTGACATGTTCTAGCAAACCTAATCAAGGGCCCGAAGAAATTGCTTCCACCCCGATGGAGCTCTTCTGCCTCCCATTGCTAGCCCACTCTTTCTTCAAAAACAGCTGCCTCATATAGATAACCATCAGGCCCAGCATCCCTGCCTATCAGGTACTACTCATGATTTCCAGTGGCTCTCAGTTAGCCTGTTGCCAGATCACCCTTTAAATGGAGACAAAGAAGCTCAAAAAAGCTAAAAATACAAAGCAACAGTCCATTTCCATCGGCGTACCTGGGATCTGAAAGAACAACACCATTTCAATGTGGACCACAAATCCCCTGCACTAGATCAAAACACAGGAACAGTTTATTTCTGCTCACAGTACCCAGCTACTCCTCCAATCACTCAAGGTCTTTGCCTTTAACCATGTACAGTGAGAAGCTGCCTTTCGACTATGTTCATACTCAACAAATATTACATACATAAATACCTATTTAAAGCTCTTTTTGTTTTAGGTTTGGTGACCATAATAATATCACATAAAAAGTGTGTAGACTACTGATTTTGAGAAGCAAATTCAATACGGGATCGCCACAATACGCAGCTGTGGGGTATCACTCAGCAAAAACAGAAAATATGGTAGTGAGTAAAAGTGTGCATCAGTATGACTTTGTGTTCGGCTGACAGAACAATAGGGGGATCATGATGGTGGGTGGATCACCACCGCCCGCCCGGCGTTGGCGATCCGCCCATCTACACCAGATTTACCCCCGCCATATTATCATGGTGGGGGGTATCGCGGCAGACGGAAAGTCCGTCCGCCTCTCTGCAATCGTTACGATTGCCGGCCGGGCACAGCAGGGGCTTAATATGGTGGCGGTGCCTGGCAGGCACGCCATCCTTATTATGATGCCTGTTCTCAAAGGCATTTCCATGGCGGTGATGCCGTCATGGTAAAGCAGGCGGAAATGTGCTTTGTGGGGACGTTGCGGAATATAGGGGGTGTGGGGGTGCACTTGGGGGGTACCCATGGAACCCCCCTGCAGTCCCATGCACAAGGTGGCAGGCACCGTGCGTTGCCTGCCACGTTGAGCATGGGAATGCACAACATGCCTTTTCACCATTGCGGCGGGTGCTGCTAGAAGCAGCACCCGCCGCAATGATGGAAATGCAGAATGCGACCGCCAGGGTGACGGTCGCATCCTAATCAGTGGTGCGGGACTGCTGCAAGTCTGGCGGCCGGTCCCAGCACCGCTAGGGTGGCCCGTCATCCTAATCAGCCCCACAGTGTTCCCTTAGTGAAACTACAAAATTGGATTGGAAAGCTTTTTGGGGAACAAATCACATTTGTGTGTGAAATCATATTTAGGTGCAAACTCAATTTTAGATCCAAAGACTCCCTTGGTGCAAAATAATCAGAACAGTGGCTTCACATTAAGAAGCAAAATCACATATACAAAATCACGTATTTGCGCAACATCAGTACTAGGGTGAAAAAATGTGTAAGAGCATACAACATATTTGAGAGGAAAAACATATGTGGGTGCAACATCATATCTAGGTAGAAAATTAAGCATAATGAGAGTGCGAACTTATTTAGGACTGCATATCACATTTAGGAAAAAACACAAAATTCTGTGCAAAAGCAGCCATGGTGCATCATCAAGAGGATTGTGAAAACACGTCACATTTAAGTGCAAAAGTATATTTAGGTGCAAAAATTACTTTTAGGTGTCAAATGATCCATGCAAGAGTGTACAACACATTGAATGGTAAGCAGATTTAAAAGCAAAAATTGCAAAGTCATTAGGAGTATAACATCAAATATAGAGGCAACATCACATTTAGGTAGACAATGAAGCAAAAGGAAAGTGGACACCCATTTAGGACTTCAAATTACATATAGGATAAAATACACAATTATGTGAAAAAACATTTAGGTGTAAAAGTTCATTTAGGTACAAAAACTCTTTTAGGTCCCAAATAACCCTTGGTGTTGAATGAACAAAAGTGTAGAAACACACTGAGGTGTAAACACAATTAAAAGTAAAAATTGCATTAAAGTGCACACAGATTTAGGTGCAAAGTACCAATAGTGTAAAGTCAGCAGTTTAACATCACATTTAGGCAGAAAATGCAGAAGTAATGTGTCACATTTATTATCAATACGAGTGTGAAAACAGCACATAATATATTTAGTTGTAAATTCAAGCTGAGGTCCAAAGTAACCTATTCAAAAGCAAATTCACATTTAAGCGCAAAATTACAAAGGTGTAAAATCACCCATGGTGCACCACCAGCAGATGTATGGACGCACATTTAGGAGTGACAATCACGTTTCCAAGCAAAAACACATTTTGGTGTAAATTCTCATTATTTTTTATTTATTTATTTTATTTAAAACATTTATAAAGCGCAACTGTCACCTTGCAGGTATCCTGGCGCTAAGAACAACTCTTTAAGAGGGATGCAGTGGGAGACAAACAGTTGAGTAATTGGCGTTTAACATTTTGGATACAGCCAGGTTTTGATCCGTTTCCTAAAAGGGAGAAGTTCTGTTATTTGACGGACATCCAGAGGCAGGCTATTCCAGAGTTTTGATGCAGTAACCCTGAAAGATCTTCCTCCTGTCCTGACTTTTTTAAATCTTGGAACTTTAACCAGACAGGCTGTTGTGGATCTAAGGGCTCTGGTTGGAATGTACCATTCAAACAGAGATTGCAGAGGAGCGGGCCCAACTCCGTGCAGAGCTTTAAAAACAAGGCAGAGAGATTTAAAAGCAACTGGCTGTTTCATAGGGAGCCAGTGAAGCTCAGCCATTGCCGCAGTGGCCGAGGATCTCCTAGGCCATCCCAGGGCCAGTTTGGCAGCAGCTGATTGAACTCTTTGGAGTCTGTCTAACAGTGCAGACGGAGCCTCAAGCAACAGCGCATTACAATAGTCAAGGCGACTGAGAATGGTGCATCTGGCAATTAAGGCCCGAGCCTGCCAGGGAAGGAGTGGGAAGATCTTGCGGAAAGAGCGAATCAAGGCAGTGCAGGTAAGCACTGTTTTCGCAACCTGGGCTTCCGTGGTGAGCTTGTTGTCTATCATGACACCCAGATTGCGAACGGTGGTGACCGGCTGTGGTTTTTCCAGAGTTTCAGGGGGCCAAAACTCAGCTGGGAACGGGCGGGGGATCCGACTTCCAGCAGAGAACAAAACCTCGGTTTTGGCGGCGTTGAACTGTAAGGAGTTCTTGTGAAGCCAGCAAGCCGTGTCTCGCAGACAGTCATGAAACGACTCCAAAGGAATCGATTCCTCACCCTCCCAGGAGAGAATGAGCTGAGTGTCATCGGCATAGTTAATTGCTCTTAGCCTGTGGGATTTAATTAACGTAATCAAAGGTTTTAAATAAACGTTAAATAAAATCGGGCTTATGGCCGAGCCTTGAGGCACCCCGTGGGTCACCGGGGAGAAGGCCGATTGATACGGGGGGAGGGACACAGCCTGCTTCCTGTCCCACAGGAAGGAGTGAAACCAAAGCAGGGCAGTGCCACCCACCCCAGCCTCTTTTAGTCTCTCCAGCAGAATCATATGGTTGACCGTATCGAATGCGGCAGACAGGTCCAACAGGATCAAGGCAGCTGCCTGACCCCTGTCTGCACACATACGAAGGTCCTCCATGGCAGTGAGTAGAGCTGTTTCAGTGCCATGGGCTGGACGAAAGCCAAATTGTATTTCGTCCAGGAAATGATTCTGCTCTAGGTGTTTGGAGAGGCACGAGCTCACCCAGCGCTCGGCAATTTTCGCTGGGAAAGGTAACAGGGAGATTGGTCGATAATTCTGTAGACACTCAGGATTCAGGGAAGGTTTCTTCAACAGCGGCCTAATGAGAGCCTGCTTCCAGAGGGCAGGAACTAGGCCACTGCTCAAGGATTGATTGCAAATCCTACAAAGAGTGGGAAAGAGTTCCTCTCCGGATACCTTCCAGTATCTAGGGGGGATGGGGTCGAGAGAAGAGCCCGAGGAAATCCCATGGGCTAGTCTGTTAAATTCAACCTCAATGATGGGGGGAAATTCCTACAGGAGATCCATGGGCTGGCACCCTTATCTCGCAGCTCCAAGGTCAATAATGGCAGTGTCAGGGCCGATGGAGTCGACCAGAGTGGGGGGGGGATGCTTAGGTTTCGATTGATGGTCTCAATTTTGTCATTGAAAAACAGCGCCAGATTGTCGCACAGGAGTTGTGTGGGAGGGGTAGCTTTTTTTGCGCAATCAGGATGGATAAGGCTGTTCAAGATCTGGAAGACACTCTTGGAGCTGTTGGCGGCTGTACAGATTGTAGAACAATAGTAAGCAGCTTTGGATTTCATAATCGCATTTTTATATTCCAAAAGTTTAATTTTCCAGATTTGCTTGTTGGCATCAAGGTAGCCCAGTCTCCATTTTCTTTCAGCCTGCTTACAAGCCGATTTAAGAAGCTTTAGAGAGTCGTCAAACCAGGGGGCTGGTGCTCTACCCTTGTGCTTACATGTTTTTAATGGAGCTAGGGAGTCAATGGTTGTCGATATCTTGAGACAAAAGGCCTCATAGTTATCCTCGGCCGGAAGGTGTGGAGAGAAGCTATCCTCCACTTGGAAAATAGCACCAGTAGTTCTGCGCCTTTCCAGAGCTTTCCAATCTCTATAAGTGACTTCGGAGGGGATACTGCGTGCCAGTATTTTAGCTCCCTTACAGTTAATGAAGAATTTAAGGAGAGAGTGGTCCGTCCAGGCCATGGGCAAGATGTCATTCAAGTGTACTAACTGAGGGGTGGAGAGAATAAGATCAAGTCGATGTCCTGCTCTGTGAGTGGGTTCTCGGACTAGCTGTTTCAACCCCACGCTCTCACAGGAGAGCAGAAGGTTGTGCAGTCCAGTATCTAAAGAACCGTTAGGCCAAAGATTGAAATCCCCTAAAATAATTAACTTATTGTGGGAAATCGCCATATTGGACAGAGAAGTAAGTAGTGATTGTTGGTGCTGGGCACTGAAAGCCCCAGGTGGGCGATAGCAGATGATAGCCGTGAAGGTGACTCCTGTTTGACTATTAATTGAAAGTCCAAGGAGCTCAGTCCCAACAACCGGGTCCATATCTAGGATGTTAACGTACCAGGAGGCTCTATAGATGATTCCCACCCCACCCCCCGACCTTTGTGTCTGGGTAGATGCAGGATTTTGTAGTCCTGCGGGCAAGCCCAGTCGAGTTCAATTTCACAGTTAGAGTAGGTCCAAGTCTCGGTACAAAAAAGAACATCTAACTGATGAGTTTCTACTAGAAGTTGAATTTCAGCGGCATGTTTTGGCAGTGATCTTACATTGAGAAGTCCGCCCAGTAGCAGACCACTGGTCACAAAGTCACTCAGAGGGAGGGCGGTGGCGGCAAAAGAGAAGTGTCCTTCACACGCCTGCTCCCTCAGATTGAGCAGAGTCTCCCGAGAGTAGAGTGGAGGAGAGGCCCCATGGTTGACGATGAATCGGGCAGAGTGGCTCGCGCTCGCCGCGGCCTGGTCGTGGACGGGCGCAGACGGGCACGTCTTTGGCGCGCCTTCGGCGCGCTGCCAGCGCGCCCGCTGCGCTCGTCCGCTGCGCTTCCGAGTAGTGAACATTTTTAATGGCAGAGGCGGGGGAGGGGGCGTGGCTTGTGTGGGGGGCGTGGCCTATCGTCGCGATGGCGTCGCTGAGGTGACCCTCCCTGCAACAGCGCTGGGACCGCTGTGCAGGTAACCCCAGTCAAGAGCAGCAATCAGAGTAACACAGGTAGGCACACAAAGTTTTAAAACAGAAATAGTGCAAATAGGCAATTTTTTAAAATTATCCAATGAAGACTCCCGGCTTTCCGCCTCAGGAGAGCTGTCTAAAACGCCTGCTCGTAGTCAGCGCAACGTTTTAAAGTGGCGGGAAGGGGCGTGGCTTGTGTGGGGGGCGTGGCCTTTCGTCTCGAGGGCGATGGCGTCGCTGAGGTGACCCTCCCTGCAACAGCGCTGGGACCGCTGTGCAGGTAACCCCAGTCAAGAGCAGCAATCAGAGTAACACAGGTAGGCACACAAAGTTTTAAAACAGAAATAGTGCAAATAGGCAATTTTTAAAAATTATCCAATGAAGACTCCCGGCTTTCCGCCTCAGGAGAGCTGTCTAAAACGCCTGCTCGTAGTCAGCGCGACGTTTTATAGTGGCGGGAAGGGGCGTGGCTTGTGTGGGGGCGTGGCCTATCGTCTCGAGGGCGATGGCGTCGCTCAGGTGACCCTCCCTGCAACAGCGCTGGGACCGCTGTGCAGGTAACCCCAGTCAAGAGCAGCAATCAGAGTAACACAGGTAGGCACACAAAGTTTTAAAACAGAAATAGTGCAAATAGGCAATTTTTTAAAATTATCCAATGAAGACTCCCGGCTTTCCGCCTCAGGAGAGCTGTCTAAAACCAGGTTGAGGTTGAAAGTCACATTTAGGTTGAAAATCACAGTTGGTGCAGCATCAAAAAGAGGGTGGAAGACACTTTTAGAGCACCAGTGTTCCTCTTTGTAGTTTATGGATGCTTCACTTCAACAGCCTTGCACTGTAAAAGGGAAGCAGTTTTTAGGCTGGAGGACTTACACAAACACTATTGCCTTTAACAGATGGTAAGACCGATATTCTGGCTTAATTGAAAATGTGAATGGCACTTTCTTCAATGGCTGAGGGTGGGGGCGACACAAACAAAACATCGGTTGACCATAGCGGACTCGAAGCCCCTCTTTATGTATGGTTTAGTGTTAGCGTTATTCGTTTTGATGGACAGCTAAAACCGTCGAAACCAGAACTACATAGTCAATTGGTGCCCTACAGCCGACATCTCAGCCGACATCTGAGTGGCTGAGATGTCGGCTGTAGGGCATTTATAATAATAATAAAGATCCTATGGACAAAGTATCTAAGTCGCCATGAAGGTAACTTCATCCTGTCCTTACTTTCAGACTTGTTTAATATTTTTTGTGTGTGGGTACATTTTACAGTAACTGACAACAATGAATAAGAGAAAAGCAGCAGTGGACTGCGCAGTCTATGAAAAGAGTGTTTGAAGAACCTTCAGGCCACACATAGCATCTCTGAGTGGAAGTCTCGAGAGCCTAGTGCCAGCGCAATTCACTGAGCATAGGGCATGTAGCCCCCCCCCACCCCTCAGTCTAGGTCTCTGCTAGATATATGGCTGGGGGATGCCATCAACACCACCTTCAAACACTAGACAGAGGTTGCACTAGATACAGAGCAAAGCAATGGGTGACTCATATCATTATCCATCTGGCAAGGGGGGCATTGGCAGCAGCTCGGTAAACATCATTGATCCAATAGTCACAAAATAAATAATCGGTCAAAGGCGGATCCTTGGATCAGTCCAGAAAAAAGCACAGTGTTAATATCGTCCATAACATGATGGATGTCCTCAGCCAAAGAGGTCTTTGCGTCAAGTAAGGGTGAAACTGGACATGCTTCCAGTCCCAACTGAACTTTGTAAAAGGCTGTACAGCACAGATCGTGGACATGCACCTGGCCTTCCTTCTGCAACAAAGAAGATAGGCATTCATAGCAGATGTTTTATGTCACAGGATGTCATTGGTTTAAATGGCTTGTGGATTTGCCTATCCAGGATCACTGTCAGGTCCAAAAAAGGTGGCAAAGTGTCTTAACAATCATAGATAACAGGTGCATAAGGGCTGTAAGATTATTCCTGAAGGCCTTCCTGGCAATAGAGGTAAAATACCCCAGCATCTTTCGGTAAGTTTCAAAGGGCACAATGTACATCTTTTAGTAATCAACCTTCAAGTTTCCATCTGGAAGTGTGATAAAAGCATTGACTCAACCACTGTGTCAAGTGCGTTTGGGTTTGTTAATGCTGAGTAACCAAACCTCAGACATTTGCTTTTATAAAGAGTTCTAGTTGAAGATATCCACACAGACGTCAGGATCTCCAGGTACTAAGTGGAGACATCTACAAGTTAGGAAGTGATAAAGATGGGGGGCTCATTCACTCTTTAAGGAAGGAGGCAGGTGTGGACTCTCTTCAACAGCTGGAAAAGCACTCAGTATCAAATATGGTGAGGCCAGGTCAGACCTGTTAGTCACAGGGCCACCGTCCTGCCCAACGTAAGGCCATACTTTAAATTTTAGGCCCAGGCCCATTCAACAATCAAACTGGTTGCGCTTGGATTTTATTTGGGTTGAATAGGCATCTATGGATGAATGACCCAGACCTCTACGTGGAGAATGTTTAACTGATGTGAGTAAAGACACCTGCTTAGGTTGTCCTCTCTAGCGTTGTCAACCACTGCAAGGTGAGACTAGTGGGAATTAACCGTCTTGTAGTGCCACAACACTACTACCAGCTGGCAGAAATGTGGTGAGTGTACCATTTTTTCCTGATGTGGAAGAGGACCTTAGTATTTTCTCTGGGGAGTATAGCCACTCAGTATTTCAGTACATCAATAAAAAGAAAATTGTAATAAGCTCCAACATGTTAATGTGCAGGGATGTATGAGATTGTTATCACAATGCACCAATGCTCCCCACCGATATTCCAAAATCAGTGACGGCGAGCAGCAGCGTATGAGGCAGGCAGAAGTGTCATCCCACCAGAAAGTTGTGAGCTTATGTCCATCATTCCAGTATCAGAAACATTGATGCTGATATGTTCTGATCCCAGTGCTGTGACAGAAAGATACTGTTACTGTATGTGCAGCATGGCATGGGATGGGATGTTCTAGAAGTTTATGGGAAAAAACACAGTCAAATTATGTCAGAAATGATCCACTTTCTGATAGAGACGTCTAGATGCAAAGTCTTCAACTTCTGAATATTCCCCGGGCGCCAGAATGAATCCCGAAACTTTTTCGTAGTACCTCTGAGTGCCAGAGGGTGGCTTGGTGTGGCTCTGCACTGATGCTGTTCCACTCCAGAAGTGACGTGTGGAACCTATAAAGGCATCACTCCTACGCGCTGACATCAGTTCCTTTCTTTGTGTCTCTCTAGACGCAGATCCAGAGCTTCTCTTGTCTCTTTGAGATTGCATTCCGTCAGTTATTTCTCTAAATTTTCCACAAGTGGTGGACCACCTAAGATGACAGGGTTTAAGCCCTGTAAGGACTTCCACAAACAGATGTCTGTGACATATTCCCACTAGGTTTGATGGTGTCTGGGGATGGGCCAGGTCTGGCCACACACTCTTATATCCTCTCCTTTTCAGTTCTCCCATTGCGATGTGTCATTCAGCCACGTGTTGCGTGTGTTCTCTTCTTCTTCTGGTACGAAGTGGCATCAGGTCACGTTTCACCGGTCCCGTCCTGTTCGCAGGACTGCACGTTTTCTCCCATCTTGGACCTCTCAAAGGTCCTGTCCTGTCCGTAGGACTTGACTCTTCTCCTCAGGTCGATGTGGCATCCACCTACACTTAGTATGTCCCTTCCTCAGGGATCTTCTCGGGGCTCTGCTCTTTGGATGACGGGTGACCCTCCTTCCACCTCCCCTTTGCTTGTGCCTCGAGGTCTCGCTATCGTCAGGCATGGTGAGTAGGTGTGGGCACCTTATACTTTGAGGGTGCTGGATGGTGGGGCTCTGGTGTTTGGCCCTGGCTGTGTCTATTGCTCCATTGCCAGCGTGGTGCTAGCATACAGAGCCTTTCTGTTTAGCTCTCTAGTGGTGTTTGCTGGTACTGGATTGGTAGCACCTGGGAATGTAGCGCACTTACTCTGTGATGAGGGTCTATCGCTCTTTTCTGCTGTTTCTTTCTAGTTTAATATAACGTTTCCTACTGGTGTCGGAGCGGCTACTAAACACCCCCTTTTTATTTGAAGATACCTCGCGGACTAGAAATAATCCTTCAGTTGGGTCCAATATCTTAGAGCTAGCTGCACTGTAGGCTTTGTTGCAGACTTCACAAAGAACGCCATCGGTGGGCATTTCTTGCAATCGCACTGTCCCAGACAGACTAGCGATAGGGAGAGAAGCACCAGAAGCGTGGATTCCCTCTGCTCCATGTCTTCTTTCTTTGAGGTACGCACGCCTTCTAGTGGCCAGCCTCTGCCATCACACTGCACTTATCTCCTTTGAGCACGGTCGGCCCTGAGCTCTCTCTACTTCATGTGCAGTGGGCTGACCAGTGAGTCTTTCCTTTCCTTGTGCCGCGACAGGGGCTCGGTTTTTTAGGTCGAGCCTAGTGGCAGTGTGTATTCGCTGCTTGAATTGTGAGGCATGCAGTAGTCGAGTGTGCTGTGAAAGCCTCGCCTTCTCTCAGCCCATATTTTTGATTGGCTGCTGTCATTGTCCTTGGTAAATGCTGGTTTCTGATTGATAATGAGGCTTGTTAGTCCCTCCTTGTTACCGCCCTGTCACTATTTGTTACCTCCCATGAGGGCTGGATCTTTTACTTGTGTCGTTACAAGGTCTCCTACATAAGTCAGTAAGCACTATTTCTTTTTTTTATATGCAGCGTGGTTCGCTTTCACTCTAGCGGCCGCACTTGTTTATTTACTTTGCTGTGCGGGTCGAAAGGGAACGTTTGTACTCACAAATCTAATAAGCGTTTGCAATGTAATAGGTCTTGCATTTATGCAAGTTTCAGCTATTGACATTGCAAATAACAATGCCTTTTATTTTTGTTTTTAAAACATAAATAAAAAGGCATTGTCATTTACAATGCCAATAGCTTAAACTCGCGTACATGCGAGACCTATTGCTTTACAAATGCTTGTCCTTTATTGCGGGCACGAAAGAGGCTGACAGTGCTGTATGGTTCCAGAGGGATGTTATACTGACTGTAGAAAAGAGGACAGGCGTGCCCACGAATGACTGGTCCTCAAGTACACAACAGAGGTTATGAGAATCAGCTGCTGCTAACGGTTGATTGCATGATGCACATTAATCAAACCCACTGAGAGACTAAAGGGTAGATGGAGTGAATTACTTTTTACATTGTATAGTTATCATCAAATTAGCAAGGGTCCATAAGAGTTCTAGGTCGACAAGGTTTGACGTATCTCTCACAGGCCTGCGAAAAGGAACGCAAAACAGATTCTAATTCTTGCAGACATTTTCATCATATCAAGTGTAGAAACGATTTCTGGTGCATATGGAGAAGTGGTAATTGATTTTGAAAAATATAAATTATAGTGGAAAGAGAGAATGCACTTGCTTTGCAGCTTTGCATTGCAATTAATCACTTTATATGTTGAATGAATCAGAGTTGATAACGTAAATTATGAAAATGACAGTGCTATTCAGATTTACTGAGAGAAGAAGAAATTCAAATTATAAATATTGAAACAGTATGGAGGCGTGCCTGCAGCCATTACTCAGACTTCAATTATAAATGAGTCTTTGTGGATTTCAAGTTTTTCTCTGTGACCTGTAAACAAGGATGTCACACTGTTCATATCACAACACTTGCTGTAAAAACATGAATTAACTTAAATGAATTTAAAAGCATGACCAGGCCACGGTGGTTCCTGAGACGTTTTAAGGCATGGGCAAAGTGGGATCTGGCCCAGGGCCCAAGCCTTTCAGGGGGCCCTACTGATAAAGTCAGCTCTGTTCTGCAGAGGCTTGTCCTGCTGACCTTGAACAATTCTTCAACAGATTGTTTTACATAATGTTTCTCTTTAATTTATTTTTTATGTGAGTGATGTGTGAACGTCTATTACAGACATTTTGAAGGAAAAATGTGCGTTTATATTTCATGGAACATCCATACATAAAGTTTCCTTTAGATAAAAACAAAACCTTATATATGAGAAATGAGAGGGTGTTACAGAGAATATTTGCTGTAATATTAGTGAGATGCTGTTGAATTACTGTATTGAAAACACACATCAATTATAAATGAGTCTTTGTGGATTTTTCTCTGTGAGATGTAACAAGGATGTCACACTGTTCATATCACAACACTTGCTGTAAAAACATGAATTCACGTAAATGAATTTAAAAGCATGACCGGGCCACGGTGGTTCCTGAGACGTTTTAAGGCATGGGCATGAATATATGATGTAACAACTTTATAATATGGACGAGCGTGCTTGTGCACTGTCAGTGACGAAGCCAAAGAGGGCATGAAAGAGGTGAAACTGGATCATGAATTCAAAACTGTTCCGAACAGGGGCCGCCAAAATTCTTAAGATGTCCCTGGGTGGTTCAGCCTATAATATTGTCAAATAGGTTGCTGAAGCTTAATGTTTCAGACTCACGAAAGACGGTGTCAGGGAGCCAAGCACATGTTTCAGACACATTGTGACCCAAATGTTGCCTTTTGGTGGAATGCATGTAAGTAGTGAGTGGATATTTATCACGTGAGATAAATTATTTATCAACATCACTCCCAGTTGCAAAAATAAATATCTGTTTTCATTTTCAACTTGGCATGAATCAAAAGAATATATATATATATATATATATATATATATATATATATATATATATATATATATATATATCCAATGCTCCAAAACACCAGCCAGTAGCACTCGTGAGCGGGTGCACACACAACGGGGGTGTGCCCGTTACAAAATTACAGCTCCACACATCCACGGACTGTCCATCCAAAGGAAAGTAGCACACACAGGGGGTAGTTCCACTGCAAGTTTATTCGAGGAACTAAACAGCAACGACGCGTTTCGCCATAGGGCTTCGTCAAGTTGTGCAAAGAGCAAAAACGCTCGTTTTTTTAAAAACTCATTTTTTTAGGAAGTACGTCATTTCGCATTATCAGGAGCAAAGAAGGACTACAATTTTTTAGTCATGAATGGCCGCCATCTTAGGACGGTCATCTTCATCATAAACAAGGCATACAAGCATACAAAATTATGAGTTTAGATAACAAATTAAAGCATGACTCAGTCTAAAACCAAAACCAAGTTACACAGATTGTAACATTATTATAATAATTATGATTCAGCCCTGGATGAGCAAATTAGTCCAACTCTATTGCTCGTGACAACTCAAGCCCACCATGGGCACTCGTCTAGGCATTTCATATCTAATACAGAGAGAACAAGATAGTTCCAGACATTGCTGGGATACAATCCCGTCATAAATGATGAACCTCGCATGTCCTGTCTATCCCATATAGAGAGCACAATAATAATACAATTACAATAAATCAACGCCCAAATGATAGCGGTCCTGTATTCAAGCTGTCTCTCTCTGAATATATGAAAAAATATGGAAAATCTCGCCCTGGATGGGCATGAATTCAATGCCTACAAAATATTATTCACCTGCAGCAAAATGACATCTCTACATAATCAATATATTAGACAAGTCGAATGTTCAAATTCATAAATACACTGATTCTCAAAATTGTTTAAAGCTAGAAAAACACGATGAAGATGGTGCAATACATATGTAAAATGTGTAAAAACAGACAAAATGTATATACCTTGTAACTGATCTAGTTTATTTACCCCAAGTGTACCGATAGATCTTCATGCATATTAAGGCCTTTAGGATGTTTGCTCTGTAAATCGATATGTACCTGGATTTCAGCCGTCTAAGTTTTAAAAGACGATCACCTCCTCTGATATTAGCCGGGACACTATCAAGACAGATGTAAGATAACAGGTCCCTGTTACTATTATGCATCTTCTCGAAGTGCCTAGCTACGGGATATGTTTCGTCTTTCTTGGCAATGGCACGCATATGCTCTAAAATTCTAAGTTTAACTGCATTGGTCGTGCTGCCAATGTAGTTCAAACCACAGGGGCAGGTGAGGCAGTAAATCGCATACGGCGTGGAACATGTCAAGAATTTGGTGATTTTTTTGGGGATGGCCAGATCAGGTATCTTAAAAGTAAGCGTCCGCTTACTATATTTGCAGGCCTTTCAACGGCCACAGGGGTAAAAACCACTGAGTACTGGTAATTTCGAGATTCTTTCAGGGGCAGAGTAATGACTAGAAACCAAATGATCCCTAAGAGATCTCGCCTTCCTAAAAGTGACTAACGGGTTAGTCGGGAGGTCAGCTTTGATGATGTTATCAGACATCAAGATATTCCAGTTCTTTTTGAATATCCTCTTGATATGACCTGCATTTTGAGAGAAGGTAGTAATGAGGCGAAATGATCCATTGCTCGATTTACTAGTCTGTTTAGGTTTCAACAGATCTTTTCGTTTCATTTTTTTAACTCTCTCGTAAGCACGGGCTAACACACCATCTCTATACCCTCTTATTCTGAATCTTTGAAGGCTGGCATCAGCTGCCTTCTGAAAATCATCATCATTGGAGTTATTCTGCCTTAACCGAAGGAGTTCTCCGTAAGGGATACTCTCGATTAATTGACGAGGATGACTACTCGTGGCAAAGAGCGTGGAGTTCCCCGCCGTCTCTTTCCTGAACAGTTTTGTCTGTAACATTCCGTCTTTGTCAATATATACAGTGAGGTCCAGATAATTAACGGCAGTCCTACTGATGTGACCTGAAAATTTAAGATTCACATCGTTGTTATTAAGTACGTCAATAAGGTCACTGGCAGTTTCTATAGGGCTTTCTAGAATGATAAAAAGATCGTCTATGTAACGATGCCACCCTATGATCCGGTTAACCCATTCCTGATTGGTGTTGCTAAAGGCCACATGTTCTTCCCACCAACCTACAAATGTGTTGGCAAAACTGGGTGCGGAGCAAGCTCCCATGGCAACTCCGGACAACTGCTTGTACAGTTGATTACTGAAAAGAAAAATGTTATTGTTCAAACTGAAATTCATAAATTCCATTAACATTTTATTGTGTTCGTAAAAACGTACTGGACGTTTGTCCAAAAGACTAGCCATGGCTCTCAAACCATCACCATGTGCTATACAGGTGTATAGACTGGTGATGTCTAACACCATCATACAATATGTGTCTTTCCAAATGACTTGATCTATGCAAGTCAAAAAATGCTTCGTGTCTCTTAGATAGGAGGGTAAAGACATAACCAAAGGTGAAAGAAACGAATCCACATAAATTGAAAGGTTCTCAGTAAGACTCCCATTGGAAGCTACAATGGGCCTCCCCGGAGGATTGCACGTCTTTATGAACCTTCGGAAGGTAATAAAAAGTGGGGATAACAGGACTTAAACAACGTAAAAATAGATATTCGTCAGTGCTAAGCATGTTTATATTATACCACTTTAATATCATATCATGGTAATCAACCACACTTTGATTGTACACTTTGTCGTTCACAAGCCTGTAAGTATTAGTGTCTCCCAAAAGATGAAGGGCTTCGGTTTCATATTGAGTAGCTGTAAGAAGGACAATATTGCCCCCCTTATCAGAAGGCTTACATACCAAACCAGAATCATCACATAAAGTTTGTAAAGCAGTCTGTTGTTGTTTAGTGAAATTACCACCAGACGGTATGTATGATTTTGATTTCCTTAGTCTGGAAAGGTCCCTCAGAACAGCATCGGAGAAGGTGTCAATCGCATCAGATCCCATGATGGGCATGAAAGTAGAGACTGGTTTAAATCCACTGTTCCCACTTTTAAGTTGTACTCCAAGATTGGCCAATGCTTGGGTGTTTGTCACTTCACCATCTCCTCCATAGTTGATTTCTTGATGTAGGCCCTCTATCGTGCGAAGGCCCCCCAAGTCACGACATCTTAGTTCATCAACATCAGTGTCACTACTGGGCACAGTATTCCCATTGTGCGGTTTTAGTTTGAAAAATGTATGAAGTTTTAATTTTCTCGTGAATTTGAAAACGTCAATTCTTGTTTGTGCAAAATCAAAGTTCCTACGTGGGCAAAAAGATAAGCCCAATTTCAGTATTGAAATTTCCTCTTTCGTAAGGACTTTGTCAGTCAAATTAATGATGGTCAGATTATCATTCTCTTCAAGATCAAGGCTTAGTTCTTTTTCTTGAAAAAGGTTTTCTTGCTGCGTGTGACAGGCGGGGAGCCTAATGGGTTTCTTCCTACGGCCCCCGCGCCTCATCTTCCTCTTGCCGCTCGGTTGTCCGGGGGCTTGCCCCTTCCTCCTTCTAATTGTTGGTTGCGCATGACTTTGTATTCCACGTGAAAAGAAGAAGTTTCATCGCTTTCGTACTCACTTATCACGTCGTCAGCGTTAGCATCTGATTCAGATGTGGCAGGTTCCACAGCAGCTGGTCCACTTGCCTTTTTCTTCAATTGCTTCCTGGTATGATCATATTTTCTGGCAAAGGTCAACACTCTGCCCATTTGATAATCGTTCTCATCCCTTTCGAATTTTTCTTCTTTGCGCTGTTTGATTTTTTGTTCGTATTTTTTAAGACGTTTTTTAATTTGTTCACGTTTTTCTTCCAAAGTGACCTGGTCTTCTTCCTTTAGTAATTCGTCTTCCAATTCCTTGATCTGTGTCAAAGCTTTATCCCTATCACTCCAGGCAAAGCGTATTAGTATCTTCAAACTCCCTTTGCAGGATGCTGCCGTATGTTCTGCCCATGCATCCAATAATTGAGGGTCGGGATTCTCATAGGCTGGAATAGTGTAGATCCTCAGACCCCTAGGGACACGGTCAACATCAATATAATTTTGTAATGATGTTGCCTCCCACCATTTTCTGATCTCACGTTCATACAGGCGTTCTAATGAGCCCAGTTTGGTGTTAAGAGTGGTACTGCCCCCATTAGCTTGACTAGTGCCTGCCTTTTGTGTTCCAACGTTTTTTTTCTTATTTTTGAACATCCCTTGTTCGGCCTCTCTTCTCTCTGCCTCACAAAACATGCTTAAGTGGTAGTGCAGCCGCAACTACCAGAAATAGATGAGCTGTATCCCCCTTGGTGGGCTTGAGTTGTCACGAGCAATAGAGTTGGACTAATTTGCTCATCCAGGGCTGAATCATAATTATTATAATAATGTTACAATCTGTGTAACTTGGTTTTGGTTTTAGACTGAGTCATGCTTTAATTTGTTATCTAAACTCATAATTTTGTATGCTTGTATGCCTTGTTTATGATGAAGATGACCGTCCTAAGATGGCGGCCATTCATGACTAAAAAATTGTAGTCCTTCTTTGCTCCTGATAATGCGAAATGACGTACTTCCTAAAAAAATTAGTTTTTAAAAAAACGAGCGTTTTTGCTCTTTGCACAACTTGACGAAGCCCTATGGCGAAACGCGTCGTTGCTGTTTAGTTCCCCGAATAAACTTGCAGTGGAACTACCCCCTGTGTGTGCTGCTTTCCTTTGGATGGACAGTCCGTGGATGTGTGGAGCTGTAATATATATATATATATATATATATATATATATATATATGAGCTCGGTAATCAGTTTTCCTTCTTGAAAAAAGATATAAGCACTCCGAGTAGAAAGCAGGATTTTATTTCGCCAGCAACAACAGTGAAATAGACAAACGCGTTTCAGACGGTGTCCTTCTTCAGTGTCTAAAGTGTACTGCGCGCGGCTCTTTTTGTCGGCGCCCTCTCTATAATCAAAAGAGAGGACGGACACAAGTCTCATTGCTATTATACACATGAGCGATGGTAAAGTGTGGCGGCCATTGTTAAGCAGCTTAAGTTACACATGAATTGCTTAAAATTACACGAAATACATGAAATGCATGAAAAACGAAGTGTGCGTTTTCAGGATAATCCTAATTCCGTCACACACCCATTATACAAGGCTAATAGCCACTGCCAATGAAAAAGACAATCTCGCCGTGTATCGGCATATCACTGGCATCATTACCAAACAAACGCTCAATAAAGCACCCATTGTATCCACAATACATAATACAGGTTTTGGAGTGTGATCCAGCCGTGTATCGGCATAACCTTAATGTAGCTCAAAGTGATGTATATAAAAAAGTAATGCAACACAGAATATATCTCCTTCCGCAGATATAAAACAACATTCTAGTATATTCCTACTAGATTCAAACTGGAGGTAGCCTCCTACTTCTCGCGAGATGATCATTACCTGGTAATTAAATGCATTGATTAGAATATGTTAGAAAAAACAACCTCTAGTTTCATAATATAGTGACAATTCGCTAAACGGATGATCTTTTAGGCAATACGTGTGACAGCATAAAGGGCAAAGGATCCTATAACTGGAAAATACTTATATATAAAAAGCATATTATAGATACCCTACAGTGATCGTGGAATTATTTCCCTAGGTGTACTATAAGTTCTTCTCCTATGTTCAACCCTGTAGGGCTCTTAGTCTGTAAATCTATAATATACCGGGACTCAAGTCTCCGGAGACTGAGCAATCTATCACCTCCCCTTGGATTTAGTGGTATATGGTCAATCCCAAAGTATCATAACAGCTCCCTGTTACTGCCGTGCGTTTTGGCAAAGTGCCGGGCCACAGGATAAGTTATATCCTTGTTGGTAATGGCTCGTTGATGTTCCAGTATCCTAAGTTTTACATTATTGATGGTGCTAACGATGTATTTTAATCCACAGGGGCAGATCAGACAATACACTACATAGGGTGTTGTACATGTAATAAATTTGTTGATCGTTTTGGGTCTCCCTAAGCCTGGGCCGTTGTACGTTAATGTACGTCTGCTGTTTTCACATGCCCGGCATTTACCACAACGATAAAATCCCCTCATGTCTCTCAGGGTACCACTGGTTTTCGGTTTAACAGGCATTAGATGACTCTGGACAAGACTATCTTTGATGGATTTGAGCTTTCTGAACGTAAGCAGTGGCTTGGCTGGAACGTCCATTCCAATAATAGGATTGGTGCGCAATATATGCCAGTTTTTAGTTAGCATATTTCTCAGTTTATTCGCCTCGTCTGAATAGGTAGTAATCATACGGAATTTATTGGTTAGTTCAGAATGCCCACTTTTCTTAGGAGTTTGTTCTAGAAGATGTTTTCTAGGAATTCTTAGTACTCTTCTAAGGGTTTTGTCCAAAAGTGCTTGTTCATAGCCCCTGATGCGGAATCTAACGATGCAATCTTGAGCTGCTGAGATGAACTCAGATTCCAGAGAACAATTACGCCTCAATCTCAGCAGTTCGCCAAAGGGAATACTGCGGATCAAGCTGGGTGGATGGCTACTCCCCGCATGTAGGATGCTATTGCCGGCTGTCGGCTTCCTATAGAGAGCGGTTTCTAAGGCTCCCTTATTAACAAAGACCCTGAGGTCTAAATAGTGCACCTCAGTGGTACTTATGTTAGATGTGAATTTCAGATTCATCTGATTTTTATTGAGATCCATGATGAATTCCTCTGCTTGTGCGGTGGAGCCCCTCCACACTAAGAAGAGGTCGTCGATATATCGACGCCAGACCACAATGTGCTCAGCCCATTTTTGATTAGTGCCCGCTAGGGCCACCTGCTCCTCCCACCAGCCCACGAAAAGATTCGCGTAGCTGGGGGCGAAGCAGGTTCCCATCGCAGTCCCGTTAGTTTGTTAAAAAAAAAACATTTTTGAACAAAAAGATATTATTTCTAAGGCAGAAATCTATACATTCGACCAGCATAATGCTATGTTCCATATATTTTGCTGGTCTTTTGTCCAGGAAATATCTTACCGCCTCTACACCTTGAGTGTGTTGTATACTTGTGTAGAGGCTGGTGATATCGAGGGTAATGAGCACATACGTAGGATCCCAAACAATTTGATCTATTTGTCCTATAAAATCCTTGGTGTCTTTAACATACGATTTCAAATCGACAACAAAACAAGAGAGAAAGGAATCAATATAAATAGACAAGTTCTCAGTCAATCCCCCCTTGGATGAGACAATTGGCCTCCCCGGTGGGTGCAGAAGGTCTTTGTGCACCTTGGGTAATTGATAAAACGTGGGGGTTACAGGTTCAGGGTTTCTAAGAAAGAGAAATTCGTTCATATCAAGCATGAGTTTGTTACGCCATTTGTTCAAAAGATCGTGATAGGCTTGTATGCTTGTTAAATACTCTTCTTTATTTGATTTCACATAATATTTCCGATCTTGCAGCTGGCTTAACGATTCATCACAGTACTGTTCTCGTGTCAAGAGCACCACATTCCCCCACTTGTCCGAGGGTTTAACAACAACCCCCTCCATTTTCCTTAGTTTAACCAAGGCATTGCTTTGTGCAAAGGTTAAGTTATTCCCTTTTTTTGGGATTGTTGAGAGTCTATGGCTCGCCAGTTCTTGTGTGACTGCAACTGCAAAGGTATCTATAGCGTCGTACGGCATCTGAGGATTAAACTGTGAAGGTGCTTTAAAGTCTGTTAGGGGTGACTGTTGTTCAATGTTTCGGCCCTGAGTTATGCCAGTAGCTCCTTCAGAGACGCCTTGACTTTGTTCGTTTCTTAGATCCTCCAACGTGCGTACTGCTTTGAGTTCCTTGATAGTAAGTGCATCAGTTGGATGCACTGTCATGTCCTTCTTAGTTTTCCTGGTATCACCGATGGAGGGTTTCATTTTGTGAAATTTGTGCAATTTGATTTTTCTAGTGAGTTTGAAGAGGTCGATCCGAGTTTGAGTATATTCAAGTCTGTTGTTAGGATAGAAGCTGAGGCCCAGTTGTAAGGTGTCCTCTTCATCTTTAATTAAGATCTTATCAGTCAAGTTGACAATAGTTAAGTTGGCGTTGGGATCTACCATCTGTTTGTCCTCTTCTTCCGGGTGTTTTGGGCCTCTTCCTCTTCCTCTGCCAGCCGCCTCGTCGGGTTCTCCTTTGCTTTCGGGCGGTTTGGTTTTGCCCCCCCTCAGCCAGGTCTGGCGGATGAGGTTGAATTCCAGATGAAAAGGGTTCCTTTTTCCCTCGCTTCTTGGTACCGGTCTTTCATCGCCTGAAGGTTCTTCCTCCGTGGCTGACGACTCGGAGGTGGCTGGCTCAACTATCGGTCCTGTATTCCTCATTTTGTTTAGAGCTTTGTGGGGGCCATCAAATTTTTACGAGAAGGTGAGGATCCTTCCTTGAGCATAATCCCGCTCGTCTCTTTCAAATTTCTCTTGTTTCCGCTGACGGATTTTCAATTCGTATTTAATCAGGCGTTTTTTCATCTCATCTTGTAATTGTAGTTGTTTGGTGGAGTCAATTTCTTTAGCTATTTCATTTTCCAGGGAGGCTATTTCATCCATGGCTTTCACTCTATCGCTCCATGCGAATTGTACGAGTAGGTCTAGCATGGCTTTACATGATGCCGCGGTCAAGTCTGCCCATTGTTCCAGTAACATGGGATCGGGACTTTCATAGGCGGGTACCGTGTATATCCGCAGCCCCCTGGGTACTTGGTCGACATCAATGTAATTTTGTAGTGAGGTAGGCTCCCACCACTTTCTTATCTCCCTTTCGCTACATCTTTCCAGTTTGATAAAAAGGTTCTGTAAAGAGCTACGTGATACACTTCCTCCACCTACAGTATCAGGCACTGTAAAAGAATTGGGGGCACGTTTTTTAAAGACATCCAATGCCGCAGCGCGTCGTTCCTCCTCCTCACACATGTTAGTTGGCTTAAGAAACCGCGGAGAAGCCTCTCCGGGTTGGTGCTGCTACTACCCCCTCGCCTTGCTGTATAATAGACCTTCGCCAATGCGTGGAGACCAAGACGGCGACATACCGGCGTTTCCGTTGCATCTGCCGGGCGCACGTCAGTTCACTCCTTTGCTCTTCTGGTCAGTCAACAGCGGTGCTCCCGATAAACAAAAGATTAGAACTCCGTCCCACCAGAGATCTCGGGGCACTCGTCGACGGGTGCTATGGCGCGCTGGTAGCCGCGTTGAGTATGTGAGCTCGGTAATCAGTTTACCTTCTTGAAAAAAGATATATGCACTCCGAGTAGAAAGCAGGATTTTATTTCGCCAGCAACAACAGTGAAATAGACAAACGCGTTTCAGACGGTGTCCTTCTTCAGTGTCTAAAGTGTACTGTGCACGGCTCTTTTTGTCGGCGCCCTCTCTATAATCAAAAGAGAGGACGGACACAAGTCTCATTGCTATTATACACATGAGCGATGGTAAAGTGTGGCGGCCATTGTTAAGCAGCTTAAGTTACACATGAATTGCTTAAAATTACACGAAATACATGAAATGCATGAAAAGCGATGGTAGCGTTTTAAGGATAATCCTAATTCCGTCACACACCCATTATACAAGGCTAATAGCCACTGCCAGTGAAAAAGACAATCTCGCCGTGTATCGGCATATCACTGGCATCATTACCAAACAAACGCTCAATAAAGCACCCATTGTATCCTCAATACATAATACAGGTTTTGGAGTGTGCTTTCTACTCGGAGTGCTTATATCTTTTTTGAAGAAGGAAAACTGATTACCGAGCTCACATACCGAGATTTCTGGTGGGATGGAGCTCTAATCTTTTGTTTATCGGGAGCACCGCTGTTGACTGACCAGAAGAGCAAAGGAGTGAACTGACGTGCGCCAGGCAGATGCAACGGAAACGCCGGTAAGTCGCCGTCTTGGTCTCCACGCATTGGCAAAGGTCCATTATACAGCAAGGCGAGGGGGTAGTAGCAGCACCAACCCGGAGAGGCTTCTCCGCGGTTTCTTAAGTCAACTAACATGTGTGATGAGGGGGAACGACGCGCTGCGGCATTGGACGTCTTTAAAAAACGTGCGCCCAATTCTTCTACAGTGCCTGATACTGGAGGTGGAGGAAGTGTATCACGTAGCTCTTTACAGAACCTTTTTATCAAACTGGAAAGATGTAGTGAAAGGGAGATAAGAAAGTGGTGGGAGGCTACCTCACTACAAAATTACATTGATGTCGACCGAGTACCCAGGGGGCTGCGGATATACACGGTACCCGCCTATGAAAGTCCCGATCCCATGTTACTGGAACAATGGGCAGACTTGACCGCGGCATCATGTAAAGCCATGCTTGACCTACTCGTAAAATTCGCATGGAGCGATAGAGTGAAAGCCATGGATGAAATAGCCTCCCTGGAAAAGGAAATAGCTAAAGAAATTGACTCCACCAAACAACTACAATTACGAGATGAGATGAAAAAACGCCTGATTAACTACGAATTGAAAATCCGTCAGCGGAAACAAGAGAAATTTGAAAGAGACGAGCGGGATTATGCTCAAGGAAGGATCCTCACCTTCTCAAAAAAATTTGATGGCCCCCGCAAAGTTCTAAACAAAATGAGGAATTCAGGACCGATAGTTGAGCCAGCCACCTCCGAGTCGTCAGCCACGGAGGAAGAACCTTCAGGCGATGAAAGACCGGTACCAAGAAGCGAGGGGAAAAGGAACCCTTTTCATCTGGAATTCAACCTCATCCGCCAGACCTGGCTGAGGGGGGGCAAAACCAAACCGCCCGAAAGCGAAGGAGAACCCGATGAGGCGGCTGGCAGAGGAAGAGGAAGAGGCAAATCCGTGGCCCAAAACACTCAGAAGAAGAGGACAAACAGATGGTAGATCCCAACGCCAAGTTAACTATTGTCAACTTGACTGATAAGATCTTAACTAAAGATGAAGAGGACACCTTACAACTGGGCCTCAGCTTCTGTCCTAACAACAGACTTGAATATACTCAAACTCGGATCGACCTCTTCAAACTCACTAGAAAAATCAAATTGCACACATTTCACAAAATGAAACCCTCCATCGGTGATACCAGGAAAACTAAGAAGGACACGACAGTGCATCCAACTGATGCACTTACTATCAAGGACCTCAAAGCAGTACGCACGTTGGAGGATCTAAGAAATGAACAAAGTCAAGGCGTCTCTGAAGGAGCTACTGGCATAACTCAGGGCCGAAACATTGAACAACAGTCACCCCTAACAGACTTTAAAGCACCTTCACAGTTTAATCCTCAGATGCCGTACGACGCTATAGATACCTTTGCAGATGCAGTCACACAAGAACTGACGAGCCATAGACTCTCAACAATCCCAAAAAAAAGGAATAACTTAACCTTTGCACAAAGCAATGCCTTGGTTAAAGTAAGGAAAATGGAGGAGGTTGTTGTTAAACCCTCGGACAAGGGGGGGAATGTGGTGCTCTTGACACGAGAACAGTACTGTGATGAATCGTTAAGCCAGCTGCAAGATCGGAAATATTATGTGAAATCAAATAAAGAAGAGTATTTAACAAGCATACAAGCCTATCACGATCTTTTGAACAAATGGCGTAACAAACTCATGCTTGATATGAACGAATTTCTCTTTCTTAGAAACCCTGAACCTGTAACCCCCATGTTTTATCAATAACCCAAGGTGCACAAAGACCTTCTGCACCCACCAGGGAGACCAATTGTCTCATCCAAGGGGGGATTGACTGAGAACTTGTCTATTTACATTGATTCCTTTCTCTCTTGTTTTGTTGTCGATTTGAAATCGTATGTTAAAGACACCAAGGATTTCATAGGACAAATAGATCAAATTGTTTGGGATCCTACGTATGTGCTCATTACCCTCGATATCACCAGCCTCTACACAAGTATACAACACACTCAAGGTGTAGAGGCGGTAAGATATTTCCTGGACAAAAGACCAGCAAAATATATGGAACATAACATTATGCTGGTCGAATGTATAGATTTCTGCCTTAGAAATAATATCTTTTTGTTCCAAAATGATTTTTTTAAACAAACTAACGGGACTGCGATGGGAACCTGCTTCGCCCCCAGCTACGTGAATCTGTTGGTGGGCTGGTGGGAGGAGCAGGTGGCCCTAGCGGGCACTAATCAAAAATGGGCTGAGCACATTGTGGTCTGGCGTCGATATATCGACGACCTCTTCTTAGTGTGGAGGGGCTCCACCGCACAAGCAGAGAAATTCATCATGGATCTCAATAAAAATCAGATGAATCTGAAATTCACATCTAACATAAGCACCACTGAGGTGCACTATTTGGACCTCAGGGTCTTTGTTAATAAGGGAGCCTTAGAAACCGCTCTCTATAGGAAGCCGACAGCCGGCAATAGCACCCTACATGCGGGGAGTAGCCCTCCACCCAGCTTGATCCGCAGTATTCCCTTTGGAGAACTGCTGAGATTGAGGCGTAATTGTTCTCTGGAATCTGAGTTCATCTCAGCAGCTCAAGATTGCATCGTTAGATTCCGCATCAGGGGCTATGAACAAGCACTTTTGGACATAACCCTTAAAAGAGTACTAAGAATTCCTATAAAACATCTTCTAGAACAAACTCCTAAGAAAAGTGGGCATTCTGAACTAACCAATAAATTCCGTATGATTACTACCTATTCAGACGAGGCGAATAAACTGAGAAATATGCTAACTAAAAACTGGCATATATTGCGCACCGATCCTATTATAGGAATGGACGTTCCAGCCAAGCCACTGCTTATGTTCAGAAAGCTCAAATCCATCAAAGATAGTCTTGTCCAGAGTCATCTAATGCCTGTTAAACCGAAAACCAGTGGTACCCTGAGAGACATGAGGGGATTTTATCCTTGTGGTAAATGCCGGGCATGTGAAAACAGCAGACGTACATTAACGTACAACGTCCCAGGCTTAGGGAGACCCAAAACGATCAACAAATGTATTACATGTACAACACCCTATGTAGTGTATTGTCTGATCTGCCCCTGTGGATTAAAATACATCGGGAGCACCATCAATAATGTAAAACTTAGGATACTGGAACATCAACGAGCCATTACCAACAAGGATATAACTTATCCTGTGGCCCGGCACTTTGCCAAAACGCACGGCAGTAACAGGGAGCTGTTATGATACTTTGGGATTGACCATATACCTCTAAATCCAAGGGGCGGTGATAGATTGCTCAGTCTCCGGAGACTTGAGTCCCGGTATATTATAGATTCACAGACTAAGAGCTCTACAGGGTTGAACATAGGAGAAGAACTTATAGTACACCTAGGGAAATAATTCCACGATCACTGTAGGGTATCTATAATATGCTTTTTACATATAAGTCTTTTCCAGTTATAGGATCCTTTGCCCTTTATGCTGCCACACGTATTGCCTAAAAGATCATCCGTTTAGCGAATTGTCACTATATTATGAAACTAGAGGTTGTTTTTTCTAACATATTCTAATCAATGCATTAATTACCAGGTAATGATCATCTCGTGAGAAGTAGGAGGCTACCTCCAGTTTGAATCTAGTAGGAATATACTAGAATGTTGTTTTATATCTGCGGATGGAGATATATTATGTGTTGCATTACTTTTTTATATACATCACTTTGAGCTACATTAAGGTTATGCCGATACACAGCTGGATCACACTCCAAAACCTGTATTATGTATTGTGGATACAATGGGTGCTTTATTGAGCGTTTGTTTGGTAATGATGCCAGTGATATGCCGATACACGGCGAGATTGTCTTTTTCACTGGCAGTGGCTATTAGCCTTGTATAATGGGTGTGTGACGGAATTAGGATTATCCTTAAAACGCACACATCGCTTTTCATGTATTTCGTGTAATTTTAAGCAATTCATGTGTAACTTAAGCTGCTTAACAATGGCCGCCACACTTTACCATCGCTCATGTGTATAATAGCAATGAGACTTGTGTCCGTCCTCTCCTTTGATTATAGAGAGGGCGCCGACAAAAAGAGCCGCGCGCAGTACACTTTAGACACTGAAGAAGGACACCGTCTGAAACGCGTTTGTCTATTTCACTGTTGTTGCTGGTGAAATAAAATCCTGCTTTCTACTCAGAGTGCCTATATCTTTTTTCAAGAAGGAAAACTGATTACCGAGCTCACATACTCAACGCGGCTACCAGCGCGCCATAGCACCCGTCGACGAGTGCCCCGAGATCTCTGGTGGGACGGAATATATATATATATATAAATATATATATATATATATATATATATATATATATATATATATGATTTTTCAAAGCTCGCGCTGTCGTCGGGGGCCCCCGACCCTGCAGGGCGGGCTAGGCTCAGTGGGAGACAGCAATTCCCACCAATTAATTCCAAGAAACAAAGCGCCAAGCCCCTGTTCTGGAAAAACAGCATTTATTTCAATTGCGCAGGCACAGACAAGGCGTGATGAACCTGACGCGTTTCAGCAAACTGCTTTTATCAAAGGTTTTCTCATCACGTGAGTGCAGTGTCCCAGGTGACGTTAATGATGATGTGTGCCTCACTGCCGCCAAACTTCATTTCCCATAATCCATAATCCAATGTTGAACCACGGTAAATGTCAGTATAGTACAAAGATATAATTCATACCGCCAGCTCGGGAATGATATCAGCAGGTATCATCATCTTGGGATATATATATATATATATATATATATATATATATATATATATATATATATATAAGGCCTAAAGGGCAGTTTTGGGTCCTTGGTCTTTGCTGGATCTCGGGACTTGCTTCCAGGCCTGTTGGTGTTGGTTTTGGCTGCTGGTTCTTCGGTCTTGACTTCTTCTTGGGGATTCAACGAAGGGAATACCAGCCTTTGAAGATTGCTGGGTGAGTGGCACTGGCACTTGCGCTTTGGTAACTGGATCTCTTTGAGCAGACAGAGTAAACTGAAAACGGTATTCCAGATCAAAATTAGGTAAATATAATAATATTATGACAGAGAAATGTTTTATTAAGGTTTAGTTTTTTGGGGCGGGAAGTATTAATTTATCATTTGAATTTTTCTATATGACTTTGACAAGCTTAGTTAAGAGACAAGCACATACACATGTTTAATTATAGACGGGCAGAATCACTCTGGCCGGATTGGTTTTAGTGATAGCGAGTAGTAAACTAATGCTCACAATCATTTGTTTCAATTCATTTCTTTATAGCTGGATCAACTATATATGGATTTATTTATTTATTTATTTTATTTTATTTAGAGAGTTTTATATAGCGCTACTGGACCCGAGGGTATCAGAGCACTTTACAGGGTCGGTATACATACAAAAAATAGTTCACCGTGTGCATTAATCATGAAAGATATAAAACATTACATTCAAATGGATAGGAGGTAGCCATATAAGACGACAAAAGCCGCATGCAAGTAATCATGGGGGATAAAAAACATAGCTTTTAAGTGAGTGGGGAAGAGAGGCAAGGAGATCAAAAAGAGGATGGAGAGTATAGAGAATCAGAAAAATAGGGGGTGTAAAACAGGAGAGGAGGTAAGAGAGGTGGGAAAGGGGGTGGGGGGAGAGGGGAGCAGGAGTGGACAGTGCTCAAATCAGTGACATTAGGTGTCCCAATATTTGTTGAGAAGAAGTGATTTGAGCCTTTTTTGAAGAGAGGGTAGGAGGGGTTGCAGCAGAGATCCTTGGGGAGAGAGTTCCAAATCGTAGGGGCATTACCAGAGAATGCACGGAATTGGGCTTTTTTGCATTTGAGTTTGGGCGGGATTAGGACAAGGGAGTTAGTGCTCCTAAGGGACCTAGAGCACCCAGCTTTTTGTAATTTGTCAGTAAGATAAGAGGGGGTGTTTAGGTGGAGGGCTTTGTGCGTGATGATACATGCAATCTTGTATGTGGATCTTCCTTTGATTGGGAGCCAGTTGAGGTTTTTAAGGACGGGAGAGATGTGGTCGAATTTTTTACAATCAGAGATAAGTCTGGCGGCGAGGTTGAGAACACATTTAATCGGTGCCAGGTGGATTTTAGGGGTGCCAGCGAGTGTTGCGTTACCATAATCAATTTTAGACAGGACAAGTGATTGGACAACGATTCTAAAGTCATCGGCTGGAATAAAAGGTTTCAGTTTTTTGAGGTGATGAAGGGTGAAAAGGGCATTTTTTGCAGCATTTTTAATGTGTGGGATGAGGTTCAGGTTTAGATCAATGCTGATGCCTAGGGATTTGACAGAGTTCGAAGTGGAGAGGGGTAGTTGAGAGCTGTGATATCGTTGATCCAGAGTTGAATAGGGAGAGAGTTGATCTTGGGACTAAATAGGATGATTTCAGTTTTTTTAGGGTTCAGTTTGAGATGATTGAGGTGGAACCAGGCTTGAACTTTATTCAATTTGTCATTGAGGTGAAGGATGTCATTGTGGGATTTGATCTTGTAGTAAAGTTGGGTGTCGTGGCATAGAGGTGGTAGCATATTTTGGCTTGTTTGAGAATGAGGGTAAGTGGTTCCATGAATAGATTGAATAGGGTGGGGGAGAGGATAGAGCCTTGTGGAACGCCAAGCGAGACCGGTTGGGGTTTGGAGAGGTATTGACTGAGCTTAATTTGTTGGAATCTGTTTTGAAGGAATGAGGAGAACCATTTGAGTACGGTGCCCTCAAGACCAAAGCGAACTTTAAGGGTGTTAAGAAGAGTGGGATGGTGGACAGTATCGAATGCCGCCGAAAGGTCAAGGAGGATTAGTAGAGAGGATTCACCTCTGTCTAGAGAGCGGTGAATGTCGTCTGTAATATTGAGCATGGCCGTTTCGGTACTGCATCCTTTTCTGAAGCCTGATTGGAAGAGACGATATGGTTATCTAGTTGGGAAAGGACACATTTTTTCAGGGCTTTTGAGAGGAAGGGAAGTTTGTTGAGGTCACTGGGGTCGGCGGAGGAGTTTTTGAGGATGGGGGATATTTGACCTATCTGAAGGGAGGCAGGAACACAGCCCGTGGAAAGAGAGGAGTTGATGATATTGGTCCAGAGCAGGGCAATGATGTGCTTGAGTTCTTGGACCAGGTGAGAGAGAAGAGGGTCTTTAGTGTGAGAGGATGGTTTGAGATTTGAGATGATGTTGATGATAGCTGTTTCAGAGACAGGGGAGAATTCGCTCCAGAAGGCATTGTTTTTAGTTTGGTGGTGTAGGAGAGTGGAGACTGGGAGGGGGGAACTGAGAGTGGTTGAGGGTTGTCTTGCAACGGGGGAGGAGGGCGAGCTAGTGCTACGAATGTTAGGGAGGGGGTGATGTTTGAGGGGAGGTTGAGGTGAAGGAAAGTTCGATCGTGTTGACTTTGTTGGAGAAGAGGCTGTCGATTTCTTCACATCTTTCAATAGTGGCTAGTATTTTGGGAGGGCCAGAGGAGGTTTGCTTTTTAACAATCTTAAAGAGTTCTCTAGGGCGGTTTCTGGCCTGGTCTAGCTGCGCTCGAAGATAGGAGGCTTTTTCATTGAAGATGTGTTTTTAGGTCTCGCACCTGCGATACAGGGCGAAAGCCCTGTCGCAGCGCGAGACCTACTGCTGTCGGCTCTGCTTACAAGGAGCCAAAAGGGAGACAAGAGATGGGCACGCGCAGCCTCAGGATCAGGTCGCGTGCCCATTGCTCCTGTGAACACGTGCTCCCACTGTGAACTGTTGCCGTTAGCTTAGTAGCTTTCCGTTTCGTTCACTCGCCTCCTAAAACTGGCTCCCTGGCACAACCACGACCAAGCCAACCCGGCCAGAGGAAACGTGCCCCATCCACGCGCGCCTCCTAAAACCGGCTCCCTGGCACGACCATGAAACCCCGCCCGCCCGCCCGCCCAAAGGAAACATGCAAAGTCGTACACGCACCTCTAACGCCGTTCACATCTGCCAGCATGCAGCCCCAGTCATCGGGCTGCTGTGCAGACTGTTCTTGGCGGCCTGCTCGGGGTTCCAATGCGACGCTCTGCAGGGCTCCCTCAGCATACGGGAGCCCTGCAGAAACACACCCGCCTCTCGGACTTCTCAAAACTTTCCCCGCTACCGCAGGGCTCTCCCTTCCTCATGGGAGCCCAGCGTGAACGAGCACAACCAGCCTCTTCCGGCCGCATTACAGGCCCCGCCCATGTCACGGGCAAGGATGCCTGACTTCTTGCTTTTGCCCCCGGGCCGCAACGGTGAATTAACTATTGCTTGTTTTAAACACCTTGCGATGTCCTACAAGCAGGGGTTTGTTTGTTTATCAGCCTATGGATGCAGGGAATAGTTCATAATTACTATAAAGTACGGCATGCGACTTTTACATTAATTGATTAAATATAGGGAAGTGTGGTTTTTTTGGGTGTTTCATATCTAGGCTGCATGCATGTGTCCATCTCGGTAGAGCCGCTAAATAAAGTGCCTCTAGCAGGTTGCTAAATGTTGGAAATACATTGGGGGACGGGGGGGGGGGCACCGCATGTACCGGGTGGATTCTAACACGGTAGCGCTTACAAAGAACACAGCTTTGGCCACATAGGGTGTGTTTATGATGCCATATGCAATTTATAATGTATACAAAAGTTGTAATCCACCTTTAGGGCATCCTCAGGACGTTTGTAATATTAAAGTTACCATCTGTTAAACGTTTGCCTAACTAGATACTTCCCATGGGGCATACACATGCCCTCCAGCACTTTGTTTACTGTCTGACCAGCAAGTCTCTGAATCTTATCCATAACACCATCCAGGCGCGCAACACCCATTGGGCACGGGGGTAGGGTGTCCATATAAAACATGCTTAGCTGATAGCATTTGTTTGTGCACGATTATATCGTCAGTGCATTTTTGACAAGCTCTTGGTTTGCTGTTAGGTTAAAATGTGCTGAGCTGATAGAATGATGGTTTAGGTATTGTGTTTTGTATTTTAGACATGAACACGCTCAGTCGATGGGATGTTTACAGGCAAATAAATTCACCCAACAATTTATTAAATGTGCGTGTTATAGTTTCAAAACATTCTTTGAAGACTGTATGAATTTCCATATTGTCCGCCATGGCTATATGGTCAAAAGTATTTTTTATGGCAGTTAGTTGTCTGTGAAGCAGGAGTTGCAATGCCACTGACATTCTCCCAGAACTTCCAGCCTTTCAGACGCCATAATGTGGCATCGCCTCCTTTTTGCGACTAGGCTTCCCCAATAGTTATAAAAGGCAAATTGGGTGAGTGGCAGTTTTTTGCATATGAAGCAGAACTTGCTGTGCTACTGACATTGCCCCAGACCTTCCATCCTTTTAGACACAATACTGTGTTATTTTTTTCTATTACTAAAGGGAACTTTTTAAAACTTGGTTGAAGGTTAATTTTCATCTTGAATTATGTAACTAAACATGATTCCATCAGATGTGCGCAAAAAAAAACATGCTCAGCGCCAACATGAAGGTATCTGTGCGCTTTATACTAAACATGGAAAGGTTTATTTGGTAGGCATGGATAGATACAGTGATTTGACCAGAATTATAGGATGTTAAGATACGCTTTATATATAAACTCCCGTATTTACCGTATTAGTTATCGAAGGCTACTGGACCAGTGTTAGTTAGTTAGTTGCACATCAAGCAGGAGTAGCCATACTGTTGACACTGTTCCAGATTTTCAAGCCTTTTAGATACAATAATGTGGCATCTCCTCCTTTTGCTAAAGGCTTGTCGCAATGGTCAAGAGGCTTCTGGCCCAGTGGTAGTTACCTTCACATGAAGTAGAACGTGTGCTAATGGCACTGTCCCAGCCCTTCCAGTCTTTCCAATACAGTAGCAAGGTATCTCCAATTTTTTTTAAAGCCCCCATTTTATTTTAAGTTCACAATTGCAGTCATCTGCACGTTAAGCAGGACTTCCCGTACCACTGACATTGCCCCAGCCCTTCCAGTATATCCGACGCAGTATAATGACATTTTTTACTTTTACTAAAAGGCACCATATTTGTTGCCTTTTACAGTGGCAGTGAGTTGCACGTAAAGCAGGGGTTTGCAGTGTCACTAACACTGCCCCAGCTCTTCCAGTCTTTCAATACAGTATCATGGTATCTCCTAATTTTGTTAAACGCACCCTATTTTCCGTATTTTACAGTGGCAGTCAGTTGCACGTCACACAAGATTTGCAATGCCACTGACACTGTCCCAGCCCTTTCTGTCTTTCCTACACAGTAACAAAGGTATCTGCTACTTTTGCCAATTTTTTTGAGAGAGGGAGAGTGTTCGAGTTTGCGATTCCAACAATGTGCTGTTCAGAGCTTCTTGGCCCTACAAAAATGGATTATTTACTTTTTCTACTGTTTTATTTTACACAGTTAATTGCGCGTCCATTAAACGTGTGCAGTTACATATGCTTTATCTTGAAATTTCTCGTTTTTCGGCAAATGTTATAAAAATCAAATATGGCAGTAGTAGTCAGCTGCACGTAAAGCAGGACTTCCTGAACCATTGATACTGTCCCAGCCCTTCCTGTATATCTGACGCAGTATTATGGACCTTTTACATTTTAATAAAAGGCACCATATCTTTCGGCTTTACTGCGGCAGTCAGCTGCACATTAAACAGGACTGCCCCTGCCACTGACAATCGCCGAGCCCTTCCTGTCTTTCCAACGCAGTAACGTGGCATTTACTGCTTTTGGCAGCATTTTTAGGGGAGGGAGAGTGTTCAAGTGTGTGAGTCCATCAACGTGCTGCCTGTTCACATGTGTTGGCCGTGTTATATTGGATTATTTTATGGATTGGATTAAGCGCGTACAGTTAAACATGCTTTCGTTTAAAACTTCTTGATTTTTGGCAAATGTTAGAAAAATGAAATGGGCTAGTGGCAGTCAGCTGCAGGTAAATCAGGACTTACTGTGCCATTGACACTATCCCAGCTCTTCTGTTATATACATTGCAGTAACAAGGAATGACTTATTTTTACTAAAAAGCATAATATGTTTCACCTTCTACAGTGGCAGTGAGCTGCACGTCAAGTACGACTTGCCCTGCTACTAACACTATATCTCCTTTTATATTTTTAAAAGCCAACATATTTTTTCTTCTTTCACAGTGGCAGTGAGCTGCACGTTAAGCAGGACTTCCCGTGCCACTGACACCGTCCCAGCCCTTCCAGTATGTCTGAAGCAGTAATATGGAATTTTTTAATTTTACTAAAAGGCCCCATATTCTTTTGCCTTCACAGCGGCAGAATAAACTGGGGGTTTGGTTTGAAAAAGAAAGACAGCTTTAATAACACAAATAATTTACAATGCAATAGGTCTCACATTTATGAGAGTATAAGCTATTAGCTTTGTAAATGACAATGCCTTTTATTTGTTTTAAAAACCAAAACATAAATAAAAGGCATTGCCACTTACAATGCCAATAGCTCAAACTTGTGTAAATGCGAGACCTATTGCATTGCAAATGCTTGTTTGTATTGGGCCCTAGTATTTCTCAGAAGCATCAAATTGTCAGTGGTGGGATGATTCCTCCAGGTACGTTCTGATGCCTGAGTGCCCGTCTTTCCTTGTTAAGGTCCGAATTGAACCAGGATTTTGGTGGGATTTTTTTTCTTGTTTGTATTTGATAGGGGCAATTTGATCAAGGGCTTCAACAATTGAATTGTTGTAGTGTTCAGTTAGGGCATTGGTGCTATGGGAGAGAGGGGGGTGAAGTAAGCGAGATTTAATAGTGGATTCCAATTCGCAGGGCGGAATAAGGTGAAGTTTACGAGTAGGTTTCATAGGTAAACTGCCTATGGGCGTCGGTGCATAATGGAGCCATTTAAGTTGAAGAGGATAAGGTGATGGTCAGACCAGTCTACTGGAAGGATCTTTGAGAGGGAGGCGAGATCCTTGCTAGTCAGGATAGGATCAAGGGTGGCACCTGTGGTGTGAGTTGGGGATTGGCAGAGTTGGGTCAGGTCGGTGATGTCCATGATATCGTTAAACCGGGAGACAGCAGGGTCGTAATTTTTATTCCAGTGGATATTGTAGTCCCCTAGAAAGATGTTTTTAGAGTGGGAGAGTGACGCTAGAGTAATAAGATCGGACATCTCTTCAGTAAAGGAGATAGAGTTTCCAGGGGGGTGGTAGACAGTGTGAAGCCTAATGGCGAGGGAGCCTGGGGTATTGATATCTGCACAGAGGTACTCAAATGTGGATGGGTCTTGAAGTTGGACAAGCGAGAGATTAAGATTATCTCTGAAGATAATGGCAAGGCCCCCCTCCTATTTGTTCACTTCTATCTTTTTTAATGATGAGATAACTAGGGGGATCAGCAAGTCTAGAATAGGAGTGGAGTGGGGGTTAAGGAGTGGGGGTTCAGTAAGGAATGCTATGTCTATGTTTTCACTGAGAATAGTTTCCGCAATCTCTGTTGCGTGGCAGGAGGCGGATCCGCAGTTAATCAGCATGCATGACAGGGGGGTGGGGTTGGGTAATTGAGATGGGGGTACGGGTCTTAGTTGTTGTGGGGGTCTAGGTGATGTCGGAAGAAGGGATAGTCTGCTTGTACCCAGGAGAACCGGGATAGTGGACTGAAGGCTAGGGGGGGTAGAAGGGTAGGATTCTGTGGGAGATGCAAAAGAGCTAGTAAGGGAGTTGAATTCCACGGGTGGAGAGCATGGGTCATGTGGTAGAGGGGGGGAAGTGTTGGCACTGAAGGCATGGGCAATTTTGGTAAGTTCAGCGGGTATGGATGAGGTATTGAGGTTACGAGGGAGGGTAGGGCAAGGTGGAGTGCTGGTGTAGGTGGTATCGCAAGGAGGCGTATTGGTGTTGGTAACAGCTTCAGTGGAAGGAGGGCAGTTATTGGGGGGAATAAGAGTAGTGGAGTTGGTGTGTGACGATATGGGGATAGAGATTTGCAGAGGGTCCAATGTGTGAGCCTGGTCAGAGGGGTCGGCTTTAGTGAGGAATGAGACATCAGTTCTGAGAGAGGCGAGTTCAACGACAAGGGACATCAGGAGTAGTTCAACATTAAGGAGTGATTGTGTGAGAAGTGAGGAGTGAAGAGGATCGATAGTGTTTGGGAGGTTAGAGGAGTTAGTGTAATCAGGGGGATGGAGATTGATGAGCGGAGGGGGGGGATAGCCTGGAAGGGGGAGGGGACTTGAAGTATGGTGTGTAGCGTGATCATCTTTGGGGAGATGGGGGCACAGGGGCTCGGCGTGGGAGGGGAATTCGGATTGGGCGGTAGCATCGGAAGATGGGGCGGGGAGACAATAGGGGTTGGTGTATCTAGAGTATTATGGGATATATGCGAGACCGAGGGAGTGTGAGAAGGAGTAATCAGAGGGTGAGGTGTGGGAGATAAAGAGGGGGAGAGGTGGGGCATTTGGGGAGGGGAGAGGGGAGAAAGTGAATCAGAGAGTGAGGTGAAATGGGAGTTGGAGGGCGAAAGGGGAATAGAGGAGAGTGGGCTAATGGATTGGGGAGTGATCGGGACAGGGACATTAAGTAGTTCAGAATAAACTAGAGGGGGGTGGGCAAGTCGATGGGCGCAGGGGATGTGGGGGGTGCAGGAACATTTGGAGCTTGGGAAACACGGGTTTCGTAACAGATAAAACCGTTAGGCGCGAGGGATGTGAGTAGTGATAGGCAATGGTCCTCAGGATTGTGGGTGTAGGAGGGTGGAGTCGTGTGAGGAGTTAGAGGGGGGAGGGGGAGCGAAGAGTCAGCACAAAAGATAGAGATAGAGACGGAGGCCAGGGAGGCCAATTGAGGCTGGGCGGGGGCAGTGGTATTGGGTGTGGGCGATTCTGTGCAGGTGGAAGGGGGTGCATGGGGGGTCGGGTGTTGGGGATAGCGGTGGAGTTGAGGGCTGAGGTAGTCAGTAGATGTTGGGAATAGACATTGAAGATGGGGGGTAGAGAGTAAGTTCGGGAGAAGCAGTGGGGGGGTGAGAGACACCATGGTTTGTGAAGGAACCAGGAGTTGGGGTGTGTCAGAGAGAAGAGACGTGGGGGCGGGGGAAGAGAAGAGAGGTGCAGATCCAGGGCTTGAGGGGGTGAGAGGGGAGGGTTCGAGGGCTATGAAAGGTGTTGGGATAGCGCATTAAAGTGATGTTCAAAGATGGGGGTACGGGTCTTAGTTGTTGTGGGGGTCTAGGTGATGTCGGAAGAAGGGATAGTCTGCTTGTACCCAGGAGAACCGGGATAGTGGACTGAAGGCTAGGGGGGTAGAAGGGTAGGATTCTGTGGGAGATGCAAAAGAGCTAGTAAGGGAGTTGAATTCCACGGGTGGAGAGCATGGGTCATGTGGTAGAGGGGGGGAAGTGTTGGCACTGAAGGCATGGGCAATTTTGGTAAGTTCAGCGGGTATGGATGAGGTATTGAGGTCACGAGGGAGGGTAGGGCAAGGTGGAGTGCTGGTGTAGGTGGTATCGCAAGGAGGCGTATTGGTGTTGGTAACAGCTTCAGTGGAAGGAGGGCAGTTATTGGGGGGAATAAGAGTAGTGGAGTTGGTGTGTGACGGTATGGGGATAGAGATTTGCAGAGGGTCCAATGTGTGAGCCTGGTCAGAGGGGTCGGCTTTAGTGAGGAATGAGACATCAGTTCTGAGAGAGGCGAGTTCAACGACAAGGGACATCAGGAGTAGTTCAACATTAAGGAGTGATTGTGTGAGAAGTGAGGAGTGAAGAGGATCGATAGTGTTTGGGAGGTTAGAGGAGTTAGTGTAATCAGGGGGATGGAGATTGATGAGCGGAAGGGGGGGATAGCCTGGAAGGGGGAGGGGACTTGAAGTATGGTGTGTAGCGTGATCATCTTTGGGGAGATGGGGGCACAGGGGCTCGGCGTGGGAGGGGAATTCGGATTGGGCGGTAGCATCGGAAGATGGGGCGGGGAGACAATAGGGGTTGGTGTATCTAGAGTATTATGGGATATATGCGAGACCGAGGGAGTGTGAGAAGGAGTAATCAGAGGGTGAGGTGTGGGAGATAAAGAGGGGGAGAGGTGGGGCATTTGGGGAGGGGAGAGGGGAGAAAGTGAATCAGAGAGTGAGGTGAAATGGGAGTTGGAGGGTGAAAGGGGAATAGAGGAGAGTGGGCTAATGGATTGGGGAGTGATCGGGACAGGGACATTAAGTAGTTCAGAATAAACTAGAGGGGGGTGGGCAAGTCGATGGGCGCAGGGGATGTGGGGGGTGCAGGAACATTTGGAGCTTGGGAAACACGGGTTTCGTAACAGATAAAACCGTTAGGCCCGAGGGATGTGAGTAGTGATAGGCAATGGTCCTCAGGATTGTGGGTGGAGGAGGGTGGAGTCGTGTGAGGAGTTAGAGGGGGGAGGGGGAGCGAAGAGTCAGCACAAAAGATAGAGATAGAGACGGAGGCCAGGGAGGCCAATTGAGGCTGGGCGGGGGCAGTGGTATTGGGTGTGGGCGATTCTGTGCAGGTGGAAGGGGGTGCATGGGGGGTCGGGTGTTGGGGATAGCGGTGGAGTTGAGGGCTGAGGTAGTCAGTAGATGTTGGGAATAGACATTGAAGATGGGGGGTAGAGAGTAAGTTCGGGAGAAGCAGTGGGGGGGTGAGAGACACCATGGTTTGTGAAGGAACCAGGAGTTGGGGTGTGTCAGAGAGAAGAGACGTGGGGGCGGGGGAAGAGAAGAGAGGTGCAGAGTCCAGGGCTTGAGGGGGTGAGAGGGGAGGGTTCGAGGGCTATGAAAGGTGTTGGGATAGCGCATTAAAGTGATGTTCAAAGATGGGGGTACGGGTCTTAGTTGTTGTGGGGGTCTAGGTGATGTCGGAAGAAGGGATAGTCTGCTTGTACCCAGGAGAACCGGGATAGTGGACTGAAGGCTAGGGGGGTAGAAGGGTAGGATTCTGTGGGAGATGCAAAAGAGCTAGTAAGGGAGTTGAATTCCACGGGTGGAGAGCATGGGTCATGTGGTAGAGGGGGGGAAGTGTTGGCACTGAAGGCATGGGCAATTTTGGTAAGTTCAGCGGGTATGGATGAGGTATTGAGGTCACGAGGGAGGGTAGGGCAAGGTGGAGTGCTGGTGTAGGTGGTATCGCAAGGAGGCGTATTGGTGTTGGTAACAGCTTCAGTGGAAGGAGGGCAGTTATTGGGGGGAATAAGAGTAGTGGAGTTGGTGTGTGACGGTATGGGGATAGAGATTTGCAGAGGGTCCAATGTGTGAGCCTGGTCAGAGGGGTCGGCTTTAGTGAGGAATGAGACATCAGTTCTGAGAGAGGCGAGTTCAACGACAAGGGACATCAGGAGTAGTTCAACATTAAGGAGTGATTGTGTGAGAAGTGAGGAGTGAAGAGGATCGATAGTGTTTGGGAGGTTAGAGGAGTTAGTGTAATCAGGGGGATGGAGATTGATGAGCGGAAGGGGGGGATAGCCTGGAAGGGGGAGGGGACTTGAAGTATGGTGTGTAGCGTGATCATCTTTGGGGAGATGGGGGCACAGGGGCTCGGCGTGGGAGGGGAATTCGGATTGGGCGGTAGCATCGGAAGATGGGGCGGGGAGACAATAGGGGTTGGTGTATCTAGAGTATTATGGGATATATGCGAGACCGAGGGAGTGTGAGAAGGAGTAATCAGAGGGTGAGGTGTGGGAGATAAAGAGGGGGAGAGGTGGGGCATTTGGGGAGGGGAGAGGGGAGAAAGTGAATCAGAGAGTGAGGTGAAATGGGAGTTGGAGGGTGAAAGGGGAATAGAGGAGAGTGGGCTAATGGATTGGGGAGTGATCGGGACAGGGACATTAAGTAGTTCAGAATAAACTAGAGGGGGGTGGGCAAGTCGATGGGCGCAGGGGATGTGGGGGGTGCAGGAACATTTGGAGCTTGGGAAACACGGGTTTCTTAACAGATAAAACCGTTAGGCGCGAGGGATGTGAGTAGTGATAGGCAATGGTCCTCAGGATTGTGGGTGGAGGAGGGTGGAGTCGTGTGAGGAGTTAGAGGGGGGAGGGGGAGCGAAGAGTCAGCACAAAAGATAGAGATAGAGACGGAGGCCAGGGAGGCCAATTGAGGCTGGGCGGGGGCAGTGGTATTGGGTGTGGGCGATTCTGTGCAGGTGGAAGGGGGTGCATGGGGGGTCGGGTGTTGGGGATAGCGGTGGAGTTGAGGGCTGAGGTAGTCAGTAGATGTTGGGAATAGACATTGAAGATGGGGGGTAGAGAGTAAGTTCGGGAGAAGCAGTGGGGGGGTGAGAGACACCATGGTTTGTGAAGGAACCAGGAGTTGGGGTGTGTCAGAGAGAAGAGACGTGGGGGCGGGGGAAGAGAAGAGAGGTGCAGAGTCCAGGGCTTGAGGGGGTGAGAGGGGAGGGTTCGAGGGCTATGAAAGGTGTTGGGATAGCGCATTAAAGTGATGTTCAAAGATGAGGAGGTGATTTTCAGACGCTTGGATAAGGCACATACCGTTGGTTTTGGTTGCTAAAATGCTTAACATATCCTTATCAATATTTTTCCATTTGACAAGAAATACAGGGCTGGACACAAATTTATGAACAAAGTATTGTTTTCAAATGTCAACCTAGTGATAAAGATGAAAAACATGAGATAATGCCTCTCAAGAAAGACAGTTCAGAAGCTGCTACTCAAATTCAACTCTCTACATAAAATGTAGCCACTGAAGTTGATCCCGGACAAAAACATTGGTTACACCCTGAGGATTCATGCACTTCAGTCAGAAAAAACAACTCCTGTTAAAAATCCTCACTTAAGTCCTAAGGCTCCACTAATAGCTTGCTCCCCTAAGTCTACTAAGAGAAACGGCGATGATTCACTTTTGGACTTTACCCTTCCAGATATGAATTTAATCATATTAAGTAAGAAGACCATACTTACAGATAAAACTAAAAAAAATAAGCATTTAATCTTTTTAACAGTATGCTAAGTGAGAAACCATTCCAAAAGACAACCTCTCTTGCTCACTCGATTTTCCTTTAAACACTTTACATAATCCGCCTGCAGATTATGTGCTTGTCTCTGGCGCACTCCAAGCCCATACAAGAATCTTGGATTCAATGATGCTGCTGTTAAAAGAAACCCAGCGATACAAAAGGGGATGATGGACGGAGCGTTTGAGCAAATCAAACACTCACCCCCAGTCAACTGATCTGGGTTTAATCCATCACCATTCTTTAGCTCACTCAGCCACCCCAGTTCAGACATGGCCATATGCAAATCAGTCTGACCCTGTGCCTCATGGGAGCAGTCCAGCCCGAACTGCCAAGCCATGTCTTCCCTGGACCGGAAACAAGCATCCTGCGACCGGTTTCGGATTCATAATCCTCATCAGCCAGGCTATCTTGAATCCAGTGGCCAAGTGAGCAAGGGACTCACGCCTGAGCATACCCTGCCAATTTAGGGCGAACAAAGCGATACAAAAGGGGATGATGGACGGAGCGTTTGAGCAAATCAAACACTCACCCCCAGTCAACTGATCTGGGTTTAATCCATCACCATTCTTTACCTCACTCAGCCACGCTCCGTCCATCATCCCCTTTTGTATCGCTTTGTTAAAAGAAACCCAACAAAAAACTCAGGTCACATTTTAGAAACTATCAGCAATTTTAAATTGCCTCACCCTGCAGAAAGGGGCTTCCTCACCATCTAAAGAAGTTGACGAAATATGCCCTAAGGTGCACACAAGGTGGTATTGGGAGGTGACCACCTCCCAAGACTAGATCTTAACACAGAGAAGGTAATTGGCCCCCTAAGCAGGAAAAGCCTATGTGAGGGCTAAAAATAAGGATGAGGCTAATACTTGAGACACTGTCTTCTCTCTGTGAAATCTATTTTCAGACAAGAAGCAAGCTTCCCATTCATCTCTTCAGTCCACAATAGATACAACCCCTCTCCTTATTTTCCAATTTTTAAGCTGCTTCCTCCATCGATGGACAAGAAGCTCGATCATTTGATCGCTCTGAAACAGAATCAATCCCAAAAAAGCTTTCATTGTCAAACCCTTACCTAAAAAGGTGCAAAATAAGAAAAAATCACACCGCAGAATTACCAGAAAAAAAAATAAAGCGAATACAAAAAAGATATTTGGTACCAACGGAAGCGACATACCTACTGATGTAATTTTAGATCAAACTTCAGAACCCTCGAATTTCCCTTCCTCATCAAATACAACTAATGTTGCCCGTTCCCTAAATCGGCAAGCTCCAGAGTTTAAAGTCATCTCTTATATCTCTGAGAATGGTACCTCTTCCTCAGACGTGCCTATGGTGGAAATAAACTATAAGAGTATGAATGTAGGTGATGCAGTGGAAACAGGGGCAAATATTTGTTTATCACCAATAACCAATTTCAATCTCTACCTGTCTTCTCCCCGCATAAACTAAATTTGGCCCATACCTATAACAACTGGTCCTCCGATTAACCTTTTTTGAGAGTTGTTAGGAACTGACTATTGTCAAGACGGATAATACCCCCTTATGAGGATCTACAACAAAGGGAATATTTAATGAACAAGCTAAATATTACAATGTACAAATCACATTAACCATAACCATCAATAAAGAATCTGATTCTCTTATCACTTTGCTTTTATCTGTTTCTTAAGAATATGAATGATCAAACAATCGACACAGCATTAAATCACAGATCATCACACCAAGGAAAGTAAGTAATTCACAATAACATCTCATTTAACGAGCATGAGTGAGTGGGTAGGAGGAGAGGCAAAAGAAACATTGAAATAAGATCAATGCAATTACAGAGCATCATATGACCCTAGAGGAAACTATAGCACAGAATGCTAATAGTCTGAAGGGCTAACCCTTCAGCCGGAAGGGAAAGCTAGGGGAACCTCACAAAGATATGAGGAGCAAAGTTTAAGAGTCAGGATCAGACAGCAGCAGCCAAAGAGAAATATAAGGAAACAGCAATACAGTTCTCTCCTCACAGGAAATGCTCTCTCTAAAAAGCTCTTTCTATCCTCTCTTAAGTAAATTTGAATACGAGTAGTTATACCCTAAAAGTTAAAGTCTATCCCTAATTTGTGTCAAAAGTCCAGACATTTCACAGTTCTCATTGGTCCAGGAACATAGGGTGTTCAGTCACACCACTTCCATTGCACCTAAGTTTCAAAAGTTCTTTGTTAGAACCAGGCTGTCGTCATCATCCTTCAGCAGAGGCAATCATGATATTCTTCTTCCTAGGCTCGCACACATTTTCCAAACATTTGCAACATTTTATTAGAACAGTTATCCACAAAACCAAACAGTTCTAAGTTATCTCTTCCACATAGCCGTCAACAAGAAAACAACATAACAATCATTACGAAGGACAAAATACAATTCTTTGCAGCCTACGTTTTAAAAGCAAATAAATCCTAACAGTGGTTTGAGGCCTTCTCTGTCATGCATGACATTTTCTCTAGGAGAAATAAACAAACATAGTTATTTGTTAGCATAAAAAGCTTCATTACATTATTCATTTTAGGCTTTCATTATTCTAATATAAACGCGAATATTCTCAACAAGTATTCTATGCAATTAATATCACTCATGTAAAGCTCTTTTATTAACGTGTATCATTTACTTTTGCATATGAGACTCAAACCCCTTAACATTTTTTCTCTGCTGTCTTTTGTGCAGAAATCATTTGCGGCCTACAGAAATCATTTGTAATTGTCTCCTGCACATTTCTCGATTCTCTTTCCATGTTAATATTTTCTCAGTTAGTTTCACAACTCTTGTTAATAGTTTTCACAGAGAAGGAGGTTTAATTCGAGCATGTTTAATTTATGAAAATCCTGCCCCATAAATCCCCCCTTTGATGGCGACTTAAGCCATCATAAATCCAAAAATCTGATTACAATCAGATTTTTCTAGAATATTGTCGTTCTCATCTGTTTCAACCTAACCCCATCTATATCTTTCATTACTTCATAATAATTTATATTTCTATCTTCTGTTTCTTCTCTCTTTGTCTTCTTGGCTCTTTGCTTTGCCTCTAGTGATTTACCCTTACACGTGCAGCATCTATATATTAGAAACAGCACTAGTATTCCATTATCAGTAGCAATAATATGTGTTAGTATTCTCCCTAACAAACTGTTACCAAGAGTTAAAAAACAGTTTCCTACAGAGGAGAAACCCTTACCAAGTTTCTCCCAAGCACCATCAACCTTCAGTTCAGTCAATTCTTCCTGTAAATGGATAATATTAGTAATATATCCCTCTAGCTTCTTACTTTTGACAGGGATATATGTACAGCAAACTCTCCTTTGCCAATAATACATCAAGGGCAAGTCTATTTTGAAAAACCATAGACCTATTTCAGTATCAATCATTAAAAATCCACCAGCAGTGTCTGTTGATAAACGATCAACCACTGTGGACAATTTCCTAATCTTGTGCGAAATTAGAATTACCCCAACTGCAGATATCAATGTTCCAAAAATATCACCCACAATCTCTGCAGCACTAATTCCCCTTTTACTACGTATTAGTCCACTTTAGTCCACATTTTAATCCCCAACCCCGTTATTAGGAAGGTATGGTCACATTCACTAGAACCAATGAAATAATTATTATAATCAGTCTTTTGTCTTAGTAAGCAAAGCTTTCCCCTATGATGCCAGTCCAGAGTCATTGCAGCATATGCCTCACCTTTCTTGTAATACCCCTCCCTATGTGCCCAAGGAGGTATAATTATGTGACTTTTTCTCAGCAGATTTCTTCTTAAAATTTACTCTTCTATCCTCCACAACATTTATGAATACAATTTCCGCACTCCGTAAACTACATGTTAAGTTATTTTGATGGGCATATACAGTAGTATGATTTTGGTAGTATGAAAACACTCTCCAATATACTCAGCATTCTTTGCACTACTTACTACATTCATATTCTTTCTAATAGAAACTTCAGAAAAAACTAAATAAAAATGTTAATAATATTATTGCAGCTGGCCTTTTTCATAGAATAAACTTGTTAGTACACTACAAGAAATTACATATGTTAAAGGAAAGTGGTGATAAAGCACCCCTGCTGACACTGAAGACAGTAATTGCATGCACACATAACAATCTCTTGCATCCATAGTATTAACATTCATACACCAACTCAGTAAAACCATTCTACGAAAAATCATTAATGGAATATCTTGGTGTATGTCATTCCCAGTTAATCTCTTAATGTTCATCTGTAGGTCTTCTTTAAGATTTTCTGCCACATTCATCTTTATATCCACAAAATCATTAGTAGTATTATTTTTAGTATGATACATAAAGTAAGGCACAACAACTATTAGTATGAACCATCATTAGTAAAACACATAAAAAGCAAACATTAATACATTGACGCCTGGTCGATCCCTGACTCTGATTATAAGTCTCCTGAGTCCTAGCCATTTTGAAATTATATAATCTAAAATTATATAAAATCTAAAAAAAAAAAGATTAAAAAACCAAAAAAACTAAAACTTGATAAAGTATGTGTCCCCAAACACTTTTAAGCCCCAGGTCTTCTCAGAACAACCTTTTTCAAGACCTTCAAACCCAAACCCTTCTTTTTTTAAATCTATTTCTTCTTTCAGTCTTTTAGCACAGTTCCAATCTCAATTCCAGTCTCATTTTCTGAATTTTTTCAGAACAGTTCTCAATCTTCTGCACCCCAAATTTTAATTCAGCTAATTTATGGTGGCTAATAGGAATTTCTGTGACTTGACTCAACAACTTCTTTTCCACAACTGTTTTAGCAACCAAAGACGTTGATTCAAGTGCTGTATATTTCTTGTTTGGAACTCTTACTCCCTTTGTTCTTCGAACTGTATCTTCTTCAGAATCACTTTGCTTAGATTGGCTCGATATTTCAATTATTGTATTCAATTCAATTCTTATTCAAGGTATATCTCAGTCTTTTGACTCTTTTTGACCACATATCTCCTTATCTTGCTCTTTTCTTTTGAACACTTTCAGTCTCATTTGATTCAGGACTGGTTTCAAAACTCCTTTTAGTTGATTTTTTTTTTTTTTGCAGAGTTTTATATAGCGCGAACTAGACCCAAACCGAATCAGGTATCAGAGCGCTTTACATAGCACCAGTTACGTTACATGAGGACACACTTTCATTTTTTTTAGGCACGGGGAGGTGATTTGCCCAGAACCACAGGAGGTTCCTTTTTCTCCTTTTTTCTGTTTTGTTCTGGAACCAATTTCTTTACTGTATCCACATTGACAGCCTCATGAGACCCTTCTAAGTCTGTCGAGGTTCTCTTTGATCAGTTTCTTCTCCTCTTTCTTGATCAGCTTCAACCAATTCTTTACTTTCAAGTGGAAATGAGACTCTTTGTGTGCGACTAGCATGTATCCAATTTGGCAAGCCTCCACATTTCACTGCTGTTGTTGTTACAAATATCACTTGATATCGCCAATGCCAACGAGGTTCCAAACATGATTTTCTCATATGCATCTTGACAAGAACCCACTCTCCAGGGCTCAAGTAATGTGCTTGTTCTTGCTGTGGTGTGGTTACAACTTCTCCAACCTAATGAAACACAGAACGCACCACATCAGCCAATCCTTTGGAATAATTGAGCACTAAATCATCAGTTATATTCATCAGTTGATTTGCTGGAACTATTGGCTGTCTCATTGCTCTGCCCATGACAATTTCATGTGGCGACAATCCAGTTCTTCTATCAGGGATACTTCTTAGACTCATCAGGACTAATGGCAATGCATCTGGCAATTTCAGTGTACTGGATGCACACATTTTTGCAAGCTTTGACTTCCTTGTGCCATTAACCTGCTCAACCACACCTGATGCTTCTGGTCAATAGGCAGAGTGTAATTTTTGTTTAATTTGTAATGCTGCACAATTCATCCAAATTATTCTATTATTAAAATGTGTTCCTCTATCGAATTATAAAGAGACTGGAAATCTAAATCTTGGGATAATCTCTCTAAGAAGCAATTTAGCAACAGTTAGGCTATCCTTGTGTCTTGTTGGGTAAGCCTCCACTCAACGAGAAAACAAACAATCACCAGTACTTATTTTAGTCCATTAAATGGTGGTAGTTCTATGAAATCAGCCTGCAATCGTGTAAATGGACCAGCTGCTTTTCCAATTCGTCTCCAACTAACAACTGTCTTCCTCCCTGCACTTTGCTTCCAACAAGTAATACACCTCTGACAAAGACTTTCTGCCATTACTCTGAATTTGGGATTGACCCACGTCTGCTTGAACAATCGAACCATAGTGTTTCAACCTATAGGTGTAGGGCCATGATAAATTCTGGCCATCTAGGACAACAAACTGTCTGGCATAATTGGCCTTCCATCAGTGTAGATCCACACTTCATCTTCTGCCCTATGTGAACAACCTGCCTTGATCCAATTTTCCTTTTCTTCAACACTTGCCTCTTCCTGTATTTGCCTAAATTCTTCCCTAGTCTCAACAGATGAGAACATCAGATTGCATATTTCTTTATCAGATTTATGTATCTCTCTATCGATTGAAACTGAATTTATTGACAATAACGCACAACTTCATCAGCATATCTATTTCCAACTGTGATATAATCACTACCATATTTTTTTTTGCTGAACATTTCACAACCCTAATTTCTTTGGGGAATTGTAGTGCCACCAATATGTCTCCTACATATTCTCCATTTCAAATTGGTGATCCTGATGAGGTCAAAAAACTATGTTGGGACCTCAATTGTCCAAAGTCATGTACCACCCCAAAACCATATTGACTATCAGTAAATATGGTTATTCTCATGTTCTTTCTAAAGTGGGACACCCTTGTTAATGCTACCAATTCTGATATTTGTGCAGATTTTACTCCCTTCAAGCATGAATCTTCGATGACAATAGTCGCTGTACATATTTCATGGGAAGCTGGCAAGGTACCCATTTCATCTCTCAAACAAGATCCATCCACAAACATCACACAATCTGATTCAGACAATAGAGTAACCTTAATATCAGCTCTCGGCTTTGTACACAACTGAGTAATATCCAGACAATAATCATGATCTGCTTCATCCACCACTACTTCACATTTCGGAATAAGAAACAAGGTAGCTGGATTCCAGTTTGTACATCTCGTCACAGTCTCAGCTCCCTGTATCACTCGTTCATATTTTTCAACCGACTGCTTGTAAGATGCTGTGTTCGAGTACGTGTCAACAAAATTTCAGCAGAATGTGGTACATAAGCTTTCAATGGATGTACCATCACAGTCGCTTCACTTTGTTCAAAACTCACACAAGTAGCAGCAACTGATTTTAAACAACATGGCAAAGCTGCATCTTCGGAATTTAATGTGGCAGAGAAGTATGCCACAGGATGACGTGCTGTTCGGTGCATTTGCATTAGAACTAAAAGTGCACATACGTCTCTTTCACAACAGAACAATGCAAAGTCCTTGTTGAAATTTGGCATTCCCAATGCTGGTGCTCGACAAAGGCTGTCTTGCAATTCAACAAATGCTTTCATGCATTCCTCATCAATCTGTGTAATGACTTGGCTGTCAATGAAAAACCATTGATCCACTGTCTGCAGTATTCAACCATACCCAAAACATTTAAATTTCTTTCTGTGTCTTGGGTGGTTTCATCTGCAATATCGCATTTATTTGAACTTGTGACACTTTCCTGACTCCTTTTTCAATTTTGTGTCCCAAATAAAGAACTTCTTGCTGGGAAAACTGCAGTTTTGCTGGTGACGCCTTATGCCCACCTACTGCCAAATGATTCAATAGAGTAATAGTATCTGTCACACAAGCTTGTCTAGGCTTGGATGCAACAAGCAAATCATCAATCTACTGCACAAAGACTGAGTCATTCGGCATTACCAGTGAATCTAAGCACCTCTTCAAAATTTGATTGAAGATTGAGGGACTCTCGGTATACCCTTGAGGAACTCGCCACCATGCCAAAACACGGTCTCCGAACCGGAAGGCAATAAATATTGGTTATCTGGATGCAAAGGTATCGAGAAAAAAGTTTGACACAAATTAAACACTGTGAACCACTCCGCATCACATGGAATTTGACAAAGAATTACTGCTGGATTTGATACTATTGGACAACAAGGTACTACTATATGATACATTTTTCTCATATCTTGGGCAATTCTATATTTTCCGCTTAGTTTTTAAATTCCCATTCTAGGTGAATTACAAGGACTACCTAATATCTCTTTTAAAATACCTTGTACAATCATCATTTCAATGACAGGCGTTACTCCTGCTATTGTCTCAGGACTCATTTTGTAAGGTGGTGTTTTCAGAAATTCTGCACCTTAACTGAAATTTGAATAGGATCAACTCTTTTCATTAACCTAATATCTTTCCTGGAGAAATCCCACACATCATACAACACAGCATCTCTCAATTCAAAAGGCTAATCCTTTGCTGTAAATATTGATACAAAGCAAACACAAGGAAATGATGGACGCGGTGCGGAAACCTTTCAGATACTCACCCCCAGCCACAGATCTGGGTTGAACCCATCATCGTTCTTTAGCTCACTTCGCCACCTCAGCTATATGCAACGCAGTCTCAACTCTCTGTCTCATGGGAACAGTCCAACCCAAACTGCAAAGCCAGGATACAAATCATTCACTTCTGTCCCTTGCCTTGCCATGTTGTACACTACGTCTTCATCTTTTGTATGAAATTCTATTCCATCTGGTGTACAATAGATGGTGCAATTCATTTTGCACAACAAGTCTCTACCCTATAGGTTAACTGAACTCGTATCACACACCACAAAACAATGCAAATCTCGTAAATCTCCAATCTGCAGTTTCATTGGCTTAGTCGCTGGAGTTTTAATTAATTGATTTGAAACTACTATAACTTGGATACTATCTCCTGAGAGGGGTAGGTTAGGAATTTCCACAGCTCTCACAGTGGGACGGGTAGCACCAGTGTCTACAAGGAATGTAAATGTTCATAGAAAGGCGGAAGGCGCACTCTTTGAAATCAGACAAAAGTTCATTCAATTCAAGAATTAATGTAATCTCTACCAGACATGACACTCAGCCAACACGTTTCGTTCCCAGTTGGAACTTCGTCAGGGCTCTAGATGTATGTATACCGATTCAGTGTAGGCACTTAATCCAGTTCAAAAGAATTCAAAAGAACACTGTATGCTAATATAAAGACAATCTGAGACGTAAACTCTGTATAAACCAATGTAGCGTAAGAAATTAGTTCCGGAAAAGTAACAAGAACACCATTGGCAATAGGGTTCAGCAATAGATATCAGGCTTTCAGGGTTATGTATCCGTGGACATGTAAAGACAAAGAAGTAGAAGCACCAATGGGTCTCCTCTGGAAAGGCCAGTCAAACGATGACGAGTAGATAACACCCAATACGGTTAGAACGATATTATGTTAAGCGGTCCCTGGTATGATAAACAGGAGAAGGCTCGAACAAGCGGATTGTAACGCCGCTCCCTTTTAAAACCCGAGATGTTCCCGCGTCTGCACATCCTGCTGGATCACGGGTGACTGACGATACTATCTCCTGAGAGGGGTAGGTTAGGAATTTCCACAGTTCTCACAGTGGGACGGGTAGCACCAGTGTCTACAAGGAATGTAATCACATTACCTTCTACTTCACCATCCACACAAGGACCACACTGATTTACCTCTAGGCATGCACCAAGAACACACTCCTCCTCCCCCTGAGGTACTGTCATGGAGATGTATCTGAATCACTTTCTTGGCACTGCAACCAATAGTGTGAAGCCACTTGTACATTTGAATTAGCTGATTAATCTGTGTGAAAACCCATATTCGCAATATATCTCTGCACTGAACCATTCATATTCTGATTTGGCACAGGAGCTTGAGGTATTTGTAAACCCTGTCCTCTCCCAACTGCTACTTGAGAACTCTGATTTTGCATCTGATTCATATAATTTACACTTGTATCACCTGTATTTACCAACAGATGCCTACACTCACGTCTCAAATGCCCCAACTTGCCACACGCATGCCACAGATATTTCTTCTTTAAATCCTCTCTGTGACTGCTACCTTTTCCTTGTACAGAAACACCACCATTTACCACAACACTTCCCATAGCAGTAGTAGTCTGAGCATCTTGAACATTCTGACCCTTTCCCTGAAAACCTGTCTGATTATGGGGCGGATCTTGGGGATTATGGTTGACCAGGAAGGGGGCGGGCCTGGTTTTTTGTATAAATTTGGTGCCCCTAGGTTCTAGAAGAAGGTCCGCCTCAAGATTTTGAAACTGGCTCTCTCAGTTTGGAGTAGAGTAAAACTAAGATGGGGCATAAAATACTACTCCGAGCTTGCTCCAATCTGGGAGTCTCCTGGTCTGCCACTATGCCTCAAGGATAGTCTGTCCACCTCCATCAGGAGAGCAGGAATAACAGTCTGGTCAGATCTGGTAACATCAGAAGGGGTTCTCCCCTGGGAGGTATTGCGGTTAAGGATTGGGGACTCCTGTCCAGATTCAAATATATACAACTTTGTTCCTGGTTTTCCGCCGAGAAGGTGAACATCGGCGGTAACTGGGACATTGAGTCAGCTCTCATAACACCTAGTTGTAGGAAGAGGGAAGTGAGACATTGGTACAGAAAAATGCTTGAGGTAGAGGAAGTGCAGGCACCTTCACTACTTCTTGTCTGGAGCTCGTCTACCTTAGAGGCCGCCTCAGGCGCCTTATATGAAACATCTCTCCAATATTTGTACAGATACGTTAGGTCCGCCTCGCTTAAGAAAAATCACTTCTTTACTTTAAATAGGTTGTATTATACTCCCAAAAAAATAGCGACGTTTGTTACACCACCACCATGCTGCCCTAGATGTGGATTGGTAGAGGCTGACGATATTCATGTGTTTTACGATTGTCCCAGTTTATGTCGCTTTTGGGCTAACGTGGAGAAGGCAATGGAGGGTATTTATAAGGTTAAACTTAGTTTGAACACAGTTCGAATTTTTTTTGGGGTAGACACTGATCTTATTTGTAGGTTAAGAGAGATGCAGGTGGTCTTATTTTTTAACCTTATTCTTATTGCTTGCAGAGAGATCTGTAAGATATGGAAAGATTCAAGCCCCCCCCTATATGAAAACTGGCATAGAGCTGCACTGAGAATTGCACGATTGGAATCTGGTTTGGCACATAATGTAAATAGCACGGTGTGGGAATCTCTGTTAGAGTGGGGAAAAGAAATGAGGCTGGTCTAAAGTCCCAAAGGGTCCTATGATTACACCATGCCCTGAACAAGGGGGCTGGCCGGGCCGGCCCCAGACAAAAGCAAAAACTTCAGCCCCGGGCGCCCAGAATAGAACTAGGGTTGCTAGTGTTTATTTGCATCTGCCAACGGTGAAATGAGGACTAACAAAAAAAAAGTAAAAAAAAAAAAGAAAACCTGTCTGAGGGAAATCTACAAAACCACCCTTTTGTGCCACTTTCATCGGAGCCCACATGCATTTTTCTTTCAGCATTTTTGCCCACATGCATCAAGGGTTTTTGCATTCGCAAACGGTGCGAATCACAAAATTCGGCTGTTTGCGAATGCAAATCCCTTTTTTGAGATGCATTAAACTTTTTGCTATTTTCGCAATTTAAGAAATCGCAATTAATTTGCGATTTCTTAAATTGCGATTACATTTAAGAAATCGCAATTTGTAATTTCTTAAATGCAATGCATTAAAATTTTTTTTTTGCGAATTCGCAAATTGGAAGAGGTAAATTACCATGAAGTTGGACTTCATGGTAATTTGCGAAAAAACTTTCAAAAATGCACAAAAGTGCATTTTTGAAAGTTTCATTTTACACACACACATGCCTTTGGGGCATGTATGTGTGAAAAATGTTCTTAAAGTTTAATTTCAGGGGTACAGGGGGGGTCCTTTGGACCCCCCCTGCACCCATGAAAAAGCATTCTCATTTTGCGATTCCTTAATTGCTAATCGCAAAATGAGAATGGCTTCCCATTCATTCCCATGGGCCTCTAGGCCCATAGGAATCAATGGGAAGGGATTCCTTAATTGCGATTCGTAAATTGTGAATCGCAATTAAGGAAAATTAAGAAATCGCAAAAAAATGGCGATTTCTTAATGCATAGCATTTTGCGATTTCTTAATTTTCGCAATTAAGAAATCGCAAAATGTTACAATGATGCATGTGGCTGTCGTTGTCTTGTTTCAATCTCATCACTATAATACTTTGCATAACGCAATATCTCATCAAGGGCCCGATGTAGGTAATTTAATTTTACCACTTCTTAAATACCGAATCATACCGATTCGGTATTTAAGAAGTGGTAAAATGGGGATGTAGGTATTTCAGAATCGGTAAATACCGAATCGTTGAGATTCGGTATTTACCGATTCTGTAAATACCGATTCGGTAATGCCCATTGATTCCTATGGGCATTGAAGCCCAAAGGAATCAATGGGCATTACCGAATCGGTATTTACCGATTCGGTAAATACCGATTGCAGCAAGGGTGCAGGGGGTGTCACTTTGACACCCTCTAGCACCCCAAATACAGGCATGTGTGCCATGTGGCACACAGACATGCCCTAAGGGCATGTCTGTCTGTCACATGGCATAGGTGTGCATGCACACATGTGCATGCACACCTGGATTCGGTATTTCACCACCCAATTGGATTGGGTGGTAAAATACCGAATTCTGAAGGCCTTTAGCACTGTAAACAGTGTGACCTACATCTGGAATTTACCGAATCGGTAAAATTACCGATTCAGTATTTTACAGAATCGGTAAATTTACAGATTCGGTAAATTTACCGATTGTGCAAAATATTGGCCCCTACATCTCAATCACCAAATACCGGTCGGTAACGGCCGAATTCGGCCGTTACCGACCGGTATTTGGTGACCTACATCGGGCCCCAAGTGTCTTACTTTGGCAACAAATGAAATGCTACTGAATCATAACACTAATCTCTGGTCTTAACCCAAACACAAACCTATATACAAAATGACCCATATCTTTGTCAGTAATGTTTTCAATGCCACTAAAATGCTTAAACACTTGAAGAAGCCTTTCATAATAAGCATGCACTGTTTCTTTCTATTCTTGAGTAGTTCTATCTATTTTGACCTAATCTGTCTCTTTGGGTGAAATCTTCGCTTTCAAATAAGTAATGAATTGATTACATTTAGGAGACGCAGCGCTATACCGGCACTTGGACCCTGAGCAGTGAGCAGTGGGCAGGAAGCTAACGCCCCTAGCACCTGACCGGCAGCCTATTTCAAGACCTCGCGCCTCCCGCTTCGCGGTTGACGCAGCGCTATACTGGCACTTGGACCCTGAGCAGTGAGCAGTGGGCAGGAAGCCATCGCCCCTAGCACCTGACCGGCAGCCTATTTCAAGACCTCGCACCTCCCGCTTCGCGGGAGACGCAGCTCTATACCGGCACTTGGACCCTGAGCAGTGAGCAGTGGGCAGGAAGCCAATGCCCCTAGCACCTGACGTCAGCCAATTTCAAGACCTCGCTCCTCCCGCTTCGCGGGAGCCGCAGTGCTATACCGGCACTTGGACCCTGAGCAGTGAGCAGTGGGCAGGAAGCCAATGCCCCTAGCACCTGACCGGCAGCCTATTTCAAGACCTCGCGCCTCCCGCTTCGCGGGAGACGCAGTGCTATACCGGTACTTGGACCCTGAGCAGTGAGCAGTGGGCAGGAAGCCAACGCCCCTAGCACCTGACCGGCAGCCTATTTCAAGACCTGCGCCACCCGCTTCGCGGGAGACGCATCGCTATACCGGCACTTGGACCCTGAGCAGTGGGCAAAAAGCCAACACCCCAAGCACCTGACCGGCAGCCTATTTCAAGACCTCGCGCCTCCCACTTCGCGGGAGATGCAGCGCTATACCGGTACTTGGACCCTGAGCAGTGAGCAGTGGGCAGGAAGCCAACGCCCCTAGCACCTGACCGGCAGCCTATTTCAAGACCTCGCGCCTCCCGCTTCGCGGGAGACGCAGTGCTATACCGGTACTTGGACCCTGAGCAGTGAGCAGTGGGCAGGAAGCCAACGCCCCTAGCACCTGACGTCAGCCAATTTCAAGACCTCGCGCCTCCCGCTTCGCGGGAGACGCAGTGCTATACCGGTACCTGGACCCTGAGCAGAGAGCAGTGGGCAGGAAGCCAACGCCCCTAGCACCTGACCGGCAGCCTATTTCAAGACCTGCGCCTCCCGCTTCGCGGGAGATGCAGCGCTATACCGGCACATGGACCCTGAACAGTGGGCAGGAAGACAACGCCCCTAGCACCTGACCGGCAGCCTATTTCAAGACCTCGCACCTCCCACTTCGCCGGGCACGTGCCGGGCGAAGCCCGGGCCAACGGCGTGCCCGTTTGAGCCCGTTCGAGAACGGACGAGGACGGTACGGGGCCCACCCCCTAACAACTACAGATCAAGGTCAGTGAATTCCCAGACCCATCTTGATAATCCATAGAGAATTACATTCATTATTCACGCAAAGGTATAGGTGTTTTCTCCTTACATCATGAGCACCCCCAAGGCCGGAAATCGTAGGAAATCTACAACTAATGGGTCAATAATCGGAACTCTGGACCAATTCCTTGTAAGGGCGTCCTCTGTCCTAGCTCACGAAATCGAGCTGACAGAAAAAAGACTATCGTTGGATATTGCCTTTGAGAAACGCTCCTCCATGGGAAGTTTGGCTCAGGTACGTTCTCCAACTAATCAACAAGCTACTATTTCCACCATACCAGGTAGCATTGGAGAGAGAGAGGAGAACCATTTAATACAATCTGTAGAGAACATGTCATCCCACAAGTGAAGAGGACTCATTGGGTTTAATGAATGCTGTGAATTCCCATAATATGCATTCTGGATCACAGGCACCGTGCGTTAAGACTCGATCCGCCTACAACCGTAAAACAGTCTCTTCACTCTTGCCAGCAGGCCCATGCACAAAAAGGAAGCAGGGGGGGGGTGCCTATGTGAAAGAAAGGAAGGCTAAAATACAGAAAGCTAATACAGTAGAAGAGAGTGGGCCATTACCTCCTCGTTAGTCTTCCTCGCCACATGACTAACATAGTGAGCTTCAGCTCCACGACAGAACCCTCCAAAGTAAAAAAAAAGCCTCCCATCCCCTCCCAACATGGCCGACCAGTCACCCTTGACCTCTATAAGAGGCGGGCCGGCCCAACCAACAGCCTGTTTTTTTTGTTCTGCGCGATTCTCTCCAGAGGCGCTGTACAGGTAAGTTGGACCTGCTCTAGCTGGTCCATGGGTTTTGGGTTGGAGGTCCTGCCTTAGCGGACCCTGGGACTTCATTCCCCCCCCCCTCTTCCTTCCCCCGGTCCTGTGGGGCTGGTTAGGTGCTGCTTTAGCGTGCCAGGGGTCTACGGGGGGGGGGGCGGCCGGGGATGTTGGGTGTTCTCCTTCCTGTTTTCCCGGTCGTTTTTTGCGGTCCTCGCCCGTTTTTCGGGCTCTGTGGCCCGGCGCTGAGGCTCCGGTCTCTTGCATTTTGGCGGCCGCCGTTTTTATCAGTCGGTGGGCCACGGGACCGGCTGTTGTGTCCACTGTGTGCCGCTTCATGCCTGCGCGTCCCTGGGTTCGAGACTGCATCAGGCGTCCTGGTGTTTTGGTTCTACTCGGTAATCCCCGTGGCCGCTGCCCCGCTCGGGGCTTCAGGGCGCTTCTTGGTGCATTTTTTGTATCTTTCCCTACGCTATTCCCGGCCTTGCGCCTATGCGTGCCGGGTGAACGAGCTTGCGCGATTACCTTTTGCCGGCCGTCCTGGTCTCTTGGACGCTCCGGGAAGTGCATTTTGCGGCGCTGGACGCTGCCGCCTTTCAGGGAGTTTTCAATCCTTCGATCCGCGGCTCTGTGCCGCGCTGTGATTGGCCCGAGGCGCGACCCGCCTTTTGGGGGCGGGGTTTCGCTCCTGGTGCAGCGTGTGGGGTTTACTGCCGTCAGCTGTGTCTTTGGCCGCCTCCCCTTCTGGCTATTTATTTTTCTTCCAACGCCTGGGTGCCCTTGAGTTTCTCCGCTTTCTTCTGCTGGTGGTGTTTGCTCGCGCATTATGGATCAGGATTCTGTCACGGCGGAGTCGGTAGCTGATTCCTTGTCTGCTTTGCCTTTTTCTGCGCAGTCCTTGCAATTGCTGATACAGTCGGCGGTGGCTGATGCCCTTGCGCAGCGTGATGCCCAGGGCCCTTCCTCGCCGAAGCGTCCTCGCAGGGACCCCACTCCTGTCTCTGATGCGGAGGGGGAGGAGGAAGATCTCCATGGCCGTTACATCCAGGGTCAAGAGCTTCGTGATGTTCTTTCCCACATCAAGGATAACTTGGCCTTCCCTCCTCCTGCGGCGGAGGATGTTTGCGAGGATTTCTTTGTTCAGTATCAGCGCAAGGCTCCGGATTCCCTTCCTCTGCATGCGTCCATCAAGAAGGTCATCGAGGGGGAGTGGTTGGATGTGGATAAGCAGTCCTTCCCCCGGTATCTGACTAAGCGTTACGCTATTGATGAGTTCTCTAAGGACTTCCCTCCCGCGGTGAAGGTGGACTCTCTGGTGGTTGGACTGTCTTCCCAGGGTTCGATCATTTCGGAGGACGCCTCCCCTTCTGACCCTGTGGACAAGCGTGTGGAGGCTGCTGCTAAGCGTTCTTATGCTTCGGCTAATTTCTCCATCAGGGCCTCGGCCTATTTGTCTTGCGCGGTGCAGTCTTTGTTGAAGGACTTCCAATCCCTGGGTGAGCTCCTGGATCAGAGGGCTGATGTTGTCCCGACCCTTGCCTTAATGGAACAGCAGACGCGCCTCCTGTCGGACATCTCCTTTGACACTCTGGGTGCGGCGGCTGCCGCTGGGGGTGCTGCGATACAGGCTCGGCGTCAGATCTGGCTGCGGCATTGGAAGTCGGAGGCTGCCCAGAAGGCTTTGCTCATGAAGATTCCGTTTTCTGGGGCTAAGTTGTTCGGCCCTCCTCTGGAGGTTATGATTAAGAAATCTGCTGAAGACCGCAAGTTGCTGGCTCCCATCAAGTCGTCTGGGGCCCGCTTCCCTGGTCGCGGCCGTGTTTTCCCCTCGTCATCCAAGGGTAAGGGCAGCGCGCCCTTTCGAGGGAAGGGTCGCGGCCGGGGCGCCCCGTTCTTCAACAAATCCCGGTCTCAGCCTGCAGCTGCCGCTTCCTCTTCCACCCCTAAATCCTGACTTTCGGCCGTCTCCCTCCGGGGTGTTCCCTGTGGGGGGCCGTCTCCGCCATTTCGTCCCGGCCTGGGAGGAGTCTGTCTCAGATCTTTGGGCTCTTCGGATTGTGAAGGAGGGTTTTTCCATCGTCTTCTCTTCCCCTCCTCCAGATTTTTTCCTCGCTACACCCCTGCCTTCCTCCCTGGTCAAGAGACGGGCCTTGCTGGCCGGAGTTCAGGACTTGCTTGCCAAACGGGCCATCCGCCCGGTCCCGCCTTCTCAGAGGGGTTCGGGCGTCTACTCCATCCTTTTTCTGGTAAGGAAGGTTTCTGGGGATTTCCGGCCAGTTTTGGATTTGAAGTGGTTGAATTCTTACATTCCGCATACTAAATTCAAGATGCTCTCTCTGCAGGCAATTCTGCCTCTTCTGGTTCAGGGAGAGGTGGTGGCTTCTCTGGATCTCCTCGACGCCTACCTCCATGTCCCGGTCCATCCGGTTTCCCAGTCCTTCCTCCGGTTCTGCGTTGGGGGTTCCCACTATCAGTTCCAGGTACTTCCATTTGGCTTGTCATCAGCCCCGAGGGTGTTTACTAAGGTCCTGGCTCCCCTGGTGGGTATTCTTCACCAGGAGGGGATCAGGGTTTTTCCTTACCTGGACGATTGGTTAATCTCTGCCTCTTTTTTTTCCAAGGGGATGCTGCACGTCGGACGGGTCTGCGAAGTCCTCTCCACCCACGGCTTCCTGATCAACGAGCGGAAGTCCCATCTGTCCCCCACTCAGGACTTGAACTTCATTGGGGGTCGGCTGGACATGGTGCTGGGGAAAGTGTTCTTGCCTCTGGGTCGCCGGGACACTTTGTGGCGAGATCTGGGGTCCCTTCTGGCTCGGGGTTCCGCTCCTGTTCGTCTTTGGCTGAGGGTTCAGGGCCTGATGTCGGCGACCATCAATGTTCTCCCCTGGGCTCGCCTCCACCTTTATCCCTTGGTCAACCATCTGCTTTCCCTCTGGGATCCCCGCTCGGAGGATTACGAGTTCCTGGTCCCGGTCTCCCCTCAGCTTCGTTCGGAGTTGGGTTGGTGGTTGGTGGAGTCTCACCTCTCCGAGGGTCTTCCCTTCTTGATTTCCCCTTCCCGGGTGGTCACGACCGATGCCAGTCTCCTCGGCTGGGGGGCGACCTTGGGCTCAGGGTCGGTTCAGGGTCGTTGGGATCTCCTCCAGTCACGCTGCTCCTCGAACTATCGGGTGTTGAAGGCGGTCCTCCTGGCCTGCCTTCATTTTGCTCCTTCTCTCCGGGGTCACCATGTCTTGGTCCGGACAGACAACCAGGTTGTGAGGAGCTATCTCAACCACCAGGGGGGGTGCAAGGTTCGCTCCCTTTGGTTGCTGACTCAGGAGTTGTTGTCTTGGGCGGAGTCGTCGGTCCTGTCCCTTCGGGCTGTCTATCTCCCGGGGTCCGACAATGTGGAGGCGGATCGTCTGAGTCGGGTCTTTCCGTCTTTGTCCTGTCTCTCCCTGTCTCCAGTGGTGTTTCGCCGCCTGGTGTCTCGCTTCGGTCTGCCTCTGGTGGATCTGTTCGCGGACGGGGAGTCGGCCCTCCTGCCCAGGTTCTGCTCTCTCCTTCCGGTTCCGGGGGTATGGCGTGTGGATGCCCTGTCATTCCCTTGGCCCTCCGGTCTCCTGTACGCGTTTCCCCTCTTCCCCCTGATCCCTCGGGTCCTCTGCAAGATTCGCTTGGACAGGGCCAGGGTGCTTCTGGTGGTTCCCGGCTGGGTTCGCCGCCCCTGGTACCCTCTTCTTTGCGAACTGGCAGTTCGGGCCTGCTGGCCGATCCCGGATCTTCCTTTTCCTTTGAGGGGCCCCCCGCTCCCGGGGTCGGTGTTGCGCCGGCTCCATCTGCAGGCCTGGCTCTTGAGCGGGTGACGTTGCTTTCCCGTGGTTGCTCTTCGGGGGTGGTGGATTTGCTGCAGGGCTCTCGCAGGTCTTCCACTTTGTCCTCCTATGCCCGGCATTGGTCTTCCTTCTCGCGTTGGTGCGGTCTGCAGGGTGCTGATCCCGCCTCCGTGGATCCCTTGCGGGTCTTGGATTTTCTTGCTGAGGGGTTTTCCTTGGGTTTGGCCCCTTCATCCCTGAGGGCTCAGTGGGCGGCCTTGCGGGCCTTCCGCAGTCCGGATTTCGACGAGCTGGATTCCCTGGTGGCTCGTTTACTCCGGAGTTGTTTTCTCCGTCGGCCTCGGGCGCTCTGCCTATCCCCCCCTTGGGATCTTCCCCTCGTTCTGCAGGCCCTTCAGGGTCCCCCCTTTGAGCCCCTGTCTTCGGTGGCTCTGAGGTTTCTCACTTTTAAGGTGATTTTCCTGGTTGCCATTGTGTCTGGCGGTCGGATGGGCCAGCTGTGTTCGTTCCTCCGCTTTCCTCCCTTCTTGCGGGTTTTGCCTGACCGGCTGGTTCTCCGTCATGACCCCCGTTTTCTTCCCAAGGTTCCTTCCTTGGTGAACCGGTCTCGGGAGGTGTCGTTGCCCTCTTTCCCTCCCGACGCGGATCCTTCCCTGTCCTTGCTGGATGTCCGGCGTGCTGTTTTGGTTTACCTTGAGCGCACGTCTTCCCTTTCCCGGTGTGATAGCCTGTTCGTGACTTTCGGTCCCGTTCATTCTGGCCACAAGCCCTCTCTTTCCACCTTGAGTCGCTGGCTTAAGCAGGCTATCCTCCTTGCCTATGCTTCTCTGGGTTCGGTTGTTCCGGTAGGGGTCCAGGGTCGTTCCACTAGGAGTGTGTCTGTGTCCTGGGCCTCCTTCAAGGGTGTCTCCACTGAGGAGATTTGTCGGGCGGCGACGTGGTCTTCCCCCCACATGTTCATGGAACATTATCGTGTTGTCCTGGGTGGTTCTGTTCCTGGGGACTTTGCTGGGGCCGTACTGAGTGCTGGAGCGGTGGCTCCTTGATGGTTCTTTTTTGTTTCTGGATTCAGGTTTGCTGTTATTCCTGTTTTCTTTCTTTTGTTCTGAATAAACCTTGTGTTGGTTTTCTACTTCACCGTGTGGTGTTGTTTTTCTTGTGGTCAATGAAGCCTTTTGGCTTGGGTATTTGCTCACTATGTTAGTCATGTGGCGAGGAAGACTAACGAGGAGGTAATGCCCCGGTTACTTACCGGTAATCTTCATTACTCCGAGTATAGTCTTCCTCGCCACATGAGTTCCCTCCCCCCCTCCCTGTCTGGCTATTGGCTTCATTGTTTGCTTGGTGGTTCAGGCTGTTGGTTGGGCCGGCCCGCCTCTTATAGAGGTCAAGGGTGACTGGTCGGCCATGTTGGGAGGGGATGGGAGGCTTTTTTTACTTTGGAGGGTTCTGTCGTGGAGCTGAAGCTCACTATGTTAGTCATGTGCCGAGGAAGACTATACTCGGAGTAATGAAGATTACCGGTAAGTAACCGGGGCATCAACGCCTCCTCATAGTCCAGCTACATGTCAAACCATTGGAGATGAGATAACATTGTCTTCAAGTCAAGGCGCTGCGCTGCCAGCTGAGCTGGGACCGGACTTCTGGACCAAATTGGAATCCATCTTTAAAAAGACATGTCGCCCCATTTATGATAAACTTGATATTATGGAAAATAGACTTGCGTGCCTCGAATTATCGTTTGTGTCGGCTCAAGCAAGGGCTGGTAACCGGGATAAAGGGCCAGTTGTTAATCCATCGAGTCAGCTTGGGCTCACTAATGAAGTGGCTCACCCCATTGTCTAGCCAACGGTGAATGAAATTGTCAATAATCCCGCGCCTGCTGTGATGTTGTATACCCCAGATCTGCCCACTTCCAGTAATCCACGAGAGATTAATTATATTGAACCGGGTGGAAGGGTATAGATGGGGGTAGTTAGCAAGTCAACAATTCATCAATCCCAATCAAATAATAATTTCCTCCGTGCCCCATCAACAAAGAGTTTTCAGTGCATAGATCTTCCCCCCGAATCTACCCCGTATGTGGTTGTCCTGGCGGGGGATCCTTCTTTGCATCAGGATAAAAGGGAGGGGTATATGGAATTTAGGAATAAATGTATTCATTGGCTTAATCTTAATCGTCCACTCCCCTCCATGGTGTCTGCTGAAATCTTGTTTGCTAGACGCATAGATTGGGTGGGGCCTCGCAAAAAGTTTATCGAGGGAGACTGCGTAATCATTAACTTTAGGGATAGAAGGGCCGCAGAGCACATTTGTAATTGGGCTCTGGCAAGCTCAGCCTCGCTAATACAATCCCTATCTTTAACCTATTTCTACACACCACCACATATCGCCCCAAGAAAAATGGTACCAGATGGGGGGGGCACAAAACTGGTGTAATACAGGGGGAATAAGGTTGAATAATAGCTATGATACACTGTCGGGTCTGGAAGATTGAGATTGACGATCAATTGACTCCAGGCAGAGGGCAATTCTGGCAGAGTTTAATGATGGCAAACTAGAGAGGAAATCGAACACAGCCGCTGGCAAGGTTAACCCCCAGGCTGTGGCATTGGCCATCCAGTTTAATGGAACCCAAACAAGTGTAGCTAGTATTGTTTTGGATCATCATCCGGTCTGTGAGGCCCTAGCTCCAAATCTACTGAGAGAACCTATTTTAAACTTAGCACCAGGGTTACACATGGAAACTAGTTGCCCTTACCCAGTTGGTAAGGTGGTTAAAGCTGGTGGCTTGCCCAATACAAAATGTCCTTTGACAATGTTATCTTGGAATATAGCGGGTTTAGAATCTAAATTATCCTCGCCTGAATGGTCGGATTTTATCGAAAAATTCGACATTTGTCTCTTTCAAGAGACATGGCCGTGGACCCTGTCTTTCGACCGGGCTACCTTAACTTTTATGCCCCAGCAGTAAAGAAGGGTAAAGGTCGTCCATTAGGAGGTCTTGTGATCTGGGCTAGACAGGTGCTAAACTGTAAAATTCAACAACTTCCCGTATCCAATAATGATATTATGGCAGTGAGGCCTAGCTTTCCCTCAGGCAAACATATTGACATCTATAATATCTATGCCAGAGGTCACCCAGGGGGAAAAAATCTGAAGTAATATCAGCCCTAGAATATTTGATAGAGGCTATGCCTAGTAATCCTCTGCCACTTCTAGCAGGGGACTTTAACACCACGTTTGAGCAGTTAGGTCATGAAGACCAGAGTCTTATGGAGGAGGAAGACTCCAGGTGGGGTATTCCCCAGCTGGAGCTGGCTCCCATAACTAAATGGACCGAGGCGGCTATCCAATTGAAGGGGTTATGCATGGGGAACCATTTGAGAGCAGCCAACGGCCGCACACTATCTGATGGGCTGGGCGCTAGGACATACGATAATGGCCATAGGTCTAGTCGTATTGACTACTTGCTCGTCCATCTAAAATTGTGGCATAACCTTAAGGATATGGTAGTAACGGGTCGCATTGAAAGCGACCATAATCTGCTTACCTCTTCATTTGATTTGTATTCAGATGAAGTTGTGTTACCCACACAAGATTCCATTGGACTAGATCTTATCCTTGCTAATGATACGCGCCATCTTAAATGGTGTAAAGTTATTGAACAACCTGAAACTTTGGGTGCCATTAAAAATTACGTATGTAACTCATTAAGCAAACTGGGGTCTAGAGCTACCACTGACGATTTTCATACTTATATGATCATTATTGATAATAAACTCTTTGCTCAGCTAAAAACGTACTTTTGCAAATTGGGTACTGGTAGACGCAAATTATCTAAAAAACCTGAAGGCTGGTACAATGAGGCTTGTCGGCAAGCACGGGCTAAGTTACGGTTAACCTTGGGAACGGGGTCTTCAAGTGATGTTAGAGCTGCACGAGGCTGCTCCAGGAAAACCCAGTTGGAGGCAAAAAAGCAATGGGAAGAGTTTAAGTGGCAGGAACTTGAAGAAGCTTGTTTGGCCAAGAACCCAAAATCCTTCTGGAATATATTTAAGTGGTATAGGGGAGGATGCCCGGAACGCCCTCAAAATAATGGTCCTCAGCATCAATGGGTTGAGTACTTTAAACCACAGTATGCTAGCACAGGTAGGGAAGCGAGTCGTGAAATATTTTCTTGTACATATTAGGTAGAGGTGGCTTTTGATCTAAATGCAGTAGACAAGGCGCTAGATGCAATAACCGGGGGTAGAGCTAAGGGAATGGATTGCATTCCTGCCGACGTTTTCCTAAATAATAGGCATTCCTGGCGAGTATATATTGCCTATCTAGCAAATGCAATTGCCCGAGGTGCTGCTATCCCACCTTCTTGGAAGAGGGTGGAAATCATCCCGGCGTTCAAAAAGGGAGACAAGTCTGTTGCAGGTAACTAAAGGCCAATTAGCCTCATCGATTCGATGCAGAAGATCATGGGTAGATTGGTCCTGGGTAAGATGCAGACTTGGATTGAAGACAATAATATCCTGAGCCCGCTGCAAGCTGGCTTCCGGCCCCTAACAAGCACTATTGACCAAGTATTTTGTTTTATTACCCTCTCCTGGAAAACTGTGGTTTTGGAGAAAGAGGCTCTGTACGCTGTGTTCGTTGATCTGAGGGCAGCTTTTGATCTAGTACTGCGTGGCAAATTATGGCAGGTTTTGGGTGAGATGGGGATGGCTCCGGAGTTACTGACCCTGTTCGTTCGCTTGCATGAGGATAATTTTGCTAGGGTCCGTTGGGGGTCACATGGTGAGGTGACAGAAACCTTCCCGGTTGTTAGGGGTGTGCGCCAGGGATGCGTTATGGCTCCCACCCTGTTCTCGCTCTTCATCAACGGGGTGGCAGATTACCTTTCCATGGCCTCCACGGATGCTCCGGTGCTGGCAGGCATTCGTATTCCAATCCTCATGTTTGCGGACGATACGCTGATTATTTCTAAAACTCCGAGTGGCCTCCAGAAGGCTCTCCAGCGGTTTGAAGAATTTTGTCTTCTCCGCGGTCTGGAAATAAACACTGCCAAGACCAAATTCATGTCCTTTAATGAACATAAATCATTTAGAGGCAGCGTACATATGAATAAACTCCCTGGAGCAGGTAAATGCATTTGCCTATTTAGGCGTTACCCTGCAAAAGGATATGCGCTGGAATAGCCAACTTGATTTGGCTGTTTTAAAGCATCAACAGCAATCAGGGATGGTTTTAATTAAAACCTCTTTAACAAAACTGGTTAGCCCTGTCCTCGACATTTATGGCATAAAGGTACTGAGTTCGGCCCTTTATGGCGCCGAACTATGGGGGTTTGAAAACCTAAAGTTTCTGACCATGGTGGAGAATGCATTTTTTCGCAAAATTACTAGTGTTCCGCAAAGTACCCCACTGAGACCACTTTTACTAGATCTTGGTAGGAAATCAGTGGAAGACTTGGCCAAACTTCACCCCTTATTGTATTTGCGTAGAGTATGGTGTACAGAAGAACTCTCACACTATGCCCAGGGTCTTTTGGATATCATTAAAATTGACTCCTTCCATAAAATGAAATGGTTAAAGGAGATCAGATCCTTGTTAGCTAAGCTGGGCTTGATAGAACTATGGGATGATCCATTAAATGTAGACTTCCCTTCCAAAAAAATCCTGAAGGAAAGATATTGGGAAATGGTTTTCTCAGAAGTGTGTCCGGCAGGTCTTTCCACCCACCTTACCGGACGATTTCTTGACCTTAAGTCCTGGCCTGGGCTAGAGAAGTACGGGGATTGCATAGAAAAGCCCTATGATTGCAAACTGTATTTCCAACTCAGGGTGGGTACACTTCCAACAAGGTCATTTACTGGTAAAAGGGTAGGAGCAGCTAACGACAGATGTTTTAGGTGCTTGGATCAGCAGGAATCAGTAAGCCATATATTGTTCTTCTGCCCATTATATGTTGCACCGCGAAATAGGTGGATTACGTCAATCTGCAAATTAGAAGGCATGCTGAGGCCTTGCGAATTCTAAGCTCAGATCCTACCTCCACCCATCGCTATAGCTGTAGTGAAGTTTTTGAAATGGGCATGGTCAATTCGCTCAAAATTAGTGTCCCAATGTAGTGTTTAGTCATCAATGGAGCGCACACCGCTAGCCCCTCCACCGGATCGCCCCTCGGGACTCTGGTACTTGTAGTTCTTTAGTGGATCGCCCAGGTGGGTGCAAGTCGGTACTTGTTGGACTGATGAATCTCTAGACCCGATACATGTCCCGGGTTTTAGGATATCGCCCGAGACATGTCTCGGGTTTCGGGATAACTTCCCTCATCAGTAGAGAAAGATCGTTAGGGGTGGAAGAGAAGGCCGCCACACAACAGTCAAAGGCCTCGATGCCAGAACCGGCACGCAGGTGCGTCGTCCAAGAGCCCGTCGGCCCAAAGCTCAAGGGAGCCATATTGTGTTTAGTCATCAATGGAGCGCACACCGCTAGCCCCTCCTCCGGATCGCCCCTCGGGACTCTGGTACTTGTAGTTCTTTAGTGGATCACCCAGGTGGGTGCAAGTCGGTACTTGTTGGACTGATGAATCTCTAGACCCGATACATGTCCCGGGTTTTAGGATATCGCCCGAGACATGTCTCGGGTTTCGGGATAACTTCCCTCATCAGTAGAGAAAGACCGTTAGGGGTGGAAGAGAAGGCCGCCACACAACAGTCAAAGGCCTCGATGCCAGAACCAGCACGCAGGTGCGTCGTCCAAGAGCCCGTCGGCCCAATGTAGTTAGTGGCTTGTCCTTTGTGATTTCCTTTTAAGCATCATGACGCTCCTCTGTGACCCCAGGGTTTTGTATTAGTAGGGGAGCATGGGTACCCCTGGTATTGGAAGCTTCCTAGTATGCTTAGTATTTTTCCTCCTTTTATTCCAAGGCACCAAATGAATTACTGAACTGAGGTAGTAATGCATTTCCTAACCATGAAATGATTTTATTTGTAATTATTATGTTTAAAAAAAAAAATTGTCTTGAAATAATACTCGATAGTTGTCAATGGAATTCAATTGAATTTTAGATATTTAAATAATTGGTCTTAAATGTGATTTTTAAGCTCTGGATTGAACTTTGATGAATGTTTTAAATGTTTTAGATTCATGTACTTTTATGACTTAACTGTCGAATAAAGTCTTTGATGATGATTATATTTATTCATCAATTCAGTTTCTGCATCACTTGGATACTCTTCTTTCGGACAATCTACAGCAGCAATTTTACACTCGACCCACAAATCAGCTGGAACTACAATATCAAACAAACCATCTAAGTCTTTCCTCAAGACCTTTGAAACGTTCACACATCTCTATACCTGTTTATACCACTCCACTGGCTACTCTCTTAATCTGGGAAACTCCTTTGTAAATGACAGTATATCCTGCCTCGACCATGGGACATGAACATACCCACCTCCTGATACTTCTTTCATTGGGTATATCATTTCAGTCACCTCTGCACCGGTTTCTCTCACTGGTAACATTGGTAAAGCCCCTGTATTCACAACTGTTTCTTCCTTCTTTTTAGCCCATCTGCCTTTCCAATGATCCAACTCACCCCAACGTCTCAATGTACTAATTAACTTCTTAATTTCCAATCGCTTACCGGAAGAATTCAAACTCTCAAGATCTTTATCACTGAAATCTAATATGTAGGTCTTTTGTAAAGCCTTCGATTTTTCTATATCCACACTAAATGTCTGTGTAATTTCACCAAACTTCTCATGAAGATTTCTTGCTCTCATCATAATGTTCTTACACAAGAATAACAACTCCTCTTCCTGATACCTACTCAATCTCTCTGGACTGGTCACACCCAAAATTATTTCCTCCAAATTCACTCTTGATATATCTACATCCATGTTTGTGTCAACTTTATTAGAAACCAATCTTCTAATGGTGGATTTCAGGAGAGCTATTAAAACGTACCTCTTTCCATCACAATAGTTCCTGCTGCTGGTCTTATTTGAGGCTCCTCGCCGTGGCTTTCTCGATTGGTTCCTGTGAGTGAAAGCGCCGGGACGCCCCTTTGCTGGGGCAGCCGAGCGCTATACAAACATAGTTAACATAACAGAACATAATTCACTCATCCAATTCCTCCGGCGAAGGCCCTAACGACACTCCTGATGTAGGTGTCACTCCCTTTGTATTCTGCAACAATATCCTTGCTTCTATTAGCACACCACGTTTTGGAGTTTCCATTGACCTCTCTGAAATATCAATCAATGAGTCTGTTTTACTTGCGCAATTATTAGGCCTATCATTCACTACAAGAACAAAAGTCTTATCTAAAGCTGCAGCCACTGTTAGAGCATGTACCTGTGAAATACTTTGTCCATCGCTGTTAAGTGGAACTATAGGACCAATAGTCACAGGACTGACAACGTATCTGCATTTAAATTCAATTGACTAATTATTTTTGTTAAATCTTCCTTTGCCTGTCTCATTGCATTTGTATTTTTCCCTTGAGGAATTTCTATCTGTATCCATGGAGCACTCAGTGAAAGTTTCTCTTGTTCTTCCCGATACGGTGGAGGTCTACCCAATAATAATTCATCCAATAACTCATCATCTACCTCATTCGGATCTGATTCTGGTTCTACAACATTCTTCTTTTTCTCTTTACACTTTCCTCCTCCTGATTCTCCACTACACAACGGGATACATTCCTTCACCCATTGCCACTACATTCCTTCTCCATTTTTTCATCTGTGCATCCCATTTCGCTTCTGAGTATCCACTCACAGTGTTTCTATATCTATTCTCAGTCCTGTCTCTATCTCCTTTGTATGGCCCATGTTCCCATTCTTCAATCGCTTCATACCTCATAGGTCTAGGACTTGGTCTCAACTGATTCATCTGATATCTCAGATTCTCTAAAATTCTGGTGTTAAAAGTACTATATTACGGAAACGCTAAAATATTATCTCCTTCTGTATACTTCACCCAATTTTCCAACCATGTACATGTATGGTAACCCCTTTCCAATGACATATAATAAGCAGGCGTAACCTCAGGATCTACGGGGATTCCCTCTCTAATGGGTATAGGCTCATCCTCTCTAAACAAAGTTTTAAACAACCTTAATAACTTCATATTGTCTTGTCCGCTAAAACCTATCCAATAACTCCTTCCGTACTAACAAATCTAATCAGTTAATCCGGACCAATAACAGTGCGACTCACACTAACCAACCAATAACAGCAAAACACTTTGGTGATGATTCACACTAACTGACCAACGTCAGTGCAGCTCTTTGTGACGTCAGTTTAACTCCTGTGACTGATCCTCCCTTTAACGGTGACAATTGTTAAAGCAACTTTAAGACAAAATAAGATTAGACCACAAGAAACAATTCAGCTTGTCTGCTCCACTAAGAGAAAGATAGATACAATTCACTCTAAGAATTCTTTAGCTTCCAGCAAAATCTCGACTAGCTTGATTCTACTCTCAATCAAGTGAAAACGTTCGGGACTTCTCCAGATGTGTTTTCCGAAAAATCTTCACTATACTTAACTTCAAAGGTCCCTGTGCAATACTGGCAATACAACCATTGCTCTGCAATGATCAACAGCAGACATCGCAATTCTGCTTAGGGTAGGCCACGCTAAGATACGCCCTTAGGTTTTTCCCGGGATCTTAGGCCTATTGCGGACCTGCTAACTCAATTCCTTAAGGTCAAACGGCAGACCACAACATATAACATGTTCTCCGCAAGATGGCCGCAAGGAGGGAGTAAGTGGGGCGAGCTCCGGGTCAAGGGATCACTTTTGGTGTAAATCCCGACCGGAGCGACCCCAGTGCAACCCCCCCCCCCCACGGTACATTGAAGCCGGCTACCTCCGGCTGCCACCGGGACACGTAAAGACCGTCGGACGGGGCAGCCTGACCCGTCGAGAAGGATCGGCTAGAAGGACGCAAGAGTCCTCACAATCTCCTGGTCGGTCCCTGCTCCGGAGCGCCGCCCCGCACCCCCACCCTGCAAGCAGTGAATGCCCCCCTCTCTTACCTGGGGGTTAAGCAGCAGCGGAGAGCCATCTAGAGGCGGATCCACCGGGACACCCGGGAGCGGTGCTGAGCCGCATGTGGAAGTGCCCGTAGGCAGTGGCAACGAAGGGACGCCTTCGCATCACCCAAACACCGCCGTTTGACATCGGCGAGAGGCGGCAGACCTCACGTCAGAAGACGGACCTCGCGCCGGTCCCGACTAGCCTCACCGACTGGGCTGTCTGGCCCTAAGATGGCCGACCGCCAACAACTGCAGTCCTATAAAAGCCACAGGTGAGCCTAAAAACGGAAAAAAGGCCCCCGCTCCACGAGACCGCTGCCGCAGCGAGCGGACCCTAGGGGCATCTCATAGGGGTGCCTCCCCATGCCCCCCACGCTATTACGTAACACTCGCTCTCATTCAGGGCTGCCTGACCTTAATATGGCCGCCACACGGGACATTACTGCAGCAGAGAAACTGGACCTGATTCTCCCGTTCTAACCCCACTCTTGGACCTGACTCGACCTCAATATTTGAGCAGGGCTCATGAACCTGCTCTAACCATTTCAGACTCTTTTACCAGCTCCAAGACTTTAACTCTGGTGAGATCACTCCGGTCAGCTAACCGAGCAGGGAAACCGGGCTGACAAAGGCACTAACATCAGCGTATCAATCTCTCCCAGCCTAGGGACCTCAGAGGCCCTAATTAACAGTGCCTCCCATCAGTACCCGCAGTAGACCACTCACATACAATACTCACCTGGCCACTCTCTCCAAGGGACACCTGTCCCCCACCTTACTCAACAACACGCCCGTCTTCCTTTGCCACAGCTGGCCCCGGGGCATGCTGACCACCGTTCTCTGACTCCTAATATCCCCAGGACCCCAGCGCTAACCCCCTACTCCACTGGCCAGCCCTCCCCTACCCCCTCGTGAACACCGACCACACCCCTCGCAACCATCCCCGTTACACTATTCCCCTAGCGCATTCCCGCTACCTCTACCCTGCTTATACCTCTACACCGATCCTACCCCTTTCCTGCCCCGGAGGTCTCGCCTCCCCCTCAGCCCAGCTAAGATGCCCCCAACCGCACAACCAGACACGCATCTCTGCCCCTCCTCTAATCACCTATCTCCTCAAGGGCAGAACACCTTCGCTATAACATTCCCACGCAGCCTCTCCTTCAAAGCAAAAAACGTTTCAAACAGAATATAATTAGGCTACACCCCGAAACGCTAGTTGTTGACACCTACCACTGCACAACCAGAGGACAGAGGAAAATGGACCTCATTTTCCACACCAACAGACCTGACGTTTGGGAAACCATCTTTTACTCATCCCTCCCCGTCTCCAAAACCACCTTCACCGAACATATTCGCAAACTAACTATCGCCCCTCTGATCCAACAGTCTCTGACCGGAGACATCTCCATCACCATCTATGAGAATGGCACCATTCTAATTCAGGCGAAAGACGAGAACCTAGAGTTCTTCGTCTCTCTCTTCCCCACACTTAAGATGGCTACTATCCATTACCCCCACAAAATCACCCCCTCCCCACCTATTAGCTCCGTACAAACTCCCAGTCCACAGAGCATATCTCGGCTACCCCGACATCCCCTCACTACACTACTTAGTCACTCCACCAATCAGACGTCACCATCAGCCCTAGCTCCCCCTATTTCACAACTCCCATCCTGCACCCCTCACTCCCAACCTCACACTACTCAGCCACCCTCTCATCCCCAAAGGACCTCCAACTCCCCTCTCCCCAGCTCCCAAAGCACCCCTAGCTACCAATCCTCCGCCCTTAGAGATCCACCCATTTCCCCAACCTTCCTTGCTCTTCCACTCTGCCAAACCTGCGTCCTCTCCCGCCCCAGCTCCCCCTTTCCCCCTACCCCCGTCCTACCCCCATCACTTCCTAACTTCCAGTATTCAGCCCCCCACACATCCCCAAAGGACCCCCACCCCCCCACTCCCGTTCCCAAACCACAACTAGCTCTCAGCCCCCTCCCCATAGAGATCCTCCCCCCCACAGAGATCCTCCCCTCCTCTCCCCCTCACCCGAGATGTCGCATTGCCTCGACCTTATTGAAGCGCAGATCGCGACCCTGATCCTTGGCCTGAAGGAAACCCTATCTGCCCTAGGGAATCTCCAGTTGCCCTCCCCTCCGTCCCCACCACTCCACTTCCCTCCCCCCCCCCCACAGGAATGACTATCCCAACAACAACCGGGCTCATCCACACCCAGGTTCCCTGCCTCCTCGCACTAAAGGCCTGACGGAACCGCAAACAATCAACCCCAGAAGAATTATAAACTCCCTCTCCCCCCAGGAAGTGAGCGCACTCGTCGCCTGGTACGAACTCCCCCCGAACCAGTCAGCCCAGGCCCCACTCACGAACTCAACTCTCACCTCTTCGATACAAGTCATCACCGGAGTGGGTAGAGGCCTCCCCCCCGTAGAGCTACTAGACCTCCACCGTTTCTTTCCTCCATACCCAGAGCCAAGCCTGACAAGATAAAAGTGAAAGAAGACCCCCCCCCATGAACTGTATGCTTATCAACAGCCGGTCCGCAGTCAAACATGCAACGGAAATAGCCGAAGCCATCATCACGGAAACATGGCTAAACACCCTATCCCTCCCCATTCTGGACATGCTGGTCCCGCCCGGTTTCTCAATCATTCGCAAAGACAGGCCCCTACACAAAGGTGGGGGCATAGCAATTATCCACAAAAATGACCTCTCCATCTCCGAAGCTCCCTCCTGCCTGTACAGTTACTTTGAATGCCTGTCGGTAAACATCAAATCTCACTGTCAGAGCTCACGTCAATGCCATCTCCTATACCATCCCCCAGGAAACTCCAACGAATTTAGAACTCAGCTGTCGGATCTCATCACCCAATCAGCACTTAACAGCGACGACAGTTTAATTCTAGGCGACTTCAACCTCAGATGGAACGAATCCAATAACCCGCTGATTCAATCTCTCAACACCCTTCTGCAAGCCAACGATCTGATCCAACACTGCTCAGAGGAAACTGCGAACAAAAATGCAATCTCGATTGATCACATCATCCCGGTGGACTGGTCAGACCACCACATCATTCTCTTTCATATTATTGAGCCGGCCCTATCCCTCCCACCCACCCAAGCCCCCCCTAAGTGGGTTAGGAACACCTCCAGAATCCCCCGAGACAAGCTAGAAGAAGGTCTCAGCACACTCCTCCCGAACACGACGGAGTCCCTCTCAACCTCGGATCTCACCTCGCTCTACCATTCCAACCTGGAGCTCACCCTGGATCAGCTGGCACCTCTGAAACTAAAAAAACCCAGAAGCATCCCCTCAAGGTCTTGGTTCTCGACTGACATTAATGAGGAAAGAAGACATCTAAGATCCTTGGAAAGAACCTGGAGGACCAACCCCACCGCCCTCCATCGGGACCAACCCAAGACAGCTCGCAAAAACTATTATACCCACATCAAAAGCAAAGAGTCATCCTTCTTCTGCTCCGCCCTAGACAATGCCAAAAACCGCCCTAAAGAACTCTTCGACATCATCAGGAACCAAACTTCCATCCCTAAGGCAGCCAACCTAGTAGCATCCAAGACCCTGTGCGAAAACTTTGCAAGTTTTTTCAATGAAAAAATCGCCAAAATTGATCGCTCATTCAGCACGAGTCCTACACCCAACCACAACCCCCCCAGTAACCCCGTCTATCCACTGGTCATCCTTCCAGCAGATTAAGGAAGAAATGATAAGCAATCTTATCGCCGCCGCTAAACCCTCATCTCACTCCCTTGATCAACTTCCCTCGAGACTGACAAAGGATTTGAAGCTCACTCTAGCCCCTATCTGGGCCAAGATCATCAACAGCTCCTTGAACAAGCGCTTCATCCCTGACTGCCTCAAACTAGGTCAAGTCACACCACTTCTAAAAAAACCTGGCCTTGATCTCATTGACCTGAACAACTTCCGCCCGGTCTCGAACCTTCCGTTCCTAGCCAAAATTCTTGAAAGATGCGTGCTTTCACAATTAACCCAACATCTTGAGAATTCTAATCTATTGGACCCTCACCAGTCAGGGTTCAGGAAGGGCTGCAGTACTGAAACCGCAATCCTAAATATCCTAGATGATCTGCACATGTCACTCGACACCAACCAATGTAGCCTTCTCATCCTCCTTGACCTCTCGGCTGCGTTCGACACTGTGGATCATACCCTCCTACTTAATGCCCTCCGAGAGAGAGCGGGCATTGAAAAGACAGTCTTAAAATGGTTCTCCTCTTTTCTTAACAACCGCACTCAAAAAATAAAGATCAACAGCTTCGAATCTGACCCCCTCCCCGTCAGCAGAGGAGTCCCTCAAGGGTCAGTACTCTCTCCACAACTCTTCAACATCTACATGGAACCCCTCACCTCACTTCTAAGGAACTCCAACATCCCCTTCCACCTTTACGCGGATGACACACAACTCTATTTGAAAACCACTTCGATAGCAGACATTCACAGACTAAATGCGACACTCATGGAGGTCCAACAGTGGCTCACAGCCAACCACCACAAACTGAATGAAGAAAAAACTGAAGTTCTCCTAATTTTGAACAAAGATGAAAACCCACAAATAGTAGAATGGCTCAAAGCCTTAAATGCTCTCAATGTCTATCTAACACCAACAAACTCCGCAAAATCCCTAGGAATCACTCTCGACTCCAAACTGGACATGAACAAACATCTCTAAAACCGCCAAAAGCGCGTTCCTGAACCTGAAACTTCTATACAAAATTAAACCCTTCCTCCCCCCAAAGACCTGAAACAGGCCACTCAGGCACTTGTGCTTTCCAGAATAGACTATGGCATCGTAGTGCTGACTGGAACTGCCAAGGCGCACCTGGGACCTCTCACCACCACCCTCAACGCAGCAGCAAGAATGGTCACAGGAACAAAGAAATTTGACCACATCTCCCCAGCACTCAAAGAACTGAAATGGCTCCTGATTGACCAACGAGCCAACTTCCGCACAGCCTGCCTCACTCATAAAGCCCTGCATACAGGCAAACTGGAATACCTGGCTTCCAAACTCAAAAGGGCGGGTCAGTCCAGGAACCTCAAAAACTCCAACACACTACTATTCATCCCTCTGAAATCACAGAAACGAAAAACCTCAAATAAATCCTTTGCGGGGAATGCCCCCAGGATCTGGAACTCCACCCCCCCCATATCAGAATGACCGCCTCCTTCCCGCAATTCAAATCGCTATTCAAAGCCCTCTTCCTTGAACACTCTGGTGCCTAAGGAGAACGCCACGCCTGACGGTGGAAGTCTGCTTTCTCTCTGAACCCGGAGCCGGTTGATTCACTCCAGATCTCCGTCCCTTATTGCGCTCAAGTTACTGTCGCACAGACTCTATTTCCTGCTTGCTGTTTTTTCCTTTGCTGCATATCTGTATTTGCTGTGAAGCGCTCTGATACCCCCCGGGTCCAGCTAGCGCTATACAAAACTTCAATAAATAAATAAATAAATAAATAAATAACAAAAGGTACGTAAACAATATTAATAACAAGAAAATAATTTCCGTCTCAATCAATTACCAGAGTAATCAATCTCAACTAACCATCCTGATTCTGCTACCAAAAACCTGATGCAGCAGAAACAGGGGCAATTATTTGTTTACCACCAATAACCAGTTTCAATATCCACCTGTCTTTTCCCAGCATAAACTAAATTTGTCCCATACCTATAACAACTGGTCCTCCAATGAACCTTTTTGACAGTTGTTAGGGACTGACTATTGTCAAGACGGAAAATACACCCCTTATGAGGACCTACAACAAAGGGAATCTTTTATGAACAAGCTATATATTACAATGTACAAATCATATTATCCATAACCATCGATAATGATACTGATTTGTTTATTACTTTGCTGCTTTTATCAATTCCTAAAGAATATGAATGATCAAACAATCGACAGAGAATTGAATCACAGGTCATCATACCAAGGAAAGTAAGTAATTCACAATCACATCTCATTTAATGAGCATGATTGAGCCGTTAGGAGAAGAGACAAAAAAAAAATGAAATAAGATCAATGCAATTACACAGTAACATACGAACCTAGAGGAAACTATTGCACAGTGTGGTAACAGTCTGAAGAGCTAACCCTCTGGCCGGAAGCGAGAGCTGTGGCAACCTCAAAAAGATATGAGGAGCAAAGTTTAAGAGTCAGGATCACACAACAGCAGCCAAAAAGTAACTGAAGGAAACCGCAACACAGCTCTCCCCTCACAGGAAATGCTCTCTCTCAAAAGCTCTTTCTCTCCTCTCTCAAGTAAATTCTAACACTAGTAGTTATAACCTAAATGTTAAAGTCCATCCCTAATTCAAAAGTCCAGACATTTCACATTTCTTATTGGTCCAGGAACATAGGGTGTTCAGTCCCACCACTTCCATTGCACCTAACTTTCAAAAGTTGTTGGTTACAGCCAGGCTGTTGTCATCGTCCTTCAGCGGAGGAAATTACAATATTCTTCTTCCTAGGCTCGCACACATTTTCTAAACATTTGCAACATTTTACTAGAACAGTTATCCACAAAACTAAACATTTACTCGGACAGTAAGGAAGTTCTGTCATATCTCTTCCACGTAGCCGTTGACAAGAACGTAACATAACAATCATTACGAAGGACAAAATATAGTTCATTGCAGCCTACGTTTAAAAAGCAAATTAATCTTAACAGTGGTTGGAGGCTTTCTATGAAATGTTCTGTAGGAGAAATAAACAAACGTAGTTATTTGTTCACATAAAAAGCTCCATTACATTATTCATTTTATTCTTTCATTATTCTAATATAAAAGCAAATATTCTCAATAATTATTCTATGCAATTAATATCACTCACTTAAAGCTCTTTTATTAACACCCATTTCATTTACTTTTGCACATGAAGCTCAAATCCATTACCTTTATTTCTCTACTACTTCTCTAAAGGAAGAGGTGTGGCGCCGCGGATTGGGCGACTGACTCCGGAATCTGGGGATCATGGTTCGATCCTCAACACCAGCGGCAGATTAGCCCAGCACCATGTGACTCTGGGCAATAGCTTGCTTAATCTTCCCGACGGCTCCCAGCGCCTAGAGACCCTTACGGGTGATTGTGCGCTTTACAAATGTGGATTATTATTATTATTATCTTTTTTTCAGAAATCATTTGTATGGTATCATTCGATTGCGATACTGTTGGAACACAAAACAAACAAAACAAGAATGCACTGCTTAGAATATCAATTTTACTTCTTACTCAGTAAGGAAGTCAAAAACTGCATTTGTAAGGCTGGCAAAAAAACAAATGTATAAAATATAGTGACACAGATTACAGTGAAGTAGAGTGCTCAGTGACTGTGGTGCTGTGGTTTTATATATAGGTGTAGGAGTGAATTATGTACAAGTTATAAAGAAGGATTTTACACATGAAAACATGGTCAGAACAACATTAATCAATGTCTCCGGTAAATGACAAAAATGCTCATTATTCAGGACCGTGAGACTTATTGCAGCTGAGCCAAAGGTTATCGCCGACGTTTCGACCCTGACAACAGCCTGATTAATTGATTTCAAGCGGGTCTTCTTCAAGACAAGGGTGTTCAAGTCAAGTCAAGTCAAAATACTTTATTCGGTTAAAATTAATAACCATAAAAGCATACAAAATACAAAATTCATTTACATTAAAATACTACCCAAAGTCCAAAAATGTAGATCAGTTTTCCTTGCGATCAAACAATAAACAGTCAACACCTCAAAAAATAGTTATAAGTTAAAGAAAAAGCAATTAAAAACAAAAGTTGAGCTTCGTTACATTTTGGCAAAGCGATATTGTACATCATACAAAAGGAATAATAACTGAGCATTATGATTACTGATTGGGGCAATATCCTTGTTCTATCGGTGTTGTTGACAGCCTAAAAAACTAGAGACTTTCTATCAGCGTTTATGTTCCAACTACCAAACATAACTATACAGTTGGTACCAAAGTTGAAGGGTAAGTGACCGTGTGCTACTCACCCAACATAGGGATGAATTCCCTCGACATAGCCTCTTTTGGTTGAGGCTAGTAGTGGCTAAAGAAAGGGGTGGGGAGTTAATTCACCTATTGGAAGGACAAGTCATTTATTTACAAGCCATGGTGGTAGAGAAATGATGAGGGGGTCTTACCTGATGGAATTCAGGAAGACATAAGAGCGATTTTGCAGGAAATTCAGTGTCGAATCATCGAGGTCCTGCAAGTATTTAAATAAGCCAGGGTATAAGAACGTGTCCCGATGTATTAATAGAAGTCTATTTACAAGCCAGGATGGCAGAGGAATTATCAGGGGTCTTACCCGATGGAATTCCGGAAGACGCCATGGTGATGTTTTCAAGAAATTCAATGTGGAACTAGCGAAGTCCTCAAGTATTTAAATAAAGACGGGGTATAAGAATGTGACCCTATGTTTTAAAAGGGGAAAATTAATGAGTGAAGGTCAAACGTGACCAAGCTTACCTTATGGCAGATGTAATTATTCATCAGCCACGGTAAAGCAAATGCAAGTTATGCCCCCCATAAATCCTCCTATCGACCAAACACGAGTCAAATAAAAGGCTCGGTTTCGAGTGACTAAGCTACGGGAATCCATGAATGGGGTCCTCTCACCTATTGAGATGTCCTCCTCAAGCAGCAGTCTCGAGTGAGAATGCCGCTTCCCTGGCTTTTAAGGTGCTGGATGAACCTGACGTGTACATTGCAGTTCTGCCGCTCAGTGCTGCTAAAAGAGTGTTACGTGTTCGCATGAGCGTCACGATTAAAGTTAAATGTGGAATCTAATTTAAAGGGGACATAAAGGCACAAACTAAAAGGTTACACATAAGGAATTCCTGATTGTAATAAATCAGTCACGAGTCGATAACCTAAATTGTAAACATTCAAAACCACATATGTCACGTGTTATGTAATACAGTTTATAATCGCATGGATGTTCGAGTGGGTCAAAACTACCTCATTGATTATTAAAATCTTCAACACATTCAATCATCAATTCATGTTCCATATCTCATGCAGTAATGCAGTCGGTAATCATGAGTACAAAAGTTTTAAGTACTGTGACTAAATGATCATGGTGGTCAATAAGGTGTCATTATACTAGAACAACAACATAGTTTTAAAAAACAGAGAACAGAGGTTTGCGGGGTGCTGCGGAATGTACAACCTCCACATTCCAACTGACCCATTTGTATGAACGTTCCTTCCTGTTCATTCAACCCATTCTCAACAGTGTTCAGAACATGTGTCCATCTACACTCTTTGAGGTTTAAGGACATAGCAAGTGACTCGCCCCTTGGATGAGGTTGTACTTTTTCTATCACCCACCACTTGAGGCTGTCAGGTTGGTGACCCATTTCATTAAAGTGCTCAACCAGAGGAGCCCCGTGTACTCTGCACCTCACTCTGCTCATATGTTGGAGCACCCTAGCCTTCACCTAATGTGTGGTCTGGCCAACGTACAATTTGTCACAGGGGCATTGGATTATATATATGACATTCATACTATTGCAGTTTGTATTGGGAGATTGTAAGTCCTGCTTTGGTAGGTGAACGAGGTACCTTCGACTGTTTGGGGCAAGCCTTGCAGCGGCCACATTTGTGATGTCCACTCAAGGGGGGGGTAAATTAAGTTGACTCCTAATGTCTGATGGTTTGGGTGGTTCTAAGTATGCCTTGACCACAAAGTCTTTGATGTTTTTCCTCTCTTGAATGCGAAGATGGGCTAGTCCATCGTGCCTAATTCGCTAGAACCCAAGTTCCAATATTTTCACTAACTTCTTGATTTCGCTGCTCCTAGGGTTAAAGGTGGTGACATATACGAATTTTTCTTGTGCTGCAGCGCTCGGCTTCACTTGCAGTAAGGTGTCATGGGGGCAGTACCAGGCCCGCTTTCTAGCCCGTTTGAGTAATCCCATTGGGTAGCCCTTTTCTTTAAAATGGTTAGTGAGGATCTCAGTCTCCTTAAATAAGTCAGCCCTTCTGGTGCAATTTCTTCAGAGCATGAGGAATTGCCCATAAGGCAAGTTGTCCCTCAGGCTCCTCGGATGGTGTGAGTCGTATTTTAGCAGGGTTTTTAGCTCCGTTGGTTTCCTGTATAAATCAGTGAACAACTTTCCTTCTTCTACCCCGAAGGTCACATCCAGAAAGTTGATAGTCCTACTGCTGTAGGTCATTGCAAATTGAATATCAGCAGATCTGTTATTCAGCCAATCCTTGAAGTTTGTGGGACTTGTTTCAGTTCCAGTCCAAATCATAATCACGTTGTCTATATAACGCTTCCAAACCACAATTTGGTGTATGAAAGGGTTGTCTTGATTGTATAGATGTTGATCCTCGTAGAAGTCCATAAAGAGATTTGCCAAACTGGGGGCAAACCCTGCCCCCATGGCGATGCCTTTACACTGATAGTAGTATTAGTTCTGGAAAATAAGGAAGTTCTTGGTTCTTGTTTAATAGGGATACTAAGAAATCAGTCGGTATCCAATGTGGCTTGGGGCGTTTCTCCAGCGTTTCCTTTGTCACTTCTAGTGCCAATCCCTGCGAGATGCTGGTGTATAGGGATGATACGTCCCGTGTGACCATGAATTGTGTCGTCGTATCAAATGGTTGTCCCTCCAGTAGTTGGATAATATGCATGGTGTCTCTTACAAACAATCTGGTTTCCGTCACCAATGGTTGGAGGAAACTATCCAAGTATTGATTAAGGAGTTTCAGGATCGAGCCACATCCTGAAACGATTGGTCTCCCTGGTGGTTTTTCGAGGCTCTTGTGTACTTTGAGAAGTGTGTAGATCGTGGGGATTCTGCACTCCATTTTATTGAAGAAGTCAGGTTCTGTTTGACTCAGGAAACCTTGAGATAAGCCCTTCTTAGTGAGATCCTGAATTAGTTTGGCAATCTCCGATGTGGGATCCCTTGGCGTAGGGACATAGCTCTCACGGATGCTCAGCTGTTGTAGTATATCCTCAATGTAGTCTGGTGTATTTTGCACTACCACCGCCCCGCCTTTGTTGGCTGCCTTGATCACAATGGTTTTGTTGGCGCCCAAAGTTTGCAAGGCCTGTTTTTCTTCTCTGATAACATTATACTTGATGTAGTTCTGATTGTTCAGAAGATCCATTGTTTCTTGAAGTACAATCTGTTCGTAGGCCAACATTTTTTGGCTGATCAAGTACGCGGCTGGGGTAAATGTAAAGTAGTAGCACTTGAAGTAGGATTGTATTCTTTCTTTGCGAAATAGTACTTCAGTCTGATTTTCCTGAATAATCTTTGGAGCTACAGTTTCACATAAAAGGAATGCGGAGGAGCCGTAGGGACGAATGTCAGTCCCTTAGAAAGAATCTGTTTCTCAACGTCCGACAGAGTATAATCAGATAAATTAATGATGGGGTCCAATGTTGTAATCGTAGTTCTATCAGATCAGTCCGGTGTCTCAGGTGCAGTCTCTGGAGATTCAGAAAAAGGAATGTGGATGGAAAGAGGTGTGTTGGGTGTGTTTCTAGATGCTGTGGGGATAGACCCCATGTTGGATAAGGGGACTCTCTGGGGAGGTATGTTATGACTGGGCATGAGGGGGATTATTGTGGTGTCTACTTGTTCCTCACTCTCATGTATGTTACTTGAAGTGCTTATTACCATTTGTATGTTTGCCTGCATGTTTGAATCTCGCCGTGTGATTCGGGTCCGTAAAATCGAACACAAGAATTGCCACTCTGGTTGTTACTGCCTCTGTTCCATCCTCGCTGTCTTTCCCAGTTCTGCTGCGTCCCACCCCCCCTGTTGGTTGCCTTCCCTAAAAAATGCTGGATATCTTGGTATCTGTGACTCTGGTTTATCTGACGACTGGTAGAGGCTTGCTCCGAATCAGTGTCTGAGCCACTGCCTATGGATAAGTCCGAAAATGTGGCGAATCGTCTTGGACTCTGTCTTCCCCTATTCGTAAAGAAACCCTGACTATCTTGTGATAGTACTCGTCTGCCAGATAGGGGTATGTCACCTTTTTGTCGTAATTTCTTAAGTCCTTTGTAAGTTTGTCTAGTTCCTTGTTTAGCGTCACTGTATTGAACTCAGCTAAAGTCTTCTCCACGCGCTATAAAGCTTCTTTCGCGTTTGTCAGGGTCCTATCCTCGAGTATTTCCTTTTTCAATTCAGCTATTTCTTGTGTAAGTTTCTTTACATACTCAATTGCAATCTCAACTCCCAGCACCATCCAGTGCCTGGAACAATTATTTGCAACAAAACTAAAGCCCTCTCTAAACTTCAGGATGTCAATAAAGATTGCAGGCTCATTTCAAACCTGTAGACCTTTGGGGATTATGTTCGCTTGCAAATATTTAGTCAGCACGTGACCATGAAGGCTGCACAAACAAGTTTCTTTTCTAATCTTTCCAATTTTGCTAATTTCTCATTGAGGGTAGTGTCCAGAGATGTAGGGGTAGCCCCCAAGAAATGTAATTCCTTTGTTCCTGGATACATTTGTTAATGTATTCCTCACTATATGACAAGGTTTCTGTTTCTGACATACTTTTTACATACGATAATAAATTACGTAATTCAAAAGACAAACAAATGAGAACAAAAGCCCTTGCAGGTAGGCACCTGCACTCAATAATGTACCATTACAATGGGGTAACCCTGTGTCCTTCAGAACCTGGGTATTTATGAGAAGAGCTACCATGGTTCTGTTGGGAAACAAATAATTTCTTTACAAAGAAGTATATAATTCAAATGGTATCATTCAATTGCGATACTGTTACAGTACAATTTACAATGACCTACAGCAGTAGGACTATCAACTTTCTGGATGTGACCTTCGGGTAGAAGGAGGAATGTTGGTCACTGATTTATGCAGAAAACCACTAGAGAGAAACACCCTGCTAAAATACGACTCCATCCGAGGAGCCTGAGGAACAACTTGCCTTATGGGCAATTCCTCAGGCTCCGAAGAAATTACACCAGGAGGGCTGACTTCTTCAAGGAGACTGAGATCCTCACTAACTGTCTTAAAGAAAGGGGCTACCCATTGGGATTACTCAAACGGCTAGAAAGCGGGCCTGGTACTGCCCCTGTGACGCCTTACTGCAAGTGAAGCCGAGCGCTGCAGCACAAAAAAAATAGTATGTGTCACCACCTTTAACCCTAGGAGCAGCAAAATAAAGAAGATAGTGAAAAAATATCGGAACTTGGTTTCTAGCGAATTAGGCACGATGGACTAGCCCATCTTCGCTTTCAAGAGAGGAAAAAACATCAAAGACTTTGTGATCAAGGCATACTTAGAACAACCCAAACCACCAGACATTAGGAGTCAACTTAATTTACCCCCCCTTGAGTGGACATCACAAATGTGGTCGCTGCAAGGCTTGCCCCCAAACAGTCTAAGGTACCTCATTCACCTACCAAAACAGGACTTACAATCTCCCATTACTACAAACTGCAATAGTATGAATGTCATATACGTAATCCAATGCCCCTGTGACAAATTGTACGTTGGCCAGACCACGCAGAAGGTGAAGGCTAGAGTGCTCCAACATATGAGCAGAGTGAGATGCAGAGTACACGGGGCTCCACTGGTTGAGCACTTTAATGAAATGGGTCACCAACCTGACAGCCTCAAGTGGTGGGTGATAGAAAAAATACGACCTCATCCAAGGGGCGGGTCACTTGCCATGTCCTTAAACATCAAAGAGTGTAGATGGACACATGTTCTGAACACTGTTGAGAATGGGTTGAATGAACAGGAAGAAACGTTCAGACAAATGGATCAGTTGGAATGTTGAGGGTGTACATTCTGCCACACCCCACAAACCTCTGTTCTCAGTTTTTTAAACTATGTGGTTGTTATAGTATAACACCTTATTGACCACCATGATCATTTAGTTACTGTACTTAAAACTTTTGTACTCATGATTACCGTCTGCATTACTGCATGAGATATGGAATATGAATTGATGATTAAATGTGTTGAAGATTTTAATAATCAATGAGGTCCTTTTGACCCACTCGAACATCCGTGTGATTATAAACTGGATTGCATAACACGTGACATATGTGGTTTTGAATGTTTACAATTTATGTTATCGACTCGTGACTGATTTATTTCAATCAGGAATTCCTTATGTGTAACCTTTTAGTTTGCGCCTATATGTCCCCTTTAAATTAGATTCCACATTTAACTTTAATCATGACGCTCATGCAAACACGTAACACACTTTTAGCAGCACTGAGCGTCAGCACTGCAACGTACACGCGCGTTGCGTAAGTCTTGCCACGTCAGGTTCATCCAGCACCTTAAAAGCCAGGGAAGCAGCATTCTCACTCGAGACTGCCGCTTGAGGAGGACATGTCAATAGGTGAGAGGACCCCATTCATGGATTCCTGTAGCTTATTCACTCAAAACCGAGCCTTTTATTTGAGTCGTGCTTTGTCAATTGCAGGATTTTGACCACTTTCTGTGGAGCATAACTTGCGTTTGCTTTACCATGGCTGATGAATAATTACATCTGCCATAATCCACAGGATCAAGGTAAGCTTGGTCATGTTTGACCTTCACTCGTTAGTTTGCCTCTTTTAAAACGTATGGTCACATTCTTATACCCCGTGTTTATTTAAATACTTGGAGGACCTCGCTGATTCTACATTGAATTTCTTGAACAAATTGCCCTTAAACCTCAAAGAGTGTAGATGGACACATGTTCTGAACACTGTTGAGAATGAGTAGAATGAACAGGAAGAAACGTTCAGACAAATGGGTCAGTTGGAATGTTGAGGTTGTACATTCCGCTGCACCCTGCAAACCTCTGTTGTCTGTTTTTTAAAACTATGTGGTTGTTATAATGTAATGACACCTTATTGACCACCATGATCATTTAGTCACTGTACTTAAAAATGTTGTACTCATGATTACCGTCTGCATTACTGCAAGAGATATGAAATATGAATTGATGATTGGATGTGTTGAAGATTTAAAAAAAATACATGTCCTTTTGACCCACTTGAACATCCATGCGATTATGAACTGGATTGCATAGCACGTGACATATGTGGTTTTGAATGTTTACAATTTATGTTATTGACTCGTAACTGATTTATTACAATCAGGAATTCATTATGTGTAACCTTTTAGTTCGCACTCTTATGTTCCCTTGTGGAAATGAGCCTTTTTAGGGGCTCACCGGTGCAGGGGTTCACCCTGATCTGTCCACTGGTCCTTAAACCAACAAAATAGAGATTGGCACTGAAGCTGGAATGCCAAATAAGTTTATTAATCACTCATGAGTGGAACTACATCAATACAACACCCTCAGGCCCTGTAGGAGGTAGTACAAGGAATACAGAAGTCAGGGGTCTTTTATACCCTGTTTGTTGCTGAGTAAGCATGGAGACTCAAATAGAAGGTACAGGTATACACAGAAGTAGCTATCAACTAACATGGGCAGACAGATATCACTAGGTCAGCAAAGTGGGGGGGGAGATAGAACTGCTTACATCAGTTGGAATAGTCTGACAGTTACATTCTAAAACAGGTGCATTCTAGCAGCTGCAGGCCTTTCTGAGCTCATACATTGCTCTGGCTTAGAATAGAAGGAGTTAACTAAAGCTGATGACTCAAGCAGAATAGAAAGGCAGGCAACTGTGAAGACGGCAGAATCACATGGCTTAACAAAATGGATGCCACAACTAAAATGGCTTCAGCCTATGCTAACAGCAATTTCTGCGATTTCCAAAGACGGCCCTTTTAGTATTGGCTGAAGACATCGCTATGTAGTAGAAGGAACATGGAAGTTATCACGGATATCTATCAACATTAATTGACTAATCTATTGGTCAGTTACTAGTTGGGCATTTACATTCTGAACATTTTGTTTAGCTGGGCTACATGAGGTACACGTAGAAACACATAGGGAACAGAGTATTGGGCCACATTGGATACAAAGACAGCAAGAAAAAAGGATCCCAACAAATACACATAGAGCTGACAATAACTTCCAGTCCCAGACAGTAAACATTGTTTAGCCATCCAGTCAAAGTCCATGTTCCTAAATCCTGATGGATTTCAGTGGCTATTTTGTGCATTTTAGAAATCGCCTCAAAAACTGAAGGGGCATGGTCAGGGTATATACATGCAGTAACTGTTCCCAATGATGTGGCATACTCCACCACGATCGGCCAGGATGATGTCAAGGACCATCCTATTATGTAGCGCCACAATTCTCGCAATTTGTAGTTCTTCCGTGAGATTTCCGAGTGCCATGGCTGTCTGATTGGTTACAGCCTCTACAACACGTGTCAAGCGCCTGATTTTTCTGCTGTTTAAGACTGCACCAACAAAGAAGAATAGCCCCAAATTCAAGTCAACATACTGTTGCAGTGCAGTATCAGTTTGATCCACCTCATCATGATTTATTGTCCTCTTATATTGGTTCTTAGAAATGTCATTATACAGTTTATAGTCTTTGTGGTAGGATGCAGGAGCCAAAAACACAGGTGGTAGCAAAAAGGACACGTAGCAGCTACCTGACCATCCAATAGGTAGGTGGTAATAACCTTTACTTCCACAGATAAAGTAGGTGTTATGTGACGACCAAAAACTACTATTGTTTGTTCCAGTAACGTTTAACATTATAGTACAGTCACTTTTCCCCACAGGAATACTGCCAATACTGCTCACACAAAGGTCTGCTGGAGCTCTAGTAACAGCTATAACAGGAGGTCCATTTCCTTTGGTTGTTCGAGTATTAGAGAAAACGTAGCGTGCAGAGGAATTTCCTCGACGATTCTCCTCCATTTCCCATACAGTTCCTTTAGCTTGTGGATTTCCTTCCTCATCAGGGTAACATACTTTGTTTAATTGGGCATTCAGTCCACCTACCTCAGCTTCAGTAATGTTAGCAACTTTAGAAGCCCATAGTAGCCCAACAGAACAATTGTGTGAAAAACGGCAGAGGAATGAAAGGCGTTCCTCCCTTTTTCTGATGAGCTGGCATCATTCCGCACACTCAACAGTTGGTAATGTTCGTAGCGTTGTGTGTGTGATGCAACATTTGAATGAACGTATTGTTGAGATAAGACTGTCGGTGCTTCTGCTCATGATAAGGGAGAGTGTAGTAACGGTGCTCAATGGGGACAGGAGCGGTAGCAGCCAGTAGATTTTGAGCAGGCGCTATTCCCTCTATAACCCATGTTATTGTAGCAATGATGATAACAATGGAAGTAAGTCCAAATAACAAACATAGTCTTTCGATCAAAAACTCTCGTAGCAATTGATCTCTTCTCCATAGGCATGTTCATTTCGATGTTGAAAAACAAAACAGATGGTACCCTAAGGTCCTGGGCAGCCGTTGGTTTCTTCACTGAGATTGAGACGCGTATCACTAGTTGAGTCCCCCCCCCCTTTGTAACTCAGGTTTTCACTAACCCAGGACAGTGGCTCAAACAGTCTTTCTCAACGATGAAGTCTCTCTCTTCTGGGGTCGCAGCTGATATCAAGATGTACCAGGGATCATATGGTCCAGGAAGACTTCCTCAGGATCTTCAGGTGACGCAGCTTGGCCTCTCTCTGTGTCCAGGATGTCGCAGTGATCTTTTAGCGCAGCAGGTTCCACCAAGGCGGACGGCACCCTCTTGCAGTGGGTGGAGTGGAACCAGGTTTTCCGATCGGTCACTCGGACTGCAGTTCTAGTGGCCAGAAGTACTTTCTCAGGTCCCCGCCACCTCAGTTCTAGGCTGCTCGACCTCTGGAATACCTTCACCATCACCTGGTCACCGGGCAGCAGATCATGACCATCACCTTGCGACCTGTCAGGAAGAGCTTCTTGAACCTGTTGATGAAAAGAAAGCAAGCTGTCAGTCAACTGAGACAAGTAGTCGCTCATCAACACATAAGGTACATCATGTATAGGGTTTGGCTTAGGAATCCCCCAAATGTTCATTGGCCTCCCGAAAACCACCTCATCTGGTTGAGGCCAGATTGTGTATGTGGGATCGATCTAATGGAGATCAAAGCTAGGGGCAGTGCATCAGGCCATTTCAGAGATGTGGAAGCTAAGATTTTGGCAACTTTCAGTTTCAGCGTGGAGTTGTAACGCTCTACCAAGCCTGCTGACTGCGGGTGAAAAGCTGCATGAAATTTCTGCTTAATCCCCAATCCTTTCAAGACATACGCAACAATTTTCCCAAAGAAATGGAGTCCGTTGTCACTTCACAAAATTCAACAAACGCCGAATCTGAGGGAAAACTCCTTTAGGAGCACCTTTGCTGTAGTAAGAACTGTATTATCTGTCGTACGCCTCTATCCACTTACTAAAGGCACAGACCACCACTAAGACATACTTCAGATTATTACAGCGTTCTAGCTGGATGTAATCCATTTGCAGAACCTCAAACGGCGCAGTTGGAATGGCAAGCCCTCCTGTTGGAGTTCGTGTTCCCTTTCCTGGATTATACGGGAGACAAATCAGACATGACTAGACTATCTTTTTAGCTGTGCCGGCAAAATCTGGATGGTCCCAAACTTGCATTAGTAGCTTTGCTATTGAGGATACTCCAACATGTGCCGGCCCATGTGCCATGTGAATCATGGGATGTAAGTAGGCTGTGGGCAATCTCCACTTGGTCATGTCTTTATTCCTCCAACAGCCTTCATCATCCAATGTTCCCTCCATAGACCATTGGTCTAATTCATCAGCAGAGGCAGATCGTTGCATGTCCAGTACCTCTTGCCTGGCATTATGCCAACGTTCAGCTTGTGACATAACCACATACAAAGATGTAGTGCTTCGTTACATTGAAGCCTCACGAGCTGTATGATCCGCAAAGGCATTGCCCTGTCCTATTTTATTAGTCACTTTCTTGTGTGCGCTACACTTGACAATCGCTACTTTCTTAGGATATGTCCAGGCAGTAAGGAGAGTATGTACTAATTCCCCATGCACTATTTGTGTCCCATGTGATGTAAGGAAGCTTATTTCCTTCCAAATGCTGGCCAAGATCATGAGCCACTCCAAAAGCATATCGGCTGTCAGTGTAGATGTTAACAAACAGATCAGTACCAAGCTCACATGCTTTTGTTAGCACTATCAACTCAGCTGCCTGAGCTGACTTCTGTGGGATGCGAGCTGTCTATACTACTGTCTGAAGTGTTGTTATTGCATAGGCAGCAGATGTCGTGCCATCAGGCAATTTCAAGCAGGACCCGTCAACCCACAGTTCCCCGTCAACACTAGAAAGGGGCGTATCTTGTAGGTCAACACAAGCCTTTGTTTGTTCTTCAGTAAGGAATATATAGTCATGGGACTCTGGTGACTGGGGTTGAGTAGCTGGAAATGACAATAGTGTAGCAGGATTTAGGGTCGAACATCTTTTCAATGTGATATGAGGGGCCAAAAGAGTCAATTCATAATCTGTCAAGCAAGCAGTGGTCAAATGTTGTGTTTTGGTTTGGTTCAAAAGGGCGTCAACTGAATGGGGCACTAACACAAGCAAACGGTGTGACAAGACTATTTCTTCACTCTGACATATGGACACAGCTGTCGCCGCTACCGCTCAAAAACATCCAGGCAAAGCACGAGCGACTTGAGCAAGGACAGCTGGGAAATATGTACAAGGACGCTGCTTATCACCGTGTGTCTGGGTTAAAACTGAGAGAGCACAACCGTCCCTCTCGTGTACATAGAGTGTGAAGGGCTTAGTGTAGTCTGGAGTTCCTAATACTGGTGCAGAGCAAAGAGCTTGACGTAACTGCTGAAAAGCATTCTGGCATTCAGTAGTCCATGGGAGAGGCATCGGAGTGTCTTTAGTCAAAAGGGCTAACAAGGGCTTAACAATGTAGGAAAAGCCAGGGATCCACTGCCTACAGAAAGAAGTAAGGTCAATCAGTGAACAAACATCCTTCTAAGTAAAGGGCACAGGCGTGTCTAAAATAGTTTGAATGCGATCTGGTGTGAGTGCACGTCCCTCCTTAGATAGGAGGGGACCGAAGTAGGTAACCTGCTGTCTACAATACTGCAATTTCTTCAGCGAGACCTTGTGATGATGAGAAGCAAGAAATGATAACAACAACAGTGTTCCTTCTTCATACTGTTCAGGGGTATCAGCTGCCAACAAGATGTCATCGACATACTGAATAAGAGTCACCCCTTTTGGAACAGGGAAAGCATCAAGCTGTATTTTCAATTCCTGGCTATAAATGCTAGGACTCTCGATATACCCTTGTGGAGCTCTACAGAATGAAGGATCGATTATTCAAGGTGAAGCTGAACAAGTAACGGCTGTCAGGATGAACAGGTATGGAGATGAAAGCATTCTTCAAATCGATCACACTGAATGTAGTTGCAGTAGGAGAAACCATAGTATGAAGTGTTGTGATGTTAGAGACTACTGGATATTGAGGTACTAGTATCTTGTTGACCTCTCGCAGGTCAATGGTAAATCTATAAAGCTAAGTATCAGTATCCTTTTTCAAAATGGGAATAATAGGGCTACTACAGGTATTGTAGGGGACTTCTTCCACAACCCCCACTCAAATCAAATCCTGCACAATGTGTATCAATGCTTCTTCACCTTCTCTCGAGACTTCATATTGGGGCAATTGAGGCAATGAAGCACCTTCCTTCACTTGAGTATGTACTGGTGGGATAACCATTTGTCTCACATCAGTATCTGATGTAGCTCACAAAGTGCTAGGTAATGATGCTAGAGCAACATCCCCTTTAATGAGACAGGACCTCTCAACCATCAGATAGTTGTCATTTAAAATAACAAGCACTCGTTCTGGGAAACAACGTATTGTAGCAATAAAATGTTTGAGCATATCGATACCCACAATATTATCCGGTGTGTTAGTGGAAAGCAGAAATGGACATGCTGCAGTGAATTTATCAAGACTAAATGCAAGTTGCTGTGACAGTGGGCTAAGAGAAGGTGTCCCATCGATGTTATCATTGCGCCAGACAGGGGAGCCCTAGGAACCAGTTGTTTAGAAAGAGCACTACGAATAGCTCCTGTATCAACCAAAAAGAGATCAGTAGAACCCAAGACGTTTGCATCGACATAAGGACCCCTCTGATCTACTGGGACCTCAACTGGTTCCTTACCCCATCCTAGGCATCCAATACCAAATGTCAATCAGACATTTGGTATTGGTTTCATCTGTCAAAGGTATTAAAAGAAGTTGGGTTGGTTTCAACTACCTCAAATCTGATACGATTATCCATGCCTCCCCTATTTCCTGTGTTCCCTGGGCGGCCTCTAATACTACCTCTACCCCGCTGATACTGCTGACCTCGCACAAGGGGGCACTCAGAAAGCCAATGTCTAATCTCCTTACAATACGCACATTGATCAGTAGGCAAAGCCGTTTGAGGGAAAGGGGGTACACCAGGGCGATACATCGCACGTCCACCTCTCGAACTACCTCTAAATGTTGGACCACAGACTTGAGCCAATATGACTTTTGATATTAAATCCTTACCCTTTTTATCCTTTTTGCCTTTTGCTTCCAATTCCTGACTCTCATAATACTGGGCCATTGTCAAAAGTGAGACAGGGAAAGACGTAGTCCATGAACTCTCGCTGGCCTTTAGGCGACTAACTATTTCTGGCAACATGTTAGCGACATATTTGTCAACAAACAGATGCTTACCCGTGTCACCTGTCAATGACTGCCCACTAAAGTCATGGAATTTCTCTTCAAATTGTGTAAAGAAATCAGAAACTGACTCATATGCTTTCTGTTTAGAAGACGCTAATGTTGTCCAATCTATTTTCTTAGGGGGTATAGGAGTTTTCAACTTCGTTACAATAGCTTTGGGAAGATCTGATATCACCTGTTGTTGTTTCTGCGCAGGCTCTCTATCAACATCTATTTCCTCTAAATGCACCCAAGTATCACCATAGGCTACATTATCATCTACCTTCCGAATTGATCTCCACATATCAGGGGGTAAAATAAGTCCAAAGAACATGTCAATATCAGGCAATGTCATAGTGCAAGAACTAATAGCTCCTTCTACTTCTTCATAAAAAGTGGCTGGATTTTTGCGCGGATCAGCCAAAGCAGCTTTAAGAGCCATAATGTCTGCTCTACTCCAAGGGGTACAGAACCAATTATAAATAAAATATCCCTTCGCATTATCTGAAGTTTTATCGTCACTTGTTCCCGCTCCCTTTGGAGGAACATACAAAGTTGCAGCGTCACGCATCGGCTTCACAGTAACTACAATAACACCAGTGTCTTTATCTGTCCCTGCAGCTCCTTCTCGTTGTGCCGGAGACTGAACTGTTTGTTCAGCTGTAGTTTTATCAGCTGCCTTTTTCTTTTCCTGTAAACGGAATGCCTCAACGCGCAATTTAACCAGTCGCCTAATTAGATCGGCCACTTGTGAAGAAAGAAAGGTGCCATCGCTTAACTGTTTATAATCAGAATTTATGTCAGAGGGCTCTAGAGCACCAGAATGTTTTCTAAAACAGAGGATTACCTCCCAAGTAAATGTTTCTAAAAAATATAACTGCTCTAAATCTGACCATTTCTGAATCATTGCTATGAGGTCTGGGGCAAAGGCACTCCCACGAGCTGCTTTACGAGCTGCAGATCTAAAGGTGGCCTTATGCTCAGTGGTTAAAGTAGAGCGGGTTGTCCGTCCAATTTGCTTATCGTCATCTTTTTCATCTGAAGAAAAATGCTCATCATCAGAAACTTCATTCTCAGGGGCGCTAGGGAATTTATATGGGGCGGAGGTCTATCTAACAAAATAGAATCATCTTGAGGTCTATTAAGTATGGGATAAATGGGGCACCTAATAGGGTACTGGCCAGTTACCTCTAAATGACACTCCTTATCTTCTTTCTCTTTTATTTCATCCATCTCTTTATTTGTCAATTCTAGTGCTTTCTGGTAAATTATTTTGCGCTGTTCTTTTTCTGCTATAGCTTCTTCTCTCCTCATTCTCTCATTCACCTCTTTGTCCCACATTTGTACACAATCAAACATATATTGCCGGCTCTTTCTCTGACACTGCTCAACATACTGAATCTTCTTAAAATCAAACAACCCATTTACTGGCCATCGTAGATCAGGATCCTTTTTCATATATTTGTTCTACAGTGTACTATACATTGGAAGAAATACCATATTTAATATACATAAACCTATTAGGTGTGCCCTCTAGGGGAGCCGTCTGACTACTTTCTAGATCCATATTGGTACCTCCAAGACAGCAACACATTCTACGAAGTGTGCTAGGAGCAGGCATGCCAAAAATATTATAACAAAATATAATATTATAATCAAATTGTATTTATTTCAAGTGTATCAACAGTAGAGACAAAAATCTCCTCATTACCTGCCTTTGTTTATTGCAACAAACAAACAAACAAAACCAGAATCTTGGCCAGTGAAAATCCAAAACAAGAGTGTCGCTTTCCTTTTTTTAATTTTTTAATTTTTATTGAAAATAATTCCATTACAATTTATCCATATATTTTGGATATAAAAGAAAACACATTGCATAGTTTATCTAGCAAAGAGGGCAACAAAAACCAAGAAAAACGGGTATGAATAAATTACATACAGGAAACGAAAAGATACTGATCAATAATGTTAACACTACATAAGTCATTCAAGCTCACTGACTCCCGGTTCCTGAGAAGACAAACAAAGAGAAAGGGAGAGAAAAAAACTGAAGGAAAACACATTAGGAAACAATACATATCAATTAGAGGGGGACAGAGCGGACCAGGCCGTGATGGGAGACCAAATCTTTTCCCCCCACATCCTGGACTTAAGCCCTCTAGTAGCATAAATCCCTGACTCATAGTTATAGACTGCTAGAAACCTAGCGAGCCAGTTTTGGAAGCTCGTAGGATCTTCCTCTTTCCAGCGAGTAGCCAAAATGATGCGGTATACAGCAGAACCAATAAATAGTATTACTTCCTCACTGTGGTGCAGTTTCAACGTGCAATCATATCCCAGCATAAAGATTGTAGGTGATTCCGGCAGATCTCGTCCAAACACCTCCTTCCAAAACTCCCAAATAATTTCTTAAAAAGCCCAAAGCTGTCACATTCGTAGAACATATGCACAAGAGTCGCGGGTCCACTTTTGCACCTAGGACAGCGGTCGCTGTCAGTTTTCCCCCATGCATGCAATTTGGCCGGTGTATAGTAAAGATTATAAATTGTTTTATACAGCTGAGCCTTGAGATTGGTAGAGAGTAAAAATTGGGAGGCCATTGCCAAAACCTTATCTAAATCCACATCTGGATTTCCTAATTTGCTAGCCCGGGTTGCTTCTGTACGTTCAGTGTCATCTGGTGCGTTGGCGAGTAGAGCATTATAGAATGTACTTATTCTAGAGGAGGATTTCTGGATATCTTCCAACAGGGGTATTCTGTTCCAGTTTATGTTAGGAAGCAAATGATCAATGCTTGACCTAACTTGAAGACATTTAAGATAGTCGCTGCTAGGTATGCAATATTGAGTCTGGAGGAGACTAAAATTAAGCTTTTTCTCGGGACCTAGAAGATCAAAAAGAGATGTAATTCCATAACTCCCCCAATTGGCAAAAGTCCCATCATTTATGTTTTGCGAGAAGAGAGAATGATTGCCAAAGTGGGGAGTATCGGGTATACTTAGGAATTTGCAAATATTTTGTTATTTTAGTCCAAGCTTTCCAAGCCCCTGTAACAATCTTGAATTTGACTTTTTTGTAATATCCAGGGTCATAGTGTCTGAGTAAAAGTCCTCTGGCTTTAGAACCAAGGGCCAGCTGGTATATTGATGGAATGTCCGCCCCTGCGTCATCCTGTATAGGACTAACCATTGGAGCAAATTGCTGTATATATGCAGCCCAATAGTATAGGAGCAACTGAGGGATAGCCAGACCACCACGATTGTAAGGCAGAGACAAGTATTTTAATGATCTTCTGATCTTGTCGTACTGCCAGACGAATTTGGAGATTTGGGAGTTGAGAATTTTGATAAATTTATCGTCTACTAATTAGGGGAATGGTACGGAATAAATATAGAATTTTAGGGAAGATAGTCATTTTAATATAGTTCCCCCTACCTATGATGGTGAGATGAAGACTATTTACCCTAGCAAGATCCTGTCTTATTGTATCGATAAGGGGTTCATAGTTGCATTTGAAGATGTTTTGAGTTTCGGCAGTAATATGCACTCCTAGATACGTAGCCTTATAGGCCCACCTAGGGTCAGAGCAAAGCGTGTTTTGTGTACATAAAATTACTGTCTTACTCCTATTCAAGGAGTAGCCTGAGTAAGACCCAAATAAGAGTGCAGTTGCCTCTATCTCTGCTAGGGCTGTCTCCAGTTCGGGTGTTAAAATAGCGACATCATCCGCATAGGCAAGGACTTTAGTTTCAAAAGTGCCTGTTACCACAGGGTAAATTCTAGGATTAGCGAGGATTTTCAGAATCAGGGGGTTAATATACAAAGCGAAGAGAATTGGCGAGCATGGGCACCCCTGTCTCGTTCCTCTTGTGATATTTATCAAGCCTGATTCCTGCCCCATTAAGTGTAATTTTGCTGTTGGATTACAATACATAGCTTTAATTGCTCTTGTAAATAATTCCCCAAAGTTATAATGTTCCAGAATGGCCCACAAGTACTCCCAGGACACCCGATCGAATGCCTTCTCGGCGTCGAGGAGGATCATTGAAGCTTGGCCCCCTGTTGCAGACATGATGTCAAAGATCGTAATTGCTCTGCGGGTATGATCGGTGGTACCCTTCTTAGGGATAAAGCCATGTTGCCATGGACTGACCAGTTGTGCAATGACTCTACACAGCCGGTTGGCCAGGATCTTTGAATAGAGTTTAGAATCAGAGTTAGTTAACGAAATTGGACGATATGAAGCAGTGGTGTCGGCAGGCTTGCCTTTTTTTAGCAAAAATAATAATACTGGCATCCTTCCAGGACTCTGGTGTTCTTCCACTCCATTGAATCCCAAGGAAGAGGTCTAATAAAAATGGGAGTATTATTTTGCCTAGGACTTTATACAGTTCCAGGGGGATTGTGTCAGGGCCAGCTGCTTTCCCGGACGCCAGTTCCGACAAAGCAAGTTCCAGCTCTGAGATGGTGATTTCGCTCTCTAGGTCATTCTTAGTAAGGCTGTCAAGGCTTTTATCTGGACAGGATAGAAAGCTAGTAAGAAAGGTTTTAACATCTTCACTATTGTGATCTTGGTCCTCTTGATATAGGTTCTGATAGTACCCCTGGAACACTTTAAGTATGTCTTCTGTTTTGGTATACTCTACGTTGTTCTCTTTTATTGAGGAGATTGCATTCAGAGAGGCCTGCTGTCTGGTTCGTAGGGCTAATTGTTTCCCTACTCTTTCACCATTCTCGTAAAGGTTCTTCCGCTGAGATCTATAGGATTCTGCCGATTTTTGTGTTAACACTTTATTAAGCTCTGTTTTGCAGATTAGAATCTGACGAAGTATATGTGACCCATCTATGGTCCTATTCTCGGCGATTGCGGTTGTGTGTGCCGTTTCTAGGTCAGCAAGTTCTGAAATTTTCCTATAGTGCTCTGAGGCTTGTTGCTTCTGTAGTCTAGCTACATAACTAAGGGTTTCCCCCCTAAGAGCAGCCTTATAGCTGTCCCAAACTATGTTTCTGGAGGCGCTGAATCGATTTATATCAAATTAACCCTGGGTCCAGCTCCTAATATACGTAATATAATCGCTATTTGCCAGCAGCTTCCGATCGAATGTCCAATTGCGAGTCTTCAGAGTTGTGGGAGACATATTTACTGTCAGAGCCAAAATATTGTGATCTGATATCAGCTTCGGGTATTTTGTGATGGTGGCATTGTTTGAAATATTTCTAGTGGTGAAGATATAGTCAATCCTGGTGTGTTTATTGTGAGGGTGAGAAAAAAATGTGTATCCTGGGTCTTCCGGACACTTTAGGGGCCAAATATCTACAAGATTATGACTAGTTATTAGTGAGCTAACTGCTTTAAATACCCTGGGCTTGCGGCCAGAATACTTTGGACTGGTTAGATTATTAAGATCTGAACCGAGTGAGATATTAAAATCCCCTGTAAGAATTAGTGGACTGGGCCATCCTGCTAGATCAATTTCTAATGTCTCAAATACAGATGAGTCGTCCAGGTTGGAGGCATAGACCGAACATATTGTTACTCCGAGAGATAGCGGGCGGGTGACCCAGTGGCAGTGGGTCCTTGCCTGTGGTGGGAGAAGCGGACGCGTTTTATCTAAAGCTGTTCACGATAGTGCATCTTGTGGATTATTTTACTAGCGCTCTGCTGAGTTGATAGCAGACGCGCGTTTTTAACTAGGGAAGATATGTTTTTTTTTTCTGTCAGCCCCACTAACTCTCCTGTATTTCAAAGTTGTGACAGGACACTAACCTGCTTTTCTTCTTCCAGGGAGCCCCGGCGGCCGGCTGTGTGCTGATCGTCCCGGCGGGCTCACAGCGGCCGTGGGCGCCATCTTGGGGTGGGCTGGTCAGGCGAGTGACATCATCGCCACACCCCCCGAGATCCTGCCCTACTTAAACGTGCCCTATGTATCGGCGCAGCGGACGAGCGCAGCGGGCGCGACGGATGCGCGCCGGAGTTGCGCCTGAGTTAAGCCCGTCCGCGGCCGACCGGGGCTCGGGGCATGCCACTCTGCCCGTCATACACTCGTTTGGATCTTATCCATCTCCATGATCCTGTACTCCCCCCCCCCTGAGCCCTCACTCAGACTTACCTCACCGGGTTTATTTATGCCTAGAAGAGCCTTTCCTGAAATTTTAGCCCTCTCTGATGCTCCTAACCCGCCCGCTCAGGCTTTTAGGCCCAGCTCCCCCCGCTCCGCAAGGATTCGCAAACCCAAGCTCTCAGTAATTTATCTTAATACTCGTTCCTTGGTGTGCCATCAGCTAGACATATTTCATCTTCTGGGATCTGAGCAACCTGATCTCTTACTCCTTACCGAGACTTGGCTTAATGAGGACTCGTCCCCCGATATCCTGGCGGCTACTCCGCCGGGTTACTACATCCTCCAGGCAAACCGCCCCCCCTGGTAAACCAGGTGGAGGCGTTGCAGCCATTATTAAGCACTCAATTCGCTTCTCTCTTGTAGTCACCCCTACTATTCACATGACCGACTGTTTGGTGCTTAGGCTGGAGCAGCCAGGCTCGTCTCTTATATGTGTCCTGGTCTATCGCCCCCCCCCAGCCTATGCCCAATTTTTCGGCTCAGTTCGGTGATCTCATGTTTCAACTAGCCATCAATAATACGAATATCCTGGTCCTTGGCGACTTTAATTACTGGCCCTCTGACCCTCACGAGACCCCATGCTCTCTAGCCTTTTCCGACCTCATGTTGGGTCTAAATTGTTCCCAGCACATACATTCACCTACACACATTAAGGGCCATATCCTGGACCAGGTCTGGACCTCTTGCCTGGATATCTCCACTCCTCTGGTTGTTCCGTGTTTATGGTCTGACCACTCCATGATCACCTTCACTCTAGCCATGCCCCCCACTGTCACTAATGCCCTAGAGACCAATTTTTTTGCTCGCAATTGGAACAGGGCGGATCTTAGTAAACTTACCTCCCTCCTTAGCACATCTGCCCCCTCCAGCTCTGGATCTATTGACATACAAGCCCAGGACTTGACCAGCTGGCTCACCTCCGCTTCCGAGTCTGTGGCACCTTTAAAGTCGGTCAGAGCCAGGCGCCGCCATGACGCCCAAAGGTGGTTCACTGAGGACCTTAAAGCCTTGAAACTTGGGCTCCGACACCCTGAACGGCGCTGGCGCCGGGGCTATAGTTCAGATACAAAATTGACATTTTCCATCTTACTCAAAGAGTACAAGGCAGCTATATCTTCAGCTAAGACTGTGTATTTCTCTAAAAAAATCCTGGAACCGACCAACAAATCTAAAGATATCTTCTCCATAGTAGAGGAGTTATCTAACCCCAATAGAGTCACCATTGCACCTCTCCCTTCCCAGTCACTTTGTGACTCCCTCAACCAATTTTTTATCGATAAGATAGTCAAGATTAAAAACAGTATCCCTGCTAAAGTCCTGCCCACCCTCCCTCTACTGGACGCCTCTTGTTTTCCACTTGACTCCTATACCCTATCCCAGATCCCTCCCATTTCGAAGGAAGGCTTTCTTACTCTGTTACATAAAGTTTCCTCTGGCTCACCGAGCGATTGCTGCCCCCCCATTGTTCTCCGTGAAGCCTTCACCGTCTGCCCTGAGCCCCCCCTGGCCCTCCTGAACAACTCTCTGGCCATGGGTGAGGTCCCCTGCTATTTTAAGCAGGCAGAGGTGGTGGCTATTCTAAAGAAACCCTCGGCAGACCCCTCGATTATGAGCAACTTTCGCCCTATATCTCTTCTCCCCTTCCTCAGTAAGGTGCTGGAGTCACATGTCACCAACACCCTCAGCTCCTTTATTGAGCAATCTGGTTTTCTGGACTCCCAGCAGGCCGGGTTTAGACCTGCGCATTCCACAGAGGCTGTCATACTCTCTGTTATGGAGCTATTGCGCAGAGGGGCCGACGCTAACATCTGTCAGGCCCTGGTACTGCTGGATCTGTCGGCCGCCTTTGACACGGTCGACCATGGTATCCTTGTCGACCGTGTCAGAGAGGCCGGCATTCGGGGCATCGCCCTTGACTGGGTCCACTCTTTCCTGTCTGACCGCAGACAAGCGGTCAGGCTGTCCCAGTTTTCAGCTGACCAGGTTGGGCTAACCTGTGGCGTCCCCCAGGGATCTTCCCTGTCCCCACTTCTTTTTAATTTATACCTGGCTCCTCTGATCCGCTCCCTTCGCATCCTGAATGTCACCGCGTTTAATTACGCGGATGACATCCAACTGGTCTTTACCATCGACCCCTCGGATCAGTCAATTTCCACTTTCCAAACCACCCTCTGTTTCATCAGTGATTGGATGAGCTTACACCATCTCAAGCTCAACCCCGACAAGACCGAGCTGGTTCTTGTCGGGGGATCCTCTAACCCTTGGCAACCTTCCTTCTGGCCGACAAGACTGGGCAGTCCCCCTTGCCCAGTCAATTCAGCAAAAAGCCTGGGGGTCATTATCAGCAGTGACCTCTCAATGAAGTCCCAGATCAGTGCGGTAGTGTCTTCCAGCCATTTCCAGCTTAGGAAGATCCGTAAAATCTCCCGCCTTCTCACCTCCGAGGCCCTCACTCTGGCTTTGCTTGCGCTAGTCATTTCACGAATTGACTACGCAAACGCGCTTTATGTAGGCATCCCTGACTACCAAGCCAAGAGACTGCAGCTGATCCAAAACCAGGCCGCCCGCCTCATTTTTCACCAACCCAGACATCTACATGTCCGTCCCCTCTTGAAAAGCTTACATTGGCTTCCGGTCACTGCACGCTGCAAGTTTAAACTAGGCTGCATAATTTTCAAATCCCTTGCAGGCGGAGGCTCCGCATTTATCTCTTCCCTTCTTCACCCCTATGTTCCTTCTCGTAGCCTTCGTTCGTCTCAGCTTGCCTTACTGACAGTCCCCAGATTTAAGAGGAAGAAACACGGTGGCCTTAGGTTTTCTTGTTTAGCTCCTTCCTTCTGGAATGCCCTCCCTCTCTCTCTAAGGTTACCTTTCCCTTACACCAGGTTTAGATCTCTCCTTAAAACCTTTTTGTTCACTGAAGCCTACAATTAGCCCTCTATCCCTTTTCTTTTCCGCTTTCTCCACACAAGCGCCAAGAAACCTTCAGGTGTTAGTTGCGCTTTACAAGAACCTTTCACATCACATCACATCACAGAGTCAGCTCCACTATTGCCCATCTACCATGTTGGTCCTGGGCCTGTTTAGCCGGCTTGCCTAGAAACCTTTTGCCCAGGATATCAACACCCCGTGTATTAGTTGTATGTGTTGTAGTTGCTAGGATATTGTACCCCTGGATTTGTAAAAAACTTCTATTATTCCAAATCAGGTGAGTTTCTTGTAGACATATAATGTCTGGCGAGTGTCGCTTAATTATTTCAGCAAGTCGGCCTCGTTTATCCCTATCTAGGAGCCCCGCAACGTTCCAACTCCAAACAGTTATCCCCCCCATTGAATGCTGGATATTATTCCCTCGTTTCTTATCGCTGAGTTTATGTTTATTTTAAGAGAAATGGGTTTATAGAAGGAGTGTTTTTTTTTGCATTGGAATTATTTTCTTCTTTTTGTGTTTTCTCCCTTCTCCCACCCACCTTCCCCCCACCCTGTCTCTACCCCCCCCTCATCCCCTCTCTTGCTCCCACATTAAGGCAAACAGAGTCCATCAGAGTCTTAAGAGCGATGTGTGTGGTCACAGCAACCGAGTCTCTCCCCCCCGACATGCTAACAAAAGAAATCACTTGTTACAAACCGAGGAAAAATAAGACGGAGCTCGACTATAACACCAGACCAGCTACACAAACTTTGTTTTCTTTGTTGCTATCTCTTAATGAGCCACAGTAAACATACACTTTAAAGTGAAGAGAAGAAAAAAAAGGTAACAACAGTCCACATCGTGCTACCCTTCAGGCTGCTTAGGATCGTTTACTGACTAGCATCAAGCTAGAGTGTCATTTAGGAAAAAATAAATAAAATAAAAGGCCACAAAAAAATAAATAAAAATAAAATTAAAATAATTCACAATGTGGCCTATTAATGTCAAGTAGTTCATCTGTACACAATGCTGAGTCGGTACTTCCATTGCCCTGGATGCCTAAACCAGCAATTCCCGTTACCCCCCGCTACCCCCGTTGCCCCCGCATCATTTGGGCTTGCATACAGTAGTTTTCAAAATTCTGCCTATTTTAAACTATCCAAATATTCTTGGGCTTTGATTTCAGAGTCAAAGAATCTCGTCTGGCCCCCAAGAATGACCTTTAGGCGTGCGGGGTTATTGAGGTAAACCGTCGCCTTTTTATCTTGCAAAGGTTTAATGAGCTGGCGTAGCCTCCACCTCCTCTCGACCGTGGTGTGACAGAAATCGGGTCTTGAAAAATAGGAGATGTCATTTAGGGTACGTTTGGCCTCTGGCCTAGCTTTCTCAGAGACCGCCTGCCTCAGCAAGAAGTTCCCAAAATAAACTACGATAGCCCTGGGGTAGGCACCAGGTTTCGCAGGGGTTCTCAGTGTGAGTGGCATACGGTGTGCCTTCTGTATCTCGGCATCCCAGTTCCATTTTGACAACTCGGGAAGGGAGTCTCGTAGCAGGCTGATAACGAAGAGTGTCGCTTTCCAAACAAAAGTCTCCAGCCTCCACCTGCCAAGCTCTGAGTTAACCTAATGGTCACTGGAAAAAGGTATGCCAAAGGCGATCTCAGTCGGGCCTGGCCATCACCTGGAGGGTCAGATCATGAAAACCGGAAAAACGTGTTGGTCTGCAAAGACAAAGGGTCTCCTCGTGCAGGGTACCTCCTCAGTAGACGCCGTAAATTCTGTACTCTTACCTTCCGCCTGATTTAAACCTGCCACACTGTTCCTGATACTGTGTTTTATATGAATTTGGGACCCTAGTGTAATTTTCCTGACTCATGCTCATATATAGGTATAAATCACCCTATCCCTATATAGGCATAAAAATCATAACCATATTTAAACTTAGCCTATGCAGTCCACATACGGCATGGCTACTTCCACTAGTTCCGAAAATCCACAACGATTTCTTGGAAAAACGCGCCTTCAGCAGACAGGGATTTCCCCTTGCTTGAATATTGATTTATCCAAGATTTCATGGAGTTTTCAAATAACTGAGTCTTTGATGACGTTATTATTGTTATTGTTAAGGTTTTTGTAGAGCGCGCAGTAACCCTGGGGCATCCCGGCGCTAGAACCTGGTAGTCATGAGGGAGAAGTAACGGGATGGAAGGGGGGGATCAGGGGAACAGATGGGTTTTTAATGCTTTCCTGAATTGGAGGAGAATTGGTTCGGTTCTCAGTTTCCGGGGGAGACTGTTCCAGAGTTTTGCCGTGTTCACTGAGAAGCGGCGGCCTCCAGTTCGGGCTTTCTTGACTTTATGGACGGTGATGAGGTTTTCATGGTTTGACCGGAGTGCTCTGGTGGCTTTATAGGGGATGATACAGTCTTTGAGAATGGGGGGTCCTTTATTGTGGAGAGTTTTATGTGCCAGGCAGAGGGCCTTGAACACTACCCTTTCTCTAATTGGTAGCCAGTGGAGCTGTTTCAGGGCTGGCTTGGCCGAGGATCTGGCCGGGGTGTTGGTCAGAAGTCGGGCGGCCACGTTCTGGATTCTCTGAAGGGTGTTGAGTGTGGCTTCCGGTGCTCCCAGATAGATTGCGTTGCTGTAGTCGAGCCGGGATAAAATAAGGCCCTGAATCAGCAGTTTTTGGGAGGTGAAGGGAAGTAAGGGAAGCACCTTCCTGCATGCCCTGAGGAGTCCAAAGCATGTACCGGCCACTTTTTTTGCCTGGACTCTAAAGGAGAGATCTTTTTCAATCCAAACCCCCAGACTTTTGACTTCATCTTTGGGGGTAGGGGGGGCGCCGAGACAGGTGGGCCATAGGTTGGGCGGCAGGGAGGGCCCTTTTTGTCCGAGCAGCAGGATTTCGGTCTTAGACCCATTAAGTTTTAGTGCCGAGGAGTTCATCCAGTCGTGGATTTCCGTGAGACACCCGTGTAGATTGGAGGGTTCTTGGTGCGGGTGTGAGAGGGTCACCCCCAACTGGGTGTCATCGGCGTAGTTGATAATCGTCACCCCAAATGGAGTGACCACCTCCTCCAGTGGGGACATGTAAACGTTAAACAACGTTGGGCTTAGTGACGAGCCCTGCGGTACTCCACAGCGGAGGGGGACCGCCGCGGAGCGACCGTCATTTTCCCAGACCTGGAAGGAGCGGTTGTTGAGAAATGACGTTAGCCATTTCAGTGCCATGCCCTTTACTCCAATACCTTTCAGACGATGGATCAGGACCTGGTGGTTGACAGTGTCGAAGGCCGCACTGAGGTCCAGGAGGATCACTGCCACTGATCCTCCTGTATCCAGAATGCTCCTGGCCTTCTCTACTGCGGCTAGGAGGGCGGTGTCGGTGCCCTGGCCAGGGTGGAAGCCTGTCTGTGAGTTTTTGAGCAGGTTATTATTTTCTAGAAATCGGGACAGCTTTTTATTAACGATTTTTTCGGCGATTTTACTGTTTGCTGGGAGGAGGGATATTGGCCTGTAGTTGGCTAAGTCCTGCGGGTTTAGTGAGGGTTTTTTCAGGAGACCCTTGACTACTGCTGCTTTCCAGCTGGGGGGGACTTCTCCCTGTGAGAGGGAAGCGTTAATGAGGGTAGTGAGCGGAGGGATCACCGTGGGAGCTACTTTTTTCAGGAAGCGCAGTGGGGCCGGGTCGCTGGGGGAGCCACTTTTGATGGATGCGAAGGTGACGGCTACCTCCTCCGCAGTGACCGGACCGAAAGTGTCGAGGGAGGGTGCCTGGGTGTTGATTGGTGGAGTGTGACAGGAGGGGGGGTTGGGACTGTCACCGTCCGTATTACTAGTGTCTGGAGAGGGCAGGGAGGCGAGAATTGTTTGAATTTTCTCGTCAAAGAATGTTGCCAACTTTATACATTTGTTTTCAGCGGCTATGGGGTCCAGGGGTTTCGTGGGGGGATCTGGGGGTTGAAGGAGTTCTTTTAGGATGATAAAGGTTTCTTGCGCGGAGCAGGATGCTTTTTTTATTCTTTCCTCATAGAAGGACCTTTTAGTTTTCTGGAGCGTTAGTTTGTAGGTCTTTAAGGAAGAGCGAAATGTATCTTTCTTCTCTGTTGACTTATCTTTCCTCCATATGCGTTCGTTCCTTTTGCATTCCTTTCGTAGAATATTAAGTTCGGTGGTGTACCAAGGGGAGGGGTTAACTCTCTTGGTTTGTTTGAGGATGCTGGATCGGGGAAGGAGGCAGTCCAGAGATTGGGTGAGCCACGTATTGAATTCTGACTCCGCGATTGTGGGGTCGTGGTTAAGGGAGGGGGTGGATTCCCTTAATTTGGCAGCCCATCTTCCGGACTGAGTTTGTGCCAACGCCTGGTGAGGGTTTTAATTCTAGGCTGTTGGGAAGGACAGATGTCGAGATTCCATTCAAAGGGGATCAGGAAGTGGTCTGTCCAAGGAAGAGGGATGTGCCCACGTGTTTTAAGGTCGTGGATGTTCGTGAAAATCGGGTCCAGTAACTGGCCTTTGTCGTGAGTGGGCAAAGGGTTCGTTAGGTGGAGGCCAATGGACGAAAGGTCAAGCCGCAGTTCTGCTGCGGAGGCATTGGGCGGGTCCAGAAAGTGCAGATTGAGATCCCCTAGTAGGAGGAAGTTAGGGGAGGTCGTGGCCTTGAGGGTGACATACTCCATGAGTCTGCTGGGGAAATCGGCAGGTGGGCCGGGGGGCGGTATATAAGTAGGCCCGACATGGATGTTTCTGGCGAGATTTGTACGGTGAAGTGGCAGCTTTCACAGTCTTTGATTTTACCGTCAGTAATTCTACACGTAGGGTGATGTTTGTGTATTATAGCTAACCCACCTCCTCTGCCACTTGGTCTATGTAATGAGCAGATTTGGTACCCGGGAGGCAGGGCATTCACAATATCCGGGCCGTTGTCAGCCACGTTTCTGTAAGAAACAGAATGTCATCCTCCTGAGGCGACTAGCCGGGAGTTTGTCTGCTCATATTTTTAAAAATTGTGTGTCACCATTTACCTGTGATTTTAAAAAGCACGCCTCTCCTGGCACCTTAGAACGCTGTTGGGAAGTCACTCGCTGCACAGCCGATCTTAGCGCTGTCGGTGGAAACCACTTTCCCTAACTTTTCTCGCCGCCATTGACAGCGAGACGCGAGGCCACGCCCACTCGAGGCCACGCCCCCCGCCCCGCACGACTTAAAGCGCTGAATGCTAGCGCTCTGAGTCAGAACCTGTTTTCCTCCTGAGGCGACTAGCCGGGAGTCTGTCTGCTCATATTTTAAAAAATTGTGTGTCACCATTTACCTGTGATTTTAAAAAGCACGCCTCTCCTGGCACCTTAGAACGCTGATGGGAAGTCACTCGCTGCACAGCCGATCTTAGCGCTGTCGGTGGAAACCACTTTCCCTAACTTTTCTCGCCGCCATTGACAGAGAGACGCGAGGCCACGCCCACTCGAGGCCACGCCCCCCGCCCCGCACGACTTAAAGCGCTGAATGCTAGCGCTCTGAGTCAGAACCTGTTTTCCTCCTGAGGCGACTAGCCGGGAGTTTGTCTGCTCATATTTTTAAAAATTGTGTGTCACCATTTGCCTGTGATTTTAAAAAGCACGCCTCTCCTGGCACCTTAGAACGCTGTTGGGAAGTCACTCGCTGCACAGCCGATCTTAGCGCTGTCGGTGGAAACCACTTTCCCTAACTTTTCTCGCCACTATTGACAGCGAGACGCGAGGCCACGCCCACTCGAGGCCAAGCCCCCCGCCCCGCACGACTTAAAGCGCTGAATGCTAGCGCTCTGAGTCAGAACCTGTTTTCCTCCTGAGGCGACTAGCCGGGAGTCTGTCTGCTCATATTTTTAAAAATTGTGTGTCACCATTTACCTGTGATTTTAAAAAGCACGCCTCTCCTGGCACCTTAGAACGCTGTTGGGAAGTCACTCGCTACACAGCCGATCTTAGCGCTGTCGGTGGAAACCACTTTCCCTAACTTTTCTCGCCGCCATTGACAGCGAGACGCGAGGCCACGCCCACTCGAGGCCACGCCCCTCGCCCTCTTCCCCCTTGATAGTATGTGCTTACACCGTACGCGCAGCGGACGGGCGCAGCGGGCGCGCCTAAGGCAAGCCCGTCTGGGCCCGTCCGGGCCAGAACGGCCCTAGGCCCAGTCACTATGCCCGTTTTCCCGGGGCACGACCATTCTTATACTCGTGACAGGCTCCTGGCCCTTAATCCGCTCAAACACCCCTCCTGTAACTACATTCATACAGGAGACAATCTATTTTCCAGCTGCAACCTCTGCAACACGCTCCGTGCAAAATCAGACTGTCGGGGCCTACAGCTAGGCCTACTAAACTGTAGGTCGCTCGTTAAGCATGCCCACGAATTAAAACTCCTCATTGAAGAACAAAGCTATTATGTCCAACCTTACATCAACTAGGCACCTTCAAGGTATTAATATGCCCACACTTGCCTAGTCAAACACGCGGAGAAGCGTGGCTCAATGGTTAGAGCGGCAGACCCTGATGCAGAGGTCTGGCCCGGGACCAGGGTTCAATTCCCGCCTCGGCGGCTCTTGGACTCAATTTCCCCGGACCTGATAATTCTCGCCTCAGTGCCTAGTCTAATCATGGGTCCCACTCTGTGACTCTGGGCAATAGCTTGCTTAATCTCCACAATGGCCCCAGCAGCGCTTGGATGCCTGGCTTCACCTTGGGGGTGCCCAGGAGTGGACATTTCACAGGAAAGCCAGGATGGGTTCTACAGCGGTATGATACAGCGCTACGAGACCTCAGGGTAGAAGTGCGCTATATAAATACAAATACATTTACATTTACACGGTGGTGTAGAGCAGTTCGACTATCTACCTACAGGACACAGCTCGCCGAAGGAAGCCGACGCACTGAGAGAGACGCTGTCTTTTCTCTTGCCGAGAAATCCAGCTCCAGTGTTTCCAAGCTACCCTTGCGGGTTGTTGGGAAATCGAGTCCTGAGAGAGAGATACCAGACCTCCTTCATTCTAAAATCAAGGTACGGAGCTGATTAGACCATTAGAGAAATCTTGGATAGGTTCTTGGCAAAAGAATACTGAAACTGAGCTACACCTCACTTACTTCTTCCCTTGTACTAGACCTAGGTTAGGTACACCACGGTAGGCGTATTTTAGAAGCACCAGTTGAGTACTTTTTAGTCTTCATTTATTAATGTATGTATTCTATGTATCTTATGGCTTAGAAACCATATCATGCTTTTACAGTATTATTTTATAATACTCTTCGTACTGTACGCATTGTACTTTGCAACCAGTATTACGATTGTAGCAGTTCATTTCCTCTGCATGAGAAAGAAGACTGTTCAATAAATACTTTTAGTGAAAACACCCGTCTCTCTATTTCTCTGCACCTCTGGTGAAACGAAGCATGCACGATTGACTGAGTGAAATAACTATCTATTGTTTCCGCGGCTCTGAAGATACGTTTTTTCCTAGGGAAACAAAGTTGTCATGTTTTAAGCGGTTGTCAGAAACTAATCCCTTCTTGTTCATTCGAGAAGGTTTCTAGTGACCTCTGAGCTAGCTGGCACTCACAATTAAGTCTAATATATTCGATAGAGACCTAGTCGACCTCAGTCCTACATCTAATCTATAGTATATGTTATTCCAATGCGCAGAGCCTATTGGGAATATAGGATCTACACTACAACTGTTCCGGACACCACCTCTGCCATGAGGGGAACGGCCATCGATGAGCAACATCAGCAGCCCCCCGGTGCCTACAACTCCCAGGGGGCTGTGGGAGGCGCGCGCATTAACGCGTCAGCTGAGGGCGCCTGAGGCCTTGAAAGCCGGCGCGGCCCTCCCGCAGCATGGGACGCGCGCGCGGGCGAAGCCCCGGCCAAGGGCGGGCCCATCCCGCGCCCGTCAGCGCCAGAAAGAGCCAGGGCAGGGCCAACCCCCTAAAATCTTCTAAATTTTTGTTCCAGGAGCTTCCAAATGAAGTGTGGACTGACCAAGAAATCTGAGGAAGGAAGGTACTGTCTGCTTGTCTAAGCTACTTTTTCCCCCTTTTGAAAATATCCCTGGCACTCACCACTGACTATTTGAGGACCAATTGTATTAATTGTTATTGCACGACGCCCTTTAGTGCCAGCAAGTGAGGAGTTTGCGGGTATGGGAAAAAGCAAGTCCATGGAAGGGGAGGAGGGGGCCTGAGATTGCCACTCCCTCTAAACAGAGAAAGGGGAAGAAAGCCAAAAAGATGCCTAGACATGCTGCTTCTAATTGTATCCTCGATCGTATTGATTCCCTTGTTGAAAAATGTGAGGAGATTCCGACTACTGGAAAAAGTGCACCTATGGGTGGGCCCAATGTCCAGCACAATAAGGAACGACTGGACAACAACGCACACAACAGCAAGGAACTCTTCAACATCGTCAAAGAGCTCTCCAACCCCAGCACCGAAGACACCATCCGCACGATGAACTCCATCCACTCCGGATCTCCGACAGACCCCTGCCCTCACCACGTCTTCAACAAGGCAGACGCGGTCATCCCACCCCACCTGAGGGACATCATCAACACCTCCTTCGACACCGCTACCTTCCCGGAGAGCTGGAAGCACGCCGAACTCAGCGCTCTACTAAAGAAGCCATCAGCCGACCCCACCGACCTCAAGAACTACCGCCCCATCTCGCTGCTCCCATTTCCTGCTAAAGTCATCGAGAAGACCGTCAACAAGCAGCTGGCCGCCTTCCTCGAGACGAACGGATCCCTCGACCTCTCGCAGTCTGGCTTCCAGGCCAACCACAGCACCGAGACCGCCCTGATCGCAGCCACCGATGACATCCGAGCCCTGCTCGACAACGGAGAAACAGCGGCCCTCATCCTCCTAGACCTCTCCGCGGCCTTCGACACTGTCTGCCACCGCACCCTAGTGCAGCGCCTCAGCAACATCGGAATCCAGGAGAAGGCACGGGAATGGATCATCTCGTTCCTCGCCGGAAGGACACAGAGAGTCCGCCTCCCCCCGTTCAGATCAGAAGCCACCGAAGTCATCTGCGGCGTTCCTCAAGGCTCCTCGCTCAGCCCAACCCTCTTCAACGTCTACATGAGCCCCCTTGCGGCCATCGCACGCCAACACAACCTCAACATCATCTCCTACGCCGACGACACCCAACTGATCCTCTCCCTCACCAACGACCCCGCAACCGCCAGAGCCAACCTGCACGGAGGGATGACAGAAGTAGCCAAGAAGATGATGAACAGCCGCCTGAAACTGAACTCGGACAAGACGGAAGTCCTCATCCTGGGACCCTCACCCTCCGCCTGGGACGACTCCTGGTGGGCCCCCGCCCTGGGCAGCGCACCCAAACCAACAGACCACGCACGCAACCTGGGCTTCATCCTGGACTCCTCCCTCTCCATGACCAGACAAGTCAACGCCGTCTCCTCTTCGTGCTTCAACGTCCTGCGCATGCTACGTAAGATCTTCCGGTGGATCCCCACCGAGACCAGGAAGACGGTCACCCAGGCCCTCGTCACCAGCCGTCTGGACTACGGCAACTCCCTCTACGCCGGAACCACCACCAAACTCCAGAAAAGACTCCAGCGGATCCAGAACGCCTCAGCACGACTCATCCTGGACATCCCCCGTCGCAGCCACATCTCCGGACACCTGAGAGACCTGCACTGGCTCCCGGTCAACAAAAGAATCACCTTCCGTCTCCTCACCCACGCACACAAAGCCCTGCACAACCAAGGACCAGCATACCTCAACAGCCGCCTCAACTTCTACGCTCCCACACGCCTGCTCCGATCGACCAGCCACGCCCTCGCCGCCGTCCCCCGGATCCGAAGAGCCACCACAGGAGGAAGGTCCTTCTCCTACCTGGCAGCCAAGACTTGGAACTCCCTCCCGACCCTCCTCCGCCTGACCCAGGACCACCTTGCCTTCAGGAAACAACTCAAGACCTGGCTGTTCGAGCAGTAGCAGACCCCCCCCCCCCCCAGCGCCTTGAGACCCTCCGGCTGAGTAGTGCGCTATATAAATGCACTGATTGATTGAATAAGGGAGGATAATCCATCTCCTGCTATCCCTGCCATGTTCTGTACAAAACAAAAAGTGCTAGAGGGAAGCAATTTGGATGGAAGGGGGTCAGTTTCCCCGTTGAGTAAGATCATTGATCATAAGGGCATTGATAAGTCCACTGATAAGTCCATTCTAGCAAATAGTAGCCATTCATCTGTGTCTGATCTACTAATACGTGTTCTAATAGATTTTCTGTTCTGGCGAATATACATAAGGAGGACCCTGTTCCACAAACAGAAACAAAGTGGTCCTTGACAAAACTCCAAATATCAATTAATGTAAATCTTATTTTTTAGAATAAACAGATTGAATCTGTAACCGAGGAAAGGAGATGTATTATTTGCAAAAAACGATATTAATGCAACAAACCCAACACAAACATTTCAAAAGACAATTATACTTGATCTCTCTTTTGTATAACAAATTTATTTACATGTTGCTAAAATAATTGATCAAAAAAAGGAAACTGCAGGATGCAGTAAGCAAAGGGAAAGGGTGCTCAAGTGAATTGAAAAGGAAAAATAGCTCAAAGGACAAAGTTAAGATAATTCTGTACAACTAAAAAAACACATTTTCCAGTTGGACAACCAAAAGTATAGTAAAACGATGTATATACAAATGTATGGGTAGGTTTTTGGTTGTCCAACTGGAAAATTTGGAGTTTTGTCATGGACCACTTTGTTTCTATATATAAACTGTTACCCAGGTCCTTTGATTCACTGGGTCAACCCCATTGTTTTAATGGCCTGTTCCACAAACCACCAGATCAGGACTTGCCCCAGTTCTAAATTCTCTATCAAGCCATGTTTTAGATCCCCATAGCAACAAGGATAGAACTGACTCACAAGATATTAGTGACCTGATGAACTTAGTCTCTCTTCTAAGAGATGAGATTGAGTCTATGAAACTTTTGATTATAAATTTAACTGCTATGGTTGGACTTGCATTGGATGGGGGGGTCACACACTTTGTATAACATTAGTGCAATTAATGGTATATCTTTCCCTTTGAAATCTCGTTCAGAAAATCATATGGCCACGGAAAAGGCAGGGGCCGGTGGGCGCAAAACCATCTCTCTGCCCACTGAAGTAGGCAGGGAAAGTAGGTCCTTGGCACCGCTGAAAATTGAACACAAGCCACCCTCAACAACATCAATTAATAGGCCAATGTACCCGAATTCGACATTAAATCAGGAAAATCTGTCTGTTGACACCAGGGGGAGTGGTACAGACAGGATGGCAGTTAGGATGGCAACAAAAACTAACCCACATACTGGAAGGGGGAGTTTGTATATGAGTGGAGCACACAGTTCTAATTCAAATTTATATGACCAATGTCCCTAAGTTAGCTCTGGGGCGAAATAGCAATAGCGAGAGTGCCGATTCCTTAACTAAAAAAGCGATCCACTGGCTGCGACATGTCAGAGGATGTCGCTCGGTAATCAGGTAGGACATCACTAAGGCGAGAAGGCTAAGTTTTCCCTCTGAGCAATATGACTCCATTGAGCTAACATTACGTACAGAGCTACAGGCTGAAAACCTGTTCGCCCTTGAATTTAGAACTAGTCGGCCAGCACATTCATGCATCCAGTTAAGGAAGCTCTGCCCTTTACTCCAGGTCCCCTTGGTCCCTAGGCTAAGCAAGTGGAGTAGGTCTGGCGGTTCTGGGTTGGAGAACATCGATTGACTCCCTCAGGACTCGACTGTAAGATCCCTTAGTGACACAGTGGGCAACCATAATAGGAGAGAAATTGTCACCATCACAACTGACAAAGTATGCAGAAGTAGCTATAGTGACAAGGATCAACATGACAGTGTGAGTACCCCTAGTAATATCATGGGAGAGGCCTCTCTATTAATTAACTCACTCAAATATATGTCTTAATACGGGGTTGAAGAGGCAGCCCAGTATAAATCCGTCAAGTGATGGAAATATTCCACCACTCAAGGGCCGTAGCTTTGGGGCGGGGGGCATGTTAATCTCATGGAATGTAGCAGGTTTGGGTTCTAGATTACAATCGCCGGAATGGCTCACATTCATCAATGATTTTGATGTATGTGTCTTTCAAGAGACCTGGTCATGTGAACCACACTTTGCCCAGGGCTATTTGAATTTTTTTGTTCCCGCGATGAAAGGGGCCAAAGGGCGCCCGATGGGTGGTTTAACCATCTGTGTTCGCCAAAAATTATATATCATTATTAAGAAGTTATCCACCAAGAGTAATGATATCCAGCTCATCAGATTAGACTTGGGCCTCTTGTTTTGTTTGGACATTTAGAACGTCTACGTTAGGGGGTCTGGGGGGTAAATCCCAGGTTATAGCGGCCTTGGACTCCCTCTTGGAACATAATTCAGTAGAGAACAGTGTAGTTATTTTTTTTTTTTATTGTTCTTATACAGCAAAACTGCGAGTAGACACAAAAATAATCAATTCACAAATACCAATACAGTTACATCTAATTAACAGTTCATTGTTCATAATAATCTCTAAACGCACTCCAGATTTTTATACCCAGTCTTTTCTTCCTCAGTCCTTTAACAAAAAATAAACTCCACTCAAGATTATATAGAGTCAGCATTTTAGCACGCCACTGATGAAAATTCGGTGGTTTTTCCTGCAACCACTCCGTAGCTTTGCACAAGCGTGCGACAGTCATTGCAAAAAAAATAAAGTGTTGGTATTGAAAAAGTGGTTCCGATGCATTGTCCTTTGGTATTTTACCTAATAACATCATTGCGGGAGTAATAACAACCGATATTTTAAGAACCAAAGACAAAAATTGTTCAATATCTCCAATGTACCCCTGAAGCTTAACACAACTATAAAAAATATGTATCGCTCCAGCATCATTTTACCCACATCGGAAACACTTGCCTTAGTTTCCACCTCCCCATTTTGTGATTCTTTTAGGAGTATAATATAAATCATAGAGTTTTAAAGAACTGAGCTTTCAAATTTGCAGACATTAAAGCCTCCTTAGAGAGTATTAAAAGATCTTCCATTTCTATATCTGAATCTCCTAAAGAATCACTCCATTTTAGCTTAACTTTATCCATATCATCATTCTTAACTGATACCAGTAATTGATATATGACTCCAATTTTAGCTGACCTCTGAATTCCTTCAATAACTTTATTTGAATGTAAGTTCCCTCCCCGTCGATTTAAATAATCACGTATTTGTAGGTATTTAAAAAAATAACTTCTGGGCAGCGAATAATGATCCTTCATTTCATCAAAAGATTTGCAGATCCCATCCTCTTTTATCATATCCCCAAGAATCCTAATTCCTTTCTGTTGCCATATTAAAGTCATTGTGTCTGAGAAAATACTGGGTAAAATCCTATAAGCACTAAAAGGCGTATAATACGATACTCTCCCGATCGCCATTGTTTTTATAAACCATTTCCAAACCTTGAACGCCCCTAGCGCTACCTTAAATCGGGTTCGTTTGTAATAGCTTCCATCAATCTCTTCAACTAAAGATTGCTTTGCACACGTGCCTAACTGAATATCAAAAATATTCGGGCATTAGCCTCTTCGATTCCTTGCTTACCAGTGATCAGAACCCTCATCTTTAACAGAAAACAGGTTACATATACAAAAAAAAATCTGGGACCCCCATTCCTCCCTTTAGCTGTGGTAGAGTCATGTAATTCATTGCCCTTCTGGGTCTACCTGGGCTCCAGATAAATTTCCCACAGCTTGCCTGTAAAACCTGTGTTTTGTCTTTGGGAATTTCTAAAGGTATGGATCTAAATAGATATAGAACTTTTGGCAATACATTCATTTTTAAAACATTTGATCGTCCGATAATGGTTAGGTATAGACGCTCCCATCTATCCAAAGAAAGTTTCATTTTGGCCATAAGCGTGTTCCAGTTTGCTTCAACCAATTCAGTCATGTTTTCCCTTAATAAACTACCTAGATACGTTACTTCCTTTACCACCCTCGGGTCCTGCCATGCTATTGTCTCAGAACAAAGAATTTGGGTTTTTGCCGCATTCAATTTATATCCGGCTATTGTCCCAAAAACGATCGCCAATCGCTCAATTTCATTTATTGCAGTTTCAGGGTTGGTGGTTGTCACGGCAATATCGTCAGCATAGGCAAAGACCGAAAAATGGTATTCAACTTTATGGGGAGGGATCAAAATATTCAGACTTAGTAACTCTATGAAAGGATTAATATAAAGGGCAAATAAAAGGGGAGAGCAGGGGCATCCTTGTCAGGTACCGCGAGTAATTCTAACGGTATCCGAAAGTAGCCCCATAACAGATATCTTTGCCATAGTGTGCAAATATAAAGATTGAATTGCTTGAATACATTTTTGACCAATCCCCATTTCTCTCATTAATTTCCACAAATATCCCCACTGCACACGGTCAAACGTTTTTTCCGCGTCAAGCAGAATCAGCGCTAGATCATTCCTTTTTACTGCAGCTATGTCAAATAAAGAGATAACTTTATTAACATGTTCTACCGTCCCTCTTTTAGGAAGGAAGCCATGTTGGCGATATGAAACTAGGGAAATCATACAATGTGTTAACCGATTGGCTAATATTTTGGAATATATTTTATTACCGACATTTAGCAGTGATATCGGTCGATAAGAGCCTATTAGCTCGGGTGGTTTACACTTTTTACAAAAAACTGCTATAGTCGCTTCAGCCCATGATTTTGGTGGGAATCCAAGCTGAGCATCTCGCATAACTTTTAATAACTCCTCTTTAATATCGTGGTAAAATTGTATATAGACCTCACTAGGTATCCTATCAGGGCCTGCTGCTTTTCCCATTGCGAGGCTTTTTACAGCTGTTTCCAGCTCTTCCTCTGTAATTGTATCTTCCAGCCATTGTGCCACTGTTGAATCTAACCTTTTTAATCCCTCTTCTAACATTACTGCCCAATCTGATCCGTCCCCATCAACTCCTTCTTGTTGATCATATAACTCGGAATAAAACTGTTGAGAAATCTTGAGTATTTCTTGTGGATCCGAATGAGCCACTCCTTCGGAGTCCATCATTTGAGAGATGTTTCTAATTGATTCCTTTATTCTTAATTGGGCTGCCAATTTTTTCCCAATTGCTTCACCATACTCATATTTTTCCATCTTAGATGTGAGAAATCTCCTCGCATTTTCTACAGACCAGAGTCCTATCACTTTCGCTCTATCCTTTGCGACTGTATCCTCTAATTTAGTTAACTCACTCCCACCACAAGCAATCCCCTGCATCAGGAGTGTTTCAGATTGCGTTAACTGCGAATATAGTCTATCTAACTCCTGTCTTGCCTTCCTTTGATTCTTACATGAAAAACGAATACATTCCCCCCGGAATCCAGCTTTAAAAGTATCCCAGATAATGGCCTGCGTGGTAGATCCCTTATTTTCCTGAAAAAATAGTTTAATCCACGTCCTCATATGATCCCTAAAATCATTGTTTACCACCAGCTTCCTATCGAATGCAAAATTGGATTGTCTGGTTTTAATTAACCCCGTACCTATCTCCAATACTATAGGAGAGTGATCCGATGAAATCCTAGGATAGACAGTAATTATTGCTCCTTCTAATACAGAAACCGGGGCAAAAAAATAATTACGTCTGACCAGTTTTTTATGGGGATAAGAATAAAAAGTATATCCACTATCCTGTAATCTTATATGTCCCCACACATCCACTAGCCCTTGGTCCTGCAGTAAATTCGTTAGTGCTTTATAAACTTTAGGTTTACGGCCTTTATACTGGGCAAGCCCATCTTTCAATGAGCTTTTAGTCAAATTAATATTCATATCCCCACATATCAATACGGGCTGAGACCAGGTAGTTAATTCCAAGTTTACCTCCAATAGAACTTCCGGATCATCTAAGTTAGCACCATAACTGTTACATAGCGTCAATTTTCTACCATCCACATTGAATTCAGCGATTGCCCATCTTCCTTTTTTGTCGGCTAATGTTCTTCCTGATACAACATTATTACCTTTATACATAATGGCCACGCCCGTATCAAACTTGATTGTCCTGTAGTAATAACTAATGAAAATCCAAGTTCTTTTAAAACACCTCTATTAGACCATGGTATATGGGTTTCCTGTATACACAATAAATGTGGTGCAATATATCTTAATTCAGCTGCGACCTTCTGTCTTTTTATAATATTATTTAGCCCCGATACATTTAAAGAGCAAATTTTTAATCGTTTAGAAGCCATTTATCATATAATTCAAGTTTATCCAAAACCACCAAAAACATGTATGCCCCCACCTTTGAAGATAAACAAACATAAAAAATGCAATTCGAATAACTTAAAGTACTAAAGCTACCTAAAACAGCAACAGAATGTCATTCTCTTTACGCAGTTTGCTGTATTCAAGAACATTTTTCCCCCCTTTTTCCCCCCACACCCCCGTGTGCCCCCCACCTGCAGCCCCCCACCAAAGTGACCCCCACCTCCCCCCCCCAACCCTTTATTGAGGCTTTAGGACTTATGGTCCTGTTGATGTTGAGCTAGCTCCCATCTACCTGCCTTCACTCACGATCATATATTCCCATTAATATATACTAAAACTCAATATTTAAGCGCCCGCCAACCGAAAAAGGAGCAGTTCGAACATAATAGCAGACTAAAAAAAAAATACAAAATAAAAAATATCAGGAGTTAGAAGCCTATGGAATAAAGCCCAATTTATACATTTCTTACACATTCAGTTAACTGATTACATTGTGTCCATAAAGGCCTTAGCTGCCAGTGCCGTAGTAAAATAGTGAGTGCGCTCTCTATATACGACCTTCATTTTAGCAGGAAACAACAAATAAGCTTGAGCCCCCTTAGATTGAAAGTCTGAGATCAATTGTCGAAGCTGACATCTCAAGTCTACGGTTTGCTTACAAAGATCTGGACGTACAAAAAACTCACAGTCAAGAGCTTTGATCTTCTTATCTGGTCGTGCTTTGATGAATATTTCCTCTCGAGCCAAAAAGCTATTGAATGCCACTAATAGGGCTCTTGGTTTATTGTCCCGGTGTTCCTGATGATTCGCTCTAATGTTAAAAGGGAACCGATGCGCCCTTTGCACTTCCCGCTCCCAATCCCATCTTGTGGACTCAGGAAATGACTTTTTCAAAAGCTCTATAATAAACCCTCGAGAATCTGACCCCTCCTTTCCCTCTGGAATTTGTAGAAACCGCAAATTGTTTCTTCGAGAGCGATTTTCTAAATCTATGAGTTTCCAATTAATGTCATCCTTATTGGCGAGCTGTATTGCTAGTGTTTTCTTCTGCTGTGTTAGTTCATCTTCCAGCATAGAGATACACACTTCAGCTTCATTTGCTCTGTCAAGAAATTCCGAGTGTGATTTGGTCAAGCGTCTGACAGAATTTTGAAGTTTTTTTACAGGAGTTCTGAACTCTCAAACTGTCCTGCCTATGCTCATCTCGGTGCAACATCATAGTCTTATAAATTAGGCCAAGTGAAATTTCTTCAATTTGTTCCTCTCCTGTAATTCGGCCTTTATTTCCTTGTATATTGCCTCCCTCCTGCGTTAACCGCAGTCTGCGAACTGTTCCACCATCCAGGAAGTCAGGCCCTTGATCTTCTATGTCAAAACTACTATGAAAGCTTCCTTCTCCCATACTCATTTGCGTAGCGTATTGCTGGGCCAGGTCTTCAGTAGATGACGCGGAGTGTTCTGACAAAGAATAAAAATCAACCGAGTCTGTGCTCTCTATATTCTTGGCCTGGGTAATGGTTGAAATTGAGCTCTTATTTAGAACTACCGCTGCTTCTGACTCTTTACTCTGCAAATCAGCTCCATCCCCCTCAATCTCTTCCTCTTCGTCTGATTCAACCCGAAAAGCAGCATTGGGTATCTCCGCGTCTAACCCATTTATAGTATCCTGCCGTATAATTCCAACCTCTTGTCTCACTCCTTCCAGACTGTTTGAAAAGGCCTCCAACCCCCGCCCGTTCTCAACCCGCGCAATCAGTGCATCTACTGACTTGATAGGCACAGAATCTTTAGCATAGTCTGCAGTCAAAGCCGGTTTAACAGATTTCACAACTTCCTTATTTTTCATTGAGAAAAATAACTCCGGAATACCTTTAATGTTCTTGGTTACCTCTGGTGCCGCACTCTCCTTCAATCGAGAAGCAACTTTCCCTGCTCTGTCCAGCTCTTTAGCGCGAGTCTCCCCACGGGTGGTGTTCTTCATTAAACTTAATGCCGAGACAGGAGCCGTGGTTGGAGTTACAGCATTATCCGTGGAAGGCGCAGCCGCACCCGAATTTTGCGCTGAATCAGGCTCTCCCTGTACCTCTGGTCCGGCGGCTCCTTGACCACGTCCTCTCCGATTTTTGGGAACCATTCCGAAGCGGCACGCCGATTTTCCAAGCGAAGAAACAGCAAAGACGCCAGTGACCACGGCGTGACTGCACCAGGTGCGTCGTGTTGAAAGAACCGCCCACAGCTTCCACCGCTGACTCTGGAAGCTCCGTGATCTGGCTCCGATCAGCGCAGCAATCGCAGGTGAACACATTAGCGATACCAAGCGTTATTTCCCTTTTTTACACGAAAAAGGGAGTAAAAAAACAGGTTCTCATTTTGTATATAAAATCCGGCAACTTCTAGAATCCGTCTGCCTCTATATCGGCGGTTGGCGTCCGATGTCCGTGAGGTCCGGCAGGAGCAGCCCGCTCACTCGACCGGTGCGGTCGTCATCTTGCCTCCCCAGAGAACAGTGTAGTTATTGAAGGAGATTTAAATTTAACTTTTGAACCCCTCATGACTGGTACCTCGGGGATGAGGACAGACAATGGGGGGTACCGAAATTGGATCTTAAACCTGTAATAAGGTGGACAGAGGCTGTCATTCAGATCAATGCTATTTGTTACGAAAATGGTCCGAGGGCACTAAATGGCTAAACTCTGAATGACAGGGCAGGGGCTAACACATTTGATAATGGGCGTCACAAAAGCAGGATTGATTACATCCTTTGTAGTATGAAGCTCTGGCACACGACAGTGGACAAGATGGTCAAGGTGCGAATAGAAAGCGATCACAACCCCTTGTGTGTAATGCACCAATGGTGGAAGTCAGAACAACCAGGGGTAGATATGGCGGAGCACTGTCTCCCTGAAAGTGTCCCCACAAATGACATGCGCCGGCTTAAATGGTCGCATGTCATGGCCAATCAAAAGGCCATGGATAATATTCGCAAGGAGGTTGACAAAGCCATATTGGACATAGATCATGCAAATAGATCTGGTAAAGATCCGGGATGCGTAACTAAATTGCATGATAGTCTTTTTACGGGTATTAGGGCCCACTTTTTTAAGCCAGCCAAAAGCAATAAGGCTATTGCCCCTAAACCGCTCAGGTGGTATAATGATGACTGCAGGCTTGCTAGAACTGCATTAGGCATTGCTATCGGGGGGGGGTAAGGGGGGGAATTGGATCCTGTCCACTTAGCCAGACAGGACTATAAAAGGTGTATATATGAGGCCAAGAAACTGTGGGATGAATTCCGATGGCAGGAACTCAAGGAGGCAAGTGATAGTAAGGATTTTAGGCTATTTTGGAATATTGTCAAGTGGGGGAGGGTGTCAATCTGATCCACCCGAAAACCATGTTACTCAGGAAGGTTGGGTAGACCATTTTAGACCGCAATATGCGCGTAACCCTCTAGACAATGTGATGGATGATGTTAGACCAGTTTTATATATAGATAAACCTTTTAATGGTAGCGATGTCCTAGTGGCTCTCAACGCAGTGGCTGGTGGTGGAGCGCCAGAACCGGATGGGGTCCCAGCGGACGTCTTTCTACATGACAAAGTTCGCTGGGGCAAGTACATTATGTTATTGGCTAATGCTGTGGCCCAGGGTGCACCGGTCCCGGTATCGTGGAAAGGGGCCGTGATAATCCCAGTGTACAAAAAAGGTGTCAAAATGCAGCTGGGAAATTATAGGCCTATTAGCCTGACAGACACCATTCAAAAGGTGATTGGGAGGATGACCTTGAATAAGTTACTTGATTGGGTTGAGGAAAATAATATATTGTCCCCTTCTCAAGCGGGATTTCGCAAACTCACAAGTACGATTGATCAGGTATTCCGTTTCACCTTACTCCATTGGAAGACTGTGGCATTGGGCAAAGGCAGCCTCTATGCTGCCTTTGTCGATCTACGTGCAGCCTTTGACCTTGTCCCCCGGTCACAGCTATGGGCAGTTTAAGAAAAATTAGGTCTACCTGAAGAAATTTTAACTTTGGTGATGAGGCTACACAAGGCTAATTATGCCAAGGTACAGTGGGGTGGACAGGGAAAAGTCACTCCCGACTTCCCGGTAGAGCGTGGTGTGCGCCAAGGCTGCGCAATGGCCCCTACGCTCTTCACATTGTACATTACCGGAGTAGTCAACTGCATGTCATTAGTAAACACAGATGCTCCCACCTTAGCCGGCGTTAAGATCCCGATTTTAATGTTTGCGGATAATACACTTATTTTATCCAAAACTCCGAGTGGCCTACAGCGTGCCTTAGTAATTTTTGAGGAGTTTTGCTCTGACCATGGTTTGGAAGTTAACATGGCAAAAACTAAACTCATGGTTTTTAATCCGCATCATAGTTTCAGAGGGAAGCTTTTTATGAATAGTCAACCACAGGAAATGGTCAAGGCTTTTACTTATTTAGGGATTTTTGTAGCAAAAAATAATAAATGGGACCAACACATAGATATAGCTGCCCTTAAACATCGGCAATATGCGGGGGCTTTAAACTTGGAGCATAAAAAATCTTTAACAAAACCGATAAAGTAAGTACTCCAAGTTTATGAAGCCAAAGCTCTCAATTCTGCGCTTTACGGCACAGAGCTATGGGGGTTTGAGAAATTGATGCCATTAACACCTTCAGAAAATAAGATTTTTCGCAGCATTACCGGCCTTCCCCAGAGTACCCCATTAAAGCCACTCAGATATGATCTGGGTAGGAAGGCCATTCGCCCTATTTTATATTGGCGCAGGCTTTGGACTACACCGGAGCTCTCTCATTATGCTGAAGGGTTCATGGATGTTATAAAATCTGATGACTTCCACAAGATTAGGTGGCTAAGGGAACTTAGAAACACTCTGGTGGGTTTGGGCATGCAAATGCTGTGGGAAAATCCTGCGGTAGCTTCTTTTCCATCTAAAAGTGCTGTAAAGGAGATGTATTGGGAGCAGGTTGCATATTGCACCTTGAGTGGTACTGATTCTTCCACTATGGCAGGGGGGTTCCTTGAGGCAAAGCTTATCCCCAGGTTAGAATTATGCTGGGATATTATTACGAAACTTAGAGACAGGAAGCTTCATTTCCAGCGTAGAGCTGGATCTTTGCCCCTAAAGTCGTTGACTGGCAGGTGGGTTAGTGCAAGTAGTAACATCTGCCCTGCCTGTGGGAGTGAAAAGGAAACTACCACACTTTTTCTGTTTGTTTGTCCCGTATATATGTAATCCCAAAGCGTGTTTGGCCAACCCCAATGTGTAAATTATTGGGTACAAACAGCAGTGCCGAAGCGCTAAGACTTATATGCACCAGCACTTTACCATTCATCTCAATATCAATTGCTAAATATCTGGGGTGGGCGTGGGTGTTAAGGCAAAATCCTAGGATGTGATTATTGACTATGTGCCTGTTGTGTTTTTACAAAAAATGATATTTTCCTAGCATGACCATGTAATAAGCATGACCATAACTCGTTTTAAACAGCCTCTTTGTATATAGCTTTCGAGATGAATTTTACTTCTCTTTCTGTTTAGAGTCTGTTTTTATTGTAAACCTTTATATGTATATAAATAGTAAATTGCCATTGTACATATATTTGTAAAGAATGTGGAATTTTTATTTTTATGCTTTTATGAGTACATCTTGAATAAAGCTAATTTGACTTAACTTGATTCCTGTCTTCAAGACCGCTCCTTCGGATGGCCGCGTCTCCGATGAGCCCCACGAGACGGGCGCCAATTCGTGGGAATTAGCTATATTTAGGGGCTCACCAGTGCAGGGGTTCACCCTTATCTGTCCACTGGTCCTTAAACCAACAAAATAGAGATTGGCACTGAAGCTGGAATATCAAATAACAAGTTTATTAATCACTCATGAGTGGGTCTACATCAATACAACACCCTCGGGCACTGTAGGATGTCCTACAAGGAACACAGAAACCAAGGGTCTTTTATACCTTGTTTGTTGCAGAGTAAGCATGGAGACTCAAATAGAAGGTACAGGCATACACAGGAGTAGCTATCGACTAACATGGGCAGACAGATATCACATGGTCAGCAAAGTGGGAGGGGAGATAGTGGTCAAAGTGCTGCGCTGATTCTTTTAGATCTCAGCGCAGCCTTTGACACGGTATCTCATGACATTCTTCTGAAACGTCTGGAGAGGGCCGGTGTGTCTGGCCTTGCCCTAGCTTGGTTCCACTCCTTTCTTAAGGACAGATCCTTCAGGGTTTCAGCCCCTCCATTTCTCTCAAAATCCCATTCGATAGCACAAGGAGTCCCCCAGGGCTCAGCGTTGAGCCCCTCCCTCTTCAACCTATATGTCCAGCCGCTTGCGGCTGTGGCCAAAGAGTGGGGGCTCACGCTGGTATCGTACGCTGACGACACTCAGTTGGTCGTCACCCTCACTGAAAGCCCGTCCGTCACGGCATCCAGGTTCAGAGATGGCATGGCAGCTGTGGCACAATGGATGACGGATAACTACCTCCAACTTAACGCCGGTAAAACTGAGGTGCTCCTCCTTGGCAGAAACACCAGCCTATGGAACGAGCACTGGTGGCCGTCATCCCTTGGTGCCACCCCATTCCCGAAAAACTGTGTAAAAAAATTGGGTGTCTGGATGGATGCTAACCTTAGCTTCCAGACGCACACCAAAAAGGTGGCGGCAACCTGTATAGGTCTCCTAAGAAACCTCAGGCCTATTCTCGGATTCTTTGACTCTAAGGTTCGCCAGCTGATTGTCCAGGCAACCATCTTGTCACGCCTGGACTATGCGAACATCCTTCTACTAGGAGCAAACAAAGCAGAAACGGCTAGGTTCCAACGAATCCAGAACGCGGCGGCGAGAACGCTGGTCGGTCTCCCACGCAGATGCTCAGCCAGAGCCACCATCCGCAAACTCCACTGGTTGCCTGTGGAACACAGAATTAAATTCAAAGCGCTCATCACGATCTTTAAAATCGTCAAACTGGGAAACCCCCCGCTGCTGCGTAACCTGGCCTGCCCCTATGTCCCTGGCCGTAAATTACGCTCCTCTAGCCAACTTCTCTTGGAAGTTCCCAGAATTAAGCTCTGTCGTACTGGAGGCCGATCCTTTAGGGTTCTCGGCCCCAAAATATGGAACGATCTTCCTCTCAGCATACGATCCATAGAATGTCTCTCTGCCTTTCGCAAGACAATCAAGACCTTCCTTTTCCCCCCTCCCTAGTGCATCTCTAATTCCCCTCCCCCTCCCCGTCCTGTAAGGTGTGTGTCTGTCTTTCAGCGCCGGGACGCCCCATTGCTGGGGTAGCTGTTGCGCTTCACCAAACCCAGAATAGAATAGAATAGAACTGCTTACATCATTTGGAATAGCCTGACAGTTACAGTCTAAAACAGGTGCATTCTAGCAGCTACAGGCCTTTCTGAGCTCATGCATTGCTATGGCTTAGAATAGAAGGAGTTAACTAAAGCTGAGGACTCAAGCAGAATAGAAAGGCAAGCAACAGTGAAGACAGCAGAATCACATGGCTTAACAAGATGGATGCCACAACTAAAATGGCTTCAGCTTATGCTAACGGCAATTTCTGCGATTTCCACACCCTTTAAATTAGATTCCACATTTAACCGCAACGTACACGCGTGTTGCATATGTCTGGCCACTTCAGGTTCATCCAGCGCCTTAAAAGTCAGGGAAGCGGCATTTTCACTCGAGACTGCCGCTTGAGAAGGACGTGTCAATAGGTGAGTGGACCCCATTCATGGATTCCCGTAGCTTAGTCACTCCAAACCAAGCCTTTTAGTTGACTCGTGTTTTGTCAATTGCAGGATTTTGACCGCTTTCTGGGGAGCATAACTTGCGTTTGCTTTACCGTGACTGATGAATAATTACGTCTGCCATAACCCACAGGATTGAGGTAAGCTCCGTCACGTTTGACCTTCACTAGTTAATTTGCCTCTTTTAAAAAGTAGGGTCACATTCTTATACCCTGTATTTATTTAAATACTTGCAGGACCTCGCTGATTCTACATTGAATTTCTTGAAAAAAATCGCCCTCGAGTCTTCCTGAATTCCATCAGGTAAGACCCCTGATAATTCCTTGGATAATGGCTTGTATATAGATGACTCGTCATTCCAATAGGTGAATTAACTCCCCCCCGCTCTTTAGGCCAATACTAGTCTCGACCAAAAGAGGCAACTTCAAGGGAATTCACCCCTATGTTGGGTGAGTAGCACATTTTCACTTACCCTTCAACTTTGGTACCAACTGTATTCGTTACGTTTGGTAGTTGGAACAGAAACCCTGATAGAAACTCTCTAGTTTTTTAGGCTATCAACAACAACCTTAGCCTATGAAGAAGACCTGCTTGACATCAATTAATCAGGGTCGAAACGTTGGTGATAACTTTTGGCTCAGCTGCAATAAGTCTCACGGTTCTGAAAAATGAGCATTTTTGCAATCTACTGGAGACATTGATTAATGTTGTTCTGGCCATGTTTTCATGTGTAAAATCCTTCTTGATAACTTGTATATAATTCACTCCTCAACTGTATATAAAACAATCACAGCATCAGTCACTGAACACTCCACTTCATTGTAATCTATGTAACTATATTTCATAGATTATTTTTTTTGGCAGCCTTACAAAAGCGTATTTTGACTGCCTTACTTAGTAAGAAGTAAAATTGCTATTCTAAGCAGTGCATTCTTATTTTGTTTGCGTTGTGTTCCAACAGTATCGCAATTGAATGATACCATTTGAATTATTTGTTTCCCAACAGATCCACTGTAGCTTTTCTCATAAATACCCCGGTTCTGAGAGATACAGGGTTACCCCATTGTAATTGTACAGAAATCATTTGCGGCCTACAGAAATAATTTGTTATTTTCTCCTGCACATTTCTCGATTCTCTTTCCAAATACCCCATGTTAATATTTTCTCACTTAGTTTCACAACTCTTGTTAATAATTTTCACACAGGAGGTTTAATCTGAGCAGGTTTAATTTGTGAAAATCCTGCTACATTATAGGTATAGAAGAAGTCCTCCTCTCCCAATGTACTTCAATACCTGAGATAAGAGATCGCTCTCTTTCGAATTGAAAATAACCGTTTAAATAGGCAGATTACTTAGTCCCTAACCCTTGGACTGGAGAATATAGAAGGCACAGGAAAAGACACTACAAACAATCATATACGGGAAGACCTCGTACACCATATATAATTATTCCCTAACCTACCTCAGGACATTGTATATTCGTTTTTAACCTTGCACTGTATTTTTTAACCCTTTGTGGAAGAATATCTAACTAAATTCTTTACTGTGATCTCGGTATATTTTACAAGACTTTTTTCCAATCTACCTCATGTAACGTTAAGCACTCTGATACCCAAGGGTCTTGTTCGCGCTATAGAAAACTTTTCAATAAATAAATAAATTACATTCACTTTAACTTGCTGAAGTAAAATTAGTTATTATTTCAGAAAGCAAAGGCCTCTCCATTGTGTGAGTTGAAGTTTGGTCATATATGATGCCCTCAACAATTTCAAGTGACACCAATGTTCTATATAAAAATGGATAGGATGTCCGTAGTGTCCCATATACTATTTAAAAGAATATTGACAGTCTCGTCACTGACACTAAATTTTCTAATCAGGCCTCTTCAGCTACTTTACCTATTTGCTCATACCCCAATGCTCATGTTGATTAATTTGTTGCGCATGTCTGCCCAAGTCGTAGCCAAATTAAACAAGAGAGAGCAGAATCAGAGAAATGAGGGTGTTTCTTGATCTTGGCTTGCTAGTGCATTAAATGAGATCTAATTAGAAAAAAAATCCAAACTTCTGTTTTAACAATACTCTAAGTATAATATCTTGGAACATGGTGGGTTTTCTGAGAGCAAAATTGCCTCTCTCCTTGCTCTGAATCCCTAAATCATATCCTCAGGACACCTGGCTTACAAGTAGTCTTACTTTAGATTCATTCTACGCAGTAGATACTCCAGCTGAACCTGTCACTAAAGGAGACACAAAAGAGGGCTTGCTATTTTGTTATCTACTAAGCTACATAGGGATTATGAGATCCTTTCTCTTCCTTCCAACAATTTACAAGGTGTTCGAATAATCTTTTCCAATTTGTCTGTAAGTAGAATAAACTCCTCCTTCTTCTCTATGCTTATATCCCTCCCCCCTGGTTTGCAAAACAATAACATTCTGAATCAAAATTTTGAACTGATAGACTCTATTTTAATTGGAGGCAATAATTGCAACATTCTTTTGTTTGGTGACTTTAATGCAAGTGCCTGGCGCATTATTAAATCGATCCATGGACAAAGAGGTAGAAGAAGCCTGGAATATTCCTGAAGTCTTCTTCCCTTCAAAATTAAAGCAGACATGTGTGGTAGAATCTTACTAGAATCATTCTCTGGAATACATTCAGTAGTAGTGAATGGGAGGGTCCACCCTGATATTCCAGCATCTCCCACAAAAAGAGGCAATTCAGTTGCCTCTATCATTGATTATGTAACCACTAATTATGATCTTTATTCATCATTCCTTGCAATGGAAGTTCTTCCTCAGCCAGGGGGCAATCATTCCACTCTCCATATTACCTTGGATTGAAGGCTAAAAGAAACAGCAAAATGGTCCTTGAAACCTGGCAATGGTATAGCAGCTGTAGATACAAGACAAGAAATGTTTTATTGGGATTCTAGGAGGATTAACTATCTCAAAGGCAATATTCTCTCTCAATGATTGCCGCAGATGACAAACCCAAATAATCACTATGAATCCCTTATAACCACTGTAGTCAATGAACTGCTAAACAGCAACACACTAATAGAAAAGAAACTTTCTGTAGATGTAAACAATCTTACTTGCCTCAAATTTGCAAAGTATTCTCCCAGTAGAAAGGAAGAAATTGAAATCCTTCGGGGAAAAAAGAAAAAGAATTTGCATCTACACAAAACAGAGAATAGTGGACACTTTGAGGCTATCTGTAAGAATTAACCTCCGTTGGAGGCCTGGTGCAGATGGGCCAGACGGGTATCAAAAAGGTGTGGGCCAAAGAACATGGTAAGGAATTAAGGTCCCAAACCTTTGCAGGCCTACAAACTACACTGTAATCATGGTGGCTCCCAGTGGGGCTGTAGCGGAGGATGCTGCTGGCAAAAGGGGAGTAGAATCCCACCACAAGTGAGCCTTGCTGTGCGAAAATATGGCTGCCATACAAGACTTCAAGGGCACTATTGAGCCAATGCTGTTACAGTGGATTTCACTCTTCTTCGCGCGGATTTTAAGAAGATTATAGAAAAGGTCAAAGTAGAATCGTTGCAAATCTACATGCTGCAATCAACGACCAAAAGACTTGAGGTACAAGTACAGAGTCTAACAAAACAAACACAATTTAATGTGGGGACTTAAATTATGAAAACGCCATGATACACTTTTTTCCAAACTTTACACAGTGCAAAGACAATGACGCTGCTTTGCAGAGGTTGAGAAAGCGCTCAGAGCTTAAGAACTTAAATATATGATGCTCTATCTGACCTGGCTACGTGTGGTTGCAGAGGGCAAGTCGTGACACTTTACCACCTGTGAAGAGGCCTGGCACTGGATCGAGGGGTGGTGCACCCCTGGCCGAAGGCACCAGGGAGCTTAGAGGAGGACGTTGTGGTGGTGAGTTGGGATCTCGGCACTCTCTTTTCAGGTGACGCAACTGAGGCAAGATGTGAGCAGTAGAACCATAGAGGCGAACACTAGTGAACTGCTTTGTGCCACATGGACGGCAAGCTGTGAACTCCTTGAAGGGCTGTGCAGAAGAACTGGGGGCGGCCACTAGCAACAACTATGGGATCATTAGCGTCTCCCTAGGAAGAGACTCGGAAGGGCCGGGGGTGAAGTAGGGGGAACAGGTTGAGGGGACTTGAAATGCTGAGGTATGATTCTTCAACAATGTCACAAGGAATGCAACGCTTTGCTCACAATCTTTTCCACAGCTTAGTGTGGCAGTGCTAGCCTACCCACTGTTGTAGATTATATATTTGGGGCAACAGGCATTCTGCAGGTTGTGGTGGTGGACAGTTCTGAGCCTGCATTGCAGGCTTGCACAGAGTGGGGAGTTTGCATATTGGAACACTTGTTTTAGATTTTCTCTCTAGTATTTAGTTTACACCGTTGCTTAAGGCCAGTGATACTGGGCAGATGCGAGCAAGACTACATGATGCAGGGGGGCAGGACACAGTTAGTGGATACCTGAAAAGGTACGCAAGCAGACATACACCACTCACACACGCACAGGGACATCAACGCTGCAGCAGAATTAAGTGTACCATTGTGCACCAATACCTACACTGACATGCCCCAGATTCAGTGCTATTGCAGGAAACCCATCTCAGTGGCAACAGCTACATAGGCCTGGGTGGTAAACTCCGCTCCATTAGCAGAGTTTTCCCCACTTTGCGCAGAACATGGAGTTCCGAAAAACTCAGCGGAGTAGCGCAGAGCAGTGTTTTTCCTCTCTTGCGGCTCACAAACACTAAGTTGGCAAGCAAAAGCTAGACCACCTCCAGCAAGGTTTTTCAACGCGGGCAGTCGAGGCTGGTCGCTCCTGCTCGCATTGAAAAACCTGTTGTTCGCATTGAGAAAGCTGCCGCTCAAGTAGAACATCTACTCGCATGGCAGAAAGACGATGCGGCCACTTGCGCTGCGTATTGCGCAATTCATGCTGATTTTACAGCGCAGAAGAAATGCCCAGAGCTAAAAATCAGCGCGACTTACCTCATTCCGGGGTGCATGGCCGAGTTTTTTTTATCACATCACAGAGTTCCACTTAGCGGAACTCCGAGAACTTACCCCCTGGCCTTCAGCTACAAGGCCTTAGACAGACTTGGGTACAGCCTGCTGGTGCATGCTGGATACACCGCAGACTCCAGGGGAATAAGTATTCTAATTATGAAGTCAGTGCCTTTTATCCCCAACGGTACATGGTCTGACCTACTTGGTAGGTGTGTGGCATTATTGGGACACTGGGAGGGCAGTACACTAAACATTTGTTCCTTGTACATACCACCGAGACTACTTGCGGCAACACTGCCGGATATTAGTGCCTTACTTTTGGCAATCCCGTCTCGGATCATCATATTTGGGATAGACATGAACGCTGTAGCTGACCCTAGTGTGGACAGAGAGAGCAGGGCTGTCCCCCAGACTGAAACGGTTCCACTGCAAGCTTTCGCAGAAGCAATGGGATTGACAGACATGTGGCGAGCTCATAACCCACAACAAAGACAGTACGCAAACTTCTCGGCAGCCCACTGTAGCTTCTCCCGGCTCAACCCCATATTTACCCAGAAAATATACAAAGCAAATTCAGGGATGCAATGCACAAGTGGGGGTGGGTCTATGTGGCCCGGCCCAATACAACACCCTAGCTCCCACAATCGACCCATGGCACCTGCGGGATAAGGGGATCAAAGAGAAGCTCAGAGAATGGGCTGACCAATACTTTAAAGAAAATAAAGGGACAGTAGAATCCGCATGTGACCCATAGGAAGCATTCAAGGCTGTCCTCTGCAGACCTGCACAGACCCTGATAGGGGGAAACAAGAGAAGAAAATACAATATGAGACGCTTAAACGCAACATTAAGAGGGGACTTGCAGGAGCTGACGGAGGACAAGATCCGCAGCTATGAGCGGGCGGCACAACGCCAGTTGTATGATGTTGGGAATAAGTCTGCCAAATTTGTAGCTTGCTTAGAAAGGAGAGGCAGAGAATGCAACAGGGTACTGGAAGTCCGCAAATGTGACAGTGTGCTCAGGATGACTAGTGCCCTAATCTCAGAGACCTTTTCTACGTACTATGAAGGTATATACACCTCCATGACTACCATGTCTGACGTGGACTGCACTGACTTCCTGAAGGACATAGATCTCCTGACACTCTTGTATGATGACAGGGGTGCTCTGGAAGAAGACTTGACAGTATTTGAAATAGCTTTGGCATTACGTGACCTGCAATCAGAAAAGGCGGTGGGGCCAAATGGCCTACCAGTAGAACTATATAAGGGTATGGTAGATAAAATTGCAGAACACATGTTTCATGCAGCATGAGAGGGGGGAGGTCTCCCGGAGGATCAAAGCAAAGCTACCATTGTGGTTATTCCCAAGAAAGACAAACCGCCGGTGGAGTGTGGAGCATATAGACCCATACCTTTGTTAAACGTGAAGCCAAGGTGCTGGCAAAAGCCCTGGCAATCGGATTGTGGAGAGTTATTACATCAGTGATCCATCCAGACCAATCAGGCTTAATGCCACACGGGTTTACAAGCCTCAACCTACAGCCACTCTACAGAGTGTTGCACATGGCCAATATGCCACAGGCTGAGCAGGCAGTGCTTAAGGCCTTAGATGCCAGATTGGCGTTAGATTGCATCGAATTGAACTACATCTTAACAATTCTTGCTAGGATGGGCTTTGGCCTCAAATTCTGTGGCTGGGTAAAACTCTTGTAGCAGAACCCGCTGGCGAGAGTGCGGGTAAATAATTCAGTGTCCTGGGTCTTTGCCTTGCAGAAGGGCACAAGGCAAGGGTGCTCCCTGTCCCCTATGATATTCGTGCTGGCACTCGAGCCACTAGCGGCGTGGGTCCACCAAGATCGACTCATGCAGGAAGTGCATAGTAATGGGGGATGGGAGGAACATATATCCTTTTAAGTGGATGACATTCTGCGCTATGCCACGCAACCAATCCTATACAAAGATAGAATATTGCAAATCTTCAAAACTTTGAGGACCACTTGGGGTATCGAATCAACTGGAACGTCCTTGATTTTATCCTAAGTGGGACGCCCTCCAAGACTTCCCTCCAGCTGCTGGGCACCTCTAGAGCTGGAAGGTTTCTGATACCTCAGGGTTCACATCACCTGCGACCCTAGTGAATTCCTGAGCAGAAATCTTTTCCCATAGCTGGATAGATTTCATAGGGATGTAGAACATTGGAGAAATCTCCCGCTTTCGCTGATGGGCAGAGCTGCTCTATATAAAATGATGATATGCCTTCTATTTGTTCTCCAAAACACATTTTACAAGAATCCCCCAGATTTCTTTCAGAAGATTGACCATGAGCTGAGGATATTATTATGGAAAGGCAGCAATTCATGTATTGCTTTGTAAATTCTAAAGGAGGTTTTTGATGGGAGCTGCCGGCCCGACATACTTAAGTGCTGTTGGGTCACGCAGTTGGCGGTGGTTAACGGCTGGGTGTTTGCTGATCATGGCGACTGGCACACTGGGTTGACAGAGAGGCCATGGGTCATATTGGTTACCCGGCAGTTCTTTGAGAGAAGTGAGAGTGCAACCTGCCAACTCATACCAGAGAGGGGGTGTCACCATGGGGAGAACCTGCTAAATATTGGGGGAGGGGAGCTAAGTTGACTGACTCACCCCCACTCTGGGACAGTGACCTCTTGGATGAGTTGGGTAGATTGCAAGCCTTCAGCTGGGACTTGCCCTTCAGACACACATGTTGGAGGGGGAACAGCTGCCCGAGGCGATGCCATTAGAGGATCGCCTACTCACGGATACACTAACAGACAAGGCCATTTCCATCATATACAAGAAACTTGTAAACACCTCCCTGGCCCGATGGTGGCACTGAGAGAGGCCTAGGAAGGAGACATTGTGGACTTCTAAGATGATGACTGGGCAGAGGCCAAGAGAGGTGGGGATAAAAACATGTTTTAAGTTAGTACATTTGAAGATCCTGCATAGATCATACTAGAGTGCTGCTCCACAAGAGAGTGGGGGGGGGGCTCTGCACTATATCTGTGGGCAGAAGGGCACCTTTTCCCACACCCTTTGGGGAGCCCGATAATATAACTCTACTGGGCAGATGTTCTACGAAAAATGGACACTTGCTCTAGTGGTTTCCCTGGATGCTAAATGGCTCCTTTTGGCTATAACAGGGGTGGCAACGTAGTCAAAATATCAGAAGATTTGGGTGGTGGTTGTGGCAGGGTTGGCCAAGCGTAACATAGCACGTGCTTGGAGCGCATTGATTCACCCTGCGTTGACAACTGGGAGTCTGACATGGACTGGTGCCAGCGGGCGGAGCAAGTGGTCTACCAAAAAAGGGTTGCCCTAGGAAGTGGGAAAGGGTGAGGTGCAACTGGCGTACTGATCAAGGCTATTGACCATGTGGGGGGTCGAAGAAGAGGGGGAACCTGACATCTTGGTGTGTAACTGTTTGGGAATGAGAATTCTGAATGCCAAAAAGCTCAGTTTCAAATGACTACCCATGTCGCATATATGATGTTGTCTGCTCTGCTTAAAGTGTACACTGAACGATTGCTTCGAATAATGTATTCACTGTATGATGAGCAAAGATTACTAAAAAGAGTTTTAAAAAAAGAGAATAGTGGACAACATCTGTATTGATCTACAGCAAGCGGCTAAAATGAAGGATTCCAGACGTTTTTGGTACCAAAAAACCTCCTTCCACAGACTCTAGGTTCAGTTTGGACCAATTACACTTCATTCATATCTTTATAGAAAAAACTTACCTGTTGGAAGTAATCAAACTATTTTACAGTTCACAGTGAATATCTCAGGAGAGGTTCTTCCCCCAACACAAGACATGGTGATCTCAAAAATAAAAAAAGCAAGAGTTTCTTCAGCTATGGGCTCTGACGGAAGTCTGGTAATAGTTCTAAAAAGAGACCGTGAGGCATAGGGGCAATTTTTAACTCCTTTCCATTTACCGTTTTTTAACTGGTCAAGTCCCAAACTCATGGGAAGTCAGTATTATAATTATCCTTCAAAAGAAAGGGTCACGATCCCTTCCTTGTAACTTCCGTCAGGCTTCTCTTCTGGACGCAACAGGGAAAATATTTGTGGGCTGAATCCTAGAACTGCAGCACTGGGTTTTTGCCAAGACGATCATACCTTGGGGACAAGTAGGATTTCGTCCCAAACATTCTGTTACAAACAATACTGCGACTGTTCTAACTTTAATAGATAAGTAAGTTATTGAAAAGTCACAAATCCTGTATACTGCATTCGTAGATTTTTCCACAGTTGTTTGATAAAGTTGATAGACCTACTCTTTGGAATAACTACAGAGGCTGGGTGTTCCACTAAGCCTGTTGAGAGTAATTATTACACTGTACTCCTCAACATGGTGTAGAGTGCTGATGGGGGGGAGGGGCGAATAAAGGGCTCACAACTAAAATCAGTACTAGCAATGGATTAAAATAGGGATGTCTATTGCTACCTCTTCTATTTTCCATCTACTTACACAATTTATCTCATCAATTTATAGATGTAAGGAACTTTCCCCCACACTGCGCCGTCTGCAACCTTCGTAAACTGATGTATGCCGATGACGCCGTTTTATTTGGTTTAACTTCAAATGGCTAGCAACAAAACTTGAGTACATTGGAAAGCTATGCCAAGCAGAATTTCTTTGAATATCAATGTATCTAAACCAAAAGTTTTAGTCTTTAAGGGAAGATAAGTATGTCGCCCCTGGTAAAAACATACATTTACCTAGGCTGGGTGTTTTCCCAAAATATGGACAGAAAACGACACTGTCGCCATTTAAGCAATAGGGCTTTAGTACAGGTTGGTGTCTTAAGCAAATTTTATATAGCCTCAGGCAGGAAACATTTAAAACTTTTATTGGAAATTTTTAAAAGTTAAGCGTCTTCCCAGGCTCACTTTTTCACTGGATCATATCCCTTTCGAACAATGATCCCACTTCACCTATATGAGAAGAAGGCCCTGTGAAATATTGCAACTGTCAGCCAAGCAATTCCAATTCAGGTGTTACGCTTAGTATTTGCATTAATTAGTTATACTGGTTTTGCTATGGCTGGCATTATATGCTGAACCTACAGTTTGTTACACGCTCTGGAGGGTACACTTAAAGATTTGTTCAAACAGGAGTATTTTGTTAGTTCTAACCCAAATTTAACTTTTACTATAAATTTGTGTTATGTCCTGGAAAAACAAAACTGTAAATTAGATTATCTATACGTTTGGTATCCCGGCAAACTCAAAATATGCTATTCAAAGAATCAGTTTTATGGAGGATAGTAACTACTGTAAATCATGAAAGTTATATTCCCCCTTACCAAATAAAATAGAGTGCAAGCTACCACAACAGAATATCTCATTCACTCTTCATCACGGCCCTAGGCAAGTTTTTTTAGAAGTGAGGTTAGGTATTCTACCTTTGAATGCTTATAAAAAGGAAGGCACTGGTCTTCCTCGAAAGATGTGACCGACCTCTGTGATCTGTGTAAAGGAGGGATCCAAGATTCAACTCATGTTTTATTTATCTGTCCTTTGATTGCACAACCTCACATTTGTTACATTTTTCCTCTATATTTTAAATTTAATGTAACTAATTGGGATGCTTCGAATAATCTAAGAGTTTGTTTATTACAAAGTTTTCAAATATTTTAACTAATTTCTAAAATGTTTCTGAGTGCACTGATATTGTTACTCAGCGTGATGTGTTTTGTACTATTTTATACATTAATTGATGATCTCTGTAGAGGTCCTAATAAATAGACGAATACTGTATTGTGGTGTTATTACACTAACTATAAAGCACTTAAATTACAGGGCTGGACACAAATTTATGAATGAACATAGTATTATTTTCAAATGTCAACCTACTGATAAACGTGAAAGTATATTAATTGTTTTTAGGTCTAAAATGAGCCAGCGCATGTGCTGCCCTGCGAGACATTTAGTAAGTGGGTTTTCAAAGTGCTACCACACGCTTTTGCTGGTCTCAAGCTTGTGGTTACGCGCGCGGGCACGCGTGCAGCCTCCATCTGGCTTTCCTCCGTCATGGGTCATTAAGTGCATCGCTCGCGGGCCCTTACAGCCCGCGATCGCAATAACTTTCACGGCCATGTCACATTCACGGCCAATGCTTGTTTTAAATGTTTTCATGACACACCGTATTTGCTGCTGACTCCTTTGTGTTACCACACAACAGCACTCCCATTCATCTATTGCTGGAAATGGAATTTTAAAAAAAGAACTGTAAAACCTGTATTTATGTGCGCGTTTGCATTTGACAAGTGGATAGAAATACTTTTTTCCGAGGCACACCACTAGATGGCAGGAAAGTACAGCGTACAAAGCATTAATGAGGTGTCATTTTTATTGCCGTTCTCGTCTAGTTGTCTGTGCCAGCCACTGAGAGGCTATCAGATGCAAGGCATAATAAAAAGCATTTGGAGTTGCTGGGAATCATAAAGTACTTGAGGATGGCTTCGTTTATCACAGGTTTCAAGACCTGCCTTTCTGCAGGGAAGATGATTTGCGCTTGGGTTATGCTTATGTTTGCTTCTGTTTGTGACTGCCATCTTCGCCACTGTGCTTCAGGTACAAAGAGAGCATTCGCTTCACTTCTAGGGATTTATTTGTTTGTTTTATTAGTTACTTTGTGCTTTAAAGCATGTCTTTTTCAAAGTAAATAGTCTCATTATGTAATTAAACAGGAATTGTTTATGTGTAAGCCTATTAGATATATGCTGCAAGTGGGGTCATACCTGGTATCCTAATAACAAAGACACCAATTACCGAAAATTAAGGTGAATCCCACTGAGTTATTCTGTATGAATAAGAGACAGAAAACGCACATCACATGAATAGGATTAACATTGACATTGCGATAAAAACTTGGCTCTTTTCGGGTCTAATTCTCCGCCCCTATTCTCCCCTCTGCTATCTGTCTCCGGACCTAGTGCTGGGATGCCCCGTTGCTGGGGCAACCATGCGCTTTATCAATTAACATAAGATAACATTGTAAAATTTAAAACATGATTTACTTTGTGCAGACATCTGTGGACACAGCAAACAGAGGTGTTAACAGTCACCAGAAGGGCCTGAATGATGACATCTCTTGCCATCAAACGAATAGCCTGAAATATAATTATTTATGCCCATCAAAGTACTACATCAGTGCATCCTTTGACCTTGAGCACATACATGATCTACTTTTTATTTTATTTTCTCATGCTTAGCCTTGAAGCGTTTCCTAATAATGCCCTTTTGATATCCTTATACTCGAGTCTACAATCTAAGATGGCTGCCACTTTTTCTATAATGGTGGGTGTATATTTGGTCACCACATCATGTAATATCCTTTCAATATCATGAATGTGTGTCAAGCGTATCTTTAACCACTAGACTGTCATGCAATAACAGCTCCTATGTTTGTAAATAGGATCCATATCATGTCGTATATGCACACATTTTGTGTCTTGATTTCAAGGATCCGAGCCATCAGAATCATGCCTAAACCAGTACATTTGTTCACAACAAATGGAATAGTCCCATTCTTCCAATTTTTCACATGTCTATAATATTTTCTACTGTACTTGTTACTGATGTCCCACTTGTTTCTAACGCTCAGGCAGGGGAAAGGAGCCCAGGAAGATAGTGATTTGTTCAGATCACACAGTGTGTTAAAGTTTGGCGGCCAGAATTAGAATACTCTGTTCTGATTCCAAAATGACAAAAGGGGACACCTGGAAATAGTCCCTGGGGCTGCTCAACATCCTGTTATTCTGGGCAAATCACTTAATTAACCCTAATTCACCTCCCTAGTCACACCTGCTGTCAGACATCAAGGAACCTCATGTCTTGGGTAAAAAGACTGACGTAATACCGTCTGTCAGTTACATCCCATAAGGTAACTCCTAGCCTTGCACAACACACAGACATCAGCAGAAACGCACCACAAATCACCTCACTTTCCACACTTCTAAAAGGCTACAGATCAACCCACTCGCACAGGCAGGGTAATCCCAAAAACAATGGGAACTACACTCCAACCACGCTCATGGTAAAACATTCCTCCATCGCCAACAATCAATGTACAACCTTTATTTCTGCCTCCCAACACCACAACCACCACCTTAAAGCAATCCATATGACACATTTGGGCTCCCAATTTTTTGTAGGACGTTTTCAGCACAACGAACCAAGCCAATGTGAGAACAGTTGCTTACAAAACCCAAATACCAATAAAGAAAAATGTTAATATGAAATATTCATTTAGAACCCAACAAATACCAGAGGGAAGCACATTTGAAACACATAGAGCACACGAAAAAGTTATCTATTCAATGTCTAGAACACATGTGACTCAATATTTCTGTTGGGCTGTCAGTCATACAGAAATACTGGTTTTATAGAATGTTTTTCGTAGAAATTAGAACATCTGAAAGCCATGCAATTGTATGATACAATAATAGGAATTGGGATGTTCATATCTTATTTTTTTATTTTATAAGAAGGTAGAACAGCGAATTTATGAATCATAATCAGTCCAAGTCTTAATAAAAGTAACCGTGCTAAGACCTCAGTGTATTCCCAAAGAGGACAGGCGAAGATTTGGCAGCAGTGAGCTCTGCAGTGTTTTTCATTAATCCTTTTTGTCAAATCTGACCATCCACCCTCAACATAGTCTTCAAGCACCCCCCAAGCATTGGCATAGCCAATAGGTATCGCCTTTGGGCCCTTATAAGTGTTTAGCCATGCAACAGTGATGTTGTTGCACCAAAGATATTGTGCTGCATAACTAAATACTTATAAGGTCCCAAAAGCGAGACCTATTGGCTATGCCAATTCTTGTTCTATGTTATTTCTTTGCCAGCAGAAAAAATATTTGATAAGAAGAAAGTTTGGTCATTTATTTTACTGTATTGATTTATTGTAATCAACTATAAAGTTAACTTTTCGGTACACTATTTTACAGGGAAGTAGATGTCAGGGAGAGAAAAATGCTTAAATGAACTCTATTGCTGTTTTGAATTCATTCATAAATTAGAGGCTTTTCAAAAAGATCTGACACCGTGAATAACAGCAGAAGTACATTTCATATCTTGAGATAGTACTTGTAACTGCACTAAATTAACACTGGAGAAGGAAGGGTGATGAAGAATCTGCAGATAGATGAAATGTGCACAAATGAAACGGCTACCAAAGGCATGTAACCCTTTCATCTAATGGATACATATTTCCACAGATTCCTGAATTTACAAATTAATCCCAGAATAATATCTTTCAAACTCCAGCGGTGGGACTGAGTAGTGATGATTAACTATCTTGCAACACAGCCATCGTAAAGTATCCATCATTGCCTGCCTGAGCTTATAGTAATAATTTGCAAAGGAGTGCAACAACGACCAAATAGCAACTTTGTAAATATTAGTCACTATGTTACTTTTGGAGAAAGTAGTAAAAGCTGTCATTGTCCACCTGGAGTGTGCACAAATGACAACCTAAGGACCTTTCTTGGCCAAGGTGTAACAAATCTCAAAACATAAGAGTGACCAAGCATAGAATTGTACATTTGTTGATTGTCCATCTTAGTTTCAGCAAAGACAAAAATAATTGATTATCAACTGTCTTACATGTGTTTTGATTTAGTAAGAGTCCAATCTAAAGAGGGGGAGGCGTGAAGGATGGAAGTGTAATGGAGGGACATATAAAAAGGCATACACAGCTTTAAGTTGAAAAGTTGGGCAGATTCAAAGTACCAGTAAAACAATAAAGGATGGTAAAAAAGATCGGGCCTGTAATATGCCCACACATAGGCCGAAGTGTTTGCCACCGAGAATACAGCCTTCAAAAAGAAAACAAACACACTGATCAACTGTGCATTAGTATGAGTGGTGTGAGGAACAGTGACATTTGGGAAAATGCACCACTAAGGGCAACTTTATCAAAGCGGTTTGATCGAAGAGGCACATGAAGGTGGACAAGGCAGCCAAATACCCCTTTACAGTGGCAACTGCCAAGCCCTCTGGGGCAAGCGTAAAGCATAAAGTACAGAACGTCAATGATGAGACTCAAATGGTTCAAGCCCTCGGAATTGCACCAACCAACACATTTAAACCTGCGACCTTCAGAAAAAGGATTGTTTGATGATTCCTAGCCTGAAACATTTAAGGGTTGGGATGGAGGAACGGACCACCTTGCCGTGAAATCAGTTCTATCTTGTAAGGGAGAGAAAGAATGGGCTTAATGTTGAGCACCAACATATCAATGTTTTTATTCCTCCTCACTCCATATTGGGGTGGACAAGAGACAGATGTGCTTGACCTTGTGCTTTCACAGGACTCGTATTTGCAAAGGAATTCATTTGGTAAAGAGTGAAAACGAGCTCTGGACCTGCTTCAACGAGGCACAGAAAACAGTAAATGAGGCCAACAGGCCAGTGGGTGCAATATACAGCCTGATGTCATCCTCCCCCTCCCTCCCTTAACACCAACGACCTTACTGACCATTACAATAATTCCATTTGTGAAGCCCTTGACCTAATCGCCCCAATCAAACTTAAAAAACAAAAATACATCCCTCCCAAGTCCTGGTTTAATGCCGAACTTAATTGTGAAAGGCGGACTCTCAGACAATCTGAACGTGCCTGGAGGAGTCATCCCACCTCTGATAACCTGGCTCTCCTGAGAACTACTGGAGCCCAATATAAAAAACATATCTTCAACGAAAAGGCCTCCTTTCTCCGGTCTCAGCTTGACCAGGCTAGAAACCGCCCCAGAGAACTCTTTAATATCGTCAAAAGACAAACTACCTCAGGCCCTCCCAAATTAGAAGCGTCTGTGGATAGATGCAAAGAAATCGCCAGCTTCTTTATGAATAAAATCAATAACATCAAACTATCCTTCTCTTCCCCCTTCTCTCTCTCCTACCTTCCCTTAACCAATGCATCCTCCCTAACATTCTTAACTCGCCTTCATCCTCCCCTCCACCACATAGTGACCCCTCTCAACCCACCCCTGCCCTCCCCCATCTCGATTAATCTCGGACTGGACACCTTTTGAAAAACAAGGCTTCATGGAGTCAATTTAGTCCAATTTCTGAAACCACTATCATCAACATCATTTCTAAACTCAAAATATCCTCACACTCCAAAGACCCTCTTCCCTCCCATTTAGTTCAAGATCTCAAATTTATCATAGCCCCAATTTGGACCGATATCATCAACTCCTCACTTTCTACTGGCTGTGTTCCTGACTCCCTTCAGCTAGGGCAAATCTCCCTGATTCTTAAAAACCCCTCTGCTGACCCTAATGACCTTGACAATCTGCGCCCTATCTCTAACCTTCCCTTCCTCTGTAAAGCACTTGAAAAATGTGTCCTATCCCAACTAGATAACCATATCAGCTCCTTCAATCTCCTCGACATTTTCCAATCTGGCTTTAGAAAGGGATGCAGTACCGAAACTGCTATGCTCAATATTACTGACGAGATTCATCGCTCTCTAGACAAAGGTGAATCCTCTCTATTAATCCTCCTTGATCTCTCGGCTGCATTTGATACTGTCCACCATCCCACTCTTCTTAATACCCTCAAAGATCGCTGTGGTATTGAAGGCACTGTACTTAAATGGTTCTCCTCGTTTCTCCAAAATAGATCTCAACAAATTAAGCTTGATCACTGCCTCTCCAAACCTCAACCTATCTCACTCGGTGTCCCCCAAGGATCTCTCCTTTCCCCAACTTTTTTCAATCTTTTCATGGAACCACTCACCCTCATTCTCAAACAAGCCAAAATCAGTTATCACGTCTATGCCGATGATACTCAACTTTACTACAAGATCAAATCCCACAATGACATCCTTTACCTCAATGATACTCTGATGAAAGTACAAACCTGGTTCCACCTCAACCATCTCAAACTTAATTCTAAAAAAACAGAAATCATCCTGTGCACTCCCAAAAATAACCCCCTTCCCACTCAACTCTGGATTAATTATATCAAAGCACTTAATTGCACCCTCTCCACCTCTAACTCTGTCAAATCACTAGGCATCAGCATCGACCAAAATCCACATTAAAAATGCAACCAAAAGTGATATTTTTACTCTTCACCACCTCAAAAAAATTAAACCTTTTATTCCAGCTGATGATTTCAAAATCGTGGTACAACTTCTCCTTTCCAAGATCGACTATGGCAATGCCATACTTGCTGGCACCCCTAAAGTCCACCTTGCACCGATCAAATCTGTTCTCAACCTAGTCGCCAGACTTATTTCTGATTGTAAAAAGTTTGACCATATCTCCCCTGTCCTCAAAACCCTAAACTGGCTTCCAGTTGAAGGACGATCCACATATAAGATTGCTTGTATCAAGCACAAAGCTCTTCACCAAAACACCCCTTCTTACCTTTCTATCAAGCTACAAAAAGCAGGATGCTCCAGGTCTCTGAGGAGCACTAACTGTCTTACGCTAATCCCTCCTAAACTAAAACGTAAAAAGACCCAATCTCGTGCATTCTCTGGTACGGCTCCGACAATTTGGAATTCACTCCCCAAAGTCCTTCGCTGCAACCCCTCTTACCCTCTCTTCAAAAAAAGACTCAAAGTTCTTCTCCTCAACAAACACTGGGGTTCCCAATGTTTTTGACTGACCCCGCTCATTACCGCTCTATGGTGACTCACATCTTACCCATCCCCTCTCCTTCTTTCCACTCTCTCACACCCCTTCCCTACACCCCCTTCTCTCCCTAATTTCAACTCCCGTGTATCCCTCTTTTTATCCTGTTGGTTCTCTGCCCCCTCACGCATTCAATTCAATGTTTTCACCTTTCTGTGAATCTTCCTGCACATTGTAAATTGTTTATTATTTCTTAATATGTCTACCTACCTTGTAAAGCGCTCTGATACTCTTGGGTCCAGCAGCGCTATATAAAACCTCATAAATAAATAAATGACTGGAGTCAAATGGTACCATCTGCTGACACTGGAGAGCTACTACTGGAGGAAAACAGATCTCCAGTTTGGCGCCTAGAGCTTAATCGAAAAATGATGAATCTGCTGTATTCATCAAAAGCAATCCTTTCTTTTTTTTTAAAAAGGAAAGGTTTTTTGAAAATAGTACGTAAAATACTGCATAATACTCTGATGTTATGTGGTAAAATGGAGAGTATTTAATTATGATGTTAAGAATACAGGGTTTCAGCTAAAACAGGCTTCGCTTAGACATTCTGGGTTTACAAACATCTACTCTGCTTCCATGACAGATGTAACAATGGGTGATTGCAATTAGAAGGCACAACTTTCGTGAACTGTTGATTAAAAAAAGAGGTAGATTTTATGCTCAGAGATTATTGGTGTTCCTGTCAACATGGCAGTGATTTCAATGCACATTGGCTGCTTTATGAATGTTACAGGTTTGCTGCTTGGATTTCTGAAATAGACTGCTAAATTAACAATAACCTATGGCTGGTTCAGGAAAGTTAAAAGATATCCCTACTAATTACAAAAGGCAATTGTGCAACTCTGCATAGACCATCATTACAGCATTTCCGTGAAACATGGAAACTATTTCAAAGTTCTTTGTAAAATGTGTTTTGTACCACTAAGAAAACCGACGGTTAAAGTATTTATTTTATTTATTTATTTGGCGATTTGTAGAGCGCCTGGTGACCCGGAGGCATCCCCGCGCTATAAATCAGTGGAGACCAAAAAGGGGGAGGGGGAATGGAACTATTTGGGGAAAAGGAACGTTTTCAATTTTTTACGAAAAAGGGCGTGACAGGATTCCAGACGCAAGCTGCGGGGAAGTGAGTTCCATCCTGAGGAGGCTTTGACCGCAAAGCGTCGCCCACCGGTGCGGGCCTTCCTGAATTTGGGGACAATGGCCAAGTGCTCGTTGTCAGAGCGAAGGAGTCTGGGAGCTTTGTAGGGGTTGACCATGTCTTTCAGGGCGGCTGGACCAACACCGTTGATGAGTTTGTGGGAAGTGCACAAGGCCTTAAATTCTATTCTCTGGCGAACAGGAAGCCAGTGCAGGGCCCTAAGGGCAGGCTTGGCCGAGGCTCTGGGGGAGAGATTCATAATGAGCCTCGGCGCCGCATTTTGAGTACGTTGGAGTTTTGCCAAAGTGAACTCAGGTGCGCCGAGGTAGACGGCGTTGCTGTAATCAAGCCGGGCTAGGATGAGACCCTGAACCAGTAGTTTTCTGGACAGGGGAGGGAGGAGTGGAAGGATCTTGCGAATAGATCGCATGAGTCCAAAACATGTTCCAGCAGTTTTGGCTGCCTGAGTCTTCATGGTTAGGTCAGGTTCTAGCCATACTCCCAGTGTCTTAATTTCTTTTTTTGGTGATGGGATCTCACCAAAAACGTCCGGCCAGACCGACGGAGGAATGGAAGTCCATTTATTACCCAGGAGCATGATTTCGGTTTTTGCTCCATTGAGCTTCAGGGAGGACTCGCACATCCAGGTGTGAATATCCTGGAGGCAATTCAGCAGGTTGTCTGGGTGGTTGTCCAGGTGGGATAGTGACACGACGAGTTGAGTGTCGTCTGCATAGTTTACTATTTTTATCCCGTAAGGGGTGACGACATCTTCAAGGGGGGCCATGTACACATTAAACAGGGTGGGACTAAGCGAGGACCCCTGGGGAACACCATTAGTGAGTGGTAGAGGGTCCGAACGTGAGTTGCCGTCCCACACCTGAAATGAACGGCCGGATAGGAAGGAGTCAATCCAGGCGAGTGCAATACCCGCAATTCCTGCCCTGGCCAGGCGATGTAAAAGGACACGGTGGTCCACCGTATCAAAGGCTGCACTGAGGTCCAGGAGGATCACTGCCACTGATCCTCCTGAATCCAGAATGCACCTTGCCTCCTCGATGACGGCGAGGAGTGCGGTGTCCGTGCCATGGCCGGGACGGAATCCAGTTTGGGACTGACGTAGGAGTTTGTTCGCCTCAAGAAATTGGGATAGTTGCACGTTCACTAATTTCTCAGCCATCTTGCTAATACAAGGAAGAAGCGAGATGGGTCTGTAGTTGGCCATGTCATCAGGGTCCAGTTGAGGCTTCTTCAGAAGAGCCTTAACAACAGCACTCTTCCAGTTCGGAGGGACCGAGCCTTGGGAGAGAGAGATATTGATGAGTTCCATGATGGAGGGAGCTACACTGGGGGACACGGTTTTTAGGAATCTAACCGGGGCCGGGTCGAGGGGGGAGCCGCTTTTCATCTTGGCCAGAGTGGAAATTACTTCGTTAAGGGATACTGCTCTAAAAGTGGACAGCCGCGGGTGTAGGCTGTTAGTGCATGCCTCTATGTCCGTGAAGTTGTGTGGACTGGTGGTTGGGAGGGAGGCCAGTATCCGGGAAATTTTGGAGTCGAAATAGGTGGCCAGATCCTTACTTCTATCCGGGGGAGGGGAGTGAGATGAAGCTGGTACTGGGATATTAAGTAATTCTTTGGCTATAAGATAAGATTCTTTTGACGAGTTGGTGGCATTTTTTATTCTGGCGTCATAGAAAGCGGCTTTAACTAGCTTTAAGGAGGATTTATAGAGTCTTACCAAGCTGCGGTACGCGTCCTTACTACTGCGGAGCCAGTCCTTTCTCCACAATCTCTCTGCTTTTTTGCACTCTTTGCGGAGTTCAGGATTGTACCATGGGGCGTGGCCCCTAATCTCATTTTTGTTCTCACGCCTTTTTATGGGAATGATGGCATCGAGGGAGGTGGAGATCCAATCTCTAAACTGGTTGTCGGCAGTGGTTGGATCATCCGGGAGACTGGGGGTTGTGGAGTCCAGGGCTATGGACCAGTCCTCCGCCGAGAGTCTGGCCCAAGTTCTATCCCTGGTGTAAGTAGTTGGCTTTTGGGGTTTCCTGAATGCCCCTGGCAGGTGGATCGTGACCAGAAAATGGTCCGTCCACGGGAGTGGTAGGGAATTTTTGAATTGAAGAGGAGGGATGTTAGAGAACACAGGATCAAGCAGGTGCCCTTTAATATGCGTGGGTCCGGTATTGGCAAGAAGGAGGCCGTAGGCCGCCAAGTCGCAAATCAGGTCAGATGCCCCTGTGTCTAGCGGGTCATCGAAGTGTATGTTTAGATCTCCTAATATTAAAAAATTGGATGTCAGATGGGCCAAGGATGATACGGATTCCAGGAGAGCAGCCGCAAAAGGGCCGAAGTGACCGGGGGGACGATAAACCAGGAGGCCTGACAGGGAGCTAGTCGGGGATAGCTGGATCGTAAAGAGGCAGCTTTCAGAGTCCAGGATTTGAGTATCGCTGGTTCTACAGGAGAAGTGGTCCCGGTAGATGATGGCTAATCCACCTCCTCTACCTAAGGGGCGTGGTTGCGATATGATAAGGAAGCCCGGGGGTAGAGCCAAAACTATGTCTGAGTTCGAATGTCCAGTAATCCACGTTTCGGTTAGGAACAATATGTCTAGGTCATGATCTACAATGAGATGATTAATGAGCAGGGCGTGCTTGGGTAGCGACCTGCAATTAAGTGTGGATAATTTAAGGCCCGGGGGTGGGACTAGATGTTTGGGAAGGTGTAACTGTGCTGGTTTACAGATATTACAGCTAGTAAAGGGACCGTTAGGAACGTGTATGAAGTGGCAAGTGCTGTTTTTAGAAGGTCTGAGACTAAGGAGGTCTCGACGGGAGTAGCTTACCCTTGTGGCAGTAGGGTCCGGCATGGATTCTGGCCCAAGGCCCGGTCGTGCGCAGACGGGCTTGCCTTAGGCGCGCCTTTGGCGCGCAAACGGCGCTCCCGCTGCGCTCGTCCGCTGCGCTGGTATGGCCGGCACATTTTGAGGCGAGGGGGATGGGCGTGGCCTCGAAGTGGGCGTGTCTACGCCTTCGAGCCGCGATGGCGGTTAGAGGGGAATTTCCCTGTATCAGCGTTAAATCGGCTGTGTCAGGGGGTTTCAGGGGGGCTGCTAGGCGCGAATAGCGAGCGCTTCAAGTACAGGTGAGTGACTTTAAAAGCAGTGAAAAAAGCAATACGTTTTAAAAACAGATCTACAAACAGTCCTCCGGCTTTCCGCCTCAGAGGTCAACAAATGATAATAACAGCGGCGCTTGTATTCAGCGGTTATATAGTACTGTGAGTGGGCGTGGCCTCGAAGTGGGCGTGTCTACGCCTTCGAGCCGCGATGGCGGTTAGAGGGGAATTTCCCTGTATCAGCGTTAAATCGGCTGTGTCAGGGGGTTTCAGGGGGGCTGCTAGGCGCGAATAGCGAGCGCTTCAAGTGCAGGTGAGTGACTTTAAAAGCAGTGAAAAAAGCAATAAGTTTTAAAAACAGATCTACAAACAGTCCTCCGGCTTTCCGCCTCAGAGGTCAACAAATGATAATAACAGCGGCGCTTGTATTCAGCGGTTATATAGTACTGTGAGTGGGCGTGGCCTCGAAGTGGGCGTGTCTACGCCTTCGAGCCGCGATGGCGGTTAGAGGGGAATTTCCCTGTATCAGCGTTAAATCGGCTGTGTCAGGGGGTTTCAGGGGGGCTGCTAGGCGCCAATAGCGAGCGCTTCAAGTACAGGTGAGTGACTTTAAAAGCAGTGAAAAAAGCAATAAGTTTTAAAAACAGATCTACAAACAGTCCTCCGGCTTTCCGCCTCAGAGGTCAACAAATGATAATAACAGCAGCGCTTGTATTCAGCGGTTATATAGTACTGTGAGTGGGCGTGGCCTCGAAGTGGGCGTGTCTACGCCTTCGAGCCGCGATGGCGGTTAGAGGGGAATTTCCCTGTATCAGCGTTAAATCGGCTGTGTCAGGGGGTTTCAGGGGGGCTGCTAGGCGCGAATAGCGAGCGCTTCAAGTACAGGTGAGTGACTTTAAAAGCAGTGAAAAAAGCAATAAGTTTTAAAAACAGATCTACAAACAGTCCTCCGGCTTTCCGCCTCAGAGGTCAACAAATGATAATAACAGCGGCGCTTGTATTCAGCTATTCAGTAATGATATAGTTAGGTGAAAATGTCTGTGACTACATAATGTTTTAAAATAAAAAAAAAAAATGAAATGTACCAGTTATAGTTATCACAAGTAACTATGGTAATGCACACAGAAACTTCCCGGCCCAATCATTCAAAAGGGTATTGCCCTTCACGCTTGTTAAAATCTGAAGGCGAAGTCTGGGCATTATTAGTTTCCTGTATCTGAGAAGAAGTTTACCTGAGGCAAGCCCCATTCAGTTAACAGATGCTGTGCAGACGTTATCATGTTGTACAAATCACTTCGGTTTTTCTCATAAGGTTCTGCAGTGTGAGTTTATTTCTGCATTTTGATCGTATGGAAGCTGAACTGCAGTGTTTCGCAGCCCCAGGCATACGAGCCATTTCCAGATTGTTTCTGCTTTGAGAGACAGAACTCTTGAGTTTTTCCCACCCTGCTTGTGAAATACTACATTGTTGTCATATTGCCCATCTGTACAAGCCGGGAGTTTATCCTGAATGCTGCAAAACATATTTAAAAGCAAGACAAAGTGCATCAGTTCTGGATGGTTGATGTGATAGGATATTTTTTTTTTTTTTTTTTTTAAAACCTTTATTGAGATACATGTATCAGTACAAGCGCAGGCCTACAACCACAGGGGCCGGCCGCAAAATCAGGAGAGCCAAAAAGGAGCAACATCAACGTGTACGGCAAAATGAATACAGCATAGACGTGGAATAACGTCGCTACACAGTAAGCGCCAGGATAAGAAAGGTTCCATTTTATGCTTTATAGAGGAGGCAGTAGCCATATCTACCAGGGCGTCATGCAACATACACAGAAAAAAGGGGGGGGGACGGGAGGGATATAGCCCCCCACGCAATCAGGTAACCATAGTAGGGCAAGGCCCAACGACATCCCATGCCCATCAAAGGGTCAAAAATAAAGGACAAGTTATAGCAGACAATTGAATAGGACGCCACATAGACAGCCCACCCGCCCCGAAAAAGGAGAAAGTGCAGACACCTGCGAATCGAAGGAGAAAGAACAAAGGGACATAGCCCACCCCCTAGAAAGGAAGCAAAAAGGGACCATAGAACAAAATAAGCTAAAACAACAAACACCCCCCCCACCCTACATCACTGTAATGGCTATGGCCTACCCCACTAAACAGCGTGCCTGTCGCCCCAGAGTTACCCGAAATATAGAAGAGAGAGAAAGGGAGAAATAACGGAGAAAGAAAAAGGTGAAAAAGAGAGAAGAAGAGGAAAAAGGAGAGAGAGAGGAGAGGAGCCGGCGATCGAAATACAGAACACCTCCCCACCCGCAACAAAGGATCAATAAACGAGGTCAAAGAGGATACTGAGAAAAGCCTACACGAAGGATGGAAGCAGGAACTGTCCAAATAACGAGGCCCGGAGATGCCATTAACAAAACGAAAGTCCCGCAGGCACCCAGGCACAATCACCCCTGTCCACTTCTATGAAGCGTAGAACTGCCCGACCCCGGCATGGCCAAGAAACAATACGATATAGTGGGATCATACCAGTCAGGGAAAGCAAGTGGAATCTTCGCGGAACACCGTCCCGGCCACCAAGAAGCAACCAGGAAAACTCGGCAGCAGTCAGAATGCAAAAGTACACCGAATATCCATGTGGCCAAGCACAAAATCTGGGCTGTCCAGCACGAAGCAAAGAAATCAGGATGTAGGAGACACTGCAGCATCGGCACCGGGTCCACTTGATCCCATAGAATCGAACACCCATCTGTAGATCCCAGCACAGCAGCTGGAGGAGTCTCAACAATACCAACTCGGGGAGACGACACAGCGTCACAAAATGGCGGAGCAACCATGGCGGCGATCCGCAACTCCAAGGCCCGGCATTTCAAGGACAGGTCGATCCGCAGAGCAGCCAGGGCAAGCGAGACATCACTTCGTGTAGGGGCCGCCCAAAGCAAATGAGGTCCGGGGAGAGCAAATGCAGCAACGTCCCTGACTCCAGGAGGAAGACACTCCGAGGGGCCATCCGCCATCTTGAACAAATCGCCCCACGCCATTGTGTCGTCCGCCACCAAGTCCACCATGAGTGCCGGAGGCCCCAAGACACACAGCCGAGCCGGGGCGGATGGCGCCTGGCGGAGAAAGGAGAGTCACCAGAAGAACAGGCGTGCTCCCCACAACTCTCGGGGAGCCCTGCACCGGATCCCAGGCGGGACAATCAACAGGAGTGGGCGTCACACCCGATGGGTGTCGGACAACGCGGCTCCTCTCTCTGGTCCGGCAGGCAATCGGGCATGTGGGGCGGCCCACTATCGGGGGTGGGCCCGCTCCAGCGTCACCGGCTCGCGGCTCTCAGGCTCCCACCATCGGGTCTCTCCACCGGTTCCGGACCGTCGGCACTCCGAACACCTCCGGGCAGGCACTGTACTCGAGGCCCCGGCGCCAGGGCCGGGAAGGCCGGCAAGACAACAAGGGCAGAACTCAAAAGCCACTGCACGCCGGAGCCCCGGAAACAGACGGTAAGTGAAGGCTCTTCCTTAGTAACCGAATTCGGAACGCCCCGAACAGGATTAAAGACAGGATAGGTGGCGGGGAGGAAGGGATCTCGGAGCGAGGCGTTTATGCGACCGGTCCGATCGCCATCTTGGCTCCTCCCCTGTGATAGGATATTTCTTACTGGGACCACATTCCTTGAACTTTTGACATGGGCCACTACTAAGGGTTGCATCCATCAAAAGTGTTTGTGTCTATATGTCTTGGTGGTAGGAAACACATTTCAACAAGTTTGCCAACGTGCACCACTAGAAGAACAACTACATAGAGGAGTGGGTGAGTGTCAGTGACCATATTGCCAAGGCACTTCTGTAGTGGTCTTATGTTGATTCTATCCAGAGGGACCAGAACATGTTATGAACCTAGTATTGAGGAGACTTGGCTCACTTTAAATGGGTAGATGATAGACTATCCACCAAAGGATAGGCTCTTGCCACCTGATTGGCTTACAAATGTAGCAGAACGAAGTGGCAAATAATCTTCTGAAGAGATGAGGCTTTGATGAGCCAGTCATTCGGATAAAAATAAAGAAATATTCTTCTCCTCCTGACGTGTGAGGCCACCACTGCTGTGTATTTGGAAAATGTCCTTGGAGCAGATATTAAAAAGAATGGCAGACTCTGCAATGGTGACTGTTTTCTTACAGAAATCTCAGGAACTTCTGATATTTTCCTGCAATTTAAATGGGTAAGCAAGCATTCAGCCAGTCTATGGCCCATATCTAATCCCTTTGATGGAGCTGGGTGTAAATCTGACTGCAAGACATAATTCAGAATGTATCCAGTTTTTTTAGTCTGGGATGGATCTGAATTCTAGGATGGTTCCCTTCTTCCAAAAATGACAGTATCATGAATAAATTGCCTTTTCTTTGTGGGACAGCTTGCTTCTCCAGAAGGGGGGCTGACTTCCTGCTAGAGTCTGTCCAACCAGGGTACTAGGAGGTCTTCCTTGCAAGTACGGCCGAAGATGATTTGAACCTCAGAGATTATTCATTTTGCACAACTTTCATCACTCATTTATATTTTGTGATCTCTTGCCACTATTTTAGCTAACTCAAGCTAATTTTCCCTACTGGAGTGCTGGAAAGAGGGGAAGAAATTAATCGCTGTTTCGGGTGAGACTTTCCTGAGGCTACAGATGTCTGGTGTTATGGTTGGCTTTGCTACTTCTGGGGACTTTGACAGGTTTGAATCCAACACTGATCATAAGGGTTGTACCGTTTCTTGTTTTCATCCCTTTTCAAGTCCGCAACAGACTTAATTTCTCATTTTATACTTTGCTTTGCCTCATCAGCACGTGAGCTAAACTGCTTGTTGCCAAAGAACAGTAAGTAGCATTCCTTTGCTGTGTTTCAGGCTTTACACCTTCGATTTGAAGCCAAGAAGTGCCACAAATGACCACTTCATTATCTAAAAGGTCTGAATAATCAGTAGACATGCTGATGACCTGATGGGACACTATTATTCACTTGTTCAAGAACTCCTAAAAGTCTTCTCTGTAGTCATGGGGCTGTTGTCCATAAAGCATTGCAACAACTCCCACTTAGACCTGTCACATCTGCCTAGCAAGGCAGAAACTCTGACAGCTTTCATTGCTGTATCCAAGGTCCCACCCACTTCTCTAACCACAGAAATAAGTTGGTTGTATTAATTTCACTAATACAGATGTAGGTCCGTGACATAATACTTCCTAACAGTGAATCCAAGAGTGTAGCTCTTTATTTGGGCGAAGGAACCTTGCTATGAAGGTTTATATTCCTTCTGAAGTCTAGTAGGGTCAGACTTGGCTGACA